>NC_053048.1:5450625-6091250 GCF_003473485.1 Medicago truncatula | reverse complement strand
CGAGCGTCAAAATATGATATTATGGTAACAAGTAGACGAAATGAATACCCAAATTTTTGAACGTGTTGTGCATATGTTAGAAAACTTGAAGCTTGCACAAGAGTTGTGCAGAACCGCAAGAACAAACCACATTTTTCCACCAGGATTAAGAAATATTCACAGTGCACGATGAAGGTGAAAAACACAAGAAGGGGGGGGGGTTGAATTGTGTTTTCTTTTTCTCTTAAAAAATACTTCTTCTGATAAAACTTCAGAAGCAGTTTGATTGCTTCTGATGAAATGATCAGAGTCAGATTGCAGCGGAAAAGAACAGAGCAGAGAAAAGAAAGACAAAGACACAAGCAGTTATCCTGGTTCCTTCCACAACACGGAAGTAGTCCAGTCCCCCTTGCACTTCCAAGGAGATTTCACTATAATCACAAAGATTACAACTGCTCAATACTTTCTAAGTATGAGACTTCACAAAACTATGCTCAAGCACACACGCAAGAGTCTTCCAATGCTCAAGCACTAAGCAAGAGACTTCTAATGCTCAAGCACGCAGGCAAGAGACTTCTAATCAAACAAAAATACAGAGAATTGAGTTTGAATTGAACACTTGATATACAATCAGTGGTGTTCACAATACAATACAGAAAAGACTCTAGACTTTGAATTTCTAAGATGTATCAAATCAGTGCAGAAATTCAGTGTGCTTTGTAGAATCAAATTGACAGAGTTTTGGCGCTTTTGAACTTATGTATATATCTATGAATCTTCAAGTCTTCACTCCTTTATATAGAGGTGTGAAAGAGACGTTGAGATAATCAGCACGTCTAAAGAGTCGTTTGAAATCCTTTGATTATCCACCAGTGATCCTTTGCCTGATTTGGGTGTAGTCCTTTGAAGAATAAACTTCAAATTCATTCCCATCTTGAGTGTACAAATTCTGCAGGCATGGCTGTTGTTTTGTCTTGTAGCGTAGACAGAAAACAGAGTAGTGGAGGTAGTGGTTGTACACTTGTACTTTGTCAACTCTATTAACGAGAGACAAGAGCTCAGTGCTATCCATATATCCGTTGATACCTCCCTTTCAGTTCTTCGTTCTTCTTTGATAAGACTGAATTGAGAATCAGCAACTTTGAATCTTCAGTTTGATTAAAGGATCAAATGTAGCTTCTGGTGAAAATATTGCTTCTGATGAAAACTTTTGCTTCTGATGAAAATATTGCTTCTGATGACTTTCTGCTTCTGATGACGTCATCTCTTCAGGAGCAGTTTAGCTTCAGGAGCAGTTTTCTTCAGATGCTCAGAATTTCTTTTTCTTTCCATTGTTCTTCCAAGACCTATTGAAATAACTTGAGTAGCCTTTGGTCCTGTACACTTGAACAATTATTAGTAATAACCAATTGACAATTTTTAATACCTTGTTATCATCAAAACTTAATAAGGTTCATTGTGAAACACATTTTGTTCCAACAATCTCCCCCTTTTTGATGATGACAAACAATAGTATTTAAAATGTTCAATTGTTGTTGATCTAATTAATAAGTTGACCACTGGGATAGAGGTTTGTAAGCTCCCCCTGAGTCTAATAGTTCTTTAAGGTGAGGTTTGTAAGCTCCCCCTAAGTTCTATTCTTATTAATTAAATTTCAATAAAATACTTATAAAATCAAATCAGAAGTATTTAAAAGAAATTTAGAAGTGGTTATAGCAGGGCTCAGTGCCTTAAAAATACTATACATTTACTCCCCCTTTTGTCATCAACAAAAAAAGAATAAGAACAAAAGACAGAGTAGCAGAGCATATAACCAAATAAAAACATAATAAGTATCAGAGCAAGAAGTATCAGAGCATATGACATTAAAATCAATAAATATCATTAGAGTTAAAAAAAATAGAACATAATATTTCAGAAACAATGATAATATTTATAAATGAAGGTTAAGGTACAAAGATAAGACTACACAGAACAAAAGTAAAAACAAGCTAGAGTTGGGTGTGCAACTAAGGTTGGGCTTGCTTATACAGCTGTTCTAAGAGATACTTGATCTGTTCATCTTTCTTCTTAAGTAGCTCATCCTTTTCCCTCATTCTTCTTACATGCCCAGCATGAATTCTTGCAGCTCTTGTGATATACTCTTCTTCAGGATAGAAAGGAGTGATGTCCAGAAGAGGTACAAAATTCAGCTCTTTGTCCTTAGCTGCTTCATGCATACCATCCAAAAGCTTCTTCAGCATTGCAGAGTGAGATGACACACATTTAGTTCTGAGTTGATCCAGCAACTCATCAAAGCTTTTCTGTAGATCCATCCACTGATCATAATAGTGAATAGGAGGTGCAGGAACTGTTCTGCGAAGAATCAGTGCCTGAATCTCATCACTAAGTCTAATCAGCTGTTCCTCTATATACTCAGACTCTAGGATATGGTCAGGGATGGGTGAAGGTTCAGTTTGAGTTGTATTTGATGTGGAAGGTTTGTCAGAGGTTAAGTCTATTATAGTGGGTGAATCTGGTTGTTGTTGTTGTTCTGTTGTTTGGTCAGAAGGTATATGTTGGTCAGAAGTTGTTTGGTCAGGAGCAACTTGTTCAGAGGCAGTTTGCTCCTGAACAGTTTGCTCAGGGATGGTTTGGGTTTCTGTTTGGGTTTCCAAAACAGTCTTTTCAGGAACTGTCTTAGAGGCCTTAGTGGGTGTTGGTTGCATTTCACCACCTAGATGTTTTTCTAAGTTGTGAAGGGTTGAGGGTTCTTGGTGTTGGGGGGTTTCTGAAGTAGTTGCATCTGAAGCTACTTCAGAGGCTTTTTGTGGAGATTGGTTATTTGGTGAGTTTGTTTGGGTAGGTTCTGGGTTGGGTTGAGGTTGTTGTACACTAACAGGTTCAGGATTATCTGGAAAGAGTGGATGAGTAGGAGGCAAATTGAATTTCTCACAAAGTTTAATTCTATTCTTAGAAAATTCTATTTGAGTTTGCTCCCAGTCAAGTGTTCCTAAATCTGTTAGTTTGGTAGGTTTGGTTTTAAGAAGCTTGTCTATATGTTGGCTAAGGGGTTGGTCATCTGATTCTGTTGATGATGAAGAGGGTGAAGATGGAATCTGAGTATTAGTTGGAGCGTTAGATGGATTACCTGAAGACTGAGCTTCTGGATGAACTACTTCTGGAGCTTCTGAAGCTGGTTCTGATGAAGTTGCTCCTGAAGCTTGCTTATTCTTCAAGGCTTGAGAAAGCAGAGTTGCTCCATACTTAACAGTTTCTAACTCCGATGCTAAAGCAGCAATGTCAGGAGTATGCACATACCCTGCAGCCTTGAGACGTTCATCCCTTTCTTCTTCATACAAAATCTTCATCCTTTTCTTCTCTGCTATCTTGGATGCAGCAACCTCCCTAGTATACTGCTTCATTTCTTCAGTCATTTCGAAGCTGGGCATGACTATGGGCTCAGAAGTTGCAGTCCTTTTTGCTTTCTTAGGGCTTGAGTCTTCATCCCAGTTCTCTTCCAGTTCTTCCAACATTTGTGCCCTTCTTCCTTCAGCTGTCTTCAGATTTCTTGTTAAATTAGACCTCTTCCTTTTGATGGTCTGAAGAGCAGCTTCTCTTTTATTTTTGGGACTTGGAGGCTTTTCAGAAGCAGCTTGATCAGAAGCAGCTTGTTCAGAACCAGCTTGTTCAGAAGCAGGCTGTTCTGCTGTTTCTTGAGTACTCCTTGTCCTTTTTCTGATAAGAGGGACATCATCCAAATCCTCCACTTCCTCAAGAATGGTGGACATAGCAGATTTTTCCTTCTTTGCTTTCTTATGCTTCTGAGCACCCACCTCAGTAGCATTTTCAGCAAGGTATTCTTCCTTGGTGATCTGCTTCTTCTTAGATTTTCTGCTTTTGGCCACAGGCAGATCACCACCATACATTTCTTCTGGAATATCTTTCAGGCTGATTTTCTTGTTGTAGCTCTTGTAGTAGTCTAAGATGTAGGCCCTCTGCACATCCAGGGGATCTTTCTTGCAGATAGGGATGTGATGAGTGACTAGATCAGATATGACATCAGATTCATGCATATCTGTATCTAGTTTGCTGCATGTTGGAATCAGCCTCATCTTGACTAAGGTTGCCCCATTGATTATTTTTCCTGTGACTGCTCCCAGCTTCTGATTATCATAAATACCCACATCTTTCAGGGCACTTAGGAGTCCTCCTTCTCGAAAGATGATGGAGAGCAGCCTTCCATAGGGAACAAACTTCCTGTTCTCCATCTGGCTCTTCTTGAGTTCCTTGATCATGTATTTAAACATATACTTGGGAACGTTCATTGTTGTTTCCTGAGAGATGGTGTGATGCAGAAAGACTTTGTGACCAAGTGAAGGTTGATCATTTCCTCCACCTTTGGGAAAAATGTTTTCATTTTGGATCTTCAGCAGCATTTTCTTTTCCATGCTTAAGGTGCTGTAAGGCTTAGCATCCTTTGATCCGTAGATAGTGTTGTTTACTATCTCCTTCCATGGGCTTGTTCTGGGGTTAGGAATTTCTTCTCCATCGTATGTCCCAGAAGCATCCCTTCTCATGGCTTGAGCAATCACATGCTCATTGATTGTTACAGGAATCCCCATGACGTTTGATCTAATCTCAGTCCCAGTGAAGGCGAGTAGACCCATTTCTTCTCTGGTTTTTCCCTCCAAAGTAGGATCAACCAGAATCATCTGAGCTTCTTCCTGTTTAGCAGCAACTTTGTCAAACACTGAAGCTCTTACCCAGAATTGTCTGACAAGCACTTCATAAGTAGGACCGTTGAGAAGACTGAAGTAACTCATCAGCTTCTGCTTTTTGTAGAATCTTACCAAGTCGCATCCATGATGAGTTAGAGAAGTGAAATCCACTGGATTTTCCGCTTGAATGATTAGATCCCATTCCTCAATCGACATAGTTCTTCCTTTGATTTCATAAGCAGGAGTATCTATATCCATATTTGATGAAGAACCACCGGCAGAACTTGAAGATGCCATTGATATGAAGTGGTTTTAGGGTTCTAAAGTGTTTTGAGAGGATGAGAGAATGCGCTTACGTTCGCAGAGGGTTGAGAAGAAAATAGAAAGTGTTTGTTGTGAAGTGAGAAGTGTGTGAAATGACTTAGTGTTTTTATTAAAACGTTTGTAATTCAGAGGGGACAAACAAACACAGCATTAATGACAAATTGGGGGCGCGTGTAAGTACGTTAAAAAGCGAATAAAAACATCATTGCCCTTTTTGTTATACTCCAATACAAATAGACCACGTCAGAGACTCTTCAGAAAACTACCTTTTGGGTAATGGGACAGCTGTTACATAAAGTAACTGCCAACGTTCCCACTAGCCAAGCTATTCAGAAGCAAAGAATAACACTTCTGAAGTTTTAGTGCTGACGTCATCTTCAGAAGCACATTTTCCTCAGAACCTCAGTTAAGAGCTTCTGATGAATCAAAATGCTTCTGAATGAACTTCAGAACCAAACTTCTTATTCAGAGGCAAGCAATTTTTTTTTTTTTTTTTTTTTTTTTTAATCAGACACAAAATGCATGTTCAAATTTTTCTTAATAAAATCAAATCTTTCAACAGACAAAGGTTTTGTAAATATGTCAGCCCATTGATGTTCAGTATCAATGAATTGTATATCTAAAATTCCTTTTTGAACATAGTCTCTGATAAAATGGTGTTTGATTTCAATATGCTTGGCTCTTGAATGTAGAATTGGATTCTTTGACAAACAAATAGCAGCAGTATTATCACAATAAATGGGAATACTGTTAGCATTGATCTGATAGTCTTCCAACTGATGTTTCATCCAAAGTAGTTGTGTGCAACAACTTGCAGCTGAAATGTACTCTGCTTCTGCTGTAGACATAGCAATAGTTGCTTGTCTTTTGCTTGCCCAGGATATCAGATTCTCTCCCAGGAATTGACAATTTCCACTGGTTGATTTTCTTTCAATCCTATCACCAGCATAATCAGCATCACAGAATCCAATCAACCTATAATCTAGGGATTTCCTATACAGGAGTCCAAGATTAGTTGTTCCTTTCAGATACCTGAAGATTCTCTTAACTGCAGTTAAATGAGATTCTCTAGGATCTGATTGAAATCTTGCACACAAGCATACACTGAATAAAATATCAGGTCTAGATGCAGTGAGGTATAACAGAGAACCAATCATACCTCTGTATAGCTTCTGGTCTACTACTGTTCCAGTATCTTCTTTGCTTAAGGTGCAGGTTGGATGCATTGGAGTGTTCATCACTTTACAATCTTCTAGCTTGAACTTCTTCAGAAGCTCCTTTGTATATTTTGTTTGATGAACATATACTCCTTCTTTACTTTGGTTGATTTGAATTCCCAGAAAGAATTTCAATTCTCCCATCATACTCATTTCAAATTCATCCTGCATTAACTTAGAAAATTCTTTGCAAAGAGATGCATTAGTAGAACCAAATATTATATCATCAACATATATTTGCACAATCAAAATATCTTTCTTAAGAGTCTTTCTGAAGAGTGTTGTGTCAACTTGTCCTCTTTCAAAATCATTTTTAATTAAGAAATTACTTAGTCTATCATACCAAGCTCTGGGAGCTTGTTTCAAGCCATATAGTGATTTCTTAAGTTTATAAACATGGTCAGGATGCTTAAGATCCTCAAACCCAGGAGGTTGTTTAACATACACTTCTTCTTCAATGACACCATTAAGAAAGGCACTTTTGACATCCATTTGATATAATATTATGCCATGATTAATTGCGTAGGATAGAAGTAACCTGATTGCTTCCAATCTTGCAACTGGAGCAAATGTTTCAGTGTAATCAATGCCTTCTTGTTGACTGTAGCCTTGAGCAACAAGTCTGGCTTTGTTTCTGGTTACTTCTCCTTGTTCATTCAGCTTGTTTCTGAATACCCATTTTGTTCCAATAATGTTCTTCTGAGAAGGTTTGGGTACCAGATCCCACACATCATTCCTTTGGAATTGATTTAGCTCTTCTTGCATAGCTAATATCCATCCATCATCTGAGAGAGCTTCTTCAACAGTTTTAGGCTCAATTATTGAAAGCAGTCCTATCAATGATTCTTCTTGTCTAAAATGTGATCTTGTTCTTCTAGGACTATCTTTGCTTCCAATGATTAACTCCTCAGGATGTGAAGATTTATGCTTGAATTTAGGTTGAATAACCTGCTGAGTGTTATCTTGAAAGTCCTCAGAAGCAATTTCATTCTGTACTTTTGAGCTAGGTTCTGCTTCTGAATTAGACTCAGCTTCTGGAGTGATTTCAGCTTCTGGACTAGATTCAACTTCTGTATACTTTTCAGAATCAGAAGGTTGATCAGATTCTGATGCATCTTCAGAATCAGTTGTACCTGCATTACTTTCACTTTGCTCTGAAGTTTTACTTCCAGGCTCTCTATCATCAAATTTTACATGCATAGATTCTTCAACACATTGTGTTTCTGAATTATACACTCTGTATGCCTTTGACCTTTCAGAGTAACCTAAAAAGATTCCTCTTTGAGCCTTGGCATCAAATTTCTTCAGATAGTCTTTAGTGTTTAAGATGTAACAGGTACATCCAAACTGATGAAAGTAAGAGATATTGGGTCTTCTTCCTTTAAAGAGTTCATATGCTGTTTTCTCCAACATAGGTCTGATATAGATCCTATTTTGAATATAACATGAAGTATTGACTGCTTCTGCCCAAAAATGTTTAGCTAAGTTGTTTTCATGGATCATGGTTCTGGCCATTTCTTGTAAGGTTCTGTTCTTTCTCTCTACAACCCCATTTTGTTGTGGAGTTCTAGGAGAAGAAAACTCATGGAGAATCCCATGTTTTTCACAAAAAAATTCAAATGGCTCATTTTCAAATTCTCCACCATGATCACTTCTGACTTTCAAAATTTTCAATTCTTTTTCAGATTGTATTTGAGTGCAGAAGCTGCTAAACACTTCACATGCATAGTCTTTACTTTTAATGAATTTTACCCAAGTCCATCTGCTGTAATCATCAACAATGACTAATCCGTATTTACTTCCATATAAAGATGCAGTGTTAACTGGACCAAAAAGATCAATATGGAGTAATTCTAAGGGTCTGGAGGTTGATACAATGTCTTTAGATTTGAAAGAACTTTTCACAATTTTCCCTTTCTGACATGCACCACAAAGTGCATCTGAATGATAATCAATGTTAGGCAATCCTTTGACCAGTTGTAACTTGCTAATTTTAGAAATTAATCTCCAATTAGCATGTCCCAACCTTTTATGCCATACCCATTTTTTATCATTCATTGACAGAAGGCAAACTACCTTCTGATCAGCCAGATCAGAGAAATTTATTTTATAGACATTCTCAACTCTCTTTCCCTTGAATGTAATGGATTTGTCATCCTTGTTGACTAGTGTGCAGTTGGTCTTACTGAACGTTACATCATACCCATTGTCACAAAATTGACTAATGCTCAATAGGTTATGCTTCAGACCATCTACTAGCCACACATTATTAATTGAGATGGAGGAATTACCAATAGTACCTGTACCAATGATCTTTCCAGTTTGGTTGCCACCAAACTTCACTTCTCCTCCATCTTTCATTGTAAGGGTAAGGAACAAAGCTTTCTCTCCAGTCATGTGCCTTGAACATCCGCTGTCTAGGTACCATGACCTTTGTTTCTCTCTTGCCCTTAAGCACACCTGCATTTTTGGCCAATTCAGATTTAGGTACCCATATCTTCATGGGTCCTTTTGGGTTAGTTTTGGAGGTTTTACTTTTCCTCCCTTGTACCTTAGGGTGAATGCTGAGTGGCTTCTGATCATTCAATACTTTAGGTTTGACACCTTTTGGTATTGTTTTCTCAGAAGCAGTAGCTGCTTTGTTCTTCTGATCCTTTTGTTTTGGAATTTTAGATTCTGGTTTAATCAGATTCTGATGAACAGGTTCTGATCTTTTCAGAATTTTAATCTTTTGGCTCTTAGGATCAGATTTTGTCATTACCTTGATCTTAAGATTCTCTGGCTTTGATGTGATCTTAGCCTGTGAACCTGAAGCTTCAGATTTTGACTGAACAGCAGTTATAGCATTTGTACCTTCAGGCACAAAGGTGGATTTCAATCCATCCTTGATACAATCACAGTAGCTCTTGAGACTGTATTCTTTGGATTTCTCCTCAGAATATCCAATCCCTTTGCCTTTGTTCTTGTATGTGCTGTAGATCATAGAAGCAACTTTGCTTCTGTCTATTCCAGCCATAATAAAATCATCCAAGGCAATCTCATGTTTATTGCCTGAACCTTTATCACATTTTTCTTGTAGCTTCTGACAAAGACTCTTGAGTCTATCTTCATATGTTGCTGATATGAGGTTAAACCCTTTGAGTTCTTCTTCAGAAGCTTTCAGTTCCAATAGAGTTGACTTTTGTTGTTTCATCAAATCAACATATTTTTCTTTTAAATCTGTCAACTCATTGGTTCTGTGTTCAAACAGTGATAAAAGTTCTTTTAGAGAATCAACAAGTTCTTGTCTAGGGATTTTGGAATATACCTCATTTTCATCTTCTGAATCTGATTCAGCTTCTGATACTGCTTCTGATGATACTGTTGCTACCAACCCAACGGCTGCCTTAGCATCATCATCAGCTTCTTCTCTATCAGAACCAGATTCACTATCCAAATCTTCCCAGGTCGCCATCAAACTCTTTTTGATTTGCTTTCTGAATTTACTGGAGTTGAAGCTTGATTTCTTGGATTTGCCTTTAAACTTCTCCTTCTGAAGATCAGGGCAATCAGCAATGAAATGACCAGGCTTCTTACAATTGAAGCATCCCTTCTGATCTTCTTTCTTGAAGTTCTTGTAGCTACCTTTCTTGCTCAAAAATTTCTTCTGCTTCCTTGCCAGATACTCAAGCTTGTTGGACAGCATAGCCATCTTTACAGATTGATCTTCATCAGAATCTCCATCAGGTGATTCTTCTTCAGATTCACTGGCTTTGTAGGCTTTGGAAGACTTTGAGGTCTTTCCTTTAGATGGTAAAGCAATGGATTTACTCTTCTTAGAGGTTTCATGCTCATTTAAACTCATTTCATGCACTTTGAGTGAGCTAACAAGATCTTCAACACTTAAAGTATTTAGATCCTTAGCTTCCTCAATAGCAGTTACTTTGGGTCTCCATCTTGAAGGTAAGCTTCTCAAAATCTTACTAACATGATCAGAGGCAACATAGCTTTTCTTCAGTATTTGCAATCCAGAAACTAAAGTTTGAAATCTTGAGTACATTTCTTCTATACTCTCATCATCCTTCATTCTGAAAAGTTCATACTGATGAACTAGCATCAAAGCTTTAGCCTCTTTTACTTTCTTGCTGCCTTCAAAGTTTGCACATAGAGAAGCAAACATAGCCTTCGCAGTAGATTTGTCACTCATTTTCATGTATTCGGTGCGAGGTATAGAAGCCACAATAATCCCTCTGATTTTGTGGTGCTTCTTGTAAAGCTTCTTCTGAGCAGGAGTATGTATTTTTCTATCTATAGCAGCTCCTTCTTCATCTAAATCCAGGTCATCAACTCCATCTTCCAGTATGTCCCATAACTCTTCATCTAATCCCATGATAAAGCTGTACATATTAGTTTTCCACCAAGAAAACTCTTCTGGATCTCCATTAAACCTTGGAGCTTTTCCAGAGTCTGTTTTCTTGTCAGCAGTATCATAGTCATGCTTGACGCTTGTGTATTTTGGAGTAACTGATTCCTCATCTCCAGACATGTTTTTCTAATAGATCTTGAACTGTAACACGGTTAAGTGCTGTGATAACAGAGCAAGCTCTGATACCAATTGAAGGTGAAAAACACAAGAAGGGGGGGGTTGAATTGTGTTTTCTTTTTCTCTTAAAAAATACTTCTTCTGATAAAACTTCAGAAGCAGTTTGATTGCTTCTGATGAAATGATCAGAGTCAGATTGCAGCGGAAAAGAACAGAGCAGAGAAAAGAAAGACAAAGACACAAGCAGTTATCCTGGTTCCTTCCACAACACGGAAGTAGTCCAGTCCCCCTTGCACTTCCAAGGAGATTTCACTATAATCACAAAGATTACAACTGCTCAATACTTTCTAAGTATGAGACTTCACAAAACTATGCTCAAGCACACACGCAAGAGTCTTCCAATGCTCAAGCACTAAGCAAGAGACTTCTAATGCTCAAGCACGCAGGCAAGAGACTTCTAATCAAACAAAAATACAGAGAATTGAGTTTGAATTGAACACTTGATATACAATCAGTGGTGTTCACAATACAATACAGAAAAGACTCTAGACTTTGAATTTCTAAGATGTATCAAATCAGTGCAGAAATTCAGTGTGCTTTGTAGAATCAAATTGACAGAGTTTTGGCGCTTTTGAACTTATGTATATATCTATGAATCTTCAAGTCTTCACTCCTTTATATAGAGGTGTGAAAGAGACGTTGAGATAATCAGCACGTCTAAAGAGTCGTTTGAAATCCTTTGATTATCCACCAGTGATCCTTTGCCTGATTTGGGTGTAGTCCTTTGAAGAATAAACTTCAAATTCATTCCCATCTTGAGTGTACAAATTCTGCAGGCATGGCTGTTGTTTTGTCTTGTAGCGTAGACAGAAAACAGAGTAGTGGAGGTAGTGGTTGTACACTTGTACTTTGTCAACTCTATTAACGAGAGACAAGAGCTCAGTGCTATCCATATATCCGTTGATACCTCCCTTTCAGTTCTTCGTTCTTCTTTGATAAGACTGAATTGAGAATCAGCAACTTTGAATCTTCAGTTTGATTAAAGGATCAAATGTAGCTTCTGGTGAAAATATTGCTTCTGATGAAAACTTTTGCTTCTGATGAAAATATTGCTTCTGATGACTTTCTGCTTCTGATGACGTCATCTCTTCAGGAGCAGTTTAGCTTCAGGAGCAGTTTTCTTCAGATGCTCAGAATTTCTTTTTCTTTCCATTGTTCTTCCAAGACCTATTGAAATAACTTGAGTAGCCTTTGGTCCTGTACACTTGAACAATTATTAGTAATAACCAATTGACAATTTTTAATACCTTGTTATCATCAAAACTTAATAAGGTTCATTGTGAAACACATTTTGTTCCAACACACGAGGGCACCGTCCCTCCTCATGTAGATTTAAATGTAATGTTGATGCATCATTCTCCTATATCGGTACTCCCTCCGTCTCACAATAGGTGTCTTCTTTTCTAAAAAATAAAAAATTCAAATTTTTTTGTCCTTTTTACAATATCAATACAATATTTATAATTTTTCCACTATCATATTCTTGTTTATTGCATTTTAATCATTTATAACTCTTCCATTAATCATAATTACTAAGAATGTTTTAGTAAAGTTACAAATTTTGCCATTAAAATCAACAATATTAATAATTTTTTTAATAACAGTGTAAAACTCAAATAAGACACATATTGTGAGACAAAAGGATTAAAAAGGTTGGTATCAACATGTGTATTCGTGATGCTGAAGGGTGCTTTGCGTTAGCAAAAACAACCTAGCTCTCCCCATTGTGTTCGGTGGATGTCTGTGAAACGTTCAAACTCTCTCAAGCGCTGTAGCGGGTGGCTGATTCGTGTTTCGTTAGCACAAATTTCTCTCTTGATTTGAAGATTGATGTGGATGCTTTTAATGGTGACAACAATAATAATAACAGGTTTGGCAATATTATTCACCATTGTAGACAATTGTTTAATACATCTTTTAACAATTTTAAGGTTGAGTTTAGCCCAAGGCAAAAACAAATGGGATGACTCATGAATCAGCAATGACAACCCCATTAAAAGGTAGCTTTCAATTGTTTATTGACGTACTATCTTATATTAATGCTTTATTATCAAATTAAATGAGATGAATGTTTTCCACTAACAAAAATAACAAAAACCAAAATTGTTAAGTATTAACTTCTTTTTGTTTGAAAAAAGTACTAATTTAAAATAATTATATTGCAATTATAGGAAATATATTCAAGTCTTATTTTAATTTAATTATAACATAACATTAAAGTTTCCTTATGAAAAAACATAATATTAAAGTTTATTTGTTTGTTTCGCAATCAAGAATTACAAGGTTCCTATGTTTAAAGTCGATGGTAGAGTGAGAGTTTTTCTGTTATAAGAAAAAAACAGCATAGTGTTTTTTTCACGATAAACTCATGGGAGAAACAGATAGGGTAATTGTTGGACCAACATATCGATCATATCTCATTGTTTTTACTAAAAAAAGTCATCATTATTTTGTTTTCTTTATGTTACTATCTAGCATGTTTAAAATATGTTACTGAAGTATTGTTTGAGTAGAAAGTTTGATCAATATCCTAATGAAGGCCATAAAGTGTAAGTTCATAATACTCTTTCCGTCCAAAATAAAAGAGAATAATATTTTTTTTAATTTGTTGAATAATTAATGTATATAGACTATAATAAAAATTAAATACATCATCTATTTTTTTTTTTCGACAGAAAATACATCATTTATTTAATAAATATGAAAAATATTCTTCTCATAAATATGAAAAATACATCATATATTGTTTTTAAAATTAATTTTTAATTCTATTAAAGAATATGAGGGGCTGAATTTTATTGGATGACAGTGTAAAGTATACTTTACACTGTCAGAGCACTCCAATTAAACTCATTTTTTAAAACCGTTTAATATATATTCCACAAATATTTGGCACCCCCAAATTTTTCTTTCAAGATCCGCCACTGAAAGAGATGTTCTTAAAATAACCATTAATTTCACTTTAATAAATAATAATATACTCATTTTTCAAAAACAAAATATTTAAAAAATATATATCTCATCTCAATGACATAATGCCCATAGAAAACATGTTTATGAAAAAGTTTTATTTTTCTTTACTCCTTAGTACTTATACTGATTATTGGCAACATCTAGAGTTTCTAACTTTCTCATGACTCTTTACCATATTCTGATTATTTTGCCTTTTCAATTTTCAAACATAAAAAGCAAAAAAAATATCATGTGTACATGTGGTTAGGTAAAAAACCAAGTAAACTTGTGGAGCAACTCATTCCCATAGTAGCCCCATGTTTTCCCCATGTTTTCATTCTCTTGGTAGTTCAATATTTTGATATCAGGATATTAATAAAATAATATTTATTTTGAAAACGATATAAGTACTATTATGGGCAAAAAGACTGAATTCTAGAGGAACACATTATTGGGCTGCAATGACGATAAATCGTTGCATCTTAATATTGAGTTTTAAGTGTAAATGGTTAATTTTTATATCACTTATAAATAAATAAAATATTGGATATTTAAGAGAGGTGATCCATATATTAATCTCCTTAAGTTTTAGATAGAGATGTGGTGTTTCCCTCTCTTGTGGTCCTAAAGCATTGGCCTGCTGTTACTCTCGTATCCCCCGGACTCCTCAACAAATAGTATATCAGATCCTTGATTTATCTTGGTGGGAGAGCAGGAGATAGATCATGTTATATGAGGTGGGAACTAACATGGATATTGTTGAATTTCAAGTGTGAGTGGTTAAGTCTCACATGGTTTATGAATGAGTAAAATGATTAATATATAAGAGTGGTGATTCATATTCTTAATGTCTTAAGATTTTTTTTTATAGAGATAAGACCTCTCCATCTCTTATGGTCCTTGAGCATTAACCCATTGTTGCTCCCATGCCTCTGGACACTGCAAGAAAAGACTACCCGAAAATCACGTCGAATTCCTTTCAACGAACTCAAGGAATTTTTACATGTACCCTTGAAATTCTACCTTTAATTGAGGGACATCTACTCAAAAGAAAGGTACACACCAGATCTAAAACTCTCTCGCACATTTCAATCACAATCTGGCTTGAGCATTAAAGTCTTTGCAAGTTCAATACCCTCTTTCGAGAGTCAACTACTGTTATTTACCACATTTCATAATTTCTTGTCGTTGATCTAGATCTTCCTCGTATCAATTACTATATATAGACAATATAATTTTTTTTTACATATACATCCAATAATATTTTGTCTCTTCATTGATAATTGTCGTCCCTAATATACAAGAATTACAGCGTGATATTAGACTAAGATTGAAGAGACTAATGCTACCTAATCAAAACAAATCATTGACTAATAATAATTCATGAATACAAATCATTATTTCTAAATATATACATATTTTGTCTCACCCCGCAGTCGAAGCACAAGGTTATCAATAAATATTGGTATAAAATTTGTAGAGAATAAAAAAAAAATCTTCAATTTTTATCAAAAATTAGAAAATAAGATAATGACATGATCCAAAAATTAAATATAGTTAGATACACATGGAAAATATTTTAGTGACATGATACGGTTTTGAAAAACAAAAAGAATCATATAATATAATTTTTTACGCAACAATGATATTTGAACATTCTTAACTTTTTAAAACTCATGCATAACTTCATTTTCTTTCTCTCTTTGTATTACATTATCAATTTATAACTTCACTTTCTTTATCCATTTCTTTCTTATAATGTTAATGAGGTGATTGAGTGTTGGCAAAACATTTTCTTTTTTTTAATCCTTATCTCATATATATAAACCACTTTTGACATACAATATCACTAATGCATTTGCACTACTCACATCTACAAGCATCTAGCCAAGCACAAAAAGGAATCTTCCTCAATACCAAAAGGGTACTTTTGTAACCAAATTTTTTGTCATTTTTACTATAAATTCTTGAACCCCCACTTCACTTCTTTTCACTTCCATCCATAAAGAGAGAGAAAGAGTTAGAAATCAAAAGAGAGAGAGAGAGAAAAAAAATGAGGCCAATTAACACTTTATCATCATCATCAACAACAACAACTCAAACCAATGAGATTAAGATATGGCAATCTCCAATTCCATATCTATTTGGAGGCTTAGCCATAATGCTAATTTTAATTTCAGTTGCATTGGTGATCCTTGTATGCTCCTACAAAAAACGTGGTTCTTCTTCTCAATCATCAAATTCAGATGAAGAAATGAAACAGGTAATGTCCAAGAACATAGAGAAGATTAATTCTGAGCCAGAAGTACTTGTGATTATGGCTGGAGAAGATAAACCAACTTACATAGCCAAACCAATTATTATCACTACTTCTTTACCTTATTGCACTTGTGGAGGTGAATCAACTTCAACAACATCTTCATCAACCTTAACCAATGAGGAAATTACATTGACTAATTAAGTTGTTGTAAGCAACAAAATTTTGATTTAGTATAGAGAGCGCTTCCTTTATCATATATTCTAGTGGTTTTGTGAGCACTTGAATATGATCACTTAAGATGACTTTTTTGTTTTCTTTCTTTCTTTCTATTTTTGTTTTATTATTTTGTTTTTTGCATGAAGTTTTGGTTTTGATAATGAAGGGATGGCGACTTACTTTGCTACTAACCATGTTTGTTGGTTCTTGTTTAATGAAGTTTGAGGATGTTAATATATTTAGTTATGCAAATTAATCACTATAGTAATTAATTTTTAAGTGATTTGACTTAGGTGATTAATGAAATATAGCTAAAGAAATATTATCCGAAAGAGCTCGAGTTCGAATCGTGGTTGTGACTTTACTTACCTATATTGGTTGAACTAGTATTATGAAGGTCACATTCTTCTAAAAATTAGAAAGTCAAAAGAAGAAAAAAAAATCAACTAATTATGAATTCGATCTTATATCAATGCGTAAGAAATGATATTTGTTGCGAGATATTAGTTATTTAAATAAATCTAACGGATTTTGAAAGTAACTATTTCAAAATCATAACGAACCAGCCAACTAAATACTTTTTTTTACGTATTTATCATCTGATTCGATTGTAATTGAATTAATTGACTACTACTTGAAGATCTCGCATGTTTGATCTTCAATTAAGTTTTTGAAACGTTGTTTGAGAAATTAGTCTATAGCCCTCAATCCGTGATTTAGTGGTTCAACAAAAAAAATTAATCACCAGATATAGTAGTCTAAGACTCTAAGGATAGAATTGAAGACAATTAAAAAACAATAAATTACACAAGAACAAGAAATCTCCTGAACTAATTGTTAATATATAAACATATTCTCTTAATTTTTCTATCTTAAATCATGGTTTGGAATTACATTCTCTTGAACATAGTCCGTGAGTTTTTTAAAAAAGAGTATAAATTATCATGTCACAAAAAAACAACATTTTCTTTTTGTTTCGATTTAGCATATGATTCCATTTGTTTTGTGAGTTAAATTTTCTGAGCGTAAGGGATGACTCGAAACGCATAAGTGTGTACTTCGTAAGCAAAAGCAATTATTATTATTTTATTGTGGGGCTTCACCAATAACCAAATACAAACAACCTTTAGTGCTCTTTCACATAAATCATCGATATTTTTTAGTCTTAACCCTTCGTTTGTTAGAAGAGTCTTACTTCTCAAAAATTGTGGTTGAACCTTACACAATTCTAGAAAACCAGCTTGTGAGGTGAGAATTGCTCCCATATATAAATATATTGTCAGATCATCTTCTATCTGATGTGAGACTTTTAACATACTCCAATCACGATTAGTTGGTTCGTGGACATAAATGAAACATACTCCCTCACGATTAGTTGGTTCGTGGACATAAATGATAGGTGGCTCGATAGCGAAAATCTGATAGCAGGTGACCCAATAGATCTTGAAGAAGCTATGTCGGACTCTTAACATTACTGATACAAAATTTAGATGTGAAATAAATAAAGTTTGATCGATGATTATTTTAGTCAGCATTTAAACTCTAAATATATATTTTTTTGGTTTACTATCATTTGAGTTCGATCACTTGTTATGAAATTAAACATTTGAAACATATATCTAAAGAGATTAAGATAAAAAAAGAGAGAGAATCATATTTTGGTGGGTTGATGATGAAATAATCAGTGGCTAGCATTGAAGTCCTTAAACCCATCAAAATCACATAGGAAAAATGGGTATATTGGATAACACAGCATCTAGGCATGTGAAAGTGGAACCCTTTTGTTTTATAGCAACAATGTGGTTTTCTTTTTTCACTTTGTAGGAGCAATATTAAAGATTTGGCATTAGTCTTCAAATTGGTGCAGCGGCGAAACGCACTTGTTTTTTCTTTTCTTCTCTCTTTACTTTTCCACTTTATTTGATCAATTTTGGGTTTTCTATATGATACAAATGTCATGTTTTAATTGATCAAATATATAGTGTGAAAAATTACACAATGCAACATTTTGCTTTTGTGAGACGCGGCGGCCTGGAATTGCAAAATTTGGTTAGTGGAATGAAGTCCACAAGTTGAAAACTTGAAACCTTTTTTTGACAAAAGTTGAAAGTTGAAAACATGAAAACAGCTAATTAAATGCGAGTAAGTGAGCATTAAAATATGCAAATTGGGCCAGCATCAAATTGAATTGACATAAAGTAACGGATACACATTTTGATTTTCATATATATATTTTTTTATAATAAATAAAATCACTTTTAAAACTGACACACAAAACTATAAAGTTGAGGTTCAAACTCCAATTACGAGATTCATCTAACAATTTTAACATTAACTCCGGTTGCTATAGTTATGTCATAATGGACTAAGGCTAGTCATCAAGGACAATGCATTGGAAATTCACAATCCTGGTGCATGTGTAGCCAAATAAACCTAAGGGTAATGCTAACTTGTGCTATAAGGACACAAGTTAAGAATCTACTAAAAAAGGAAGGGTCATGTTAACTTGTGTCATAAAGGCACATATTAAGCAACCTAAAAAGAGCAATTTCACATTGAAAAAATAATATGACAATTTTTAAGAAGTTGAATGCACGCATTTTGATATGTATATTTCTATAATGAGTATCTTAACATGTGTCCTTGAGGGCACAAGTTAGCATTTGCCAAAAAGGAATTAATGAATAAATGAACAAGTTCAAAAAAATGACATTTAAAGCTTTCAAAATTAAAAATACACAATTTCCTAAAATTTAATTATACTTTTGGGTTCTTATCTTGTGCGCTTAGGACACAAGTTAGCATTTTCCTAAATCTAAAGGGTAAGCCGACTTGACTTTGCAAGATTTAAAGTTGGTTGGTTGTATCAAATAATTCAAGGTACATTAAGTACTATCTTTTTTTTTTTATTTTTTTTAGAAAAAACAAATAATATTGATTCAAATTGACAGAGTATATCGATGCAATATAAATTTAAAGTCTTTAAAATAAAAAATGATGAATCTGCGAATAAACTCACAACATCCATATTAATAACATAGAACAACACTTGTTCAAAATAACATAAAACGATAGAGTACACATGCCTACAAATATGACTATATTCAAGTCTTCGAAATATCCTTGTCTTTAAATCTGTAATGTTGACGACGCCAAAGTTATTGATTGGATCTGCACTTGATCAAAGATAATCTTTTAATTTGAATCAAATAAACACCACAATAAGACGAGAAATCAAACCAAATATAATAAAATAAATGAACCAAGACGGAAAATATGTGGTAATTAATTACTTATTTAACTAAAGGAGAATGATAAAACAAACTGGAGGGGTAATTTCGGATCAAAACGGACTCTAAATCACCCTTTTTTGGTAAATAAAAAATAAAAATTGTGACGACTAGAATTTAAGAAGGGGAGAAAGAGAGAGATCAAAGTTATATGGTCTAAAAGTATTCAGTACCATCTACTACTTGCCGGATTTGTTTTTAAGAAATGATATTTAAACAACCATTTTGTGATAATTTTTATGACAATGATACTAATAACATTGCTATTTGTTTTTAGGTCTAGTTTTAACATGTTAGTCATAATAGATCATTAATTTTGATAAATAACTACTCCCTCTGTTTTTTAATATAAGCAAATTTTGACTTTTAGATTCATTCAATCAATGATGTATGTGGTTTATATTATAGACCACATACATCATTGATTGAATGAACCTAAAAGTCAAAATTTGCTTATATTAAAAAACGGAGGGAGTATTTCTTAGCTAGGTCCATGGTCATGGTTCTAACAGCTTTAATTGGGGAATGTTAACCTGCGTCTTCAGGACACTAATTAAGGATACTAAAAAATAAAATTTTATAGTAGTTATTATATTAAAAATTGTATAATGAATTTATAAATTTTTTTTAATAATAACTTACTTTTTTGGTATCCTTAACCAGTATGCCAGAAACACCGATTATGATGACCCTAAATAATAAACTAACAAACTAATATTTCATTAAGATTAAGTTCTCTTTTTTTGTTATCAAATAATCTTGTGTATCTCGTTATGCTATAACACCAAATGTTTATACAATTTCTCAACGTTTTATGATATTTTATTAAAAAAAGAGCCCCAGCCTTTTGAATTAATAAAAAGAGGAGTGATATTTTGACAACTATTTTGGTATAATCTTTGAGATAATTTTTTTGTTCTTTCTTCTCATTGATCAAAACAATAGAGAGAGAAAAAGGAGAGAGAGAATAAAAACATAATATAAGTATGAAAGAGAAACTTGTATCAAATTGATTGTACAAATATCATTTCTCTAATAAAAATTGACTTAACTTGGACCAGATGAAGCTTAGGTCCTCAACTCAACAATAGATCTCTGTCTCAACTATTTATGGAGAATTTGATGATAGTTTTTCATGGGCACGCACAATGTTTTGATGAGGCTGTTGGCGTTGGGGGGAATAGATAAAACATCCCAAATGGATATTCAATATGTTGCATTGCATGTAGATGCACACACTTGGATGACTATGCCAATGTGGCTTAGACTGTTAGACACCGTTGGGGTCTTGTCAAATATCACAATGATGGTGTTTCTATGAAGAATATGGTTCCTAGTTCTTTAATGCTTTTATTTTTGGGTCATGCTTTCAGATGATATTTGTTTAGAAATTAAAATAAAGAATTATGAGGTTTATGTAGAAAAAGTTAATTTGTACAATTATAACGTATTGAATGGACGATTTCCAACTTTAAAGAAATTTGCTAACACTTTACTTATTTATTTATTTTTATAGAAGTTTCGTACTCCATTTTGAATGTATCAAGAAGGTTAGGACACTAGTATAAGAAAAATATATTTTGTATTTTTTATTATAAATTACTTTGATCGTCTAAATTAGGTCAAATGTATCTAAAGATTCTTTAGTTTTTCGTTTTTCTTAAAGTGGTCCTTTAAGTTTCAAAAGTCCCAAACAAGTCCTTTTAGTTTTTGAATCGTTTCAAACAAGTTCTTTTAGAGGATGATGGTGATGATTCAGATGATAGCAACAAAGAGCATTATCCACCATTTGTCATGCCTAATAAGATGACTGATTTTAAGTAGGTGTTAGGAGCCAGATTCGGTACCAAAGATGAGTTCAAGGAAGCAATTACCAACTATGCTATCTACAATGCGAGACTAAAAGAACTTGTTTGGAACTTTTGAAACTTAAAAGACCACTTTGAAAAAAACAAAAAACTTAAAGACCTTTAGATGCATTTGACCTTTAAATTAATAATCAATTATATTCTTTTTTGAATTGATCATGGTTGTTTCCTCTATTTGAATATTTAAATATCTTGTTTTATTTACTAAATATATTTTACATGATATTTTAGTTTATATTAATGTATGTTCGGTTAAAAAAAAGTCAATTGGCGTATAAGAGATTGTTACCTTTTAATTTAGTTACCTTTTAATTTAGTTACCTACTCCTCCTGCTCACTATATCACCATCACTTTTTTTCCCTCTTCAATCAAAACCCCAAATCAATTTTTTTCCACAAACTTTGTCCAAAATCATTGAAGCAGCAATCCTAAAAGGTTTCAACATAATTTATACGTCAAAAAACAGATAATGCATCTTTTAATCGATTTATATTTATTGATTTTACTGACTTTTTTTTTGTAAAAACAGATAATGCATTTTTTTGTAAAAATGTTAGAGCCAATTAGTGCATCAATGATTGTAGATTGAAACTGAAGGATGTAAAAAAGGATGGAAAAGAGGCGAAGCAAAGTGACGTAGTGAAGAAGATAATGAGAGCATAAGATGTTATTGTTGAATCACCTACACAAGATTTATATGCAAGTGCGTTAATGGAGTTCCAAAATGTTTGTAACGATTTTTAAAAGTTTCTTTTCTATGTCGAGAGCACCGTAATAGATGTTGTTAAGGAAAAATAGTGAGGGCATGGACAGACCATGTCTTGCATCTTGGCTGCCGAACCACCAACAGAGTTGAAGGGGCTTTTGGTAGAGTGAAGAATAATTTAAGTAATAGTGTGGATGATTTGGGTACTTTGGGAGAAAATACATGATATGTTGGTGATCCAGTTAACTGAGATACAAACATCATTTGGGAGGAGTTGCACTGTATTAGAACATAGATACAAAGACGTCATTTTGTACTCTAGGTTAGGGGGTTATGTATCTAGACGTGCTTTGAACTTTATTGTTGTGAAATAACATTGTTCCAAGGAAACATTGTGCATGGACAAGGAAAGCTGTGGTTGTGTGATGAGGACATCTAGACGTCATTTTGCATGTATCATTGCTTTGAAAATTCGTCACAACAAGCCTATTTGATTGGATGAGATACACCGTCATTGGCAAATGTTATGTATGAGTGAAGAAAGTAATGAAGATGGTTTTTCTATCGTGGAGGAGTGGAATGGTATTCAAGATCGTCTTAAGAAAGTCCCTTATTAAATGAAACTAGAAATTAAAGAGGTTTTGCATCATTTGACATTTCCATAAGCCACAATGTTCTCTCCACCTCCAAGAAAAGTACCAACAAGGGAGCCAAGAAAAAAGTGGAAAAGTGAGGTCTAAGGCAAATGAGGCATCGACTAGTCGAATCCCTTCTTTGTGCGAGCATGTTGATTCTGAATTTTCGAATAGTCAATCGTCACCAACTATGTCATCATTTTGTAAAAGGAAAGGTGCTCATACTGGCAAAACATCACGTTCCCCATTTCCAACACCTACTTGGTTTCCAAAGCTTACTCCGATTCCAAAGCCTAATAATGTTTTGAGCCCTATTGATTATATTCCAAAATTCATGGTTCCGTTCATTTTATTGAAAATATTGTTGATGTTAAAAGCGATAGGAATTGTAGTTTTCGGGCTATAGCCGAGTTCTTGGGTTTGACTGAAGAAAGTCATATCATAGTTTGTAGATGTAACGCCCACTTTCGTTTAATCGTTTATTTAATCGAGTTTAGATGATTATATTATAATTATATAATATATGCATGATTTTGATATGTTTTGATGATTTATGAGGATTTGATTTATGACGTGATGAGTTATGAGTTTTGGAAGATTTGATAAGGATATAAGAATTATTTTATTGTTAAATAAAATAAAGATTTGAAAATAATACAAAATATTTAGTTGAGGGCTGTTTTGATATTTTAGATAGTTTTAGGGGAGAAAGTGAGATAAGATAAGTAATTAAGAAAAGATATAAATAGGGAAGACCTAATTTTTAGAAAAACTAATTGTACGTGAAAACTTTTGGAAAAAGGGAGAAAAAGCTTAGAGAGGAGCAAGAGACCAAGAGGGCTGCGATTTTCTGCAAACTTAAGGTAAGGGTGAGACTAATAACTCAGTAATATTGGTTGTTGTAATTCTGATGATTAATTAGCAAGAATTAGGATTAATTGGAGAAAACGAAAACTAGGTCAAAACCTTAGAATTGATGATCAAACGGTGAGAATTGGTTTAATTGATGTAGAAAGTGTTCCTAGACCTTAGATAATGTTTAGGACGAACCTTGGAATAAAAAACAAGCTTAGAACCATGTGGATCGACGGATTTTTGTGATTTTAGGAAACCTGGCCGTAGCGACATTCATCGCTCGCCACAGCGAGCTATGAATCTCGCCTCGCGAGCCCTTTCCTTTCGCCTCGCGAGCGTTTCTGGCATCGCTCGCCACGGCGAACAACCCTTCCTCGCCTCGTGAGCTTAGGCAGAGAGCATGTCATATTTTGTGTTTCGACCTTTTTAGTTGGACCTTGGATGCCTTAGAGTGCCTGAACATACCTAGTATTGATTAGGAATGAATGTAGGATCAGATTGAACCCATAACAACACTAGTTTGGGAGATGAGTGGTACTCGCCATGGCGAGTAAGAACTCTCGCCTCGCGAGCACAACCAGAATTTAGATGCTTGAGTGTTTGTGCGATCTGTGTCGCACGTGTTGATCAAGAGTGAACCCCTAATTGATAATGAAACCTAATGATGACGTTTAATGCAATCTGTAAAGCCTTTAAGACATGTTGTCGTTAATTAAGCATGATTAATGTATTGTACAATCATGTAAGATATGAAAGTTAATTATGATGCAAATGATTTGCTGTTGATATAATGATATCATCTTGTTATGTGACTTGTTTATGCTGCTTCCGTTATTTAACTAAGTGCATATGGTATATGATGAAGTTTAGCTCCAAATTATTGGATGCATGTTGATATGTTGATTACGGTGTTTTGTTGTTAAGAGTCCATGCATAGCATATCATTGAGCTTAGTCCTCACCACGTTTATTAGGAGCTTTGTCCTCCGCACGTTTTATAGGAGCTTTGTCCTCCGCACGATTAAAGTATATTAATACTTATGATGACGATTGGTACCACATGCATATAAGGAGTCTAAGAGCATTGTCACATTGTCATGATTAAGATGCCTTGTTGATAATGATTGAATATGTGATTACGTGATAAGTGTTTATCAATTATGTTATGTTGTTCATGATAATTGGATATATGATTACGCGATAACTGTTTAGCAATTATGCAATGTTGTTAAAGAAATGATTATGATGTTAATTTATGATTCGCAATTACATTGATTAATGTTATTTTGTTATGAAATCTCACCCCTTCTGCTTAAAAATGTTGCCCTTCGTATGGGTAACTTGCAGGTGATCGTGCTTAGTGTGCAGTTGCCGTCGTGAGTGGCCTTGCCTTCTCTGTGTCGTCTAGGTCGCTCTGATACGTAACGGGATGGGTTTATATGCTATAACATGCTTCATTCTTTTACGTGAACTGCTATGATAATTTCTGTTTTGATTAACTCTTTTGAGATACTTTGTTGGGGCCTGGGTGCCAAACTGATTTATGATTTCTGAACTAATATTCCGCTGCTATGTTAAGATATTATGTGAAAGTTAAATTATTATTTAACTGTTTGTTTTTGGATTACGTTTCTATGTGATATCCCGTTTATGGTTTTTACTCTGATAAATGTTTAAGAAATTTGTATATTGGGAAAACGGGGTGTTACAATTGGTATCAGAGTCTGGTTGGTCCGTCCGGTCAATTAGAGAGTCGTGTCGAGTCTTAGTAATATTTATATTACTATCTTATGTTGTTGTTGCTACTTTTGTAGAATATCAGGAATGGCTGGAAGAAACGATGCTGCGTTAGCTGCTGCTCTACAAGCTGTTGCCCAAGCTGTGGGACAACAACCTAACGCAAATGCTGGTGCGAATGCTGAAGCTAGGATATTGGAGACTTTCATGAAGAAGAACCCTCCAACTTTCAAAGGACGTTATGACCCTGATGGAGCCCAGACGTGGCTTAAGGAAATTGAGAAGATTTTCCGGGTTATGCAGTGCACTGAGGATCAGAAAGTGCGGTTTGGTGCTCATCAGCTAGCCGAGGAAGCTGATGACTGGTGGGTTGCTCTTCTGCCTACCCTTGGGCAGGAGGGAGCTGTTGTGACTTGGGCTGTTTTCAGGAGAGAGTTCCTGAGAAGATACTTTCCGGAAGATGTTTGCGCGAAGAAGGAGATCGAGTTCCTTGAGTTGAAGCAAGGAAACATGTCTGTGACAGAGTATGCTGCCAAGTTCGTGGAGCTGTCAAAGTTCTACCCGCACTATACTGCTGAGAATGCTGAGTTCTCGAGATGCATTAAGTTCTTGAGTTGAAGCAAGGAAACATGTCTGGGAGTTTTTCCGGATTTGGTTAATAGCTGCAGGATCTATGAAGAGGATACGAAGGCTCACTACAAGGTAGTGAATGAGAGGAAGGGCAAGGGACAACAGAGTCGTCCTAAGCCGTATAGTGCCCCCGTTGATAAAGGGAAACAGAGGATGGTCGATGATAGGCGGCCTAAGAAGAAGGATGCTACAGAGTTGTGTGTTTCAATTGTGGTGGGAAAGGCCACAAAAGCAACGTCTGCCCTGAAGAAATCAAGAAGTGTGTTCGGTGTGGCAAGAAAGGTCATATTGTAGCTGAATGCAAGCGTACGGACATTGTGTGTTTTAACTGCAATGGAGAGGGTCACATTAGTTCACAGTGTACTCAGCCTAAGAGGGCGCCGACTACTGGTAGAGTCTTTGCTTTGACTGGTACTCAGACAAAGAACGAGGATCGTTTGATCAGAGGTACTTGCTATATTAATAATACTCCTTTAGTTGCTATTATTGATACTGGTGCTACGCATTGTTTTATTGCTTTCGATTGTGTTTCTGCTTTGGGTCTTGATTTGTCTGATATGAATGGAGAGATGGTTGTCGAAACTCCAGCTAAGGGTTCGGTGACTACTTCTCTCGTATGTTTGAAATGTCCTTTGTCTATGTTTGGTCGTGATTTCGAAATGGATTTAGTTTGTCTACCTTTGAGCGGTATGGATGTGATTCTGGGTATGAACTGGTTAGAGTACAACCACGTTCTTATTAATTATTTTAGCAAGTCAGTGCATTTCTCTTCCGTCGAAGAGGAAAGTGGTGCAGAGTTTTTATCTACTAAGCAGCTGAAGCAACTGGAACGCGACAGTATCTTGATGTTTTCGTTAATGGCTACTTTATCTATTGAGAATCAAGCAGTGATTGATAGGTTACCGGTGGTGTGTGAATTTCTTGAAGTTTTTCCAGATGAGATTCCTGATGTGCCTCCAGAGAGAGAAGTTGAGTTTTCTATTGATCTTGTTCTTGGAACGAAGCCGGTCTCGATGGCATCTTATCGTATGTCTGCTTCCGAGTTATCTGAGTTGAAGAAACAGTTGGAGGACTTGCTTGAGAAGAAGTTTGTTAGACCAAGTGTTTCACCTTGGGGAGCGCCGGTTTTGTTAGTAAAGAAGAAAGATGGTAGTATGCGGTTATGTATTGATTATCGGCAGTTGAACAAGGTAACTATCAAGAATAGGTATCCACTTTCGAGAATTGATGATTTGATGGATCAGTTAGTGGGTGCACGTGTTTTTAGCAAGATTGATTTGAGGTCAGGTTATCACCAGATTAAAGTAAAGGATGAAGATATGCAGAAGACAGCTTTCAGAACGCGTTATGGTCACTATGAATATAAAGTTATGCCTTTTGGTGTTACCAATGCACCTGGAGTGTTTATGGAGTATATGAATCGCATCTTTCATGCATTTTTGGATCGGTTTGTGGTTGTGTTTATCGATGATATTTTGATTTACTCCAAGACTGAAGAAGAACATGCTGAGCATCTGAAGATTGTTTTGCAAGTGTTGAAGGAGAAGAAACTTTATGCTAAATTGTCGAAGTGTGAATTCTGGTTGAAAGAAGTGAGTTTTCTGGGCCATGTTATTTCTGGTGATGGTATTGCAGTGGATCCGTCTAAAGTTGAAGTGGTATCACAGTGGGAGACTCCTAAGTCAGTTACTGAGATTAGAAGTTTCTTGGGTTTAGCTGGTTACTATAGAAGGTTTATTGAAGGGTTTTCTAAGTTAGCTCTTCCGCTAACGCAGTTGACTTGTAAAGGTAAAACTTTTGTGTGGGACGTCCATTGTGAGAACAGTTTCAGTGAATTGAAGAAGCGTTTGACGACTGCTCCAGTGTTAATTTTTCCGAAGTCAAATGAACCTTTTGTGGTATATTGTGATGCGTCCAAGTTGGGTTTAGGAGGTGTGCTTATGCAAGAAGGTAAAGTGGTAGCTTATGCTTCAAGACAGTTGAGAGTTCATGAGAAGAATTATCCTACGCATGATCTCGAGTTGGCGGCCGTAGTCTTTGTATTGAAGATATGGAGACATTACTTGTATGGTTCGAGATTTGAGGTGTTTAGTGATCACAAGAGTTTGAAGTATTTGTTCGATCAGAAGGAATTGAATATGAGACAGCGAAGATGGCTTGAATTGTTGAAAGATTATGACTTTGGTTTGAATTATCATCCAGGTAAAGCTAATGTTGTTGCAGATGCCTTGAGTAGGAAGACATTGCATATGTCTGCTATGATGGTCAGAGAGTTCGAATTGCTTGAACAGTTTAGAGATATGAGTTTGGTTTGCGAATGGTCACCTCAGAGTGTGAAACTGGGTATGCTGAAGATTGATAGTGAATTTCTGAAAAGTATCAAGGAAGCGCAGAAAGTTGATGTCAAGTTTGTAGACTTGTTGGTTGCTAGAGATCAGACTGAAGACAGTGATTTTAAAATCGATGATCAAGGTGTGTTGAGATTCCGAGAAAGAATTTGTATCCTAGACAATGAAGAGATTAAGAAGATGATTCTTGAAGAGAGTCATAGAAGTAGCTTGAGTATTCACCCGGGAGCTACGAAGATGTATCATGATTTAAAGAAGATTTTCTGGTGGTCTGGTTTGAAACGAGATGTGGCACAGTTTGTGTATTCCTGTTTAGTTTGTCAGAAGTCGAAAGTTGAGCATCAGAAACCTGCTGGAATGATGGTACCTTTAGATGTGCCAGAATGGAAATGGGATAGTATATCCATGGATTTTGTGACGAGTTTGCCAAATACTCCTAGAGGGAACGACGCAATTTGGGTTATTGTTGATAGATTGACGAAGTCGGCTCATTTTCTACCGATTAATATTAGTTTCCCTGTTGCCCAGTTGGCAGAGATTTATATCAAGGAGATCGTGAGGTTGCATGGTGTTCCTTCGAGCATTGTGTCAGATAGAGATCCAAGATTTACTTCTAGATTTTGGAAAAGTTTGCAAGAGGCTTTGGGTTCGAAGTTGAGGTTGAGTTCGGCGTATCATCCGCAGACAGATGGTCAGTCGGAGAGGACAATTCAGTCGCTAGAGGATTTGTTGAGGATTTGTGTTCTCGAGCAAGGAGGAACTTGGGATAGTCATCTTCCGTTGATCGATTTCACATACAATAATAGTTATCATTCAAGTATTGGAATGGCACCTTTCGAGGCTTTATATGGTCGGAGATGCAGAACTCCGTTGTGCTGGTTTGAGTCAGGTGAAAGAGTGGTCTTAGGACCAGAGATTGTTCAGCAGACTACTGAGAAAGTTCAGATGATCCAAGAGAAAATGAAAGCGTCGCAGAGTCGACAAAAGAGTTATCATGATAAGCGTAGAAAAGATCTTGAGTTTCAGGAAGGAGACCACGTGTTTTTGAGAGTCACTCCTTTGACGGGTGTAGGACGTGCATTGAAGTCAAAGAAGTTGACCCCGAAGTTTATTGGTCCGTATCAGATATTGGAAAGAGTTGGAACGGTGGCTTACCGAGTGGGTTTACCGCCGCATCTTTCGAATTTGCACAACGTTTTCCATGTGTCGCAACTTCGAAAGTATGTTCCGGATCCATCTCATGTAATCCAAAGTGACGATGTGCAAGTTAGAGACAACCTTACGGTAGAGACTTTACCGGTGAGGATTGATGATCGTAAAGTGAAGACGTTGAGAGGCAAGGAGATACCTCTCGTGAGAGTCGTTTGGACGGGAGCGACTGGTGAAAGCTTGACGTGGGAGCTTGAGAGTAAGATGCTGGAGTCTTATCCAGAGTTGTTTGTTTGGGGTAAATTTTCGAGGACGAAAATCTTTTAAGTGGGGGAGAGTTGTAACGCCCACTTTCATTTAATCGTTTATTTAATCGAGTTTAGGTGATTATATTATAATTATATAATATATGCATGATTTTGATATGTTTTGATGATTTATGCGGATTTGATCGATGACGTGATGAGTTATGAGTTTTGGAAGATTTGATAAGGATATGAGAATTATTTTATTGTTAAATAAAATAAAGATTTGAAAATAATACAAAATATTTAGTTGAGGGCTGTTTTGATATTTTAGATAGTTTTAGGGGAGAAAGTGAGATAAGATAAGTAATTAAGAAAAGATATAAATAGGGAAGACCTAATTTTTAGAAAAACTAATTGTACGTGAAAACTTTTGGAAAAAGGGAGAAAAAGCTTAGAGAGGAGCAAGAGACCAAGAGGGCTGCGATTTTCTGCAAACTTAAGGTAAGGGTGAGACTAATAACTCAGTAATATTGGTTGTTGTAATTCTGATGATTAATTAGCAAGAATTAGGATTAATTGGAGAAAACGAAAACTAGGTCAAAACCTTAGAATTGATGATCAAACGGTGAGAATTGGTTTAATTGATGTAGAAAGTGTTCCTAGACCTTAGATAATGTTTAGGACGAACCTTGGAATAAAAAACAAGCTTAGAACCATGTGGATCGACGGATTTTTGTGATTTTAGGAAACCTGGCCGTAGCGACATTCATCGCTCGCCACGGCGAGCTATGAATCTCGCCTCGCGAGTGATGAACTTCATCGCTCGCCTCGCGAGCCCTTTCCTTTCGCCTCGCGAGCGTTTCAGGCATCGCTCGCCACGGCGAACAACCCTTCCTCGCCTCGCGAGCTTAGGCAGAGAGCATGTCATATTTTGTGTTTCGACCTTTTTAGTTGGACCTTGGATGCCTTAGAGTGCCTGAACATACCTAGTATTGATTAGGAATGAATGTAGGATCAGATTGAACCCAGAACAACACTAGTTTGGGAGATGAGTGGTACTCGCCATGGCGAGTAAGAACTCTCGCCTCGCGAGCACAACCAGAATTTAGATGCTTGAGTGTTTGTGCGATCTGTGTCGCACGTGTTGATCAAGAGTGAACCCCTAATTGGTAATGAAATCTAATGATGACGTTTAATGCAATCTGTAAAGCCTTTAAGACATGTTGTCGTTAATTAAGCATGATTAATGTATTGTACAATCATGTAAGATATGAAAGTTAATTATGATGCAAATGATTTGCTGTTGATATAATGATATCATCTTGTTATGTGACTTGTTTATGTTGCTTCCGTTATTTAACTAAGTGCATATGGTATATGATGAAGTTTAGCTCCAAATTATTGGATGCATGTTGATATGTTGATTACGGTGTTTTGTTGTTAAGAGTCCATGCATAGCATATCATTGAGCTTAGTCCTCACCACGTTTATTAGGAGCTTTGTCCTCCGCACGTTTTATAGGAGCTTTGTCCTCCGCACGATTAAAGTATATTAATACTTATGATGACGATTGGTACCACATGCATATAAGGAGTCTAAGAGCATTGTCACATTGTCATGATTAAGATGCCTTGTTGATAATGATTGAATATGTGATTACGTGATAAGTGTTTATCAATTATGTTATGTTGTTCATGATAATTGGATATATGATTACGCGATAACTGTTTAGCAATTATGCAATGTTGTTAAAGAAATGATTATGATGTTAATTTATGATTCGCAATTACATTGATTAATGTTATTTTGTTATGAAATTTCACCCCTTCTGCTTGAAAATGTTGCCCTTCGTATGGGTAACTTGCAGGTGATCGTGCTTAGTGTGCAGTTGCCGTCGTGAGTGGCCTTGCCTTCTCTGTGTCGTCTAGGTCGCTCTGATACGTAAAGGGATGGGGTTATATGCTATAACATGCTTCATTCTTTTACGTGAACTGCTATGATAATATCTGTTTTGATTAACTCTTTTGAGATACTTTGTTGGGGTCTGCGTGCCAAACTGATTTATGATTTCTGAACTAATATTCCGCTGCTATGTTAAGATATTATGTGAAAGTTAAATTATTATTTAACTGTTTGTTTTTGGATTACGTTTCTATGTGATATCCCGTTTATGGTTTTTACTCTGATAAATGTTTAAGAAATTTGTATATTGGGAAAACGGGGTGTTACAGTAGACATCTTATTCAAGAGCTGAAAGATCATATAAATGATTATGTACGGGTATTTGAGAGTGAGAATCGTTTTAACTACATCTTAAATGACTTGCATCCTCCCAAAAGTAGTGGTGGTATTGCACTTGTTGGTAAGTGGTTGACATTTTTGGACAGGGGTCACATCGTTGCAACTTATTGTAATGGGCTTGTAGTGGAGTTGACAAATCACGAAATTTGAACTTTGAAACTTTTTTCTTACTTAGAGGGGTGCCACCACTTAAGCAAAAACCCCTATCACGTGCCTTGGCTTAATTCCGAATCATTTTATTCTCGTTTTTTTTTTTTAAAGATGATTGTCCACTACCACTATCATATACGGAGTGGAACAATCACAAAAGTGACGAGACATATACCTGAGAATTTGAGTATTTTGATCAACAAGTTAGGTTCCGAGAGCTCATGAACATTCAAAAAGGAGAGAAACCGGCCCACCAAAAAAGGAGTCAAACAAAGCAATCAAATATTGTTTGACACTCCTGAAAAAGCAAAGGAAGAATTTCAAATTATTGGGGAAGATGAAGAAGACTCAATTTAACTTGATGCGATATGACTGATTTTTTGTCGGTGTTCATCTTTTTTTTTTTTTATCGATATTACACTGACATATATTTTTTTGTCAATATTATAACGTCAATTTTTTGTGGTCAATATATAACTAATATTATATAAATTATATATATATATATATATATATATATATATATATGACTTTTATGTGGTGGAACTAGTGCAATATTTTTTATTCGTTATTAATGTTTCCGCATTTGATATATGTCTATGTATCCGTCTATTTTCATTTAATTTTATTTTTATGTTTGATATTTCATAAACTTTTTTGAAGTTAAACATGTATGAGGTTGCACAAATTGAATGTCGTGTTTGATACTCTGCTTTCAAAAAGACAATTAAGGTTATGTTAACTCCGACTGACACTATTGATGAGTTGAAGGAAGAACTTAACAAATATTGTCTAGCTCGGTGAAAATCATTTGTCACGTATTTGTTCAGATGCCTTGTGTAGACCTAGAAGCAGATAAATATAAGAACATGTGGAAAAAGGTATTTTTTCCTCTGATTGTTCGTGACAATAACGACGTAGAATTTATGTTTAGGAATATGGTTGAAAATAATACTCCCTCCGTTCCTTTTTAAGCGTCTCTTTTGAAGAAATTTTTTGTGTGAAAGTTCAATGCAACATTAAATGCTGTTTTACCAATATTATCCTTAGTTATTTATTTCGGAGAGAGAAATATATGAAATGAGATTTTAAATGAATAAGGTCATTATAGTAAAAGTACAACTTATTGCATCAAAAGTAGTAACAATCATTGACTATCTTGGTTTATGTAAAATGTCAAAATGTGACAATTAAAAAGGAACGGAGGTAGTATATTATATCTTTGTGTTCGTTCAAACTGCATGTGCGGAGAATTTCAATAGAGATTTCATGTAATGTTATGTAATGTGTTGTCCAATTTCAAACACTATTTATGTTTTGTTGAATTTAAAACGTTCGTGTAATATTAACGAAATGCCAAATTTATTTAATTTTGATCAATTGTGATAGATTATGTATTGTTCTGGCTTATGACTGGTTGTAATTGATGTACGAGTTGTACTGCCTCTGGAATTGATGTTATTGAATTACATGAAATAAGTATGCCAAAATTTTGGCTGGAAACACATAGCATAACATGTTGTCTGCATAATTCATCTCTAAGGCAACTTGCTGCCGATGAATCCGACGACATTTAAATACCGATGACACCGGCGGCAGTTAACTGCCGATGAACTTAACCGACGGCAGTTAACTTCCGATGAGGTTAGATGCATAATTTCGTAGTGTTTCTTAGCATAGTTTGATGTGTGAACATCAATTTTCTTTTATTATTGTTAATTTCCTTCAAAAATATCTTAAAAAATGGATCATAATTAAGAGGTTATTACTTTTCCCACCCTACCCATTTCTCGCGCGCCCTATTTTTTTCTTTCAAATTAAAAAGGCCCTTGAGATTTCTGGATTTTAAAACCCGAACTGGTGTTTTCCTTTGTAATAGGGTGAAAAAAAAATGAGTTTTTCACCATTTCGGATTTTGAAATCCGAAAATCTCAAAAAATAGGGCGCGCTATTTGATTTTTTTTTTTCAGATTATAGAATCCGAATGCCCCTTAAACACCATTTTTTCATGGTGCTGGTGCTGTCCGGATTACGTAATCGGGACAGCACCAACACCAATTCTGAACATGTTTATAACATGGATAGTCATTTGAAGGACAATATTAATCTTCTTAGCTTTCATCCTTGTATTTTTATAATCAAGACTCCCTTAGAAGGGACTTCTTACGAGACTCCACCCTCAAAATCCAAAATTCCATCATTTAGACCATTTTTTCCATGGTGATGTTGCAGTTCGGATTACGTAATCAGGACACCACCAGCAACAATTCTAAACATGTTTGTAGCATGAATAGTCATTTTAAATACAATATTAATCTTTCTAACTCTCAATCTTGTGTTTTTATGATTTTATTTGACATGAATAGACCCTTTTTTGTTGTTTTTAAAAGTAAAATTCAAAATTGCTGAAATAGGAGAGATTATGGTTGCTGATTATACATAAGTATAGTCTGGATTATGAAATCCGAACTCGTCCGAATTTTTAAATCTGAACTACAAAGAGGCATTTTTAGAAATTTTATAGGGTGCGTGAGACTGCCATAGGATAGAAAAAGTAATACTCTAATTAAAATACTTTCATTTGGCCCATTTGTTTGAGCTCATTCACAAGTGTCTAATTAGATCCATATGTTTAGAGATCACTTTTCCACCCTCCCACGTGCTCATGTACTTTCCACATTTCTTATTGTACCACGTTCAGACTTCAGATTATATAATATGAACCATGTTCAAAACACAAAAAATTGATATCCAAAGAGTGTTAGAATCAGAGAGAATTGAAATTCTACGCTGTAATAAAATTTTGGTAACAACAACCCACATATTTAATTGAAAAATGTATCATTTTTATTAAATAAATTTGTTATTAGACAGATTCGTTCTTATTAGTATGACTAGAAGGAAAAGAAAAAATAAATTTCTTTCCAAGGAAATGATCTTATCATCTAGTGAAGAAAATGTTTGTGTGCATCTGGTGATACAAAAAAAGCTTGCTTCTGGTGAAATTTCAAAGAACCATCATCTAGTAATTTGAATAATCAGTATCTTATATAGTTAATTGAATGAAGTCATATATTGAGTTATACTTTTCCTGCTTGCTTGGTTAGCCTGTGCAGATGGAAGGTATGATGATATGCACTGACTTTGTTCTTCTCATTTATCAGTCAAACTCCAATTCTTTATTTGCAGTAGCTTTTGATGTTTAATAGTGGATTAATTTAATTTTCATTTTTTATCACCTATAAACTTGAGAAAATAAACTGCAACCAAAAAGACAATTATGTTATTTCTTCATTATTTAACATTGTAACACATCAACAAGTTGAAGGTTATTTTTGTAAAGTAAAATTTTGGTAAACTTAAAAGTGAATAAAATAATATAAATATTTCTTGAGAAAAAAAACAATATTAATATTTTAATAAAAACAAGACTTTTAACATATCACTTTTTTTAATTTTTTAAGATGGTAATCTTTTTATAAGTAATCAAATATATTTTTTTATTTCATATTGCTAACCATTAGCATAACAACAATATTTATGTAAAAAAACTCGTTCGAAAGCGTGGGTTAATAGTGGATTAATTTATTTTTTATTTTTATATTAGTATGAACATCTAAAAAAATTTGGAAATTCGGTTGTTACACTTTGGATTTTAGCATTTCATGCTACAATTTTGTATTTTCAATCAATCATGGTCAGACATTGAATTACGATTTTGAAGGAATTATTATGAAATGGTCCTGCTAACCTGTGCCTCCGAGGCACTGGTTAAGCATGCCATAAAAGAGAATTATTACTATAAAAGAAAATTATTTTTGACTTTATTATCAATTAATTACATTATTTCAATACATTAACTATTATATAATTTCCTTTTTCATATCCTTAACCAGTGCTCCGGGAACACCGGTTAACATTTCCCTTATGAAATTACCCATACTGATTGTGAAAAGATTCCAATGAATGAAGACAACGACACAAGTGCAGTTGGAACAACAATTAATTGACTGCAGCTGAGGTATAATGGTTAATTAAGGGTGTGGGGGAGCAATTTTTGCAGCAAAAAGAGCAACTTTCAATATGAATTCTGCTCTTTACTCAAATGGTTTCGTTCATTCCTAAAATAAATATTTAAAATGTCCTTACGCATATTAATTCACGTAACGTGAGTTAACTCATATCAGTTATAAGAGAAACGTGACTTAAGTCACGCAGCGTGAATTAACTGACGCTAGTATAAATTTCCAAATATTTCACGTGACTTAAGTCACACTTGACTTAAGAGACGATAAACAATGTGATGATTATATTAAGAGGCATTGAAGTGTGCGAGGAAAGGGCTGCGGTTATGGTGCATAAGAAAATTCTTATGCACCCTGCATAAATCCAGAAATGGTTTCTGTGAGTTGTATTCCAAAACCATTAGATGTATTTAATGGTTTCCAGCACCCTGCATATATCATAGTATGTTTTGTATAAAATTATGTCAAAACCATTTTGCTGTGGAAATGGTTTCTGTGAGTTGTACTCCAAAACCATTTCTGAATTTATGCAGGGTGCATAAGGATTTCTATGAGTTGTACTCCAAAACCATTTCTGGATTTATGCAAGGTGCATAAGGATTTCCTCATGCACTATAACCGCACCCCGAGAAAAGTACATGTATAGCATATCAATAAATTAAATTACTAGTACTACGTCATAAGACCTTCTTTTTCGGTACAAAGCGGCATCGCATACCTTCCCAACATCGTTCTGAAAACGTCTAATAAGCTCAATAGCATTATTCCTGAATTCTTTTTCACGGCCTTTAAGGTTTACTATGACCTTAACCTGCAGCAATTGATCCAAAAGATCTGAATACACTTGAAGATAACATATTTAATTTGTATGTATAGTGTGCCATATTAAAAGAGTTATGCTAGCCTGAGTTAACATATTAGAAGATAACATATTTTCAGCAACAAGCGTGACTTAAGTACTTACTTAAGTCACGTGAAAAATTTGAAAATTTATACTAGCGTGATAAGTCACGCAAATTTAACATTAGCGTGAATTAACTCACGCAGGGGCATTTTGATCATTTACTTAGGAATGAACGAAATTATTTGAATAAAGAGCATAATTCTTTCAATATTACTTTAGGATTTAGGATTCATATTGAGCCCATTTTTCTAAACATAGGCATCACATCCATAATTAGTGGGAATTACTTTTTCCGCCCCCATTTTTTCTCGCCCGCTCTCTAAATTTCCTATTTTGTAATATGAAATGGTTTTTATCTACTTCTGATTATGTGATTTGAAATGTCTCCATAACATAACAATATGCAGATTTGATTTATAGAGATGACAAAATTTAATGCGACAACCTAATATAAAAAATATGGTTTAAAATTGAGGACATGACAAAATTATGTTAATTCAACAACATTTTATAATCTTTTTATATTAGCATCATTATCGGATAAAATCCAAACATACATCGAGTAAATTATATAATGTCAATATTAAAAAACAACTAAAGCTAAATCATTAATACAAGAAGACAGAGGAAGACGATGGAAAACAAGATGATGGAGCACGAGAAAATCAAAACCGATATGAACAATTTCATAGTCAATTGATCTGGAATACAAGATGGAGAGGAACAACCCCCTTTGCTCAATCGTACTGACCCCGAAAGATGACGCGAAAGTCTTTGTTGACCATTGTGTTATCCCTACAAATACTGCAAAACAATTTTGGAGATAATATGAGTGGCCAACAGTGAACTAAGGCATCATGACCTACCCTCAAAAGGAAAATATGAATTAAAACAGAAGAAGAAAAGAGGTTGAGTTTTAGAATGAAAAACATGGAAGAAAGAAAGGCTATTTATAAACAAACGAGCATGTATATTGTAGCTACAGTCAATAAGAACATATGAAACGTCCTAAATTGACTCAAAATCATCTTACCAACAAAACCTTATCTGCAACGACATCGTCCAAGTTTTGGGCTTGTTTCGAATTATATCACCCCAAAAACAGTATTTTGACTGGTTCCAGTTATATGATTTGAAACATGCCAAGACCGTGTAATAATTTGTACATTTTGGGATGTGGCATAGTTCAGATTATATAATCTGAAAAATTAAATACATGATTTTTTTTTTGTAGTCCAAAATGCACAAAACCTTATATAAATTAGTGCGTTTGGTAAATTTGCAAACCACACCACAAAACCATTAACACTTACCCAGTAGATATAAACATTAAGCTAGTTTTAGTTTACTACAATAAGGTGAAGTCCAATCTATTTAGGGTTCATGTTGATGTTACACTGTTTGACTTAAGGGATCATCTTGACCAAATTAATGGTCACCTCATCGAATACCTATGAATAAATCGAGGCTTGCATAGATAAATCTGGTAAAGAATTTAGTTTTTCTTATATATGATCTTATTTGTGTTTCATTATTTTGTTGCAATTATTGTTGTTGTTTTACCTTGTTGCATTATGTTGTTGTTTACTTATGTTTTTGAAACTGTTGCCCTTTTGTGACATATTTTTCTCTGTTTTTTTTAACGCGTTCGGGTTATATAATCTCAAATACCCCATAATACTTTCGGATTATATAATCTTAACGGGGTAAATGATTAGATCAAAGGAGGTGCGAGAAAATAGTAGACTGAAAAAAGCATTTCTTTAATTTAATTAAGATATTAACATATGCCGACATAATGAAGCATAAAATTTAGAGTTAATTTTTGCAACCTTAACTTCTTAGTTTTTCCTTAGCAACAAATAATGTAACATCTACGAGCAATTGCAGAGATTCCTTTTGAGTTAATTGATATCATTTTATGATATTGACATATTCGGGTATATATTTTTCATATGCACAGGTTTAAATTGAAACTCCAAACTAAATAATTAGTTTAAATATATATCATTTATCTCATACTCATAATAAACAATTAAGCAAGTATACAAGTTGGAGTAAAATATGCTCAGATGGATATAGTAAAATCCATGCTAGAGGTTCCAAATTGAATAACTAATAAAAAAATTGGTGATCATGCATGTTTCATGAGGTCAAAAGCTTAGGGAAATGAGGATTTGATCTCACTCAAGCTTAGTCAACGGTTAGAGCCCATATTCTTTAATCTATAATAAAGTAAAATGAAATAAAGTCAATAGAAAATGTCGATGTGGTAAGGCAAAGCTGATATGTAAATGAGATGACAAGACCAACTTTTTTTTTTTTGAAAATGTAGTAAGGTCTGTATAGTGGTGATTATTAGAAAAAATAACAGGGAAGACATATATTTATATATGTGGCATAAAGTTGGTAAATAACTATTTTCAATCCTGAATGTGTGTGGTGCATTATCATTATAGTTTTTGAATCTATTAAAATTGCAAAATTATATATTTAAGTTTCTATTTTGTTCCCCTAAAAAAGTGTTTAATTTGTTAGTAATTTTATGATTGATCCAACAAAAAACATATTTTAGAATCAAAATTACACTATCAAAAGATACATTTAATGATCAAAATAACTAATCAAAAATACATTTAATATTCCTCTCAAAGTTACAGGACACTAATTACAACAATTTCAACCACCACATATGGTTTTATTTGGAACCGACCTTTTAGCCTCTTGAAGCGTCGGAATATAAAATTATGGCAACAAGTAGACGAAACAAATAACCATGTTTTTGAACGTGTTGTGCATATGTTAGAAGACTGAAAGCTTGCATGAGTTGCGCTGAACCGCAAGAACAACAACTACCGCTGTTTCACCAAGATTGAGCAATATTCACAGCGCACGAAGACAGCGACCCGCACAAGTGGATTTAAATGTAGTGTTGATGCATCTTTTTCCTCTACTGATAATAAGGTTGGTATCGGCATGTGTATCATGATGTTGAAGGGTGCTTTGTGTTGGCAAAAACGACCTAGTTCTCGCCATTTTGTTTAGTGGATGTCGACGAAGCGTTAGGACTTACTCAAGCGTTGAAGTGGGTGGCTGATTTGGGTTTCGATAGCACAAACTTCTCTCTTGATTCGAAGATTGTCGTCAATGATTTTAATGGTGACAACAACAATAACAACGAGTTTGACAATATCATTCACCATTGTAGGTAGTTGTTTAGCACATCTTTTAACAACTCTAAGGTTGAGTTTAGTCGGAGCCAAACAAATTGGGTTGCTCATGAATTAACACAAACAACCCCATTATAAGCTAGTTGTACCGCCTTGTATTGAAGACTTATTGTCCAATGAAATTAATTGAATTTCTTCCTAAAAAAAAAAGAATATTTTAATAATGTTGATACATTTAAAAACTTTAATATACTCCCTCCGTTCCATAATAACTGAGTCATTTACAAAAACAAAAAATGTCCCAAAATAAGTGAGCCATTTCACTTTTCAATACAATATTAATCACTTTTTTTCTTTTATAACTCTAATTAATACTACTTTCTTCATTTCTAATTCAATATATTTCACTTTACATTTATGATAGTGGAGAATGCACTAATACTTAACAAGGCACTTAAAACTATTTTTCTCTCTCCTTCATTTATACATTTTTCTTAATACGTGTGAAATGAACTTTTGGCTCAGTTAATCTGGGAGAGAGTAACACTTTCCATATTCGAGGTACAAAATGGGTATAGACAATGATTGATTGTTGCATTCAGGACAATTATGGCTTTTTGATTGAGATTGAACGTTCCTAGTTTTAAGCTTGGTATATGTTTTTTGGTACAATGGTATATTTTACTTTTAAAAACGAAAATTTGTTTTAAAATCTCAATCGTTCGATTTCAATTCAATTATTGTACATTTTCTAATCATTATTATATATATTTTTTGCTTTTTATAGTTTTTGCATAGTGTAAATATGTATCTATCATATAATAGAATAAATACATCAATTATTCAAAGAATTTTAAAGTGTTTTTTCAATAGTAATGACCTGAGGATACAATTGTTTAAGATGCGTGAACGATGAAAAAAATTTGTTTGCATGTAATCGATATAAGGATAAAGTAGTGATATATGTACAACCATTTAAGACAAATTGGATGACAACTTTTATTTTCTCTCTTTTCATTGGTCCAAAACAATAAAGAGAGAAAAAGGAAGAGAGAAAATAAGAATATAATGTGAGTATGAGAGAGAAAGTTGTTAAAAAGTTGTAATAAAGTGGTTGTACAAATATCATTCCTCATAAGGATATAATGTGGTAGAAGAGGAATGAGGTGTAGGAAGCATACGTGTAAAATTTAGACTTGTGGTAGACACAATATTGTAGGAGGGAGGTGTGTGAGTTTAGTGTGACAATCTGTGATGACATGTGTCAGTTTATGAGTAATGATCATTATAAAATTCTATTGCCTTGTGTAAATTGAGTCATATTGAATTCAACCATGTCTTAAGCTTCAACTACTTTATGATTTTTTATTTTAAAAAAATGTAAGATGTGCAAAATTAGAAGTGTTAATACTTATAGCAATCAACAAATCAATATAGAAATCCACATGTCCTAGGTCAACTGGAAAAATATCAAAATTGTTAGATCAGATACTATGACCGGAGTTCGAACTCCGATACCTCCACTTGTGTGTGTGAGTTTATAATGGCTTCATCATTTCATCTATTTAAAAAAAAAAAAAAAACAAATCAATATAGAATGGGAATCTAACTTTCTTAGAGTTCTTGTCTTGGAATGATTTAATTAATTATTAAAATTTGGTTCAACTCCAACAAATTTATGCGGAGATTATTTGAAAAAAAAATAGAAATTAACATTAGTGTGTTACTCAAAATTAAGAATAAAATATTCTTAATTTTTTTTAGAGGAATGATATTTTGCATCATGAAGATAAGGAAGTTAGTTAGTAGCCTTTATAGAGATAACTTTCTTAGCAAGTTATGTAGATAGTTGATCATCGCTAAGTGTTATAGCTAGTATACTTTATAGAATATCTAACATATTCTATCATACACACTCTTTTACCAACTTAAGGTGAAAAAAATTACTCCATCCGTTTTAAAATGAGTGTCGTTTTAGTCAATTGCACACAAATTAAGGAATAAAATAATCATTAGACATCACTTTTACTAAACTGCCCAAGGAAAAGACAAACTTAAAGTTGCATTGAAAATTGTGTGAGAGAAAAGTTTGAGTATTTATTGAGGGTAAAGTTAGGAGAAAAAATTAAAGTTGTATTGAAAATGTAAAGTGACATTCATTTTGAAGCAATTTTTTTTTATTAGAGCGACACTCATTTTAAAACGGAGGGAGTATATTATTAAGCAATGAGAATTATTTCTTCATTCATTTCTTAGTTTTATAATGTGGTATAGTAACATTCTCTAAGAGACTCTTGTAAAATTGAAAAAAAAAACATGATCTAAGAGAGAGAAAGTTTGTTACAATTCAGTTACATCTTCAGCCATTGATGCGTAATCTCAAAGCTTCATGTTTTACTCTGATTTTTCATTGAGGATTCATCATCTTCATCTTCAATTTTCTCCGTTTTGTTGATCATGCTTTTTACACGAATCTACTATTTCTTTGTCAATTCCAATTAATTTCTTTGCTTCACAAGATTTTCTTCAATCTTGATCTCTTGAAGATTTTTTTTGCATTTCTCAAATTTTCTTGTAGATTCAATCCTCAGTTTTCAGGGTTTCGTTCGTCTTCTCCATTTTTATTTCATTTTCGTTTCTTGCTTCACATGATTTCTTGATTTCTTCATTTTCTACTTTTTCTCAGCAATCACTACATTTTCTTCCATCTTCATCATGCCTCCTCGACAAACGCCAATTACTCATACAAATTATCTTCTACGTTCATCTGATTGAAGGGCCAAGTGCTCTCACTATTTCTCTGAAGATTAATGGTTCAAATTACCTTGCATGGAGTCAATCTACGCATAGCGCTTTGGGAGCTAAGAACGAACTAGCATTTCTCGATGGCACCATTCCTATTCATGATCAACTTGATGATGGAACATACCTTTTCGGAGATGGTGCTCAGATTGTTACTCATCTTACTTCTAGACTTGACTAACTTACCGTTTCCATAGCGGACCATACTTAGAGAAGATACTCTTGCTTTCAACCACTTACAATTCCAAGATACACGTATGTATCTCCTAAAGTCAGTGGGGATGGGAAAGAAATTTGTCACACTCCAGTAGTCATTTGATTGTATCTTGCTATGAGATTGAAGCAATTCTAAATAGGCATTCAAGGCACATATTACCAGACACACATATAGAGGTTTTTTCAAGGTTATAACGTGGCTTAGGTTAAAGGTGGGATATATTTTAGAAAGTAGATTAACAAACATTTTTGAGTTAGTTTCCTAAGTATTCCCTATTTGAATACTTTTTTCAAACTTGTAGCTTTGATTCACACTCTGTTACAACCAATGCTTTGATTCCCTTAACTCAGCTAAAGTTAACTCCCGTTCGATATTTTTCAGCTAGAGTTAAGTTACACTTTTAAGATCGGTTGAACCGATTTGAAAAGTAATTGAATCGATCTTAAAAGTCTCATCGTGAGTTAACTCTAACTGAAAAATGTCAATTAGAAGTTAACTCTAGCTAAATTAAAATAATGAACCATTTTAAAAAAGGAGAAGAGTAATTTCTCCATATAGATACAACAATTTAGAAATGAGCCGCATAAAATAATTAGACCAACATGAATTTCACTCAAACAATGAAATGTTAAATAAAGTGTTAAAAGAAAAATGTTCTTAACATTCTTCGGTACATATTTAAACCCAACAGAGATTAAACTATTTCCCTCAAAAAACTCTTCAATAGTTTTTCCGATGAAAAAGGCAATAGCTTGCTAAGCATGCACATTGAATTGAAGTGCAATGGAAGAAACTGAGGAACGAGCTCTCTCTCTCTCTCTCTCTCTCCTCCCTCCCTCCCAAGACTCTCTCTCTCTCTCTCTCCCTCCCTCCCTCCCTCCCTCCCTCCCTCCCAAGACTTGAAAGGTGTTCCAAGGGTTTTTAAATAGGCTCAATTGTATGGAGAAAGAGAGCAATGAAGCTCAAACACCATTTGTTTGCAATTAGTAATAAGAAGTCTTTGAACTCCATTGCTCTCTTTCTTTGTACAATTGTTGCTTACCTTGATAATTTTGGTGCTATATCATACTTCGCTACTATAGAAATTGTTTTCATTTTGTTACCACGTTATAGGTACGAAGCTTCCACTACAATTTAGCAGTGACTAATCTCTATCAAATAATTTGTTGGGCCCATATGGCAGGTTCCCCTCTCCCAACCAAAATTTCTTTATATTAGAAGTAAGAAATCAAATCCTTAACCAGGATCCAATTTTCTTACCACTTGGATCAATACATTGTTGGTATTAATATACCACTTCATGTATGTGCAAAACAAATGAATTTATAAATGTGACCCCCAATTTATAATTATTTAAGTATTTGTGCGATTATCTAGATTTGAAAATAAAACGATGCCTCGAAATTATTCTCTCCAACGATCCAAAAGTCGAACTTTTCATGGTATATTATACTACCTTATGTCGAATGTGATTTCACTACACATACATGTGTTTAGTTTCTTTTTTTTTCTTTATTTTTTGGATACAAACATGTGTTTAGTTTCTATTAGGCAAAATCAATTCTATATAAAATCACAATTATGAAACATTAATAAATGTTAGCCTAAACATGCTATTAGTAAGGTTTCTACAATGGTCTAACATTGTGGTTAGCATGATCACATCCCACCTAAACAAAGTTTAGCCAACAAACCTCACCAACAACGACCTACCATCACTTATTTTAAAAGTTGAATGCGCACTTTGAAGACCAATAAATACTTATTGAAAAAAATTAGCCAGCTTTACACAAAGAACATACCATGAATTTAAATTTGATTATGCACCTTCTCATCATCATCGATTTACTTAACAGTTTATACACAACATTGACATATGTCCAATTCCTAAAAAAAAAAAATTAACATATGTTTAATAATGTGATAATATTAGTTCTCAATAATAGTAAAAAAAAATCCATACAAATGGACAAATGTTTTAGATTTGGATTAGGGTGTTTTTTTTTCTTCTCAATTCAGATTTCCTGTTGTCACAATTTGTACACGATCACGTAGTCAGTGCAACGGTGATCATTTGGTCGAAATTGAACAATCCAAATTTCAATGTAGATTTTTGTTTTTTAAAAGAAAATATCAAATTTGAAATATCCCCAAAGAGGAAGTTGTATCTTGATAAAACAAAAAAATAAATAAAGAGAATTGTTATATGGCACGACTCATAAGCGCACAAAGCAGCACGACACAAAGCAGTTAACATACAATACATAAGAGAGAGAAGTGTTATGCGCGACTCATAAACGCACAAAGCAGCACGACACGTAAAAACGTGCTATATGTGTTAAATCCAAGAGTTGTAAAGTATTGGTTGGATTGTCGTGGACAAATGGTGTCGTGCCAACAATCATTTCTCAAATATAAAATTGAACTTAAAATCTGAACTGTTTGATTTCGATTCAACAATCACTAATATACTAATTGCGTGAATGTGTGCAAATCTCGACCTCAGAGAATATGAGTGAATGTGTGCAAATCTCGACCTCAAAGAATATGAATTTGTGCTTTCTACAAGCAAGACAAAAAAAAATTATGGAACTGACAGATACATACAAAGTGAAAAAGGAACTTGAAAAAAAAACATTCAAGGACCAAAGATATTATTACATTCTTTCCAGTTGTGCACCTTATGTTAATTGGGACATCTGTATTATGCAATAAAAGTCAGATTTCAATTTCAATGACAACGGCATAGGTTAAAAAAATATTATTTATAGATACATCTTATGACTCAAGATGGTAGCCCCAACATTCCTTTTGTTTAATTGGTTCTTACAAATTATTTTAATCAAGAGTTTTATAATATAAGGAACCTTCCTAGTTCTTACATCAAATTTAAGCCTTTTTGCACATAATGCAACTACCATTTCACTACTTTTTGGTTCTTTAACCAAATTATGTTTTTGCAGCTCAACAAGATAAAAGAGTGTGATATCTAGCTAGCTAGCTATACTAATGTAAGTTCAATATATAGTTTTTTTAATTCATCATCTATATAGTTTTTCTCTCATTCTTTTCTTCCCTTGCATCATAAAAAAAAAAAAAAAAAAAAAAGATGGATTCTTTTAAACAAATCTGGGGTGCAGCAGAAGGATGTAGCAGTAGTGAATCTGGTTGGACTATGTATATTGATTCTCCTATGCAAGAAGATGATGCTAGATGCAGCAATGAAAATGATGGATATCATCGTCATGAAATCTACGGTGAGAAAAACAGAAGAAAGAAGAAAGTTGATGAAGAAGAAAGTGATGATTCGATGGCTTCGGATGCTTCGTCCGGTCCAATGAATTATCAACATCAAACAAATTATGGTCGCGGACAAGGAAAGTCGGGGTTGAAGAAAGATAAACAAGATCATGGAAGCAAGAGTTGTTCTAAGAAGAATGGAAACAAACAAGAGAAGAAACGTGTTGATAGTAGAAGTAAAAAATGATGAAAAATGTTCATTCATTCTATTGTATATGATGCTTGGGATTTTTGTAACCTTGCATCTTCAAAATTTGAATTTGTTGATTTGTACTCATACCTCTCAACCCAAAAGAACTTTCTCCAAACATTCTTTCAAATATTGGAATCATAAGTCTTAGAGATTCATCTTTCACATTCAACTCTCTGTTGAATGTTGTGATCATTCTTTATTGTGATTGATCTTATCAAAACTTCTCGCAGTTAAACGTGCTTGAATTCAAACATTATCTATGATATTCAAATCAAACGAAACAAATTTCTAAGCAAAACAATAGCCGGTTTTCTTGAGGGAGGGGTCATAGAGAAGAAGGTAAAATCACATAAAGCTAGACATTCATTGATTTTAGGCGTGTATGCCGGTCCGACCTGTGTCAGTGTCCTATATTTTAGTCATTAGCAATGTCTACGTGTCTGTGTCTGTATCAGACGGCTTTGTTGAATCTTTTATCATGTAACCTCAAAAAATCATTTTATCTTTTTAACCAAAGTCTAAAAATAGAAAATCATGACAACTGCAAAGAGAATGTCAGGTGATCCATTAAGGCATAATCATAGGTAGAAAGAAACACTAAATTAAGGTAAAACAAAAACATTATAGTAAAAATATGCTGCAAATCATAAAGTGTGAAATTCCAAAATTATAATATCAAGTAATTTAAGAAAAAGTTAACTGCTGCAATAACAAACAATGTTGAGTTCAATCATTATATACTTCTATAATTTGTCATGATTGGATTTGTAGTGAGATTGATGGAATCAAAATGAACTGCCGCGATTTTGATAAAAGTTACATTTTAAAGCTTCAACAAAATCACAGTCTCACTGTTGTTTTTCCACTTCGCATTCACGTTACGTTCAATTAAAATGAACTTTTATTACCGCAGAACCAAATATACACTAAATATACTAGTTGACATAAAAAACAAGAAACATGACAAAAGATTCAAGATAATATAGCACAAGAAAGAAAGTGATTTTTGTATGAAGAACATGGTAATAATGATATTGTGGATGCACGTGTTTGCTGCCAAAATAGCTATGAAGCACGAATGGGGTATGCTTTGCTGGAAAGAAGGTAAGGTTTAACACAAATGACAACTAGAATCAATAAAAGCATTGTTGTTGCAGTGACAACTTTGTAAATATGGGACACAAATGTAAACAGCAAAGCAATAGCAAGTTTTAGGCTGTATAAGTGACATAAAAACATGAGGGTACACATGACCTAAAAGGAATCAATGAAATCATAAATTAAATGGTCACACACATTCATATAAAAACAATAGAAAGTGAGTCCCTTTTTTTATATTTTGTGTAAAATACAAAGATAGAAAAGAGTGTTTCTCTTTTGTCCACGTTTTACCAGAGAACTAGCTTTGGTTTTTGTTGTCATTATTAACTGAATCATGACAAGACAAGTCATCATAAGCAGTACAAATATATAGAACAAGTAACCCTGTTTTATTTGTAAATAATCTACCATGTTCCAACCTATAAGATATATATTATTGACACTTCAAATTAAGGATATGTTCAATGTCTAACATATATCAATATCTGACACTAATACGACACAAACATGTATAATTAAATTTGATTATTCTATTTATCAAATTAATATTACTGGAGCCAATATATTTGTGTCATTCTGGTGTCCATATATATGTCGGTGCTTTAGAGCTTCTAACATTAATAAAAGGGAATTTTAATAGCAATTTTTATATCATTAGAATTTAGGACTGTATTTCTAAATAAACTCATGTAATGGATTATATAGTAAGCATTAGGTTTTACATATAGAAAAAGATGTGCTGACACATATCTATGACCCTGAATTTTGTTAGGTTTTTGTGTGATCTATAAACAATTAATTTTATGAAACTCAAGGGTATCATATTATCAAAGACAGTCTTGTTTAAAAACTACAAAATAACAAGGGTGAGATCATATTGGCTTGGGATTTAGGAGTGTGCTCCTTCTTAATGTTTTAGGTTCGATTCTCTTTAGTACCAATTTAGCTTCTTCAAAAAACAAGGGTGAGATCAATCCAGTGTCATCGATTGTGGATTGCAAACCATGGCAGAAATCCAAAAATCTACCATTTTAAGCCACAATATCGGCCATAAAATGGCATGGCGCCGCCATAAGTTATTTAACAACTTAAGACCTTGGAGTGTGTTTCTCTAAGTCTCAGATTCGATCCTCCTTGTGTTAATTTTGGTAGGCTAAGTCCATATGAATCTATGTTCTAGCTTTAAATGGACCCCTCAAGTAGAGGGTGGAATGAAACCCTCAGATTAATCAGTTTTTAGATTGAATACCGAGCTTAATAAAAAAGTTATTTAACAACAAGAGATTTCTTCAAAGGATTTTTTTTTCAAACAAAGGATCAAACTAGGAAAATCTGACTAAGGAATATTCCATGCACACATTCTCATCACTTAAAAACCTAGTATGCAACTATTAAAAATAGTTTGTCATAAAACTTTTTTATATACTCAATTTGTTAGTCACCACTTGAAGAGTGGGTTAAGATTTGAATAGATTCTTGCATATCAGTTAACAGCAAACAAAGTATGGAAAGATAATTACTGAGTAACATGAAATAATATCTCAATTGTATATGATCCATATTCTTAATTTTTGTTTACAAAAAAGTGGTTCTCAACAAGTGTAACAATTATTCAAATTTTCAATAATTTAACGATTTTTTGAATTTGAAAGAGATATTTAAACCCTCTTGAGATTTTGTGGAAAGATATTATTTTCTAAAAATAGTTTATCATGAATCTGTGCCCACACCTATTTCAGCCAAACACAATTACAAGCTTCTCAATCATTATTCTCATTATTGACAAAAACCATTGAAGACTTTTCAATCATTGAGTCCATTATTGTCATAAAGACTTCAAAACAAAATGTAATAAAACAAGAAGCTCAACACCAACAGAAGAGAAAAGAGAAAGTAGATGGATTGACAGAAGTTACTTCTAACTAAGGTTGTCAAAATCGGGACTTTACTGTCGAAAGGAAATAGAAAAATCGGGACTCGTAAAATCGCAATCAAAATCGAGGGATTTTACTCAAGGACTTTTGTAGAATCGATATAGGAAATTATAAAATCGCAATCAAAATCGATGAATTTTACCAAAAAAAAAAATGAATATATGTTATAAATGGTATATAATCATAAATGACTTAGTTTATAAGAAATCGTAAAATCACAATCAAAATCGATGAATTTTGCTTATTTTGGAATTCTACTATGAATTTAAGTTGTTGAAGGTGTAAAAGTCGCAAAATCCTGAATTTTAGGATTTAAGTCGGGATTTTGACAACAATCTTTCTAACAGCTAGCTAAGATATAAGCAATGCATAAATTAAATAAAAGCAATTTCAGATATTCTTTATGGTGACTTAGACTTTGTTTGAAAAACCAACATGATTAAACGCTTAAAGTGTTTCTATATAAGCTATTTCTATAACGAAAGATAAAATAAAGTCAAACAATTTTCTTATAACTATAAGCTAAAAACACAAATAAACATGTCACAGACCATTCCTAGCACCAGAGACTGTTCACTTTTAACATGGAGTTCAAAGGTCATACATAACAATGTTATGTCTCCTAGGTCCATAAATGTTGTGTTTATGAAGATTGGTTTTGTCATCTAAAAAAACCTAGCAACGTAGCCTATTTTCTGCATGCCTTCTAATTCATATGTAAGTAATCTTCGATGTATATTAACAAATAATATATCAAACTCTCAATCCAAGGAGGCACTTAATATACAACACATGTACAGATAGGATTAGGAAGGTTCTTACACAATAGTTTTATAACCAAACTAGAATTAAAAACCAAACATAACCCCACAAAAGAAGAAACATGAGTGGAAAAAAAAGGGTGCATGTTTTCAAGGGTCATAAAAAGGTATGAATAATGCAGAAGTTACTTTCATCTATATAAATATATCATTCACACTTCTAAAAGGCAAGATTCTTATTTGTCTTTGTCTGTGGGACAAGCTACAAATAATCAAAATTCGTCAACCTACACAGGTATGAAATTCCAAAAGTGTGCAAAGATTAATAAAGTATAAAATAAAGTGACAACAAAAACCCATACTTATCCAATTAGGTGTGCCTAATTAGATTAATTAATCAAATTCATTGCCTAATTGTCTCTACTAAAAACCAAAAAGTGAATTGGCAAGTTATAAATATAAGATGGATATTTAACACCGGACGTGGACACCAGGAAAATTTTAAGAAAATATAAGTGATTGAATGCAACCGCACGTGTCGGCATCGACGTATTGAACATATACACATTAAATTTAAAGTGTTGGTGCTACGTAACTCACAACCATCTTAGTTATAGACTATGCCTTATTTCTCTAAGAGCCTGAATGGGTTGACGTATTTGAGCATATTTACTTAACACTTGTAAGACTGCTTGAGAAAGTTTATCAAAACGGTCCGAGTTATATTCATTTTATATATATTAACTCTCTAGGATAACTTAAGAATACAACATATAGCTTATATTAATGGAAAAAAACTGACTTTATTTTATCTTTGTTACATATACACAACACTTACTATAAGCACTTTAATTAAGTTTTTTTTATCCAAACAGAGCCTAATTATCAAAGTTGCCAACCGGTGATTGAAAAACTAACCAATATTCACAACACTTTGACAAGGGCCTGTGTCATCAGGTAAATTCAAACCAGTATAAAGGTCTGATGTACCAGTTCTGTGTTATTTAACCAAACCGAACTTTTTTTAACTGAAAACCAAAATGTAGTTTTCAAACCGTGTGAACCAAACTGCAGGTGATATGGTATAACTACCTTCATGGTAGTGGTTTCTTCGGTCCTTGCACCGCGAACTGCATCTAGCAATTCTGGCTGTGGATGAACAAGAGCTATGTCAATGTCTATGATCTGTTCCCAACCACAAAAGCAGTCAAATTCGACAGATTTTTGAGTGGTGATGGGTCGTCCTCGTCCAGCCTGCATGAGACCCACCTTTTCAAGCTTTTCACTGGCTCTTCGACATTGATGATACCGCTTGTGTAGTGCCTAACAATGCTTCCATTACACCGCAGAAAACGACACATCTCTACTTTCCCTAGCATAATGATGAGACCATTAGTGACACTTTTTGCATGTATCTCTATCATTGACTGATCAACTTCTTTGTATCTCTTCCATGCCCATATTAATGTTTCTCCTTTTCCTAGGCATCCCCTTTGAGTGGTAACTTTTCAAAAGTCGACAGTGTCACATTCTGGTTACTCCTTTTACATGAAAACCACCGCCGTAGAATTGAGAGCACCCCTTCTCAATTCCACTGTTTCCCATGATACTAATCTACATTAAACTTGATAAAAATTTGTAACTTCACTTGAAAGAATTAGAGATAAACCCCAGTTGAAGAGATAGACCACTGCAGAACTTCAATGGTATGTAAACCTCCCTATGATCAATGGCCCTAACTCTCAGAATAACTTGTTATCCTTTCCTCTCAATTGTTCTAACTAGTTTTGTGAATTCGTGCAAAGCAAGATAAAAAATTCGTCGAAGGAGTTTCATATCCATTGTTCCTATAACACCCTTGAACCCCACAAGCAATATTTAATGCAAATAAATCAATTATTCAAAAGAATTCAAGATGTTATGTCTTCATTTTCTCAAAACATGCATAATTCAGTTTTCATAAAACTCGTAGCGAAATAAAACAACATCTCAAATATCTCAGATACATCCAGAATTTCAAAGTGCATGAATCACAAAATCTCAACAACCTATCTAAGGTCTCATAATACATAAACAATATGGTCTCAACCTAAATCTCAAAGATAATTAAGCATAGAATCCCAATAATCCTAGTGTGAGCTTATACTAGACTCAATGCAATAAAGAAAAACGAGGAGTACACCATGCAAGCCTCGGGTACCCACTTCTCCACGAACGTCCTCAAGCCTACACGTTTACACCATTTTTATAAATGATGAGGCGATCAACCAAACGACCATTGGGGATTAGATAAAATTCACATAAAAAGATATAAGCACAAATATAGCATTGTAGGATTAAGATATCATGTATATACATACTTATCATTCTTAGAATACTAGCATCATATGAATATCATCTTCAATCCAATCGTAACATAAATCATATTATCCTCAATGAATTATCGCATCATTCCCATATTAACAACATTATCTCAAGTATACAAGAATCACTAAACAAACATATTCAATTATGGTGACAACTAGGGTACCCATGAAAAAATGATGGGTAATTTACCCCAACCAATACACATTAGCCACATAAGCACATTTTTAAGTGGTATCCATAAACTATCTTGACCCCACTAATAAATTGGTCATTTTCATTGGTTGGTGGGTAAATTACCCACTATTCTTCAAAGGTAATTTAGAAAAAACCTTCAATTATACAACTTCACATAAGTCACATCATTCACCAAATCACATAATTCACAAAATGAGGCAATTCATATAGACTCATGTGCATACCGTCACAATTTAACAACATTACCTCATTCTTCATTTATCATAATCATCAAATTACACAAACCTCATCATTTAGAAAATATAATTCTATATGATTCCACTTATTTCATATAAAACACATATTTCACATAATGCATATAATCTATCTAATTCACATCAATCATATAAGTTAGATATGCTCTTCCTTAATTAACTCAAACAAATACAATTCATTATTTCAAAAATATAAGCAATGAAATCATCATCATCAAAGGAATCACCAAGTCAAGTACGTATGATTCACACATTATCGCCATCACCAATATAATCATCATTAATTAAACCACCAAGTTATGTTCTCATCATTTTCATTTCATCACAATTATCATGAATGTACAAGCATCACCAAAGAATAAACACAAGCATGTTACATCTCTACATATATTCACATAAGCACATAATTCACATCATCAAGTATGAGACATTTCACACAACTCATATGAAGGTGAAAAAAACACAAGAGGGGGGGGGGGGGGGGGGGGGGGGTTGAATTGTGTTTTCTTTTTCTCTTAAAAAATACTTCTTCTGATAAAACTTCAGAAGCAGTTTGATTGCTTCTGATGAAATGATCAGAGTCAGATTGCAGCGGAAAAGAACAGAGCAGAGAAAAGAAAGACAAAGACACAAGCAGTTATCCTGGTTCCTTCCACAACACGGAAGTAGTCCAGTCCCCCTTGCACTTCCAAGGAGATTTCACTATAATCACAAAGATTACAACTGCTCAATACTTTCTAAGTATGAGACTTCACAAAAATGCTCAAGCACACACGCAAGAGTCTTCCAATGCTCAAACACTAAGCAAGAGACTTCTAATGCTCAAGCACGCAGGCAAGAGACTTCTAATCAAACAAAAATACAAAGAATTGAGTTTGAGTTGAACACTTGATATACAATCAGTGGTGTTCACAATACAATACAGTAAAGACTCTAGACTATGAATTTCTAAGATGTATCAAATCAGTGCAGAAATTCAGTGTGCTTTGTAGAATCAAATTGACAGAGTTTTGGCGCTTTTGAACTTATGTATCTCTCTCTGCAATCTTCAAGTCTTCACTCCTTTATATAGAGGCGTGAAAGAGACGTTGAGTTAATCAGCACGTCTAAAGAGTCGTTTGAAATCCTTTGATTATCCACCAGTGATCCTTTGCCTGATTTGGGTGTAGTCCTTTGAAGAATAAGCTTCAAATTCATTCACATCTTGAACGTACAAATTCTGCAGGCATGACTGTTGTTTTGTCTTGTAGCGTAGACAGAAAACAGAGTAGTGGAGGTAGTGGTTGTACACTTGTACATTGTCAACTCTATTAACGAGAGACAAGTGCTCAGTGCTATCCATATATCCGTTGATACCTCCCTTTCAATTCTTCGTTCTTCTTGGATAAGACTGAATTGAGAATCAGCTACTTTGAATCTTCAGTTTGATTAAAGGATCAAACGTAGCTTCTGGTGAAGATATTGCTTCTGATGAAAACTTTTGCTTCTGATGACCTTCTGCTTCTGATGACGTCATCACTTCAGAAGCACTTCAGCTTCAGGAGCAGTTTTCTTCAGATGCTCAGAATTTCTTTTTCTTTCCATTGTTCTTCCAAGACCTATTGAAATAACTTGAGTAGCCTTTGGTCCTGTACACTTGAACAATTATTAGTAAAAACCAATTGACAATTTTTAATACATTGTTATCATCAAAACTTAATAAGGTTCATTGTGAAACACATTTTGTTCCAACAATCTCCCCCTTTTTGATGATGACAAACAATAGTATTTAAAATGTTCAATTGTTGTTGATCTAATTAATAAGTTGACCACTGGGATAGAGGTTTGTAAGCTCCCCCTGAGTCTAATAGATCTTTAAGGTGAGGTTTGTAAGCTCCCCCTGAGTTCTATTCTTATTAATTAAATTTCAATAAAATACTCATAAAAATAATATCAGAAGTATTTAAAAAAATTTAGAAGTGGTTATAGTGGGGCTCAGTGCCTTAAAATACTATACATTTACTCCCCCTTTTGTCATCAACAAAAAGAATAAAAACAAAAGAAAGAGTATCAGAGCAAAACAAAACAAAAGAATAAACATATAACCTTTAAAAATAGTATTTCAGAGCAAGCAGCATTAAAAACAGTAAATATCATCAGAGTTAAAGCTTGTAAAACATATTGAAGGTGAAAAAGCACAAGATCCAGAAACAATGATAATATATATATATATATATATATATATATATATATATATATATATATATATATATATATATATAGAAAAGTTGAGATACAAATGCAGTGCAATTAAAGTACTTAGAACAAAGATTAAAACAAGCAAAGAATAAATGGGTGTGCAACTAAGGTTGGGCTTGCTTGTACATCTGTTCCAAAAGATACTTAATTTGCTCATCCTTCTTCTTGAGTAGCTCATCCTTTTCCCTCATTCTTCTTTTATACCCAACATGAATTCTTGCAGCCCTTGTGATGTACTCTTCTTCTGGGTAGAAATGAGTGATGTCCAGCAGAGGCACATAATTCAGCTCTTTCACTTTAGCTGCTTCATGCATATCATCCAACATCTTTTGCAGCATGGCAGAGTGAGATGAGACACACTTAGAGCTTAGCTGATCCAGCAGGTCATCAAAACTCTTTTTCAGATCCATCCACTGATCAAGATAGTGAATAGGAGGTACAGGAACTGTTCTGCGAAGAATCAGTGTCTGAATCTCATCACTAAGCCTGATTAACTGTTCATCTATATACTCATATTCAAGGATAGAGTCAGGGATGGTTGAAGGTTCAGATTGAGTTGTATGAGATGTGGAGGGTTGGTCAGAGGCTGTTTGTTGGTCAGAAGAGGTTAGGTCAATTATTGATGGTTCTGTTGTTTGATGGTCAGAAGATGTTTGTTGTTGTTCAGAAGCAACTTGTTCAGAAGCATCTTGTTCAGGAACAGTTTGTTCAGGAACAGTTTGCTCAGGAACAGTTTGCTCAGGGATGGTTTCTGTTTGTTGGTTTTCTAACACAGTCTTTCCAGGGACTGTCTTAGAGGCCTTTGTAGGTGTAGGTTGCATTTCACCACCTAAGTGTTTTTCTAGTTTGTGAAGGGTTGAGGATTCTTGTTGTTGGGGGATTTCTAAAGTAGTTGCTTTTGAAACTACTTCAGAGGCTCTTTGTGGAGTTTGGTTAGGTTCTTGGTTGGGTTCAGGTTGTTGTACACTAACAGGTTCTGAAATATCTGGATAAAGTGGATGAGTAGTAGGCAAATTGAATTTCTCACATAGTTTAATCCTATTTTTAGAAAATTCTATTTGAGTTTGCTCATAGTCAAGTGTTCCAAATTCTGTTAGTTTGGTAGGTTTGGTTTTTAGAAGTTTGTCTATGTGTTGGCTAAGAGGTTGGTCATCTGATTCTGTTGATGATGAAGAGGGTGAAGAGGGTAGAGAAGGAATCTGAGTATAGATGTCAGGTTTGGATGAATTACCTGAAGATTGAGCTTCTGGATGAACTGCTTCTGGAGCTTTTGAAACTGGTTCTGATGAAGTAGCTCCTGAAGCTTGCTTATTCTTCAAGGCTTGAGAAAGCAGAGTTGCTCCATACTGAACTGTTTCTTGCTCTAACTCAGATGCTAAAGCAGCAATGACAGGAGTAGGCACATACCCTGCAGCCTTGAGACGCTCATCCCTTTCCTTCTCATACAATTCCTTCATCCTTTTCCTTTCTGCTATTTTGGATGCAGAATACTCCCTAGCATATTGCTTTAATTCCTCAGAAGCTTCAAAACTGGGCATGACTATAGTCTCAGAAGTTATAGTCCTTTTTGCCTTCTTGGGGCTTGAGTCTTCATCCCAGTTTTCTTCCAGTTCTTCCAACATTTCCTCCCTTCGTCCTTCAGCTGTCTTCAGATTCCTTGAAGATCTCTACCTTTTGATGGTTTGAAGAGCAGCTTCTCTTTTCTTTTTAGGACTCTGAGGCTCTTCAGATGCAGCTTGTTCAGAAGCAGGTTGTTCAGAAGCAAGCTGTTCTGCTGTTTCTTGAGCATTCCTTGTCCTTTTTCTGATGATTGGGACTTCATCTAGGTTCTCCACTTCCTCTTGAATAGTGGACAAAGTTGATTTTTCCTTCTTAGCTTTCTGATGCTTCTGAGCACCCTTCTCAGTAGCATCTTCATCAAGATATTCTTCCTTGGTGATCTGCTTCTTCTTAGACTTTCTGCCTTTGGCCACAGGCAGATCACCACCATACATCTCTTCAGGGACATTTTCAAGCTGATCTTCTTCTTGTAAGTTTTGTAGAAGTCCAAGATGTAGGCCCTTTGCACATCCAGGGGATCCTTCTTGCAGATAGGGATGTGATGAGTGACTAGATCAGATATTGCATCAGATTCATGCATATCAGAATCTAGTTTCTTGTGAGCATTTGCTGGAATCAATTTCATCTTCACAAGTGTTGATGCATTGATTATCTTCCCAGTTACTGCTCCCAGCTTCTGGTTATCATAGATGCCCACATCCTTCAAGGCACTTAGAATTCCTCCTTCTTGAAAGATTACAGAGAGCAACCTTCAGTAAGGAACAAACTTCCTGTTCTCCATCTGACTCTTCTTTAGTTCCTTGATCATGTATTTGAACATGTACTTGGGAACATTCATCGTGGTTTCTTGAGTGATGGTGTGATGCAGAAAAACCTTGTGTCCAAGTGAAGGTTGATCACTTCCTCCACCTTTGGGAAAGATGTTCTCATTCTGAATCTTCAGCAGCAACTTCTTCTCAATGCTCAAAGTGCTGTAAGGTTGAGCAACCTTAGACCCATAGATGGTCTCATTGACAATTTCCTTCCAAGAGCTGGTTCTTGGATTAGGAATCTCTTCTCCAAAGTATTTGCCAGAGGTATCCCTTCCCATGGCTTGAGCAATAACCTGCTCATTTATGGTTACAGGAATACCCATGACATTTGATCTAATCTCTGTACCGGTGAAGGAGAGTAGACCCATTTCTTCTCTGGTTTTTCCCTTCAGAGTAGGATCAACCAGAATCAGTTGAGCTTCTTCCTGTCTAGCAGCATCAATGTCAAAGATTGAAGCCCTTACCCAGAATTGTCTGACCAGAACTTCATATGTTGGACCATTGAGAAGACTGAAGTAACTCATCAGCTTTTGCTTCTTGTAGAACCTTACTAAGTCACATCCATGGTGAGTTAAGGAGGCGAAATCCACTGGATTTTCTGCTTGAATGATTAACTCCCATTCTTCAATAGACATGGTTCTTCCTTTAATCTCATAAGCCGGAATATCTATTTCCATATTTGATGATGAACCACCAGCAGAACTTGAGCTTTCCATTGATTTGAAGGAGTTTTAGGGTTCTACGGTGTTTTGAGAGGAAGAGTGAATGCGCTTACTTTCGCAGAGGGTTGAGAAGAAAATAGAAAGTGTTTGTTGTGAAGTGAGTAGTGTGTGAATTGACTTAGTGTTTTTACGTAAAACGTTTACAATTCAGAAGAGACAAACAAACATAGCATTAATGACAAATTGGGGGCGCGTGTTAGTATGTTAAAAAGCAAATAAAACATCATTGCCCTTTTTGTTATACTCCAATACAAATAGACCACGTCAGAGACTCTTCAGAAAACTACCTTTTGGGTAATGGGATAGCTGTTACATAAAGTAACTACCAACGTTCCCATTAACCATGCTATTCAGAAGCAAAGAATACCACTTCTGAAGTTTTAGTGCTGACGTCATCTTCAGAAGCACATTTTCCTCAGAACCTCAGTTAAGAGCTTCTGATGGACCAGATGCTTCTGAATAAACTTCAGAACCAAACTTCTTATTCAGAGGCAAGCAATTTTTCAATCAGACACAAAATGCATGTTCAAATTTTTCTTAATAAAATCAAATCTTTCAACAGATAAAGGTTTTGTAAATATATCAGCCCATTGATGTTCAGTATCAATGAATTGTATATCTAAAATCTCTTTTTGAACATAGTCTCTGATAAAATGGTGTTTGATTTCAATATGCTTGGCTCTTGAATGTAGAATTGGATTCTTTGACAAACAAATAGCAGCAGTATTATCACAATAAATGGGAATACTGTTAGCATTAATCTGATAGTCTTCCAACTGATGTTTCATCCAAAGTAGTTGTGTGCAACAACTTGCAGCTGAAATGTATTCTGCTTCTGCTGTAGACATAGCAATAGTTGCTTGTCTTTTGCTTGCCCAGGATATCAGATTCTCTCCCAGGAATTGACAATTTCCACTGGTTGATTTTCTTTCAATCCTGTCACCAGCATAATCAGCATCACAGAATTCAATCAACTTATAATCTAGGGATTTCCTATACAGGAGTCCAAGATTAGTTGTTCCTTTCAGATACCTGAAGATTCTCTTAACTGCAGTTAAATGAGATTCTCTAGGATCTGATTGAAATCTTGCACACAAGCATACACTGAATAAAATATCAGGTCTAGATGCAGTGAGGTATAACAGAGAACCAATCATACCTCTGTATAGCTTCTGGTCTACTACTGTTCCAGTATCTTCTTTGCTTAAGGTGCAGGTTGGATGCATTGGAGTGTTCATCACTTTACAATCTTCTAGCTTGAACTTCTTCAGAAGCTTCTTTGTATATTTTGTTTGATGAACATATACTCCTTCTTTACTTTGGTTGATTTGAATTCCTAGAAAGAACTTCAATTCTCCCATCATACTCATTTCAAATTCCTCCTGCATTAACTTAGAAAATTCTTTGCAAAGAGATGCATTAGTAGAACCAAATATTATATCATCAACATATATTTGCACAATCAAAATATCTTTCTTAAGAGTCCTTCTGAAGAGTGTTGTGTCAACTTGTCCTCTTTCAAAATCATTTTTAATTAAGAAATTACTTAGTCTATCATACCAAGCTCTGGGAGCTTGTTTCAAGCCATATAGTGATTTCTTAAGTTTATAAACATGGTCAGGATGCTTAAGATCCTCAAACCCAGGAGGTTGTTTAACATACACTTCTTCTTCAATGGCACCATTAAGAAAGGCACTTTTGACATCCATTTGATATAATATTATGCCATGATTAATTGTGTAGGATAGAAGTAACCTGATTGCTTCCAATCTTGCAACTGGAGCAAATGTTTCAGTGTAATCAATGCCTTCTTGTTGACTGTAGCCTTGAGCAACAAGTCTGGCTTTGTTTCTGGTTACTTCTCCTTGTTCATTCAGCTTGTTTCTGAATACCCATTTTGTTCCAATAATGTTCTTCTGAAAAGGTTTGGGTACCAGATCCCACACATCATTCATTTGGAATTGATTTAGCTCTTCTTGCATAGCTAATATCCATCCATCATCTGAGAGAGCTTCTTCAACAGTTTTAGGCTCAATTATTGAAAGCAATCCTATTAATGACTCTTCTTGTCTAAAATGCGATCTTGTTCTTCTAGGACTATCTTTGCTTCCAATGATTAGCTCCTCAGGATGTGAAGATTTGTGATTGAATTTAGGTTGAATAACCTGCTGAGTGTTAACTTGAAAATCCTCAGAAGCACTTTCATTCTGTACTATTGGACTAAGCTCTGCTTCTGAATTAGACTCAGCTTCTGGAGTGATTTCAGCTTCTGGAATAGATTCAACTTCTGTATACTTTTCAGAATCAGAAGGTTGATCAGATTCTGATGCATCTTCAGAATCAGTTGTACCTGCATTACTTTCACTTTGCTCTGGAGTTTTACTTCCAGACTCTCTATTATCAAATTTTACGTGCATAGATTCTTCAACACAATGTGTTTCTGAATTATACACTCTGTACGCCTTTGACCTTTCAGAGTAACCTAAAAAGATTCCTCTTTGAGCCTTGGCATCAAATTTCTTCAGATAGTCTTTAGTGTTTAAGATGTAACAAGTACATCCAAACTGATGAAAGTAAGAGATATTGGGTCTTCTTCCTTTAAAGAGTTCATATGTTGTTTTCTCCAACATAGGTCTGATATAGATCCTATTTTGAATATAACATGAAGTATTAACTGCTTCTGCCCAGAAATGTTTAGCTAAGTTGTTTTCATGGATCATGGTTCTGGCCATTTCTTGTAAGGTTCTGTTCTTTCTCTCTACAACCCCATTTTGTTGTGGAGTTATAGGAGAAGAAAATTCATGGAGAATACCATGTTTTTCACAAAAAAGTTCAAATGGCTCATTTTCAAATTCTCCACCATGATCACTTCTGACTTTCAAAATTTTCAATTCTTTTTCAGATTGTATTTGACCGCAGAAGCTGCTAAACACTTCACATGCATAGTCTTTACTTTTAATGAATTTTACCCAAGTCCATCTGCTGTAATCATCAACAATGACTAATCCATATTTACTTCCATATAAAGATGCAGTGTTAACTGGACCAAAAAGATCAATATGGAGTAATTCTAAGGGTCTGGAGGTTGATACAATGTCTTTAGATTTGAAAGAACTTTTCACAATTTTCCCTTTCTGACATGCACCACAAAGTGCATCTGAATGATAATCAATGTTAGGCAATCCTTTGACCAGTTGTAACTTGCTAATTTTAGAAATTAATCTCCAATTAGCATGTCCCAACCTTTTATGCCATACCCATTTTTTATCATTCATTGACAGAAGGCAAACTACCTTCTGATCAGCCAGATCAGAGAAATTTATTTTATAGACATTCTCAACTCTCTTTCCCTTGAATGTAATGGATTTGTCATCCTTGTTGACTAGTGTGCAGTTGGTCTTACTGAACATTACATCATACCCATTGTCACAAAATTGACTAATGCTCAATAGGTTATGCTTCAGACCATCTACTAGCCACACATTATTAATTGAGATGGAGGAATTACCAATAGTACCTGTACCAATGATCTTTCCAGTTTGGTTGCCACCAAACTTCACTTCTCCTCCATCTTTCATTGTAAGGGTAAGGAACAAAGCTTTCTCTCCAGTCATGTGCCTTGAACATCCGTTGTCTAGGTACCATGACCTTTGTTTCTCTCTTGCCCTTAGGCACACCTGCATTTTTGGCCAATTCAGATTTAGGTACCCATATCTTCATGGGTCCTTTTGGGTTAGTTTTGGAGGTTTTACTTTTCCTCCCTTGTACCTTAGGGTGAATGCTGAGTGGCTTCTGATCATTCAATACTTTAGGTTTGACACCTTTTGGTATTGTTTTCTCAGAAGCAGTAGCTGCTTTGTTCTTCTGATCCTTTTGTTTTGGGATTTTAGATTCTGGTTTAATCAGATTCTGATGAACAGGTTCTGATCTTTTCAGAATTTTAATCTTTTGACTCTTAGGATCAGATTTTGTCATAACCTTGAACTTAAGGTTTTCTGGCTTTGATGTGATCTTAGCCTATGAACCAGAAGCTTCAGGTTTTGACTGAACAGCAGTTACAGCATTTGTACCTTCAGGCACAAAGGTGGATTTCAATCCATCCTTGATACAATCACAGTAGCTCTTGAGACTGTATTCTTTGGATTTCTCCTCAGAATATCCAATCCCTTTGCCTTTGTTCTTGTATGTGCTGTAGATCATAGAAGCAACTTTGCTTCTGTCTATTCCAGCCATAATAAAATCATTCAGGGCAATCTCATGTTTATTGCCTGAACCTTTATCACATTTTTCTTGTAGCTTCTGACAAAGAATCTTGAGTCTATCTTCATATGTTGTTGATATGAGGTTAAACCCTTTGAGTTCTTCTTCAGAAGCTTTCAGTTCCAATAGAGTTGTCTTTTGTTGTTTCATCAAATTAACATATTTTTCTTTTAAATCTGTCAACTCATTGGTTCTGTGTTCAAACAGTGATAAAAGTTCTTTTAGAGAATCAACAAGTTCTTGTCTAGGGATTTTGGAATATACCTCATTTTCATCTTCTGAATCTGATTCAGCTTCTGATACTGCTTCTGATGATACTGTTGCCACTAACCCCATGGCTGCCTTAGCATCATCATCAGCTTCTTCTTTATCAGAACCAGATTCACTATCCAAATCTTCCCAGGTCGCCATCAAGCTCTTTTTGATTTGCTTTCTGAATTTACTGGAGTTGAAGCTTGATTTCTTGGATTTGCCTTTAAACTTCTCCTTCTGAAGATCAGGGCAATCAACAATGAAATGACCAGGCTTCTTACAATTGAAGCATCCCTTCTGATCTTCTTTCTTGGAGTTCTTGTAGCTACCTCTCTTGCTCAAAAATTTCTTCTGCTTCCTTGCCAGATACTCAAGCTTGTTGGACAGCATAACCATCTTTACAGATTGATCTTCATCAGAATCTCCATCAGGTGATTCTTCTTCAGATTCACTGGCTTTGTAGGCTTTGGAAGATTTTGAAGTCTTTCCTTTAGATGGTAAAGCAATGGATTTACTCTTCTTAGAGGTTTCATGCTCATTTAAACTCATTTCATGCACTTTGAGTGAGCTAACAAGATCTTCAACACTTAAAGTATTTAGATCCTTAGCTTCCTCAATAGCAGTTACTTTGGGTCTCCATCTTGAAGGTAAGCTTCTCAAACTTTTACTAACATGATCATAAGCAACATAGCTTTTCTTCAGTATTTGCAATCCAGAAACTAAAGTTTGAAATCTTGAGTACATTTCTTCTATACTCTCATCATCCTCATTCTGAAAAGTTCATACTGATGAACTAGCATCAAAGCTTTAGCCTCTTTCACCTTCTTGCTGCCTTCAAAGTTTGCACATAGAGAAGCAAACATAGCCTTCGTAGTAGATTTGTCACTCATCTTCATGTATTCGGTGTGAGGTATAGAAGCCACAATGATTCCTCTTATCTTGTGGTGTTTCTTATAAAGCTTCTTCTGAGCAGGAGTATGTATTCTTCTGTCTATAGCAGCTCCTTCTTCATCCAAATCCAGATCATCAACTCCATCTTCCAGTATGTCCCATAGCTCTTCATCCAATCCCATGATAAAGCTGTACATATTTGTTTTCCACCATGAAAACTCTTCTGGATCTCCATTAAACTTTGGAGCTTTTCCAGAGTCTGTTTTCTTGTCAGCAGTATCATAGTCATGCTTGACACTTGTGTATTTTGTAGTAACTGATTCCTCATCTCCAGACATGTTTTTCTAATAGATCTTGAACTGTAACACGGTTAAGTGCTGTGATAACAGAGCAAGCTCTGATACCAATTGAAGGTGAAAAAAACACAAGAAGGGGGGGGGGTTGAATTGTGTTTTCTTTTTCTCTTAAAAAATACTTCTTATGATAAAACTTCAGAAGCAGTTTGATTGCTTCTGATGAAATGATCAGAGTCAGATTGCAGCGGAAAAGAACAGAGCAGAGAAAAGAAAGACAAAGACACAAGCAGTTATCCTGGTTCCTTCCACAACACGGAAGTAGTCCAGTCCCCCTTGCACTTCCAAGGAGATTTCACTATAATCACAAAGATTACAACTGCTCAATACTTTCTAAGTATGAGACTTCACAAAAATGCTCAAGCACACACGCAAGAGTCTTCCAATGCTCAAGCACTAAGCAAGAGACTTCTAATGCTCAAGCACGCAGGCAAGAGACTTCTAATCAAACAAAAATACAAAGAATTGAGTTTGAGTTGAACACTTGATATACAATCAGTGGTGTTCACAATACAATACAGTAAAGACTCTAGACTATGAATTTCTAAGATGTATCAAATCAGTGCAGAAATTCAGTGTGCTTTGTAGAATCAAATTGACAGAGTTTTGGCGCTTTTGAACTTATGTATCTCTCTCTGCAATCTTCAAGTCTTCACTCCTTTATATAGAGGCGTGAAAGAGACGTTGAGTTAATCAGCACGTCTAAAGGGTCGTTTGAAATCCTTTGATTATCCACCAGTGATCCTTTGCCTGATTTGGGTGTAGTCCTTTGAAGAATAAGCTTCAAATTCATTCCCATCTTGAACGTACAAATTCTGCAGGCATGACTGTTGTTTTGTCTTGTAGCGTAGACAGAAAACAGAGTAGTGGAGGTAGTGGTTGTACACTTGTACATTGTCAACTCTATTAACGAGAGACAAGTGCTCAGTGCTATCCATATATCCGTTGATACCTCCCTTTCAATTCTTCGTTCTTCTTGGATAAGACTGAATTGAGAATCAGCTACTTTGAATCTTCAGTTTGATTAAAGGATCAAACGTAGCTTCTGGTGAAGATATTGCTTCTGATGAAAACTTTTGCTTCTGATGACCTTCTGCTTCTGATGACGTCATCACTTCAGAAGCACTTCAGCTTCAGGAGCAGTTTTCTTCAGATGCTCAGAATTTCTTTTTCTTTCCATTGTTCTTCCAAGACCTATTGAAATAACTTGAGTAGCCTTTGGTCCTGTACACTTGAACAATTATTAGTAAAAACCAATTGACAATTTTTAATACCTTGTTATCATCAAAACTTAATAAGGTTCATTGTGAAACACATTTTGTTCCAACATCATATGCATCTAATGCTCTAGACACGACTCTACAAGCATGTGGTACCATTTGCATATCATAGATAACTATTTGGAGGGAATTTGGATACTTACTTGTCGTTGATTGAATTAACTTATAAAAAAAAAATTTCACTCTAGTATTGGGATTCCCCCTTTTGAAGCATTGCATGGTATGAGATGTCGAACACCTTTCTGCTGGTATGAATCTGGTGATAGTGTTCAACAGACTACTGAGAAAGTTAAAATGATTCAAGAGAGGATGAAGGCATCGCAAATCAGGCAGAAGAGTTATCATGGTAAGCGAAGGAAGTAATTGGAATTTCAAGTACGGGATCATGTGTTTTTTAGAGTCACTCCAGTGATGGGCGTTGATCGTGCTTTGAAGTCTAATAAATTTACACCATGTTTCATTGGCCCTTATCAAATTATAAAGAGAGTTGGAGAGGTAGCTTACCAAGTTGCTCTACCATCTTCATTTTCAAATCTTCATAGCGTGTTATATGTGTCTAAACTTCGAAAGTATGTCCCTGATCCATCTAACATAATCCAAATGGCTGAAGTGCAAATAAGGGATAACTTGACTGTTGAGGCCTTACCTTTGAGAATTGAAGACTGAGAGGTAAAGAACTTGAGGGGTAAAGAGATTGCTTTAGCTGACCAAAAAAAAAGAGATTACTTTAGTGAAGGGGACATGGGGAGGACCTACTGGAGGAAGCATAACATAGGAGCTTGAGAGTTGGATAAGGGAATCTTATCCAAAGTTATTTCCTTCAGGTAATTTTCGAGGGCTAAAATTATTTAAGTGAAGGAGAGTTATAAAACCCCGAATTACTATTTAATTAATTTAATAAGGTTAAATGATGAGGAGAGGAACTAAATATAATAATAGAGGTGGGAGGTGTGAAATAGAAGTAATAAAATAAGTGGGGGAGGAGGGAGTAAATTATGTTATGCAGAGGGGAAGAAAATAATAATAATAATAATAATAATAATAATAATAATAATAATAATAATTAACCTAGTTTCCTAGTATAAATAGAGAAACAGAAATTTAGAATAAACACTTTTCTGAACGGAGAAAAGAAGAGAGGAGAAGAGGCAAACCCTAACTAAGGAGAAGTGGCAAATAGTTCATGGAGGATCGAACCATGCTATTGATTCCAAGTTAACAATATAGGGTTGCAATAGAGAAGATAGAATAACACAAAACGGCTTGGGTGTCATAAAATATCAATATCTTAATATTACAAAATGTTACAAGAGAATATATATATATATATATATATATATATATATATATATATATAACCTAATGGACTACTATCTTAGTAATATAAAGACCCAAATATCTTAAGCCCAATACTTTATCATCTAACACTCGAAACTTATTTGATATGCAAGTGTTTTCAAATATTCATGTATAGATGCGTATAGTTTGCAAATATTCAAAGCATGAAATTCTTTGATCACTAATATTAAAACACTTGGTGCACACCTTGACCTTAGAGATTCTCATAGATCTAATACATAAATTGTGATTACAATTTGAAATTAACTTTCGCCTTGATACTCATCTCTTCTTTGATATGCAAGTGTTATCAAATATTCCAGTGTAGGTGCGTGGAGTTTGCAAACGTTTATTGCTTGAATTTCTTTGATCACTGACATTTGAACACTTGGTCACACATTGAACTTAGAGCTGCTTATAGATCTAAAGTTCCAATTATTCACACCATTATTGATATGATTTAACAAATCATTTCAATTTAACTATGATTTTGGAAACTGGTAGAAGAACCGTCATTGGATGACATTTTTCTTCAAAACTTAAAAGTTTGAAGATATTATTCCAACCGTTCACTGTTCTGTGATTTCACGCTGAAATATATGATAGTTCTGCAATTTTTATGTTTATCTACAAAATCATTAGAATTTGTAAGATAATGTAGAAAAATTGAGATGATAAATGGAAATTAGAGACATAAAAAGTGAAATTGGTCACCAAAATGTAGCAAGATAATTTTCATAACATTGCAATACAACTTAAATATATTTTGAATTACATTGTAAACTTATATGATACCTTATAAATAGAGTCAATTATTTATTTTAATTTCGGAAAAAATTATTAGTATTGAGATAAATTAGAATGGAATAGAATCACAAAGAGTGATTCTCAGTCTGAATCAGATTATGATTATGGTGATACGGAAAAAACATAAAGAACCAACTTGTTACAATTAATTAACATATATTACCTAAGTGGTACGGAAAAAAAAAAATTAAAGGACCAATTAAATAACTTAAAGAACCTCTGGTGTAATTTACCCTTTTTCTTATATGCATGCTTATATTTTTTGAGAAAAAAACAAACTCATGATTAGTCATTTTCTGTGGTATCCCAAATTACATGATTTTTAATATAAAATATTCATTTCAAATTGACAACATACCTTATCAATCCTGGATCCGTTGCTTCTTTGTTTCTCTTTAACTTCCCAGTTGTTCATCAATTCAGCAGAAAGCCCTTTGGTTCTTTGGTTTTCTTCTTGATGTAGTATGTGGACTTGATATCTAAATCCATATATGGCTAAAAAGTTATTAATAAAAAACCAATGAAATACAAAAATATTCAATCAAAGGTATATTAAAATATGAAATAATGTACAAATTACCTCATTTGGTGGAGCAATGATGATGGTAGTATCATCATTATTTTTAGGACTATCATTTTTATCATTACCACCATCAAAATTAGCATTATTGTCATATGAAAATATGTATGATATTGGTTTAGCATCATGCATCACGTCATTTTCCTGGTCAATTAAAATGCATAGAACCTTTACAACTTCTAGAGAGAGAACAATGATATGTTAACATATGATTTATTAAATGGAAAATGGAAACAGAAAAGGAAGAAATCATATATATATATATATATACCTTTTCCACCAAAGTCTCTTTGTTTTTGAATTTGGATTGGCAGCCATGGAAAAGAGGGGACGGTAGTAATTGACACCTAATGAAAGTTATATAAATAGTCAATATATATAAAATAAAAGTAATTTGATTGAGACTAAATATATACAACAATATGTTGAATTTGTAGATTTATTGAATAATTGATGTATTTTATCTATAATATTGATCAAATACACCAGTTATTTAATGAATCTACAAAATGATATTTTACTAATAATTACGATCAGAGAGTCTATATACAAGTATTAATGTATATACAATTTTACATTTAACTTTATTTTAAGACGAGTTAAGACAAGATAAAGATAAATTCAAAAAAATATTGGTCTTAAACATAATCCAAGTAAAGGGCAGAGAAATGACTCATGCGTTTCACAAGCACAACCATGCATTCTTCTGCAACCTGTGCAGAAATGCAGATTTTTTTTGCGATTTCCACCATTAGAACCTTCCAAAGCTCTGATTCTAAACCTCAACAAACCAAACCGACCATAAACATTAGCCTAAGGTTATACTAACATATAATACAGAAATTTCACAAAGATTATCCACTAACAACGACTTTTCATAGGATTATTCATCATTAAACACTTAAACAAATATCTCACCAATCCAATTTTCACTCACCGCCTATGCACACCAACATATATCACCAAACACCAATTATAATTAAATTCACTCTATAAAATCCCAGAGTAATGAGGGTTTAAGAACCCTCTTTTCCTCTTTATAAAATTACAGCATTGATAAATCAAGCTGTTACAATTTGGGCTTAGGTAATTAGTCCAATTAAATGATATTAAGTGGCCGAAAATCATAATTGACTTCAATTCTTCATAGATGCACCTTTTTTTTACCATAAAGATGTTTGAAATGAGCTTCGAGTGGAAAATTAAAGTTGTGTCTCTATTCATTTTCTTTATAATGCCTATTTGCACACCACAATTGGATCTACTGTCAAATCTATCTTTGAATATCTATGCTCTACCTATGAAGGGAACCAACAGGTTAACGAAGCTAAAGCTAACCAATTGATACATCAGTATGATCTCTTACAAATGAAGGAAGATGAAGATATTGGCACTATGTACTCAAGGTTTCAAACCCTTGTGTATGGCCTTCAAGTTTTGAAAAAGAGTTATTATCTACCTAATCATGTCAAGAAGATTCTTAGGAGTCTTCCTGTCAAGTTCAGACCAAAGGCTACAACTATTCAGGAAGCAAAGGAATTGAATAAGGTAAGCTTGGAAAGTCTCATTAGCTCTCTCAAGAGTCATGAGATTGAGCTTGATGGAGATGAACCAGCTAAGCAATATAAGTCTATTGCTCTGATATCTAAAGGTAAATCTACCAAAAAAACTCATGGTGGAGATTCTGACAATGACTCATATGTTCAAGAAATTGCTTATTTAACCAAAAGATTCAGTTGCCTGACCAAAAACAAAAGGTTCCTAGGTAAGAGTAGTGGTTCAAAAGGTTCAGGATTCAAGAACAAGAATGAAGCAAAATAGGGACAGGTCTAAAAAAGAATGTTCTAAGAAAGAGAGTTCTAAGAAGGAGAACTACAAGAGCAAACTGAAGAAAAGTCTCATGGCAACATGGGTTGAGTTTGATAAGAAAGCAGAATCTGACAAAGATGAAGAAGAAGCAAATCTTGGTCTAATGACCACAACAACTTCTGATGCTGAGTCTGAATCAAATTATGATGATGGTGATAAGGAACTTCTTGAATTTATTAAACCAAGTCAGAGTCCGAGACTAAAAAGTCAAGGGACTCTTTAAAGGGGCATGACATAAAAGAAATTTTGAGAAAATCTTTTCAAAACAAACATCACTATCCTATCTCTTCAGACTTTAAGAACCTTCTCATATGAACTTTCCTATATCAGTTAACACTGAAAAAGCAAACAAGAAGGAGTATGAACAAGTCATACATGATAACTGCAACAAGATAACTTAGTTAATTTCTCATAACTTAAGTTGAGATATATGATTTGAACAATACATAATAAGATCTGAACAAGATCTATTCCGAACAAGAATATCATATGAATTTGTTTAGAGAAATAAACCAAGCATGTCTATATCATATGAGCCATGTTTCACTCTGATTAACATAATATTTAACATGATCGCTATATTAAATAATATATCTGAATCAACCTAGAACATAATTTTCACTAGTGACAAATAAAAAAGTTTTATGATCAACACATCAATGAAGTTAGATCCAATAATTTTATTCATAAACTTTTTTCTTAACAATAACACAAATTATTTCTACATGCTAAAAATTGATCTGATAATTGAATAGAGAATTTGAGGAAAAGTAAGCATTAAAAAGAATATATTCGTATTGTATTCCCTAGAGGGACATCCAATAAAATTACAACGATGAAGGGATATATTCATATAGTATGACAAATATGATAATAAATTGTTGATGATATACCTTTGGTATTTCGTCGATTTGATTATGTGATTTATAACTATTTTGATTTGAACATCTTCATCTTGATCTTCAGATTTACCTTCATCCATTGTTACAACAATCAAATTGGACCGTTCGATCTACAAAGTTTGAGCAAAAGGATTTGGACAAGCTATTCGATCCAGAATTCTATCGATGGGTGTTGTCGTTGTCAAATTGGATGTAAATCAAATTTAATAGGAACAAGTTCACAACAAGATATTCTTGAGATCAAGTTGACAACAAGATTAGTTTATGAACTTGTGAGATGGATATAAGAATTAATCAATTTTGGATTCAAAGAGGCAGCGAGAACTTGAAAAATGATTAATAAGTAAAGAATACCAGAGAACACGAGAAAATAAAATAAAATTATATGAAGAATGACATCCGGAGAACAAATACGAAGTAGAAATAATGAAGAAGCATTATTGAAAAGAATTAGAAGAAATGAATGAGATAATATTGTCGATGCGGCCATATTTATATTGAATGAGTAACAAAAGAGAGGATGGGTCATCGGGTTTTCGGACAATGGGCTTGGGCTGATTAATCATAGAAACTAGAGAGTTGCTCTTCTCCTTTTTAGAATTGTTCATTCCCCTAAAAAAGTCGAACGTGATTTAACTCACGTAGGTGTATTTTTAACGTAAGTTAACTCATGTAAGTGCATTTTTCAGCGTGAGTTAACTAACGTAGCACGGGAATGAGCAAAAACAAAAGGGAGAAGAGCAATTCTTTAGAAAGTATATCAACCAAGACATTGCCCAAAAATGACTCAAGATGCATTCAAACTCTCCCTTATAACAATAGGTTAACATCAATGTAAATTACTATGCCACTTGCACTAGCTAGTTAAATGGATACATATAATTATAATTGTTTAAAGGTTTATTTACCTTTCTTTCTTTGTCCCTTAACTTAATTTTGGAGTTCATTGGTCCTTAATAAAAAAATGTAATATTGATCCTTCAAAATCTAAAATCGTTTTATCGAGAAAGACTTGTATAGTCATAATCACAAATGTTGTTAATTTAGGAACACACACAAACAGTAAAAAGTAAAAGATGAAAGATTGTTATCTATACTATATATAAAGAAAATAGCATGTTTTGACTCTCTTGAGCTGTTTTTTTCTTGTTCCAAAATTTATCTCATGGGTGCGGTTATCATGCATAAGGAAATCCTTATGCACCGTGCATAAATCCCAGTCGATTAACCGTAGCCCAACATAATTGCTTCCCTACACCCCGAAGCGAAACCAAACGAAACAACACTACAACCGCGGAAATCATCAATTTAGTTCAATGATGATTTCAGAGTGTTGATTTGGTTCAATGACAGTCACAAATGTCCTTATTATAGTATGTTTTGTATAAAATTATGCCAAAATCATTTTGCTGTGGAAATGGTTTCAGGGAGTTGTACTCGAAAACCATTAGATGTACTTAATGGTTTCCAGCGGGTGAAAAAAACTAAGGACCTAGAGCCATTGCCATCATTCAGTTTTGGACTGACACAATTGGAGGAGGAGGAAAGAAATGGTTTCTGTGAGTTATACTCCAAAACCACCAAAATCTCCACCAGCGGTGTCTACTTCTTGAATAGTAAATTCATTTTCCAGCAATTCATTTTTTGAGTTTTCACTACAAAGCCACCAAAATCACTAAGCTCAAACACTGTTTCGATCCATCAAGAATCGAACTGATCAAAGAGAAGGAGGTACAAAGTTTTTCTGTTCATATCTTAATCCTTAGATCTACGCTTGTTTACTGTTTGTCTTTGAAAAACAATTTCGAAAATGAGAAGTAGGAAGAAAAGGATTGTTGAATATATAATTTGTTTTTGAAACGGCGGAGTTTTGAGTTCCAACGCGGAGGTGCCACCGGCCATCGCGCCAGAAAAGCAATTCTCGCCGGAGAGAGAAGTGAGCAAAGCATTTTTAGCGAGAGGTTTTTTTGTCAAAATGAAGAAAACTTTAACAGCATTGCACTTATACCTCTTTCCTTTATTCCTTGATTTGGTGTAGTTTGAGAAGTCTAGGATTATTACACGTGTACACTAGATCTGATGGTTGTGAAGTGTTTATGCACGGTGCATAAGGAAATGTCTTATGCATAATAACTTTTGCCACAAACACAATATGAGTATATATATGTCCAATTTTTTTTCTTTATCCTTTAAAAAATGTAACAAACTGTATGAGTATATCTCCATCATAAAGATTGGTGTTGGTGTCATTAAAAAAATAAGAATTTAAATTATATTTTGTTGTTATATTGTTGATGTCATTGAAATAATCATAGTTAGTTTGATTTTTTTAAAAGGAAGATAGTTTGATTTGTTATAATTTGAAAGCAAAAAGCATTTATATTTTTATTTTTAATCAAAATCAAAATTTCATAAAAAAAAACATCATTCATAATTTTCAAACGTTAGTGCAACAAAAAGAGCGGAAAGACGTCTTTTTGCTAGTTTTCAATAATAATTTTTTTTTTCATTTTCTACTTTTTATTTTTTTATGAGTGTTTCTGAATCAAAATTATTTATAGTTGTTACTATACAAGTTTTTCTCATTTCTATCGACAACAACAAAATTTGAAACCTTCTCGAATATTTTTCTACGCCATATGAATGTGCTTAAAAACACAAACGAAAGAGTTTGAATTATGTTGACCGTTTTAAACTTTTTTGTTTTGACGTAGGTTTGATCATTAAACCTTAGTAACTCACTCACTAAGAGGGTTAACTTTCAACTTACAACGTCTATTCATTTTTATATAGGTATATATAATGGTATATATAAACTTCACCGCATTGCAGCTATGTAAGCTCAACTCAGCATACAGTCTTGAGTAAAAAACATTACATTTATTAGGAATCTTGAAGAGTTCAACTACAGAAATCTAAATCCTCGACTGCTTTAAAAGCTTGAACCATTCAGTATGGTAAGACCCGTCGATATCAACCCTTTCATATGTATGACACTTATTTGATATGCAAGTGTAGGTGTCTATAGTTTGCAAACATTCAATGTTTGAAATTCTTTGATCACTGATATTGGAACACTTGGTGCACATCTTCAGCTTAAAACTTCTCATAGATCTAAAACATAAAATGTGATTACAAATTGAAATTATCTTTCGCCTTGATACTCATCTCTTATTTGATATGCAAGTGTTATCAAATATTCAAGTGTAGGTGTATGGAGTTTGCAAACGCTTAATGCTTGAATTTCTTTGATCACTGACATTTGAAGACTTGGTGCACACCTTGAACCTAGAGCTGCTCATAGATCTAAAATTCCAATTATTCACACCATTATTGACATGATTGAACAAATCATTTCAATTTAACTAAGATTTTGGAAACTGGTAGAAGCGCAGTTGTTGGACGACGTTTTTCCTTCAAAAATGAAAGGTTTGAAGATCTTATTCCAGTTTTGTTTTAATCATGAAATATTAGTCCAACCACTCACTGTTCTGTGATTTCTCGCTGAAATATATGATACTTCTGCAATTTTTATTTTTATCAACAAAATAATTAGAATTTGTAAGATATTGTAGAAAAATTGAGATGACAAATGGAAATTAGAGACATAAAAAGTGAAATTGGTCACCAAAACGTTGTAAGATGATTATCATAACATTGCAATACAACTTAAATATATTTTGAATTATCTTGTAAACTTATATGATAGCTTATAATTAGAGCCAATTATTTTCTTTAATTTTGGAAAAAATATTTTTATTGACAGAAATTAGAATGGAATAGAATCACACAAAGAGTGATTCTGAGTCTGAATCGGATTCTGATGATGGTGATACGGAAAAAAGGACCAACTTGTTACAATTAATTAACATAAATGATTTAAGTGGTACGAAAAAATTAAAGGGCCAATTTGTTACAATTAAATAACTTAAAGGATCTCTGGTGTAATATAGTCTTTTTCTTATAAGCATGCTTATATTTTTTGAGGAAAAACAAACTCATGATTAGTCATTTCGCGAGGAATCCCAAATTACATAATTTTTAATCTCAAGTATTCATTTCAAATTGACAACATACCTTATCAATCCTGAATCCGTTGCTTCTTAGTTTCTCTTTAATTTCCCAATTGTTCATCAATTCAGCGCAAAGCCTTTTAGGGCCTCTGGGTTTCCTTCTTGAACTAAAAAAGTTTTGTGATCAACACACCAATGAAGTTAGATCCAATAATTTTATTCATAAACTTTTTTCTTAACAATAACACAAATTATTTCTATAGGCTAAAAATTGATCTGATAATTGAATAGAGAATTTGAAGCAAAATAAGTATTAAAAAGAATATATTCATATAGTAGTCCCCTGAGGGACATCCAATAAAATTACAACGATGCAGGGATATATTCATATAGTATGATAAATATGAAAATAAATTGTTGATGGTATACCTTTGGTGTTTCGTCGATTTGATTATGTGATTCATATTTATTTTTATTTGAAGATCTTCATCTTGATCTGCACATTCACCTTCATCCATTGTTACAACATTCAAATTGGACCGTCAGATCTATAAAGTTTTAGCAAAAGGATTTGGACAAGCTATTTGATCCAGAATTCTATCGATGAGTGTTGTCGTTGTCAAATTAGATGTAAATCAAATTTAATGGAAACAAGTTGACAAAAAAAATATTCTTGAGATCAAGTTGACAACAAGATTAGTTTATGAACTTGTGACATGAATATAAGAATTAATCAATTTCATATTCAAAAGAGGCAGCAAGATCTTGAAAAATGAATAATAAATAAAGAATATCAAGGAACACGAGAAAATAAAAACAAATTATATGAAGAATGACATCTAGAGAACAAAGACGAAGTAGAAATAATGAAGAAGAATTATTGAAAAGAATTAGAAGAAATGAATGAGAAAATATTGTCGATGCGGCCATATTTATATTGAATGAGTAACAAAAGAGAGGATGGGCCATTAGGTTTTCAGACAATGGATTTGGGCCGATTAATCATAGAAACTAGAGAGATGCTCTTCTTCCATTTAGAATTGCTCATTCTCCTAAAAAATGTGAACGTGACTTAACTCACATAGGTGTTTTGTTAAAAAAAAAAAAAAAAAAAAACTCATGTAGGTGTATTTTCAACGTAAGTTAACTCACGTAGATGCATTTTTCATCGTGAGTTAACTTATGTGGCACGGAAATAAGCAAAAACCAAAGAGAGAAGAGAAATTCTCTAGAAAAGATATCAACCAAGACATAAAATGTTGCCCAAAAATGTCTCAAGATGCCTTCAAACTCCCTTATAATAATAGGTTAACATCAGTGTAAAGTACTATGCCACTTGCATTAGTTAAGTGGATACATATAATTATAATTATTTAAAGGTTTATTTACCTTTCTTTGCCCCTTAACTTAATTTTTGGAGTTCATTTTGGTCCCTTAATATAAAAAAATGTAATATTGATCCTTCAAAATCTAAAATCTTTTTATCGAGCAAGACTTGTATAGTCATAGTCACAAATATTTTTAATTTAGGAACACACTAAAAAGTAAAAGATGAAAGATTGTTGTTTTCAATAATAATAATATCATTTTCTACTTTTTATTATTTATGAGTGTTTCTAAATCAAAATCATTTATAGTTGTTACTATACAAGTTTTTCTCATTTTTATCAACACAAACAAGAGTTTGCATTGTGTTGACCGTTTTAAAACTTTTTCGTTTTGACGTAGGTTTGAGAAAACCTTAATAACTCACTCATTAAGAGGGTTAACTTTCAACATATAACATCTATTCTCTATTTATATAGGATTGGTACCGGCTATGTATAGTTTGACTAAAAGATAGAGAGAGTTTAAGATAAGGATATAATTTGAACCATTGTTTTATACTATCAGGATGCAACAATATATGATTATATCATAGCATGTGTTCAGAAAGATTAAGATTTTAATGGTCTGCAATTAGACCATATTCATGATGATGTGTCCAATTAACGCAGGTGAGAAAATACTTTGGCTGTTATTATTGTGTTGTATGTTAAAAATTATGACTTCCGGATTAGAAAAGAGAAAGAAGGTCTTCTTCCTAATGGAAACACGGTCATGAAAGGGCTATTTATATGTGGTTTTGCCGCGCTTCACGGCCTAGAACGCCGCAAGTGCTGAAAGCGGACAGCCTGCAAAAGCATTGTACCAAAGGTCGTTTCTGCTCCACAATTCCGCGATTACATCACTATTAACAACATTGCTTTATAAGTAAATAAGATTAATTGAGATAATGTTGTACAATACTTTTACCTAACTGTTCATGATTATACCAATATTAAAGTAAATCACTAGTCCTACTAGTACAACCCAGGCCTACAGGCATGAAGACTAAATTCTCAACAAACAAAGATAAATATTCTATCAAAATCTGGACATTATTAATATTCTCTATCAATGAATATCTTTCATCAATATTAAACTCCAAATAATAATTTTGACAATGGAATAAACTTCAGACGTAACAATCGTTAACACAACACTAGTATCAGAATCATTAACACAACACAAATCGATGGTGCTAAAGGAAATCTAACCAAAATATGAAAATTAAAAAGACATTGTGAAGTTGGACAATTTTATATCAAATTCAAAGCAAGATCAGCAAAGATACAGCACAATTGTTGGAAAACCAAAAACCAAGTAATTAAGTAGTACAGAATGGTATAAATAAACTTCACCGCATTGCAGCTATGTAAGCTCAACTCAGTATACAGTCTTGAGTAAAAAACATTACATTTATTAGGAATCTTGAAGAGTTCAAACACAGTAATCTAAATCCTCGACTGCTTGGCAAGCTTGAACCATTCAGTATGGTACGACCCCTCGATATCAACCCTTTCATATGTATGAGCACCGAAGTAGTCTCGTTGAGCTTGCACCAAATTAGCTGGCAACCTTTCCCTTCTATAAGAGTCAAAATATGCAAGACTAGCAGACATACCCGGGAGGCTGATACCTGAATTGACAGCAAGGGAAACAACTCTCCTCCATGCGGTTTGGCGTTCAATTATTTCCTTTGCGAACTCTGGATCCACAAGAAGGTTAGCGAGATTAGGGTTTCTGTCGTACGCCTGCTTGATTCTGTCCAAGAATATAGCTCTAATGATGCAACCTCCTTTCCAAATACGGGCAAGTTCACCCAATTCCAAATCCCAACCCTTTTCAGCACTCTTTGCACGGATCAGATTCATCCCTTGTGCGTAACTACAAATCTTGGCTGCATAAAGAGCCTTCCTAACATCATCAATCAACTGCTTCTTGTCTACTTGTTGGTCAGTCAAGATATCGCCAAAGCCACCTGATTTAAAGACCTTTGCAGCCTCAACTCTTTCATCCTTCAACCCACTAAGGAACCTAGCATCCAATGAAGCTTCAATGGTGGGAGCAGGAACTGATAATTCAGCTGCTTGCTGAACAGTCCACTTACCGGTACCCTTCATACCAGTTTTGTCAAGAACCTTGTCAACAAGATATCCATCACCCTTATCATCCTTAATTCCGAATATATCTGCAGTGATTTCAATTAGGAAACTCAAAAGTTCTCCCTTGTTCCATTCGGTAAATGCACTTTGTAGCTCCTCGTTTGTCAACTTTCCAACTGACTTCAACACATCGTAAGCCTCAGCAATCAGCTGCATGTCACCATATTCAATTCCATTATGGATCATCTTCACAAAATTACCAGATCCACCTTTACCGATATATGTCACACAAGGGCCACTGTCAGGAACTTGAGCAGCCACCTTGAGAAGAATATCTTCTATGTATTTGTAAGCTTCAAACGAACCACCAGGCATCATAGAAGGACCGCGTCGAGCACCCTCCTCACCACCTGAAACTCCCATTCCAAGGTAGAGAAGACCCAATTCGGCTACCTCTTTCTCTCGCCTCTCCGTGTTCTCATACCATTCATTACCACCATCAATTATACAATCCCCTTTTTCCAGGTACGCAGATAGGGTTTTGATGGTCTGGTCAACAGGTGCACCAGCCTTAACAAGCATTATAATCACCCTTGGTTTTTGAATGGAATTAACAAAGGCTTCAGGGTCATGGAAGCCATAGAGTGGAAGATTTCCCTCCTGTTTTGCTCGTTCCACAGTTTCGTCAACCTTTGATGTTGTTCTGTTATAAACAGAAATTGGGAATCCTTTGTCGGCAATATTGAGTGCGAGATTTTGGCCCATAACAGCCAGTCCGGCAAGGCCTATTCTTGTAAGTGGTTGAGCCATAATGTATTTCCTGTTCAATGATTGATACGGTCATAAGAACAAATGAATTCTCATTCAATTGAAAAACATGCTATAAATTAAAATTACAAAGACAATTAGAACAATAAACCAATAGTAAATAATGCAATATACTTGAACAATCAATATATTTGAACATATTCCAATAATAAAGAATAAACGGAGAAAAGTATCTTTTAATTCCAACAAACATAGACATCAAGTATTAAGATTCCCTAAATTTACGAATAACAAAATTATCCCATGATCATCATAGTACAGAAACATTAGAGCACCTTAATTTGCCTCACTAAACAAAACCACGCTAAGATAAATACATCATCATTGGTCCAAAAAGATTGGAATTAACTATTAAACACACAAATATCACACAAGCAGCATGCTTTCCTAAATTTTAACGTATCAAACAAGGACTATGGCCTCAACAAAAGCTCAAAAAATTGAAAAAAATACAATAGTACAATAGTAGTAGAATTACAATCCAAAACATCATTTAGTCACCTAAAAAACAGAACCACTAACAAGTTTAACAAGATGCAACACTCCCTTTTTGAAAAAATAAAGATAAAAAGAGTTTAATGGGGTATACACAGTCACTGCAAAAAAGATTTACACAAACAACCAATCACATCTCACCATATATATAATATAATTCTAGAGATATTTTATGAATTAATACAGTAAAGTCGCATAATAATGAGATGTAATTAGATGAATGTGTAAAACTTTTCCATACTGACAGCGCAGAAATCAATTAAATTCAAACAAAAATGATGTTACTGCGCAGATAGAGTATAAACTAACAAATCAGAACAGTATTTCCACTAAAACAAACTCATCCAAGTACAAATTAAGGTTTTCATTTGTACTGGTTTAACAAACTCAATGGAAACGAATGAGTTCTGTTTTGACTCTTTAAGGCACATATATTCATTTCACATTGTTCTTGTTGAACCGACACTGATCAGGTTACGGTCTTAGCAGTGAGAACAAAGATAACTCAAGGTAAATTTCCGAGGATAATTGTTAAAGTTTTAGACAATTTTCAAGTATCCTACACACAAATACAAAACAAGAGCATATTTTCCTAAATTTTCACATATCAAGCAAATGACCTCGACAAAAACTCAAAATATTCAAAAGTACAATAGTATAATATTAGAAAAACAATCCGAATTATCATTAAGTCACCTAAATTACAGTAAGACAGCCAAGTTTCACAAGATCTTACACTCCCTTTTTGTAAATACAGTGTTAGTGTAAATACATTTTACACATACATCTAATCGCATTTCACCAAATAGCCAATTCATCACAACCAATCATGGGTGTGAATTTAGAAGTAAGTAAAATAAATAACAAATACTTCTAATGATATGACAGTTGTGATTGATTGACAGTGTAAAAGCAAGATCGTTCAATTGGTATACCCTGTTAGTGTAAATAAGTTTTACACATATAACAGGTAAGAGTTTAATTTCCATGCACTATCAGTGTAAAAAACTCTACACTATCACCTCATCACAACCAATCATATATGACTTAGAACTAGAAGTCTAAAAGCAATATAGTTAGAATCAGATGTGTTGAGATGCATGTGTAAAACTTTAGTACACCGAAATTAAATCCATATAAAAATTACACAGAACAATTTATTCAAAGAATACAAATCAGAGTAAAAATTAAGAGTTTAATTCAAATCCAGATCAGAAATCACTAAGAAGATCAAAAATCACAGTAATAAATAACTAATCAAATGAAGTTGATATGAAAGTGGATCCAAAATCGAAAAAGAAAGGAAAATGAAAAGACAGACCTGAAAATTGAAGAGATTAGGTGAAAAATGAGGACAGTGAGTGAATGAAATTGAGAAAAGTGGGTGTATATATAAATTATAGAGTGTGAATAAAAAAAGTGAGAAAGTTTACCAATTTGTAATATTAAATTTGGAGTTGAAATGAAACTTGAAATTCAATGGTCGACTCGACGATGGCTATCAAGACCACCAACCACCAATCTTTTCAGACAAAGAAAAATGAATCCATTTTGGTATCTATTAATATTCTCTGATTCTGTCATAAAATAATTAATTTAAATGTAACAAAACACTTGACAAAAAAAAAATGTAACAAAACAAATTAATTTAAATAATAATAATAATAATAACTTTTAATTTTGGATTTATATGTCCTGTGAGCATAGCTCAGTTGGTGGATAATGCATTATTATATACAGGGGCTGGGTTCGAACCTCGGACATCCCACTTATTTATCTTATAAGTTGAATTTTAGTCATTACGCTACCTAACAAAAAAAAATTTGATTTAGTTAAAAAAAATCTTATAATAAGAACGTAATATTTTTTGTACCAAAAGAAGAAGAAGAAAAAAAAAAAAAAAAAAAGAACCGTATTATTGTTGTTGTAGACGTATCTGTTGGAGGCTTGTTGCATGTGAGGTCAAAATTTTCCAACTTCCGTGAGTGGGTTAGGTGGAACAACTCCGATGAATCATAGCCGTTGATTCTACAATCGATATCTTAACTTCGTTGAATCTTGGGTCAAAGTCAGGCCCAATATATTTCAGAGGAGTTAGCTATTGTTTTTTATTTACGGTAGTTAATTGTCATTGTTGCAATGGTAGTTATCTACCGGTTCTATAGAGAAAACACATTTCAAGCATTTAATGCATTTGTACATAACACAAGCAAAAGGATATAAAAAAAAAAAGATGAGATGGTTCTTCTGATCAAAATTGGACAAGATTATTCAATTCATGCATGACGACAACAAAAACATACATTGAACATGATTCAACAACTTAAAACATATAATAAAATACAATATAATAAATCACGGATCAATCAAACTAACTTCTTCATATGTTTCATCTTTGCAAGCTCTGATTTCTTCGTAGGTCATGGTCTGAATCAAACTTTCATGAATATCTTTGAAAGATATGACCAACGAAGAGTTAAACTCAATCGATCCTTTAGAAATATACTGACCAAATACTGAGAACGTTATTCTCATGTGATCGTCATTTTTTAGCTTCATTTGGGCAAACTAGGTGATTCCCTTGAAGTGGTCAATGAATCGAAATATTCAACACTTTTCACCCTCTGTGTGCGTTTGTGGTTGAGTCGGGGATTGATTTGATCCAACTAATCCTTCAACCTAGATAGCGTGACATCAATTCGGACCCTAAGCAGATTAGGTTTTCCCCTAGTGTGATTAACTTGGTGTTCATATCTTCTGGATATGTGTGCATGGTCTTTGTTGTGTTTTACAACAAATGAACCAAACACACCAATTTATAGAAGTTTTTGAGCGCCTGGACTATATAAATTGTATGTGCAACCTGGTTCAAATAAAAAAAAACTTTGCAACGATAGTTAACTACCACTCCTGGGTACGATAGTAAAAATCCTCATAGCATATTAGATCACTTAAGGAATTATAAATCTCTAGCCATTGAAGAGAGCTCTCAGTCAAGGAATTGATCATAGATAACATTGTTAATCATTGTAGAACTAGAAGAACATTGTTAAGGATGAGTGCAGTTTACCAAACAGTGATAACAAGAGGATTCGACAGAGTTGATCTGATTTTTCATATTATTTTCACAACACTTTTACAAGCTTTATTATTATTTTATGCCAATCAACCAAGTGCCTAGAGCAACCTCCCAACTTTACACATCTTAATTCATACCAAATATTGCTATATTGAAGTTAACGCAGTCCTCGTGGATACGAACATTTTATTACTTCAATAGTTTTTAGTACATTTGCTAAAAGTTTATCACTAAATATGGAGAAGTGATTTGAAAAAACTCAAGTCTCATATCGGATATATATATATATATATATATATATATATATATATATATATATATATATATATAACTCTTCATCAGTTACACCCAATTTCAAGAGGGTAAAAAAATTTCTTTTGCGTATGGGTAGTGAAAGTCTAAAATTATGCAACATGTGAATTGTTTTCTAGAATAAATTAAGAAAAAAAATTGTGTCCTAATAATACAAAATAATTGTCAAATTTGATTATATTTTTCACCTTTTTAAAGTGAAAATGAATTCCCTAAAAACATAAGTGAGTGAAAATCAAGAAATGGAGGCAATATATATGCAATTGACTTTTTTATGAGAATCGTATAATTAACAGAATCCAAAGGCTGTAAGTAATGTTCACACTTTCTTTACCATGTGAAACTGAAGAAGGATGAGTTATTCATGTTGACTTTCATTAGGGACATTGTCCTATAGTTTCTTTGGTTTTGTACTTTTTTCGTTTGACTTTTGTATGTATTTCAAAAACAGATATTCAAAGGAGCAATTATGCTTGTGCAATAGATGTAGATGAAGAAATAAAAGAGAAGGAACATGCATTACTAATCAATTAAAAAAGATAAATATTTATAATATTTTAAGTGGTTTATACTAAGGTAAATTGTTTAATCAAATCAATTGTTTTATTGGGAAGTAATAGGCATGCATATAGTGAGATAGAGCATGCCATTTGAACAATGAAAGGTGTGGTACAGAATATTGCTTTCCTTCTTTTGGTAAAGAATTTTCTGTATATATTATAGTGAACTAAAACACTCGTTTGTCCATTTTTTCTCGATAAAAATAATCAAAGTTACAAAATTTTATGTAATTATTAAAAAAAAATTAATGACACTAAAAAATAAAATAAAAATAAAACAATTATTTGATTTGATGAAAAAAATAAAATTATAAATAAACTATTTTAAATGAAGAGTAAAATTGGAGAAAAAAATAGGTACATCAAAACATCTTTATATAATTATATAAATCTAGCCGGTCCAAAGGACCCTATAGAACAAATATTTGTGAAAGTTCGAAGAGTTTTATTGTAACCTAAACACCGTGGTGGAGATTAATTTCATAGTAGGTCTATAGGTCCGAAGTTATGCATACTCTATAGAACTATTTAGATGTCAAAGATCTTAATTACGATGGTTCCAATAAAAAAAAATCTTTTTTATAAGGCTTAATTACACTTTTGGTCCTTGCATTTTGACTAACTCACGAAATTGATCTGCCTCTTTTAAATCGAACAAAACCGTCCATAAACTATATGTTTTTTTTGCAATTTTAGTCTTATCTCCCTATTTCCAACTCCATAAACGCACATAAATGACAGTTTTAGTCCAATCACCTATGCTTAACCATGAAATAAACAAGGAATAAATCATGTGGGTACAAGGAATCTACTTTGTTCAGCACACAAACCAAGAAAAATCCAAATTTCTAAGACATGTTTCAGGTATGTAACATGTCTCGGAAATTAGGTTTGTGTGCTGAATAAAGTAGATTCCTTGTACCCACACATTTTATTCTTTGTTTATTTCATGGTTGAGCATAGGTGGTTGGACTAAAACTGTCATTTCTGTGCGTTTCTGGAGTTGGAAATAGGGAGATAGGACTAAAACTGCAAAAAACATATAGTTTAGGAACGATTTTGTTCGATTTAAAAAAGATATGACCATTTTCGTGAGTTGGTCAAAATGATAGGACCAAAAGTGTAATTAAAAAAAGGTATACATAATCTACTTTTTCTCCTTATCTATTCTGATTTCTTTAGTTATTGGGATTCAATAGAGTCGCGAATCAAGTCTTTTTTAATTGTTCTCTGGATGGAAATCATGATAGTGTTTTAAAATATTCAGAGTGTGACCAACAATTAATTAACCAGAAGGTTTATGAATTATTTATTTGGATTTCTATCCTTAGCCATTTTAAATGTTATTGTTTAGAAGAAATCATTAGAACTTTAAAAACTACACCATTTATAGACAAATAGGAAATTGCATAGTTTTTTTTTTTTGGGTACAAAGAGGAAGTAGTAAAGTTAATGAGCATAAACTTAAAATAAAGATACTCAAATTAAACAAAACATGTTATTGCCTTTCATGGTTTCACCTCATAGAACTCAAAAAAACAGAAGAACTAAAAGATGAAAAATTGAAGAGTTATTAAAACTTGCTCTTGTGACTCTTATCTTCAAATTTACCCTAACAAATCAACAGAACTTGTGATTTATTAGTTTGAAGAATCAGATTTAACATTTGGTGAAGTGATGCTAGGAACATCTTCAAGAGGACTCAAAGGAAGACAAGAACTATGTAACTGCATATCACACACCATTTGTCGAAGTTCCGAAGCTTGTTCTTTCAATTGAACATTCTCTTGGACAACTTTATCATGAGTCTCACAGAAATTGTTGAGCTTATCTAGTAATTGATGATTTTCATTCCTTAGCCAAACAACTTGTGACCAAAGCTCATCAAGCTGTTTTTGTTTCCTCATTCGCGACCGGCGTGCTGACTCTCGGTTCGATACCATTCTTCGATGTTTTCTTTCGTTGATTAGACCTAGGTTTTGTTCGTCCGCTTCGTCGGAAGTTGAGTTGCTGCTTATGCATGAGGATGGAGGACTGAAGTCTTGGAGAATTTGAATAGGGTTTTGGTTGAAACCATAGAATTGGTTGGAGAGTTTTGGATGTTGAGGTGTTTGGATGGTGTTTTGGATCATGTTATAGTTACATGGTGGATAGGGAGATGGATCTGAATATGGGAGTAAATAATTGAGTCCTGTATTAATCTCTTTGGTTTGCATGGTGGAATAATGAATATAAGATTGTGAGGATTTGAAGCAAAAATTGTTGGAGTATGGAATTTAATTTGATTTGGAGATGGATGGAAAATGAGTGGGACTAGTTAGTATATATAGGGAGGGAAAATGGTGAAATGGCCCTATGGAAAGTAACAAGATGTCAATGTAGAGTAGATCATTGCACTCATGTCATCTTTCTATATATGCAATTAATATTATGTTAGATCTATGTAGCACTTACACATGGAAGATGTATTTAGTATCTGTCACATGTGATTACATTTAATTACTTTTATTTTCATAAGTTATTGTTGATGTTTGTGTATGTGTCTACTATTCATGTTTGTGTAAGTGTAGAATTACTTTGTTTGTGAGCGTCTCTGTGTCCCATGAATTTAGACTCTTCTGACAATCTTAATATGTCATTAATGACATTTATTTAGTGGATCATAATCATCTTCATTTTTCGAAAGAAATAGAGAACTCTATTTGAAGAAGAAAAAAAAACACAAATGAATTGAAGAATAAAATTTTTTTTTTTTTTTGAAGGATAATTGAAGAATAAAAATTGTTTAATATATTATCTATATTTTGTGTCTTTTAAATGAATCCATCCAAACTATCATTTTGGTATTTTAAAAATGATGGATTACTTTATTTTGGCTTAAAAGAGATAGCTTTTAAGCTCAAAACTCTTTTGATCATTTTTAATAAAGTTTTTGAAAAGCTAAATAGGCTAATCCAATCAAGCAAATTAAACATAGCTTCTTTATTCATGTACATGTATAATAACATCCATTATGTGGGATCAGGTTTTGCTGCTTTAAAAACAACACGCAGTTTTACATAATTTTTTATCTCAGCCGTTCATCTTAGATAGAACGGTTGAGATTGAAAACTGTGTATTTTTAATTAAAACGATTTCTACCATCCAACTGTGATCGGACGACTATCACTAATTACAACACCATGCTATAACAACACGGAATCCTATTCCCATTATGTGGGGCCTTAGGTTCATTGAACAAGCTAGATGGATGAATAAGATGTTACACATACATATAGATAAACACATCCACAACACAAGTGACACAAACGTGTGGGGGAGGCAACTTGGTTTAATGGATAATCATTTTTGGACAAAAAATATGCTTACATCAGATAAACTTATACAAAAGTAGTTCATATAATGGGGAGTATAATAATTCAATTGGAAGACTGTTTAGGCTAAAGTAGGTGCAGGAGAAAAAATGGTGTTCAATTGAAGTCAATTTATTTTATATGAACGTGCGTAGTGTGTTATTTCTAAGATGATTCTCTTTTAGATAATGGACCTGTTTACTTAAATGACATAAGCTAATTGGATGAAAAAGAATATTGAAGAAGGCATGATATCAGCTATGTTTCTAATTATAAATATATTTTGGTAAAAACATTTTTGCTTAGGCATTTTAGTAAAAATAAAATGCGTCCCTCAAATTATTAGATATATTTATTATTATTTTTTAAATATACTCCTTATTATTGTTAATATGATACGGTTAATTTGTATTGGAAGATGAAAAATCATAATTGGATGCATTTATAAACCCTACTACTTTTCTTTATCTATTTGAAAATTACCAATATTATATTAGTCTAGGTGGAACTAGACTCAAATCTTTTAAGTAAGGTCTTGAATTCGAGTTGTGTGAATGAAAAAATGTGGTTGGGAGAGAGACTTTGCTAAAGAAGGTTAGTCAGATTTTTCAACTGAAGTTATTCGATATTTCGCAACAATAACATAGTTATAAAAAAATTCATGTGAAAATTAAAAAAGGAACTTATGAAAAGTCAACAACGCTGAAACTATTTAAGAAAAATTTAGCGCTCTATTGTGATCTGATCCAACTTGAACGATTAATCTCTGCAATTATATGCGAGGATATACCTAATGTACACTAAAGTGGGGATGGAAGTAGTAGTTTCAAAGAGCAAGAAAGAGTGAAAAGTTTATGAATTTGGTGACTCAAAAACCACTCAAGTATATAGATGCAGGGACCTCCAAAAACAATATATAAAATATGGAACTAGAAGCCAAATCTTGATTTGATCAGCAGCCACTTATGTTAATTTTTAAATATGGTTAGGTAGTAATCATTTATTTTAGTAATGACAGTTTCAACAGTAATCTCAAGGTAAAAAAAATAGGTAAATCATTAGTTAGTTACTTCCACGCCTATATTATGTGAAACAGATGGGTGTATGCTGTGTTCATTGTACACAGCTGTTAAAAAGTAAAAATAGTTGTGTACGTACTTGCCCAAAACTAGCTTGGTGACTTATACGTGTATAGTGTAAGCCATTCAAAAAAAGTTATATGATCACTATTTGCATTAACCTCTAAAATAGAAACTTGCATAAGCAACTTTTATATGTTATGAAACACAATCACCTCAAGCATGTGATGACAGGCACGAGTCGAAGTTCAACACTCGTATGATATGTGTCAGAAATTTCAGACTGATGTTCTAAAATATTTGTTTTATTTTGCTTTAACACTCTTTAGATCGGTGTTCAAACCCGTATGATATGTCTCGCTCAAACTAAGTCAAGTATCCAAAAGAAAATAAAAATACCCATTGCTTCAACACATCTAATACCGTCTTTGAACACATCTCAAACACATCTAGAAGAGTTAAAGATGTGTTGAAGCTATGTTTGATCAAATAGAGGTTAAATATATTAAGTGAGATTACAACCTTATTAATTTTTTCGATAACAGATGGATAAATAAATGTTATATATTATTATATTTTGTTTTTTAATAAAATAAATTGCTCAATTTACATGCAGTTGTACATAATTTGATCTCAATTTAGATATTCTATAAACAATATTAATATTTTATTTAATTATAATAAATTAATTAATATATGTGTAGCGGTGTCGGTGTTCTAAGTTTTTTACATTAACAGTGTTGATGTGTCAGTGTCCGTGTTTAATAAGTTATATGTGTGTGATCTATTTAACTAGTGTTACTTATTAGATGCAGAAAGTAAAAACAATTAATAATAAGATATAGTATGAAACTTTAGAAGAGAGTTTTTGCTATGTTTCTATGTTCAGTCATAGGTGCTAGGTATGTCACACTTTTTAGTCCTAGGTGCTAAGTATGAGAATTTTTCAACCGAAGGCACATGCCCCTCTAACGTGGGATGGCATGCCTCGCGCGCTACTTCAATGTTTGCACTCTCGGGGGGCGCAACAACACCCCCAAGGGGCACGAGTAGCCTTAGGCAACGCATTTTTGCCGTTTTCTTTGATCTTTCTGTGTGTTTTCTTCCTTGAAACTTGTCTCGTAACTTGGAATATAATTTCTTCTCTTTGCAATGTCTTTCGAGACCTCTTGAATCATCATCCATTATCTTCCCAAACCCTCTTGAGATGCTTTGCTTTGCCGATTTGTATGATTTTACATTGAATTACATCAAAACACCTAAGAACTGCTTGGTTTGGGAACGCTTTAAGGTCTTGCAGGGTTGTAACATGACTTAGGTTAAGGTGGGATATTTTTTTGAGAGTCGGCTAATCAAACAACTTTGAGTTAGATTTTCAACCTACGGATTCCTACTAAATATTGAAGTATTACCAATCTTCCTTCCTTAAACCGAAATTGTTGAACCATAATGAGTTTTATAAATGCCTCATAAGTTTTGATGATTACAAAGTATAAAAGAACAATTGGATATGCTAATGTGTGTTCAAATGTGTAGGACATTAAAATTAAATTCTAACTCTTAAGTCAAGTTTAGGTTCTGAAACATCAAGGATTTGAACACATAAGATAGAATTTGAACCAAATAGAGAAGCTACTATGACTTGAAACAAGATCTAAAGAAAGGTCAACTAGAAAGTCAACATCTTGTTCATAAGAGAATTTTCATTCAAAATCATTTGAAGGAAAGAAGACTCTGATTGATCAGGGATTTGAGAATCAAGGAATTTGAAGAATTAGGATCAATGGTTATTAGAACGTAAAGACAATACAAGTTGGAGAAATTTCATCTTACGTTTCAAGCCATTTGAAGACGGGAAGAACGCTTGAAAAAGGACGAAAAACTACATAATTCCCCCCTTATCGTCGTTAAACATATGAATAAAAAACCTAATCTTCCTTGATATTGAACTGATTGATCAGGCAACCAAGACTTGGAAAGCTCATCTTCTGGCTTTCCTGTTTGATCTGCATACCACTCAATATACCCCTTTTACCACAAGTTACAACTAACACCTTGGTATGGAAAGGAGAAAAGAATGGCAAGTATTTTGTATGCAGCGCTTACCGAATTTGTGCTTAAAACATTGGAGACACTTCTCACCTTCAAAGGCCGGGACATTGGAATTTTATTTGGAATATCAAATCTCCGTTAAAGGTGAAAAATCTGATTTTAACGGTATGTTATGATTGTTTCCCTACTTATGCACGCCTTATCAGTAGAGGAGTTGCTTGCCCCATTGATTGTGTTATCAGTAACGAGGGTATTGAAGATACCATACATGCTCTCTTTACTTGTCTCTAGTATGTTCAGGAATGGCATACAACAAACTTACGAGTTGATACTAAACAAATTTTGAGCGAACATGATAATACAAAGGCGATTGTGCTTAAATTACTACATCACCTTCACCCGTCACAAATGTTCTCTCTTTGAAACTGTTTTTTGTAGCTTAAGGAAATGTCAGAATTTAAAAAGTATGGTAACACATTGATGAAACAACATCAGAAGTTGTTGAGTGTGGTACACATATGTTATAAGACTGGAAGCTTGCACAAGAACGAACAAGGAATGCAACAACAACTGATGCCGCTTTTGCACCAGGTAAACTTAGATGTAATTATGATGCATCTTTCTCTCCCTCTTATAATAAAGTTGGCATTGGTATGTATATTCGTGATGCTGAAGGTTGTTTTGTTCTTGCGAACACCACTTGGTTCTCCCCTCTATGTTCAGTGGAAATAGGTGAAGCATTGGGGTTGTTTAATACTTGACAGTGGTTAGCTAATTTGGGCTTTGACAATATGGATTTTTCATTGGATTCAAAGGTTGTGGTCGATGCTATTAATAATAACCATAGTTATAACAATGGGCTCGACGTCATTATTTAACAACGTATACAATTGTTAGGTTTGTCATTTAACAACTCTTTGGTTGAGTTTAACCGAAGGCAAGCAATTGAGGTCGCTTATGAGTTAGGACAGACAACCCATTAAAAACTAACTCTCAATCTCTCAATTGTTTATTGATGTACCACCTTATATCTCTCACTATTTATCTAATGGAATGATTTGAGTTTCTTCCCCTAAAAAAGAATTGTCATGTAATCTATCAAATACTTGGTCACTCAATTGGTTTCAAAGTATAAAATAGAGTGATAGTACAAAGATAACCGGATAGATTTAGAATAATTTAGCTACTATTATGGTTCAAAGAAAAAGTTTAGGTACCGTTATTCTAGTTCATGGGGTCCAGTAAGAGATAAATAAAATTTTACTCATAAGATAATGATACATGTCTGCCTATCTTAATTTTTTTTTACAAAAAGTAAATGATATTTATGTTGGAACAAAATGTGTTTTACAATGAACCTTATTGAGTTTTGATGATAACAAGGTATTAAAAGTTGTCAATTGGTTATTACTAATAATTGTTCAAGTGTACAGGACCAAAGGCTACTCAAGTTATTTCAATAGGTCTTGGAAGAACAATTGAAAGAAAAAGAAATTCTGAGCATCTGAAGAAAACTGCTCTTGAAGCTGAAGTGCTTCTGAAGTGATGACGTCATCAGAAGCAGAAGGTCATCAGAAGCAAAGGTTTTCATCAGAAGCAATATCTTCACAAGAAGCTACGTTTGATCCTTTAAACAAACTGAAGATTCAAAGTAGCTGATTCTCAATTCAGTCTTATCCAAGAAGAACGAAGAATTGAAAGGGAGGTATCAACGGATATATGGATAGCACTGAGCACTTGTCTCTCGTTAATAGAGTTGACAAAGTACAAGTGTACAACCACTATCTCCACTACTCTGTTTTCTATCTACGCTACAAGACAAGACAACAGCCATGCCTGCAGAAGTTGTACGTTCAAGATGGGAATGAATTTGAAGCTTATTCTTCAAAGGACTACACCCAAATCAGGCAAAGGATTACTGGTGGATGATCAAAGGATTTCAAACGACTCTTTAGACGTGCTGATTATCTCAACGTCTCTTTCACACCTCTATATAAAGGAGTGAAGACTTGAAGATATGAGATAGAGATATACAAGTTCAAAAGCACCAAAACTCTGTCAAATTGATTCTACAAAGCACACTGAATTTCTGCACTGATTTGATACATCTTAGAAATTCAAAGTCTAGAGTCTTTATTGTATTGTATTGTGAACACCACTGATTGTATATCAAGTGTTCAAGTCAAACTCAATTCTCTGTATTTTTGTTTGATCAGAAGTCTCTTGCCTGCGTGCTTGAGCATTAGAAGTCTCTTGCTTAGTGCTTGAGCATTGGAAGACTCTTGCGTGTGTGCTTGAGCATTTTTGTGAAGTCTCATACTTAGAAAGTATTGAGCAGTTGTAATCTTTGTGATTATAGTGAAATCTCCTTGGAAGTGCAAGGGGGACTGGACTACTTCCGTGTTGTGGAAGGAACCAGGATAACTGCTTGTGTCTTTGTCTTTCTTTTCTCTGTTCTTTTCCGCTGCAATCTGACTCTGATCATTTCATCAGAAGCACTCAAACTGCTTCTGAAGTTTTATCAGAAGAAGTATTTTTTAAGAGAAAAAGAAAACATAATTCAACCCCCCCCCCCCCTTCTTGTGTTTTTTCACCTTCAATTGGTATCAGAGCTTGCTCTGTTATCACAGCACTTAACCATGTTACAGTTCAAGATCTATTAGAAAAACATGTCTGGAGATGAGGAATCAGTTACTACAAAATACACAAGTGTCAAGCATGACTATGATACTGCTGACAAGAAAACAGACTCTGGAAAAGCTCCAAAGTTTAATGGAGATCCAGAAGAGTTTTCATGGTGGAAAACAAATATGTACAGCTTTATCATGGGATTGGATGAAGAGCTATGGGACATACTGGAAGATGGAGTTGATGATATGGATTTAGATGAAGAAGGAGCTGCTATAGACAGAAGAATACATACTCCTGCTCAGAAGAAGCTTTATAAGAAACACCACAAGATAAGAGGAATCATTGTGGCTTCTATACCTCGCACCGAATACATGAAGATGAGTGACAAATCTACTGCGAAGGCTATGTTTGCTTCTCTATGTGCAAACTTTGAAGGCAGCAAGAAGGTGAAAGAGGCTAAAGCTTTGATGCTAGTTCATCAGTATGAACTTTTCAGAATGAAGGATGATGAGAGTATAGAAGAAATGTACTCAAGATTTCAAACTTTAGTTTCTGGATTGCAAATACTGAAGAAAAGCTATGTTGCTTCTGATCATGTTAGTAAGATTTTGAGAAGCTTGCCTTCAAGATGGAGACCCAAAGTAACTGCTATTGAGGAAGCTAAGGATCTAAATACTTTAAGTATTGAAGATCTTGTTAGCTCACTCAAAGTGCATGAAATGAGTTTAAATGAGCATGAAACCTCTAAGAAGAGTAAATCCATTGCTTTACCATCTAAAGGAAAGACTTCAAAATCTTCCAAAGCCTACAAAGCCAGTGAATCTGAAGAAGAATCACCTGATGGAGATTCTGATGAAGATCAATCTGTAAAGATGGCTATGCTGTCCAACAAGCTTGAGTATCTGGCAAGGAAGCAGAAGAAATTTTTGAGCAAGAGAGGTAGCTACAAGAACTCCAAGAAAGAAGATCAGAAGGGATGCTTCAATTGTAAGAAGCCTGGTTGTTATCATGGTTTTTGGGTGCCAAGCCATTAATTGGACTTGTACCTTTCGACCGTTGATATCTCTCTTTTTTCTTGGGAAGGGTAAAAGGAGAAAAACCCTTGAGTTTCCGAATTCGGGGGTCGGTTTTACTACGGGAAGGTGTTAGGCACCCGGAGTAACTATAGTCCTCTATAGGAGCCGTTTTCCTAAGTCTATATTCACGCTTATTTTTACTTACTTTTGAAAATGGGAGGTTTATTTAGTTAAGAATGGGGGGAGAGAAGTTGTAAGACTTTTTATCTTTTAGTTGATTTGAAGAAAATTTTAATGTGTTGCTATTTGATTTTTAAAGTTTGAAAATGATTTTTTGAAGAAGAGAAAGGAGGCCTTAAAGGCTTGAGAAGTAAAAATGTGAAGTTTGCCCAATTTTACTTAATAAAATAGTCTAAGTCACTTAAGGTTTATTTAGAATTTTCTTAAGAAAGTAAAAGGAAACATCAAAGGAGTGTTGACTCCAAAGTTCAATTTAAAAAAAAGCTAGAATTATGGAACTTGGTTTGCTTTACGAAAAAAAATATTTTCTAAGTACTCGCGTTCCCTAATCATACATCTAAACGAATGTCATACACCGTGTGTGAGTGTCGGTGCTCGTGTCGGTGTACATCAATAGAGTCCATAGTCCCTTTTACATTGTCCTAGATACATTCTATAGTCTTTGCATGAAATATAAAAAATAACACCTACCTAAATATTACAATTCCAAATAAAAGTAAAAAAATGAATGCAAAGAAACTAAACTATGTAAAAGAATGGAAATGGAATGCTAAACGATATGTATGAAGTACCAAAGTAAACTTGTTAGTAAAAAAAAAAATAACAAGTACTAAGAAATAAAAGCATGCAAGATGGCACAAAAAGTTAACAAAATGACATTAAACCCTAAAAACTTAGGTATGAAACCTAAAGCATTCTTGGCCTCTAATTCTCATGCTTTAACAAATTTTGAAAGAGTTTTCTTTATCTCAAGTTATAGCATGGAATTATTGGAAACATGCAAGCATGGTTTCATGCCATATTCTCTAGAATAAACTTGGCATTTTATATCTTTCAAAATATGCATATATTGTTCATAAAATTAAGAACTTATGAACCAAATCAAAACAGCAAATCAACATGAAATTATAGGCACAAATCTCTCATATTAACACATCAAGTAGCTTTTATTACATATTCTCACATCAAGGACAAATGTGTGAAGAAGAATCCATAACAAATAATTCAAAGAGAATTAAAATGCTATGAATTAATTATACCAAAATTTCATAGATCCTTAATGTGCAAAAATGTCATAAAAACACTAAGAAAATATCAAGAAACATGTATGAATTTTTCTAGGAATTTTACCACAATTTTAATCAAGACATAGGTGCAGGTAGCAAAAAATAGGGGTGTGAACAGCAAGAAAAAAGCAAGAAATGTGCAGAACATTAAGCCCAAACCCAAAGCCCAACACCAAAACTCAGATTGCACAGGAACCACACGATTGATCCAGGGTCCTGAAACCCTAGATCAAACGGCCAGGAACCAAGGGGGGTTGGACCGGTCCTGAACCGGTCCGGTTCACTGGCTTTATAAGGGGGGGAAACCGGTTTTTTTTTATAATTCTTCTTCTCCTTCTCTCTCTTCTCTCATTCTAGTGAGAGAAGCTCTCACTTCTCTCTTCCTCACCGCGCCGGATTCTGGAAAAACAGGAGATGATCTTCATCTTCTCCGGCGGAGTTTGTTCCTCCGGCGTGGTGGCCGGCCACCCAAGGGTGGCGGCGCCGCCGCCGGAGTTGAGCAAACTCCTCCGATTTTGAAAATTTTTACATTTTTAGATATCCTTTTTCGTGCTATTCATGAATCCAAACTTAGTTTTTTGAGAAAAAGTCCCAATCGGAGTAGATCTAACTTCAAAGATTCGGAAATTTGAATTTTAAAGAGGAAGAAAGAGGAAGAGGAATTGTTACCTATTTGTGGTGTGTTGTAGAGCAAGGGAGAGAGCTTTGCTTTCTTCCGAATCCGGAATATTCCTTCCTTCCTTCTCTTCTCTTTCACGTGGCTCTTTGACCGAATTTGTGCTTGTTGTTTGGTGATGTTCTTGGCGCGGATTTGTGGATTTTTGTGATTCTTGGTACGGATTTGGTTCGGATTCGGTTTTGTGGCTTTGTTGATTTTTCTTCTTCCCCTCTCTCTGTGATCGTGCTTGAATTCGCCGCTTCCGGTGGCGGATTCGCACTTGAATTGTGGAGCAGAGGCGATTCGATGATGAAGATTCGCAAAGAATCTCTGAGAATCACCAAAAAAAGGGATGAATTTGATGAATCTGTGATGATTTTCGGTTAGGGTTTATGTGTGTGTTCTTGATGATTTTCTGTTTTGATTTGTAACTGAATAGAGAGAGAAGAAAAAATCTGTTTGTGATGTGTCACCCCCCTGGATCTGTGCAGAATAAAGCTATTTATAGACTGCCATGTGTAGTTTTGGACCAATGAGGAGCTGCCATGTGGCATTGGACTTTTCTGCAAAAACAAAAACTCAAGGACTAAACTGCAAATGACCAAAAGGACTGAAATGCGAAATAAAAAAAGTTCTGGATTAAAAAGCAAATTTGGACTTCTTTGGGGACCAAAATGCAAAAAATAAAATAATAATAAAAAAAATAAAATTGGGATAAAATTGGTAATCTGACCAAACGTAAAGCGAAACAAAAATAAAATTGACAAAACGGACTAAAACGAACCAATGGCTTAAATGAGGTACTTCAAAGTAACCTCTCTATGCCAAATTTTTGTGTGAAATGACCAAAATGCCCCTAGGGCTAAAAATGACCTAAACTGACTCAAACAGACTTGACACTGACTCGGACGCAAGTTTGAAATGAATTTAAACAGGGTTTACTGATGAAATGTTAAAAATGAATTTGAAAAGACTCAGAGACAGTCACAAGGATGAAAATGGGTCCCACTGCAGGAAATGACCAAAATACCCTTCTGCATGACTTTTTGCAAATTTTGAAATAAACTGTAGAAAAAGCAATGTAATGATTCAGAGACACTTTTGAATGACTTACAAGACAAGTAAAGACATTTTGAAAGGTTTTATGCAAGAAAAACATAGGTAAAATTGTGATTGAAAATACTGCGAGGTAGAGACAAAATGAATTGTACAGTTGAAACTTGATAATTGACAAAGTTTGAGATGAAATTGGGCCCAGTATTTTTAGGTCCAAAAACAGGGTATAACAGCTGCCCCTATTTAAGTTTCTTTGTCTGGAGAGTCAAGAGACGGAGTCTTTGGCTTGACAGGACGAAGATACTTAAATATTAGCATTTGCACTATGTTTGGACGTAAAAATACGCCTACCCATTTTCAAATAATATGCATGCCATGCATCATTTGGATTATAAATGCAAGACCTCATGGGGATTGGAATTAACAAAATATGTCGTATCCATTGCGGGATTGGTGGACATTGACAAAGATAGTGAATAGCAGAGTAACAGGAAACTAGAAACAAGTTGGACAGGTACAAGCTGTTCTTGGATTCAAACTAGCCACTTGACCGGGGATGAAACAAACAGACAACTGCGAGTTGTTCTTATGGATTCGAACTGGTCACCTCACAGGGGATAGAGGTTACTGGACAAACATGAATTGTTCTTATGGATTCGAACTGGTAACTCACTTGGGGATATTGGAAAGTGCGAGTTGTTCTTATGGATTCGAACTGGTGACCTGACTGGGAAAAAAAAGAAAATTGGCAAGTACGAGTTGTTCTTACGGATTCGAACTGGTGACTCGACTGAAAACATGTAAAATTGGCAGGTACGAGTTGTTCTTACGGATTCGAACTGGTTACTCGACTGAAAGCAAGGCAAATAGACAGGTGCGAGCTTGTTCTTGGATGCGAACTGGTTACTCCACCGGACAGAAAGAGATAGACAGGTACAAGCTGCTCCTGGATTGAGCTAGTCACTTGACCAAACGGAAACATATTGACAGGTACGAGCTGCTCTTGGATTGAGCTGGGCACTCGACCGATAACATAAGCAAATTGATAGGTACAAGCTATTCTTGGACTTGAACTAGCCACTTGACCGAACAGAAACATATTCACTGGGGATTGGTTTGTTGGCAAAATATAGATTGAGGTTGACTTGACGTCGACTTGAATTGAAAGGTAGAAATTGACTAATATTACTGGCTCACAAGGTTTTGACAGAGAACCTGACATGAGTATTGAATTGAGACTGACGTTGACATTGGAAATGCAATATGCATGGATGATATAACAGATTCATTAATATGCATGGGTACGTAATATGCATGATTATGCATGTATGAATGCTTGTAATGCATGACTGTTGGCATTTTGTAGGCACGACTTCACAGGGAAGACAAGACATCAGAGTATTGGGCACGTAGTGGCTCGTGCTATATTACACATTCTTGGAAATCCTCTTTGGAGATGACGTCGTTGGGAGACGTATCGGAACCACGGCTGAGGGCAGGTAGCTAAACAACTTGCTGGGGATAGAATCTTGAGAGGCTCCACTGGGAAAACGCCGTTGTGCTGGGCATTTCAGTACTGGGTAAGTTGTAAACATCGCATCTGTGGTCAATGCTTTTTGCATGTTATTTTCTCAATTCTCATTCATCATTTTTTGCATCCCATTTTTGCCTGGATCGCCCTTTCGAGTTTTCGATCCACCGGGGAAATAGATTCTTTTCAATGCCCCATTTTTGCCTGAACTGCCCTTTCGGGTTGTCAATCCAGCGGGGTGCTCATTTTTGCCTAAGCCGCCCTTCCGGGTTTTCAACTTAGCGAGCTCATTCAATTTCATGCATTTTCATTCTGTTTTTTCATTCTTGCCATTGACCACAGATTATCTTGGAGGAGAACCTGCTTTTAACATATATTGAAATAGACATCGACATACTCTCGCTCATGCATGTTCATTTGAATGTACCCTGTTGCTCAGGTTTGCTTTTCAAAATAGACAAAAAGTTTTCGATTTTCAAAAATGTTTGTTTCAGGCATTGTCATTATCAAAATAGAAGGAAAATGATTTGTATATAGCTTTGAAAGTAGAAGAAAAGTAGAGTTTTAAACAAAAGCGCAAGCTCAAATTGATGTATAAGAGTGGTGGTCAGCCAAAGGCGTGACTCCACGGATTCACAAAGCTTGGAAAATGGTAATTTTATTGGTTGGTGGTACATTGAACACAGCAATCATTACATTTCCCAAAAACTTTGAATTCACAAGTACAGAAGCTTCAGATGAAGATGGTCATTAACAGCTGCAGATGCCTCAAGGGGAACGGTGGTTGGCCAGATATAGTTACTTGCCTTTTGTTTCAATCTCATTTTTGCATGAACCGCCCTTCCGGGTTTTCGGCTCATCGAGACGCTCATTCTTGCTTGAGTTGCGTACAATCTCAGCGAGCTTTTCATATTTGTTTTTTTTTGTCCCTTATTTTTGCCTGGACCGCCCTTTCGGGTTTTCGATCCACCGGGAAGCGCATTTTTGCCTAGGCCGCCCTTTCGGGTTTTCGACCTACCACGCTGTTCTTTTCACATTTCTAGGCAAAGTATTTCTTGACTATATCGGCATTCACTGGATTTGGAAGTTCTACACCATCCATGTGTGTAAGGATTAAAGCACCACCGGAGAAGGCCTTCTTGACAACATAAGGACCTTCATAGTTAGGCGTCCACTTGCCCCTTGGGTCGGGTTGCTGGCTTATCCTCCTTTTCAATACAAGTTCCCCTACCTTGAATTCTCGAGGATGGACTTTCTTGTCAAAAGCAGTCTTCATTCTTGCTTGATATGACTGTCCGCGAGCCATGGCATCCATACGTTTTTCCTCAATCAAATTCAACTGATCATACCGGCTTTGGCACCATTCAGCCTCAGATAACTTTGCTTCCATGATCACACGGAGGGATGGGATCTCCACTTCCAAAGGGAGAACTGCTTCCATACCATATACAAGAGAGAAAGGGGTTGCCCCGGTTGAACTGCGGACTGTAGTACGGTAACCATGCAGAGCATAGGGTAACATCTCGTGCCAGTCCTTGTAAGTGGTTACCATCTTCTGGACAATTCTCTTGATATTCTTGTTGGCGGCCTCAACTGCACCATTCATCTGAGGTCTATAAGGAGAAGAGTTATGATGCTCAATTTTGAATTCTTCACAAAGAGCTTGCACCACATTGTTGTTCAGGTTGGTACCATTGTCGGTAATAATCTTGCTGGGAACACCATATCGACAGATGATGTTGTTCTTGATGAACTTAGCTACCACTTGCTTGGTCACATTGGTATAAGATGCTGCTTCAACCCACTTGGTGAAGTAGTCAATTGCCACTAAGATGAAACGATGACCATTTGAAGCCTTCGGTTCAATTCTTCCAATCATGTCGATGCCCCACATTGAGAACGGCCATGGGGATGACATAACATTGAGAGCGTGCGGAGGCACATGAATCTTATCAGCATAGATTTGACATTTGTGGCATTTTCTGGCGTACTGGTAGCAATCATGCTCCATGGCCATCCAGTAGTAACCTGCTCGTAACAACTTCCTTGACATAGTATGCCCTGTAGCATGGGTCCCGAAGGTACCGTCATGTACATCATGCATTAACTGCTCTGCTTCGTGTTCATCAACACATCTTAACAATACCATGTCATAGTTTCTCTTGTACAGAATATCTCCATCTAACAGGAATCTACTGGCCAATCTTCTCAAGGTCTTCTTGTCTTGTTTGGAAGCACCCGGCGGATACTCACGGCTTAGCAAGAACTGTTTGATGTCGTAGTACCAGGGTCTATAGCCAACCACATTTTCACCAGCCTGATCGATCACATCCCCAATAGCAAACACATGCGAAGGTCTTTCAAGGCGTTGCACTTTAATTATTGGCACATCATTCCAATGGTTTACTCGAAACATGGAGGATAGAGTAGCAAGAGCATCAGCCATTTGGTTCTCATCACGAGGAATATGGTGCAGCTCAACCTTTGTAAAATATGTCAGCAAACGTCTCGCATAATCACGATAAGGAATCAAATTAGCATGGTGGGTCTCCCATTCACCCTTTATCTGATTGATGACGAGCGCAGAATCTCCATAGATGTCGAGGTGTTTGATTCTCATGTCAATTGCTTCCTCGATCCCAAAGATACATGCTTCATACTCAGCCATATTGTTGGTACATTCGAACAAGATTCTGGCGGTAAAAGGAATGTGATGCCCTTGCGGGGATACAATGACTGCCCCAATTCCCTTACCATAAGCATTGACAGCACCGTCAAAGACTAAACCCCACTTGCTATTGGGATCTGGACCTTCATTAATCAACGGTTCTTCGCAGTCTTTGGATTTCAAATACATGATCTCTTCATCAGGGAAGTCGAATTCAATTGGTTGATAGTCATCAAGAGGTTGATAAGCAAGGTGATCGGCGAGAATGCTACCTTTGATTGCCTTTTGAGTTTTGAACACAATATCATATTCAGACAAAAGCATCTGCCAGCGTGCAATCTTTCCAGTAACAGCAGCTTTCTCAAAGATATACTTGATCGGATCCATTCTGGATATCAACCAAGTTGTATGATTCACCAAATAATGACGCGGGCGTTTAGCGGCCCAGGCCAAAGCACAACAAGTCTTCTCAAGCATTGTGTACCGAGTTTCACAATCGGTGAACTTCTTGCTTAGATAGTAAATAGCATGCTCTTTCTTTCCAGTTTCATCTTGTTGACCAAGTACACATCCCATGGATTCATCAAATACTGCCAAATACATGATCAAAGGCCTTCCTTCCACGGGTGGGACAAGGATAGGTGGTTCCAACAAGTAATTCTTGATGCTATCAAAAGCTTCTTGGCATTCATCATTCCATACAACAGGCTGATTCTTCCTGAGTAGCTTGAAGATCGGCCCGCAGGTTGCAGTCATATGAGATATGAATCGGGAGATGTAATTCAAACGTCCCAAGAAACCTCTGACTTGCTTCTCTGTCTGTGGAGCTGGCATTTCTCGGATGGCCCGGACTTTATCAGGATCGACTTCAATGCCCTTTTGGCTGACAATGAAGCCTAATAACTTTCCGGACCTGACACCGAATGTACATTTGTTGGGATTCAATCGCAGCTTGTATTTTCTCAACCTTTCAAACATCTTTGTTAAATATTCAACATGCTGCTCCTCATCTGCTGACTTCACAATCATGTCATCCACATATACCTCAACTTCTTTGTGAATCATGTCATGAAACAGAGTAGTCATTCACCTTTGATAGGTAGCACCAGCATTGATTAGGCCGAACGGCATCACTTTGTAGCAGAAAGTCCCCCATGGAGTGATAAAAGATGTCTTTTCTCTATCTTCAGGAGACATCTTGATCTGATTATAACCGGAAAAACCGTCCATGAAGGAGAACACCTTAGATTGAGCAGTATTATCAACAAGCACATCAATATGAGGTAATGGAAAGTTGTCTTTTGGGCTGGCTTTGTTCAGGTCTCTGAAGTCAACACACATCCGAACTTTACCATCCTTCTTTGGCACAGGCACAATATTGGCAACCCATTCGGGATACTCAACTGTCATGAGGAAACCCGCATCAATCTGCTTTTGAACTTCATTCTTGATCTTGAGAGCCATATCAGGATGAGTCCTTCTCAATTTCTGCCTGACGGGAGGACATTCAGGCTTGGTAGGGATCCGATGCTCCACGATCATAGGGTCTAGACCTGGCATATCTTCATAGGACCATGCAAAAATATCCGGATATTCCCGGAGGAGTTGGATGATCTTCTGTTTAACCCCTTCCTCTAGAGTAGCACCAATCTTGATTTCTCGCTTGTTTTCCTCGGTACCTATGTTGATAAGCTCAATCTCTTCCTGGTGAGGCTGAATGGCTTTCTTTTCTTGCTCAAGTAACCGAGTAATCTCATATGGTACGTCATCACCTTCCTCATCTTCGGCTTCATACACAGGGAAATCAAAATTTGGAGGAACCGTAGGATTACTGTGTTCAACGGGTTTATTATGGTTCAACCTGCATATAATGATTGGATGATTTTAGAAAGAGTTTTTTTTTTCATGCAGATTTTTGAAATTAATAAGAAAATACAGACGTTTTGGTTTTTTCTGGCATTACCATTGTTTCCAAGGGAAAAAGCACTAAAAAAAAGTAGTCGTGGAAGAAACGACAAAATTTTATTAATCAACGGCAATGCCGAAACAAACATGCCCTTACAGAAAATATCACTCTCGCTTTGGGCAGAGCGAGAGGATTGTTATTTTGAAAACAAAGCATTAAAGCAACAAGACACATTACTCAGAAACATGCATGATTGAAGGAATGTCAATGGCATCCCAATTTGTCGTAATGCCTCCTGGTGTAACAAATGCAGGCCTGAGACCAGATCCAGTGGCTTCTTCAGAGATAGCATTAACAAACCCTGCACTGTGGAAGACTCCCGAGGAAACCCTTGATGACGGGGAGAACCCGAGACCTTCTTTACGCTTGTTCTCACAGAGCTGTATCACCTTGCCCCAACCGGCGGTCTGACCTTCTTGGATGGCTCTCTGAGCATCCTTCAATGAAGCCATAGCAGCCCCAGCTTCCTTTGACTCTGCACCTTCAATGGTCAAACCTTGGAAAGCAGTCCCTTCAGCAGACCCTGCTTCAATACAAGAAAAAGAAGACAACTGGCTGACTAAGTATGCTTCTTCACCATGGATTGTAACGAGTTTTCCATTCTTCATAAATTTCAACTTCTGATGTAAGGTGGAAGTAACCGCACCTGCATCGTGTATCCACGGTCTTCCCAGCAGGCAACTGTAGGATGCATTAATGTCCATCACTTGGAAGGTAACCAAGAAATTCTCAGGGCCAATGGTTATCGGCAAGTCTATCTCTCCCAGCACATTCTTTCGAGATCCGTCAAAAGCTTTGACCAAGAAAGTACTTCTTCTTAAAGGGGTCCCACGGTAGCTCAACTGATCTAGAGTTGTCTTGGGCATTACATTGAGAGAGGAACCGGTATCCACCAACACATTTGATATCATATCTGATTTACAGTTCACCGAGATGTGCAAAGCCAGATTGTGACTCTTTCCCACTTCCGGCAACTCTTCTTCACTAAACCAGAGGTTGTTACAAGCAGTAATATTTCCCACTATGCCACCAAACCGGTCTACCGTAACTTCGTGGTCAACATATGCCTGCTCCAGCACTTTCAACAAGGTATTCCTGTGAGCCTCAGAGCTCAAGAGTAATGACAATACAGATATCTTCGAAGGAGTCTGCAGCAATTGATCAACGATCTTGTAGTCGCTCCTCTTTATTATCCTCAGAATCTCATCTAAATTTGAATCCTCTATAGATTTGCCTGACTGGTTCACATCTGTAGCAATGGGTGAAACAACGGTTGGAGTTGCTTCCTCAACTGGTGGAATGGTCGGCGTAGCTACTTTCTTCTGAAATAACGGCGGACGGACTTTCCCGCTTCTTAGCGCTGCAGAAGTCCCTTCGGCAATATTGCTTACTGTGGCAAAGGAGGCTAGAGGCACCTCTACTCCATTTTCTATCATAGTAGCATTGTACTTGTATGGCACTGCCTTGTCCGAAACATAAGGAATTGGTCCTGGCAACCTTATCACCAAAGGCTCAGCGTTCTTCTTCAAAGGTACACTCTTGACAGGCGGATCGTGAAAAACTGGCACGACCACGCAAACATCACTGACAGTCAGAAGATTATCATCCATCAAGCTTTGGATGTCGTCTTGAACAGTATAGCAGCCCAAAGGATCACAGAGGCATCCTAGACACTTGGCATGATCATGGCTGAACAGAGAAGCTTTGCACAGCTTGATATGTAGAGGCACCAGAGGAGTTGCGACGTTGCGGACATCAAGTCTAGGAGCTTCCTCACACACTTCGATCATATTCACAGCGGCATGATTTGGTAGCGGATTGTCGAGGACATGTGGAACATTATTCTCAAAAGTCAGCTTCCCTTGATCAATGAGTTTCTTCACGATATACTTCAAAGCATAACACCCCTCGACATCATGACCTAAGGCACCTTGATGAAAATCACATTTGAGATCAGACCTGAACCTTGAAGGCAACGGATCAGGTGGTGGCTTGCCCTGTCTAGTTGTACAATGACCTCTCTGGAGTAGAGTTGGAAGAAGTTCTGCATACAACATCGGTATAGGAGGGAAGGTTGGCCTGGTATATTGCTGCTGCTGCTGTTGTTGTTGTTGTTGTTGTTGAACCGGCAACTGTTGTTTTATCTGTTGGGCAATTGCATTGACGGGCACTTGAGGCTGGCCCGGTGGCAAAGGGTACTGATGATAAAACGGTGGGAAGAACGGATGCTGAGAATACGGCATATATGGGTATGACGGAGGCATTTGGGCTGCATTGATAGGAGCAACAGTGGCCATGGATTGACCGGCTCCAGCTGACACCATCCCCACTTCCGTTTCTTTCTTCTTGTGGTGTCCATTACCATACCTCTTCGACGCACTTGCAGAAGATTCAGCTTTCTCAAACACAATAATTCCATCCCTGACGGCTTCCTCAAGACGGGTTCCCATAGTGACCATCTCCGAAAAGTTGTTCGGGGCAGCGATGATCATCCTCTCAACATAATCTTTCTTCAGGGTCTTTAAGAATGTCTGGGTCATTTCTTCTTCATCTAAAGCAGGAGTGATACGGGCAGCTGCCCCTCTCCACCTTTGCGCATATTCACGGAAACTTTCCTCCTTTTTCTGAGATAGGGACCTGAGGAACTCCCTATTCGGCTTCAAACGAGTGTTAAACCCGTAGTGACTCCTGAAAGCGGTGGCTAGCTCATCAAAGGTGTGGACATCATCTTTGCTCAGACTAGTATACCACTCTGCAGCATCTTCCATCAGACTGTCTTGGAAGTAATGGATCATAAGGGAATCATTGTCCTTGTAGTTGCCCATCTTCCGGACATATTTGACAATATGATTTTGAGGACAAGTCAGCCCGTTATACTTGTCGAACTCCGGAACTTTGAACTTTTTTGGAACATCTACCTTCGATACCAAGCAGAGATCCTGGGTTTTAATGGAGTCTCCATTTCCCTTGTTGGCCTTAATTTCCCGTCGGAGCTCTTTGGCAAGTTCTTCCATTCTCTCTTCCATAGTTCCGGTTGTGGCAATACTCCCGTGGTGCGCATTAGCATGAACAAATAGAGGCACTGCATTCACAATGGGCTCGGTAACAGTTGTTGCGGCTTGAGTCAAGGCGGTACTAACTGGAGTTAAGTTTGCCCCTGGGATTGGGTCATTGTTGGTAGTACCAGAGGTCCCTGCCCCTGTATTAGCAGTATAGTACAGCGGAAGCCCGTAAGGATACCCGGATGGCATGATGGAGCGGGGATCAGTTGTTACGGTAGGAGTCACATTTGCAGCTGTAGAAACTACAGGAACTGGTTGTTCCTGAGCAGCCAACAGAGCAGTCATAGCATCATGAGCTTTGGCCAATTCCTCCCTTAAAGATGCCAATTCAGTACGAAGCTGTGTGTTCTCTTCTTCCATAGCCCTTTTCTTTCTTCTGTATTCTCTGGTTCGATCAATTCTATCAGGTTCGTAAATTCTCTGAGCACGAGCCACTTTTCACACTGCGGCAGAGAAACCAGGAGGTGGTAAGCACTAGGAAGCCTTTGTGACCAATGCATGGTGCATATGATGCATGATATGCAAATGCAGATGCGAAAGACTCATTTTTTTCATCGAAGGATTTTTAAACAAATTAGAAATCTTTGCAAATAATCAAAACTACATAACGTTCTCAAAAGAAAGACTTTGAAATTTCAACAAGATAAACACATGAAGCCCTCAAGCATAGGAAGTAGTCGGAGGATCATCGGACTCGGAATCTGAATCACAGTATCTGGCAAAGAAATCTCGTCGTCCTCGAGCTCTCTTGGAATCCCTCATAAGCAGCTCGTCTTTCTCTTCCAATTCCTTCCGGGCCTTAGCTAGTTCTTTCTTCAACATCAGGTTCTCATGAGTCTTCTGCTCATCTCTGCCATCCAAAGTCATGATTAGATTCTCGGCTTGATTGTACCGAGCTTTCCACACTTGCTTCTCACGACTCTCCATGGCTAGATGCTCCTGATACATATCCTGAGTCGCGGGGAGTAGAGGTAGAGGCATAGATGGAGTAGACGAAGACACGTATCTCATAGCTGGATAAGGCATACCAATCTCCTCAGCTCGATCTATCACCCACTGAGTATAAGCCTCATGAGCGACACCGGATCTCACACCTAGATGCTTCACACTCTTCCTTCGAACCTTGGACCAAGCATCCATGAAAGCTTTCCTTTGTCCGGTAGGAGCATTCGTGTAGAAGAAGAACTCTGGAGATGTAGCAAGATTGATGGGCTTCGACTTCATAGGGAAACCAAACTGTCTCATGGCAAGCTCGGGGTTGTAGTTGATTCCTCCACGGGTACCAAGAAGAGGTACATTGAGAAAGTCTCCACAACCCATGATAATTTCCTTGGCTTGAGAGGCGGGAGTGAGCCAGACGACCTCATTAGGAGTGAGGGCCATAATCCGCTGAGAGTAGGACCAGTTCTCCGAGTTGTCATGGAAGGAACTCGGAAGGTGCGAAATAAACCACCTATACAAAAGAGATGTGCAGCAAAGAATATACCCACGGCCCTTGAGAGTCCTGTCATGAATGGCGTGGTAGGTATCCGCTAGCAAAGTAGGAACCGGGTTCTTGGAATGAAAGATCTCAATAGCATTCATGTCCACGAAGTTGTCGAGGTTCGGGAAGAGAATGAGCCCGTAGATAAGCAAAGCAAGAATAGCCTCGAGTGTATCCTGACGAGTAGTACCGAGATTAGCCTGATCAAGAAGATACTTCGAAGTGAACCCCCGAATGTGAGACTTGGTAATAAGATGGTTGGAGACGTCGGAAGTCTTGAGGTAGAGATCCTTAGCAATAACCAGAGGAGTAAGAGGAGTCCCGGGACCGGTGAAAGGCGTCTTCTCGGCTATAGGTAAACCCACTAGATTGGAGTAAGCCTCGAGAGTAGGAACCAACTGGAAGTCCGGGAAAGTGAAGCAACGGAAGCTCGGATCATAAAATTGCACCAGAGTGTGCACTAACTTCTCGTCCACATCGGTTCGGAGCAAAGTAAGCAATCCCCCATACCGGAGTCGGAACCCTGTTTGACTCTTGACCTTGAGTGCCAACTCTCTCAAACTAACCGAATCCACTTCCTTGAACTTGTAGCACTTAGTCTTCTTCATACCTGTGATTATTTACAAAAATTTCCATTTGTTTAAACCCTTCGATGAATGCATGAAAAATGTTTATGCATGAATGCATGTATGCATGATTGTGTTGTTTTAGTTACAAAGGACAAGGTGGGTTGAGATTCAAAGTAACGGATGGACACGGCGTCCGGTGAACTAAGGCTTTGGATAGTAGTAACCAAGGTTCTAACACAGTTCCCAAACTGCAACCTCTCTCACATATATCATGGTAGTACAGGACGACACCCGTTCCATGATTATTTGTGAGAAGGTCTAGTTTGAGTGTAGTATCGCGTGACGACTAAAGTTTGAGACAACACTCAATTTAGCCACCGCACTACGTCCTAAAAAGGCTAGGATGGGTTTGGTAACTACGGTTCATAGCTTCGTCGAACAATTGAAAGTGAAGTGCCTAAGCATGACAACACACGCCGACAATATCACCTTCAAAATGCCTCAGCTATGTGAGATTGATCGCATAATCCAATACACGAGGCAACCCCCGGATCGAATTGTCGATTATATCTCTACCTAAACATAAGTTCACTCAGCCCGGGTTAGGACTTTTGATATTCTCACCCCACACGTCAAATGAAAGTAAACAAGTATTCACATATGTAAGCAATAAAACAAAGCGTAAATATAAACTAAGGAAAACTAGGCGCGACCCGCTAAATTATATCCCCAGTGAAGTCGCCATTTCTGTTATCATGGTTTTTGGGTGCCAAGCCATTAATTGGACTTGTACCTTTCGACCGTTGATATCTCTCTTTTTTCTTGGGAAGGGTAAAAGGAGAAAAACCCTTGAGTTTCCGAATTCGGGGGTCGGTTTTACTACGGGAAGGTGTTAGGCACCCGGAGTAACTATAGTCCTCTATAGGAGCCGTTTTCCTAAGTCTATATTCACGCTTATTTTTACTTACTTTTGAAAATGGGAGGTTTATTTAGTTAAGAATGGGGGGAGAGAAGTTGTAAGACTTTTTATCTTTTAGTTGATTTGAAGAAAATTTTAATGTGTTGCTATTTGATTTTTAAAGTTTGAAAATGATTTTTTGAAGAAGAGAAAGGAGGCCTTAAAGGCTTGAGAAGTAAAAATGTGAAGTTTGCCCAATTTTACTTAATAAAATAGTCTAAGTCACTTAAGGTTTATTTAGAATTTTCTTAAGAAAGTAAAAGGAAACATCAAAGGAGTGTTGACTCCAAAGTTCAATTTAAAAAAAAAGCTAGAATTATGGAACTTGGTTTGCTTTACGAAAAAAAATATTTTCTAAGTACTCGCGTTCCCTAATCATACATCTAAACGAATGTCATACACCGTGTGTGAGTGTCGGTGCTCGTGTCGGCGTACATCAATAGAGTCCATAGTCCCTTTTACATTGTCCTAGATACATTCTATAGTCTTTGCATGAAATATAAAAAATAACACCTACCTAAATATTACAATTCCAAATAAAAGTAAAAAAATGAATGCAAAGAAACTAAACTATGTAAAAGAATGGAAATGGAATGCTAAACGATATGTATGAAGTACCAAAGTAAACTTGTTAGTAAAAAAAAAAAATAACAAGTACTAAGAAATAAAAGCATGCAAGATGGCACAAAAAGTTAACAAAATGACATTAAACCCTAAAAACTTAGGTATGAAACCTAAAGCATTCTTGGCCTCTAATTCTCATGCTTTAACAAATTTTGAAAGAGTTTTCTTTATCTCAAGTTATAGCATGGAATTATTGGAAACATGCAAGCATGGTTTCATGCCATATTCTCTAGAATAAACTTGGCATTTTATATCTTTCAAAATATGCATATATTGTTCATAAAATTAAGAACTTATGAACCAAATCAAAACAGCAAATCAACATGAAATTATAGGCACAAATCTCTCATATTAACACATCAAGTAGCTTTTATTACATATTCTCACATCAAGGACAAATGTGTGAAGAAGAATCCATAACAAATAATTCAAAGAGAATTAAAATGCTATGAATTAATTATACCAAAATTTCATAGATCCTTAATGTGCAAAAATGTCATAAAAACACTAAGAAAATATCAAGAAACATGTATGAATTTTTCTAGGAATTTTACCACAATTTTAATCAAGACATAGGTGCAGGTAGCAAAAAATAGGGGTGTGAACAGCAAGAAAAAAGCAAGAAATGTGCAGAACATTAAGCCCAAACCCAAAGCCCAACACCAAAACTCAGATTGCACAGGAACCACACGATTGATCCAGGGTCCTGAAACCCTAGATCAAACGGCCAGGAACCAAGGGGGGTTGGACCGGTCCTGAACCGGTCCGGTTCACTGGCTTTATAAGGGGGGAAACCGGTTTTTTTTTATAATTCTTCTTCTCCTTCTCTCTCTTCTCTCATTCTAGTGAGAGAAGCTCTCACTTCTCTCTTCCTCACCGCGCCGGATTCTGGAAAAACAGGAGATGATCTTCATCTTCTCCGGCGGAGTTTGTTCCTCCGGCGTGGTGGCCGGCCACCCAAGGGTGGCGGCGCCGCCGCCGGAGTTGAGCAAACTCCTCCGATTTTGAAAATTTTTACATTTTTAGATATCCTTTTTCGTGCTATTCATGAATCCAAACTTAGTTTTTTGAGAAAAAGTCCCAATCGGAGTAGATCTAACTTCAAAGATTCGGAAATTTGAATTTTAAAGAGGAAGAAAGAGGAAGAGGAATTGTTACCTATTTGTGGTGTGTTGTAGAGCAAGGGAGAGAGCTTTGCTTTCTTCCGAATCCGGAATATTCCTTCCTTCCTTCTCTTCTCTTTCACGTGGCTCTTTGACCGAATTTGTGCTTGTTGTTTGGTGATGTTCTTGGCGCGGATTTGTGGATTTTTGTGATTCTTGGTACGGATTTGGTTCGGATTCGGTTTTGTGGCTTTGTTGATTTTTCTTCTTCCCCTCTCTCTGTGATCGTGCTTGAATTCGCCGCTTCCGGTGGCGGATTCGCACTTGAATTGTGGAGCAGAGGCGATTCGATGATGAAGATTCGCAAAGAATCTCTGAGAATCACCAAAAAAAGGGATGAATTTGATGAATCTGTGATGATTTTCGGTTAGGGTTTATGTGTGTGTTCTTGATGATTTTCTGTTTTGATTTGTAACTGAATAGAGAGAGAAGAAAAAATCTGTTTGTGATGTGTCACCCCCCTGGATCTGTGCAGAATAAAGCTATTTATAGACTGCCATGTGTAGTTTTGGACCAATGAGGAGCTGCCATGTGGCATTGGACTTTTCTGCAAAAACAAAAACTCAAGGACTAAACTGCAAATGACCAAAAGGACTGAAATGCGAAATAAAAAAAGTTCTGGATTAAAAAGCAAATTTGGACTTCTTTGGGGACCAAAATGCAAAAAATAAAATAATAATAAAAAAAATAAAATTGGGATAAAATTGGTAATCTGACCAAACGTAAAGCGAAACAAAAATAAAATTGACAAAACGGACTAAAACGAACCAATGGCTTAAATGAGGTACTTCAAAGTAACCTCTCTATGCCAAATTTTTGTGTGAAATGACCAAAATGCCCCTAGGGCTAAAAATGACCTAAACTGACTCAAACAGACTTGACACTGACTCGGACGCAAGTTTGAAATGAATTTAAACAGGGTTTACTGATGAAATGTTAAAAATGAATTTGAAAAGACTCAGAGACAGTCACAAGGATGAAAATGGGTCCCACTGCAGGAAATGACCAAAATACCCTTCTGCATGACTTTTTGCAAATTTTGAAATAAACTGTAGAAAAAGCAATGTAATGATTCAGAGACACTTTTGAATGACTTACAAGACAAGTAAAGACATTTTGAAAGGTTTTATGCAAGAAAAACATAGGTAAAATTGTGATTGAAAATACTGCGAGGTAGAGACAAAATGAATTGTACAGTTGAAACTTGATAATTGACAAAGTTTGAGATGAAATTGGGCCCAGTATTTTTAGGTCCAAAAACAGGGTATAACACTGGTCATTTCATTGCTGATTGCCCTGATCTTCAGAAGGAGAAGTTTAAAGGCAAATCCAAGAAATCAAGCTTCAGCTCCAGTAAATTCAGAAAGCAAATCAAAAAGAGCTTGATGGCGACCTGGGAAGATTTGGATAGTGAATCTGGTTCTTATAAAGAAGAAGCTGATGATGATGCTAAGGCAGCCATGGGGTTAGTGGCAACAGTATCATCAGAAGCAGTATCAGAAGCTGAATCAGATTCAGAAGATGAAAATGAGGTATATTCCAAAATTCCTAGACAAGAACTTGTTGATTCTCTAAAAGAACTTTTATCACTGTTTGAACACAGAACCAATGAGTTGACAGATTTAAAAGAAAAATATGTTGATTTGATGAAACAACAAAAGACAACTCTATTGGAACTGAAAGCTTCTGAAGAAGAACTCAAAGGGTTTAACCTCATATCAACAACATATGAAGATAGACTCAAGATTCTTTGTCAGAAGCTATAAGAAAAATGTGATAAAGGTTCAGGCAATAAACATGAGATTGCCTTGGATGATTTTATTATGGCTGGAATAGACAGAAGCAAAGTTGCTTCTATGATCTACAGCACATACAAGAACAATGGCAAAGGGATTGGATATTCTGAGGAGAAATCCAAAGAATACAGTCTCAAGAGCTACTGTGATTGTATCAAGGATGGATTGAAATCCACCTTTGTGCCTGAAGGTACAAATGCTGTAACTGCTTTTCAGTCAGAACCTGAAGCTTCTGGTTCACAGGCTAAGATCACATCAAAGCCAGAAAACCTTAAGTTCAAGGTTATGACAAAATCTGATCCTAAGAGTCAAAAGATTAAAATTCTGAAAAGATCAGAACCTGTTCATCAGAATCTGATTAAACCAGAATCTAAAATCCCAAAACAAAAGGATCAGAAGAATATAGCAGTTACTGCTTATGAGAAAACAATACCAAAAGGTGTCAAACCTAAAGTATTGAATGATCAGAAGCCTTTCAGCATTCACCCTAAGGTACAAGGGAGGAAAAGTAAAACCTCCAAAACTAACCCAAAAGGACCCATGAAGATATGGGTACCTAAATCTGAATTGGCTAAAACTGCAGGTGTGCCTAAGGGCAAGAGAGAAACAAAGGTCATGGTACCTAGACAGCGGATGTTCAAGGCACATGACTGGAGAGAAAGCTTTGTTCCTTACCCTTACAATGAAAGATGGAGGAGAAGTGAAGTTTGGTGGCAACCAAACTGGAAAAATCATTGGTACAGGTACTATTGGTAATTCCTCCATCTCAATTAATAATGTGTGGCTAGTAGATGGTCTGAAGCATAACCTATTGAGCATTAGTAAATTTTGTGACAATGGGTATGATGTAATGTTCAGTAAGACCAACTGCACACTAGTCAACAAGGATGACAAATCCATTACATTCAAGGGAAAGAGAATTGAGAATGTCTATAAAATAAATTTCTTTGATCTGGCTGATCAGAAGGTAGTTTGCCTTCTGTCAATGAATGATAAAAAATGGGTATGACATAAAAGGTTGGGACATGCTAATTGGAGATTAATTTCTAAAATTAGCAAGTTACAACTGGTCAAAGGATTGCCTAACATTGATTATCATTCAGATGCACTTTGTGGTACATGTCAGAAAGGGAAAATTGTGAAAAGTACTTTCAAATCTAAAGACATTGTATCAACCTCCAGACCCTTAGAATTACTCCATATTGATCTTTTTGGTCCAGTTAATACTGCATCTTTATATGGAAGTAAATATGGATTAGTCATTGTTGATGATTACAGCAGATGGACTTGGGTAAAATTCATTAAAAGTAAAGACTATGCATGTGAAGTGTTTAGCAGCTTCTACACTCAAATACAATCTGAAAAAGAATTGAAAATTTTGAAAGTCAGAAGTGATCATGGTGGAGAATTTGAAAATGAGTCATTTGAACTTTTTTGTGAAAAACATGGGATTCTCCATGAATTTTCTTCTCCTAGAACTCCACAACAAAATGGGGTTGTAGAGAGAAAGAACAGAACCTTACAAGAAATGGCCAGAACCATGATCCATGAAAATAACTTAGCTAAACATTTCTGGGCAGAAGCAGTTAATACTTCATGTTATATTCAAAATAGGATCTATATCAGAGAGGAATCTTTTTAGGTTACTCTGAAAGGTCAAAGGCGTACAGAGTGTATAATTCAGAAACACATTGTGTTGAAGAATCTATGCACGTAAAATTTGATGATAGAGAGCCTGGAAGTAAAACTCCAGAGCAAAGTGAAAGTAATGCAAGTACAACTGATTCTGAAGATGCATCAGAATCTGATCAACCTTCTGATTCTGAAAAGTATTCAGAAGTTGAATCTAGTCCAGAAGCTGAAATCACTCCAGAAGCTGAGTCTAATTCAGAAGCAGAACCTAGTCCAGTAGTACAGAATGAAAATGCTTCTGAGGATATTCAAGATAACACTCAGCAGGTTATTCAACCTAAATTCAAGCACAAATCTTCACATCCTGAGGAGCTAATCATTGGAAGCAAAGATAGTCCTAGAAGAACAAGATCACATTTCAGACAAGAAGAGTCATTAATAGGATTGCTTTCAATAATTGAGCCTAAAACTGTTGAAGAAGCTCTCTCAGATGATGGATGGATATTAGCTATGCAAGAAGGGCTAAATCAGTTTCAAAGGAATGATGTGTGGGATCTGGTACCCAAACCTTTTCAGAAGAACATTATTGGAACAAAATGGGTATTCAGAAACAAGCTGAATGAACAAGGAGAAGTAACCAGAAACAAAGCCAGACTTGTTGCTCAAGGCTACAGTCAACAATAAGGCATTGATTACACTGAAACATTTGCTCCAGTTGCAAGATTGGAAGCAATCAGGTTACTTCTATCCTATGCAATTAATCATGGCATAATATTGTATCAAATGGATGTCAAAAGTGCTTGGTATGATAGACTAAGTAATTTCTTAATTAAAAATGATTTTGAAAGAGGACAAGTTGACACAACACTCTTCAGAAGGACTCTTAAGAAAGACATTTTGATTGTACAAATATATGTTGATGATATAATATTTGGTTCTACTAATGCATCTCTTTGCAAAGAATTTTCTAAGTTAATGCAGGATGAATTTGAAATGAGTATGATGGGAGAATTGAAGTTCTTTCTTGGAATTCAAATCAACCAAAGTAAAGAAGGAGTATATGTTCATCAAACAAAATATATAAAGGAGCTTCTGAAGAAGTTCAAACTAGAAGATTGTAAAGTGATGAACACTCCAATGCATCCAACCTGCACCTTAAGCAAAGAAGATACTGGAACAGTAGTAGACCAGAAGCTATACAGAGGTATGATTGGTTCTCTGTTATACCTCACTGCATCTAGACCTGATATTTTATTCAGTGTATGCTTGTGTGCAAGATTTCAATCAGATCCTAGAGAATCTCATTTAACTGCAGTTAAGAGAATCTTCAGGTATCTGAAAGGAACAACTAATCTTGGACTCCTGTATAGGAAATCCCTGGATTATAAGTTGATTGGATTCTGTGATGCTGATTATGCTGGTGACAGGATTGAAAGAAAATCAACCAGTGGAAATTGTCAATTCCTGGGAGAGAATCTGATATCCTGGGCAAGCAAAAGACAAGCAACTATTGCTATGTCTACAGCAGAAGCAGAATACATTTCAGCTGCAAGTTGTTGCACACAACTACTTTGGATGAAACATCAGTTGGAAGACTATCAGATTAATGCTAATAGTATTCCCATCTTTTGTGATAATACTGCTGCTATTTGTTTGTCAAAGAATCCAATTCTACATTCAAGAGCCAAGCATATTGAGATCAAACACCATTTTATCAGAGACTATGTTCAAAAAGGGATTTTAGATATACAATTCATTGATACTGAACATCAATGGGCTGATATATTTACAAAACCTTTATCTGTTGAAAGATTTGATTTTATTAAGAAAAATTTGAACATGCATTTTGTGTCTGATTGAAAAATTGTTTGCCTCTGAATAAGAAGTTTGGTTCTGAAGTCTATTCAGAAGCATCTGGTCCATCAGAAGCTCTTAACTGAGGTTCTGAGGAAAATGTGCTTCTGAAGATGACGTCAGCACTAAGACTTCAGAAACGGTATTCTTTGCTTCTGAATAGCAAGGTTAGTGGGAACGTTGGCAGTTACTTTTTGTAACAGCTGTCCCATTACCCAAAAGGTAGTTTTCTGAAGAGTCTCTGACTTGGTCTATTTGTATTGGAGTATAACAAAAAGGGCAATGATGTTTTATTTGCTTTTAAACATACTAACACGCGCCCCCAATTTGTCATTAATGCTATGTTTGTTTGTCTCTTCTGAATTGCAAACGTTTTACTTAAAAACACTAAGTCAATTCACACACTACTCACTTCACAACAAACACTTTCTATTTTCTTCTCAACCCTCTGCGAAGTAAGCGCATTCTCTCTCCCTCTCAAAACACCTTAGAACCCTAAAACTCCTTCAAATCAATGGAAAGCTCAAGTTCTGCTGGTGGTTCATCTTCAAATATGGAAATAGATACTCCTGCGTATGAGATAAAAGGAAGAACCATGTCTATTGAAGAATGGGAGTTAATCATTTAAGCAGAAAATCCAGTGGATTTCGCCTCCTTAACACACCATGGATGCGAACTAGTAAGGTTCTACAAGAAACAAAAGCTAATGGGTTACTTCAGTCTTCTCAATGGTCCAACGTATGAAGTTCTGGTCAGACAATTCTGGGTAAGGGCTTCAATCTTTGACATTGATGCTGCTAGACAGGAAGAAGCTCAATTGATTCTGGTTGATCCTACTCTGAAGGGAAAAACCAGAGAAGAAATGGGTCTACTCTCCTTCACTGGTACAGAGATAAGATCAAATGTCATGGGTATTCCTGTAACCATAAATGAGCAGATTATTGCTCAAGCCATGGGAAGGGATACCTCTGGCAAGTACTTTGGAGAAGAGATTCCTAATCCAAGAACCAGCTCCTGGAAGGAAATTGTTAATGAAACCATTTATGGGTCTAAGGTTGCTCAATCTTACAGCACCTTAAGCATGGAGAAGAAGATGCTTCTGAAAATCCAAAATGAGAACATCTTTCCCAAAGGTGGAGGAAGTGATCAACCTTCACTTGGACACAAGGTTTTCCTGCATCACACCATCACTCAAGAGACCACGATGAATGTTCCTAAGTACATGTTCAAGTACATGATCAAGGAACTAAAGAAGAGTCAGATGGAGAACAGGAAGTTTCTTCCTTATGGAAGGCTGCTCTCTGTAATTTTTCAAGAAGGAGGAATACTAAGTGCCTTGAAGGATGTTGGCATTTATGATAACCAGAAGCTGGGAGCAGTCACTGGAAAGATAATCAATGGATCAACTCTTGTGAAGATGAAATTGATTCCAACAAATGCTTACAAGAAACTAGATTCTGATATGCATGAATCTGATGCCATATCTGATCTAGTCACTCATCACATCCCTATCTGCAAGAAGGATCCCCTGGATGTGCAAAGGGCTTACATCTTGGACTTCTACAAAACTTACAAGAAGAAGATTAGCTTGAAAGATGTCCCTGAGGAGATGTATGGTGGTGATTTGCCTGTGGCTAAAGGCAGAAAGTCAAAGAAGAAGCAGATCACCAAGGAAGAGTATCTTGCTGATGATGCTACTGAGAAGGGTGCTCAGAAGCATCAGAAAGCTAAGAAGGAAAAATCAGCATTGTCCACTATTCAAGAGGAAATGGAGGACTTGGATGAAGTCCCACTCATCAGGAAAAGGACAAGGAGTGCTCAAGAAACAGCAGAACAGCTTGCTTCTGAACAAGTTGCTTCTGAACAAGCTGATTCTGAAAAACCTCAGAGTCCTAAGAAGAAAAGAGAAGCTGCTCTTCAAACCATTAAAAGGAAGAGATCTTCAATTTCAAGAAATCTGAAGACAGCTGAAGGACGCAGGGAGGAAATGATGAAAGAGCTTCAAGATAACTGGGAAGAAGAGTCAAGTCCTAAGAAAGCAAAGAGAACTATTCATACTGAGACTATAGTCATGCCCAGTTTTGAAGCTTTTGAGGAACAAGTGCAATATGCTAGGGAGTATTCTGCATCCAAGATAGCAGAGAGGAAACGGATGAAGGAACTGTATGAGAAGCAAAGGGATGAGCGTCTCAAGGCTGCAGGGTATGTGCCTACTCCTGACATTGCTGCTTTAACATCTGAGTTAGAGCAAGAAACTGTTCGGTATGGAGCAACTCTGCTATCACAAGCCTTGAAGAATAAGCAAGCTTCAGGAGCCACTTCTTCAGAACCTGTTTCAAAAGCTCCAGAAGCAGCTCATCCAGAAGCTCACTCTTCAGGTATTTCATCCAAAACTGATATCTATACTCAGATTCCTACTCTACCCTCTTCACCCTCATCATCATCAACTGAATCAGATGACCAACCCCTTAGTCAACACATAGACAAACTTCTAAAAACCAAACCTACCAAACTAACAGACTTTGGAACATTTGACTATGAGCAAACTCAAATAGAATTTTCTAAGAATAGGATTAAACTCTGTGAGAAATTCAATTTGCCTGCTACTCATCCACTTTATCCAGAAATTCCAGAACCTGTTAGTGTACAACACCCTGAACCTAACCAAACAAACCCACAAAATGACCAAACTCCACAAAGAGCCTCTGAAGTAGTTTCAGAAGCAACTACTTCAGAAATCCCCCAACAACAAGAATCTTCAACCCTTCACAATCTAGAAAAACATTTAGGTGGTGAAATGCAACCTACACCTACAAAGGCCTCTAAGACAGTCCCTGAAAAGACTGTTTTAGAAAACCAACAAACAGAAACGCAAACTGTTCCTGAGCAAACTGTTCCTGAACAAACTGTTCCTGAACAAGCTGCTTCTGAACAAGTTGCTTCTGACCATCAAACAACAGAACAACAACAACAACCAGAACCATAAATAATTGACCTAACCTCTTCTGACCAACAAACAGCCTCAAATAAACCTTCTACATCTCAAACACCAATCCCAGACACCATCCTAGAATCTGAGTATATAGATGAACAGCTAATCAGGCTTAGTGATGAGATTCAGACACTGATTCTTCGCAGAACAGTTCCTGTACCTCCTATTCACTATCTTGATCAGTGGATGGATCTGAAGAAGAGTTTTGATGAGCTGCTGGATCAGCTACGCACTAAGTGTGTTTCATCTCACTCTGCAAGGCTGAAAAAGATGTTGGATGATATGCATGAAGCAACTAAAGTGAAAGAGCTGAATTATGTGCCTCTGCTGGACATCACTCCTTTCTATCCAGAAGAAGAGTACATCACAAGGGCTGCAAGAATTCATGCTGGGTTTAAAAGAAGAATGAGAGAAAAGGATGAGCTACTTAAGAAGAAGGATGAGCAAATTAAGTATCTCTTGGAACAGATGTATAAGCAAGCCCAACCTTAGTTGCACACCCATTTTTTCTTTGCTTGTTTTAATCTTTGTTCTAAGTACTTTAGTTGCCTTGCATTTGTATCTTAACTTTTCTATATATAAATATTATCGTTGTTTCTGGATCATATGTTTTACGAGCTTTAACTCTGATGATATTTACTGTTTTTAATGCTGTTTGCTCTGATACACTGTATTTTAAGGGTTATATGTTTATTGCTCTGATACTCTTTCTTTTGTTTTTATTCTTTTTGTTGATGACAAAAGGGGGAGTAAATGTATAGTATTTTAAGGCACCGAGCCCCACTATAACCACTTCTAAACTTTTTTAAATACTTCTGATATTATTTATTTTTATGAGTATTTTATTGAAATTTAATTAATAAGAATAGAACTCAGGGGGAGCTTACAAACCTCACCTTAGAGATCTATTAGACTCAGGGGGAGCTTACAAACCTCACCTTAGAGATCTATTAGACTCAGGGGGAGCTTACAAACCTCTATCCCAGTGGTCAACTTATTAATTAGATCAACAACAATTGAACATTTTAAATACTATTGTTTGTCATCATCAAAAAGGGGGAGATTGTTGGAACAAAATGTGTTTCACAATGAACCTTATTGAGTTTTGATGATAACAAGGTATTAAAAGTTGTCAATTGGTTATTACTAATAATTGTTCAAGTGTACAGGACCAAAGGCTACTCAAGTTATTTCAATAGGTCTTGGAAGAACAATGGAAAGAAAAAGAAATTTTGAGCATCTGAAGAAAACTGCTCCTGAAGCTGAAGTGCTTCTGAAGTGATGACGTCATCAGAAGCAAAGGTTTTCATCAGAAGCAATATCTTCACCAGAAGCTACGTTTGATCCTTTAAACAAACTGAAGATTCAAAGTAGCTGATTCTCAATTCAGTCTTATCCAAGAAGAACGAAGAATTGAAAGGGAGGTATCAACGGATATATGGATAGCACTGAGCACTTGTCTCTCGTTAATAGAGTTGACAAAGTACAAGTGTACAACCACTACCTCCACTACTCTGTTTTCTGTCTACGCTACAAGACAAGACAACAGCCATGCCTGCAGAAGTTGTACGTTCAAGATGGGAATGAATTTGAAGCTTATTCTTCAAAGGACTACACCCAAATCAGGCAAAGGATTACTGGTGGATGATCAAAGGATTTCAAACGACTCTTTAGACGTGCTGATTATCTCAACGTCTCTTTCACACCTCTATATAAAGGAGTGAAGACTTGAAGATATGAGATAGAGATATACAAGTTCAAAAGCACCAAAACTCTGTCAAATTGATTCTACAAAGCACACTGAATTTCTGCACTGATTTGATACATCTTAGAAATTCAAAGTCTAGAGTCTTTATTGTATTGTATTGTGAACACCACTGATTGTATATCAAGTGTTCAAGTCAAACTCAATTCTCTGTATTTTTGTTTGATCAGAAGTCTCTTGCCTGCGTGCTTGTGCATTAGAAGTCTCTTGCTTAGTGCTTGAGCATTGGAAGACTCTTGCGTGTGTGCTTGAGCATTTTTGTGAAATCTCATACTTAGAAAGTATTGAGCAGTTGTAATCTTTGTGATTATAGTGAAATCTCCTTGGAAGTGCAAGGGGGACTGGACTACTTCCGTGTTGTGGAAGGAACCAGGATAACTGCTTGTGTCTTTGTCTTTCTTTTCTCTGCTCTGTTCTTTTCCGCTGCAATCTGACTCTGATCATTTCATCAGAAGCACTCAAACTGCTTCTGAAGTTTTATCAGAAGAAGTATTTTTTAAGAGAAAAAGAAAACACAATTCAACCCCCCCCCCCCCCCCCCCCCCCCCCTTCTTGTGTTTTTTCACCTTCAATTTATTCATTCAAATTGATAGAGTACACCGATACAATACAAATTCAAACTCGCTAAAAACAACCAGGATGAATGTGTGAACAAACTTACAGCATCCATGTTAATAGCATAAAACGGCAAAGTACATATGCCTATAAATATGACTATATTCATGTCTCTGGAATAGTGTTGTCTCCGGATCTGTAACGTTGACGATGTCAAAGTAATTGACATTGATCGGATCTGCACTTGCTCAAAGCTAATCTTTCAACCTGAATCAAACAAACACCATACTAAGACGGAAAATCAAAAACACGCCGCAAAAGATGGGAAATAAAAACAAACAGAATCGTTCAGAGACAACGAAATCACAAAAGCAAACGAAAGAAAACAGAAAATATGTGAAATCACTTATTCAATTAGGATAGAATGAAAAACAATTCGGAGAGGTGATTTTTGCGTCAAAATTGACCCTAAATCACCCCTTTAAAAAGAATAAGAAGAAAAGGATGACAACTAGGGTTTAAAAAGGAGAGAAGAGAGAGGGGAAGAAAGTTTAATGAATACAACTTCAGTCACTCAAGGAGAAAATTAATAGAACCATACACGGATGAAATTATAATGAATAAAAATGGTCATCCAAATGCATATTCCACTATATTAAAATCTTAAATAAAATTAAGAATTGGAACCAAAAATATAGCTTAGTGGAGTACTTTATCCCTGTATTGCCCGTGTGAGTGAGGTTGATTAAGTGGATGATTGGTCAAAAATATCATTAGACAGATTTTGACCCCCTCTTTCTTTTCTTGTCTTTTCATTGTTTTTAGCTCTCTTACTTCTTCTAATTTGTTGGAATGATCATAAAGGTAATAGTATATAACTATATATGGTATGAGACTTATCTTGATGTATATGTATCATTGACCTTTTTTGTACTTGTGTACTCATACATTGTGCTAATTGTACTACACATTAATTTGGTGACTATAGTCAAAATGATAATTAACCACTTGAACAACCAAAGTTTATAATCATTTGGAATTTAGAACGTATTTGCAATGTCAAAACATCAATAGGGATATGTACATGGATGTAGATCAATAGTGGAGTTTAAAGAAAAGAATGTGAGAGATGTGAGTCATTCACAAGTGATAAATTACAAAGATTGATAACGCAGTTCGGTCAAGTCTGTTTTGGGCTGCTCGAGACTTTTCTATAAAAAGGGAAACTTACACAATTTTTTTACAAATATTCACAATCTCTCACTATGAAAAACCCAATTACACCCAAGAATATTTCTTTATAAATGTTTCTCTTAGTGTTGGAATGATTTGAACTATTCATCATCTTTTCCTATTTAAAGGTGACTAAGTAACTTCATGCCGAATGCCCAAGTTTCTTGATGGCCAAGCAACTTGCTATCTAAGCTTTCTTCACAAAAGGACTTTGTAATATTGCTTCTTGGATCTTAGTGACTAAGTAGTTTTGAGAGTCTTGACTAACACTTGTAAGATTTATCGTTATAGTATGTGTTGACGGAGAAAAAATTTAGCCAAGGTTCAAGAGATATCTTCAACTGTGAATCCCATTTATTCAAGCGATTAGCTCCGAAGGGAAAATTATGTCCCTCAGTTGTGAGTTCCTTAACTGCTCTGCTAGAGCATTAAGTACAAATGGTTTTTGGTTTTGAACTATTATGTTACGAAACACATAAAAAAGATAGATATAGTTAAATTGATAAAAAGATAAAAATAGCAAAAATAAATGTGTTTGATTCAATATGTCCATTACATTTACAAACCGAGCATTTATAGGAAAAAACTAAGCATACTACCTAAACATTGTTGCCTACAGTGTCCAACGTCTTCTCGGTTAATTTTTTAGGCAGTGCGTCAATCTTCCTCGTTGAGGGGTCTTAGTGCCCCACGTTCGGATCTTAACTTCCTCCTTCATAACATGATTCGTTGACAATGTTCTTGGTGTGCAAGTCCACCATGAACGTGATTCCTCTCTCATCTCCCTTTGTAGTTGGTGGTACTATAAACATGAAACATGGGTTTTTCAAGCAACATTATTCAACCCTACTAAGCTTTGACCCATTATGAGATCCTCAAGTCCCACATACATAGTCAGTGGACTTAAACCTTAATCACCTATTTATTATTGTCGGCTAACATGATAATTATTTTTATGTGTAAACAATATGTGAAATGATTTAAGATGGGATAAATTAGTGCTTGCTAAGGGATAAAAGTGGTAGCATACTCTTGATTTTTTTTTGAGGTAGCATACTCTAGATTTCTTAGTGGGTTTTTTTTTAAACTTTTTTTTTACAATTTAGTGGGTTAGTTTTTTTTTTTAAGGTACTTTAGTGGGTTAGTTATTTTTTCATACTTTTGTGTCTCAGAAGAGAATGATTTCCCAACATGTCTAACCTTCTTTGTCTCTGTATATATTATAACAATGGTTGGATTCATCTGATCTAGCATGTATTTGAGATTATTAAATTTGAAGTACAAGTGACCAAGACGAATAAAAGAGCTTTATACTATGTAATAATATAGTAAACAAAGTTAAATATCAGGATTAATTTGTATGTGTTTATTTCTACATGAATTGTCATACTAAACAATAGTTCTCTTCATGGTCATCGAAATATAATAATAATCTATATTAAATTTTTGTCACTTAACAAAATTATTTTCTTAAATTTTTGTGTGTAGGGTCTTTGTTTCCCCTTTTTTTTTTCTTTCTCTTTTTAGTTAAGGTTTATATGGTAAGGAATGTAGCAAGAAGTGGTGTCACATAAAATCAAGCGTGTGCACCCCACTATGACAACCCACATTTTTTTCGTTTGTCATTATGCTTCAAAATTCAAATATATATATATATATATATATATATATATATATATATATATATATATATATATATAGCTAGCTAGGAATTTATGTTTTCAATTATCATCAATCCATTCAATAATTTCTTTTGTTGCGTCAACCAAAAATAGCCAAGCATCATAATAATATGAACAAACGAATTTGTACATTGGTAGGAAGAAGAAGATCCAAGACACAAATCTTTGAAATTGGATAACCTATTTTTTCACTAGCAAAGCTTATGAAAAAAACTTCTTGTTTTATGTTAGATATGCATGTGAAATAAACTTTTGAGTTGGATTCTGACTCGAAGAACAAGTCGATATTTATATAATATCCACCAACAAAGTTCTCGCATCGGTATATATCAAGAGTTGAATTTACATTCTTACAAAGTGTAATCAACGTATTATCAAATGGATCAACATCTGTTGGTGGCCTTGGAACTCATTAATATATCTTTCATTTGCAAAAGGCATTTGTATAAAGATATTTGCTTGGTGCAGCAATTTCCTTGCACGAAAATATATAAATAAATAAATATAATAGCTTACGTACTTCCTTCTTGCATTTTTTTGGTCCACTAACAATAGATATTTGTGAATAAGAAAGTAAGTGATGCTTTCTTTTTATTGAAAATTGGCTATAGTATTCCCACTTTTTAGTGGGGAAATGTGGATAACGTTGGATGTATCTCGTCATCAAATGGAAATTAATTGATAAAAATATTAAAATTATTAGGTCAGACGTTATAATCAGGTTTAAATTTTGACTCTTGAATTTGTGTGAATAATTTACGGTAACTATTGTGATTTCGTTTATATAAAAAAAATTAGTTAATATATTATTGTGTGGTCGTGACAGATGTTCTAGATTATCTAACAACAATTTACATGTTTCTTGCATAAATTAATAGGTAAGTCTCTAAATGTTGTTGAAGTTGTATCTCAGTTGGATTTTTTTTTTTTTATATGAATAGTCGAGTGATTTTTTTTATACGTCAATATTTAATTATGTTATAAAAGTTATATAAGTGGATCAATATAATATTCTCTAAGTACTGCTCTACATTCATAAAAAAACAATGTTCGACCACTTTTTTTTTAAGAATGTTCGAGCACTTCTTGTCATTTAATGAATAGCTTTTTATTTAAAATGCTTAATGAAAAGTACAAGCATGCGAAAATCCTTTCACGTATGGATAAAGAAGAAACCTAATACCATATCTATAATGTGAAAGCTTAATGGTTGAAATTGATTATACAGAACCAATAAAAAGTAAAAAACTGTAGCCATTAGATGCATGCTAAAAATTTATTCCAAGAAACTAGAGCAAGCTGCACTAAAATAATGAGAAGGAGGAATTTTTTAGAAGCATCTTGTTCTCTTGAAACATGAGATGACATCCCATTTTTCAAATTCCAAAATGGAGGCATCCAATGTTATTATATATACATAACTATTACTCCCTCCGTCCCAAATTATATGTCACTTTAAAAAAAATATTTGTTCCAAATTGTATGTCACTTTACAATACCAATGAAACATTAATGTTATTTTTCCTATTATAACCTTAACTATTTATTACTCTCTCTTCTTTCAAGTTTTTTATTTATCTTTTCCATAGGACAATTTTGTAAAACAACTCATAATATCCCTTTTCCACACAATATTAATTACATTTCTTAATATGTGTGAAATGCCCAAAACGTCATACAATTTGGGACGAATGGAGTATTATAATACTATATATTATATTATAATATGATAGCCTTCTAGAATATTTTTCTTTTGTTTTCTATTTTTTTTAATCTCCCTTGTGCTTTTGGTTTTAATTTTATCATCTTTTTATATATAAGAAAAAATTAGATGAGTTGGATTTTGAAATACATCAGAGAAAACTTTGAAACCTAGAGAGTACTTGAAGAGAAATACTCATATATTACATACCAATTAGGTCATTATATCGGTAGTAGAGTTCAAACTCTAATTCTAGTCGTATTTAAGCTGAATCCTTAAAAATTAGACCAATCTATGTTGGTTATTTTTTTTCATTTTTATTTTTATGGGAAATTTGTTTTCTTTCTCTTTGGTGTCACTGCAATCAGCTCACCAAATTATTCAAATTCTAGTGCCTCTTTGACCATAATTTCTTGTCACTTTTGCCCAATGCCTAATAATGGATAAACTTGTATAAAGTTCTGACCAATATTTTATTTTTATTAGTTTATATCCAAAAAAACTCATGGGGTCAATTATTATGCAAATTGGTTATTGGTGGGCTACACAACTAGTCCAAATTTTCCTAAATATAAAGATTCCTCTTCTATATGTTGGAAATTTACATGGATGCTAGGAGTATGTGTTTCCTTAAGCCTCCTATGTGGAGTCTCACACACTGAAACTGGCCTATGTAAAGAAGAGTTAAATGGTTTGCAACATGCTATGTTGAGTTGTGCTATATAAGATGTTGAAATAGTGGTAGGGACAAAGTTAATGAAATTCCTCACTAATCGGTATGAAAAAATGTTAATTTTCTAGTAGTGTTTGTAATCTTTCCGCAATTCTAGTAGTTAAATGGTCGTTGAATCTGAGTGCAACTTGCACAATTCAACTGCATCGCTTGCATTTAGATTCAACGACTCTGAAGTGTAATAATCTAAAGCTATAAAGAAAGCTAAACAAAGACTAATAGTTTGAGAGACCCTCTTGCTTTCATTTTCCAAAAAAGAATGATTGAAGTAATAATGACTCTTAGTTCCCACTTACCCCCTTAAAATATAAAACCTTTGGAAAGGAAGGGGCGTACTTGGTAGAAATGTTGAACCAAAGCCACTCTCAAGGGCCACACAATGGAAGGTTTTTCTAGAGGCAATATGAGTGCTCTCTTTGATTGACAATGTGGACACTATGGGATTAGAGAATTGATGACATTGTGAAAGTGACAGAAACTAAAATGTTTTGTTTTCATTCGTTAATGTAATCCAATTCTTATAGTTAAAAAAACAAACCTGAAAAGTGGATAGGTAAAGTAAATCCACCGGAAGATCTTACAAGGAATTTTGTGGTTTTGTGAGTATTGTATGGATAGATATCCTCAATATTTCTCAAGGAAATTAAAATTCATTTAAAAGAGAGAAAGACATGTTAAGGAGTTTCAGCGTTTGAATCACTTCATGTACTTGAAGGTTAACATTCGGGATAGAGAGAGAGGGAAAGGGATATTTATATATGATTTGATGTGGACAAGCTAGAAGCATAAATTGAAGACGAAGTGGCACGTAAGAAAGATTTAGTCGGAACGGGGCAGATTTTGCATTCCGTGTCCGATTGACCCGAATTATACCTTTTCAGAAAGCCCCTAACCTCACGAGCAAAAATCATGGATCTGCCATGATGTAGGGATTATTTTAGTCATCCGAGATCGTCTGAAGGCCCGAAATCACCTTTTAATATTTCAGCATTTTCTAGAACTTTCTATTTTGTTTTGTTATTTTGGCCCATACAGGTTTGTTACTTCTTTTAGTATTTAAACAGAACTTATGCAGCTTAAGAGACACTTTTTCATTCAATAAAATTATTCGAGACTTTTCTCTCAATTCTGGTGTATATGTGAACCCTTATTTGATAGGTTTGTCGCTTGTAACCTGTCTGTTTATCTTTTAAGTTTAGTACTTGCTAACCCTTGCTTCCATTCTGTGTCATGTTCAGCGAAGATCGGAGAAGTGTAGTGCTGGTTCTACAGCAACGATGGTTGTTGTTGTGGTGGTGCACGGTGCTCCAGTGTGAAGGAAAATAACAGTTTCTATCACGGAGGAGAATGGTGTCAGGCATGTTAGCACCACAACACCCAAGTAAGTATGTCAATGAAGTGGATTGTGTGCAAAAAAATTGGTGAATGAGATTGTACCTTGACTGTGACGCTGAGTCACGGTTATATAGCTGCGGAGGTTGATGACTGCCTCCGATTTTTGTTGAGTGGATGACGGAAGCCGTTAGAGCTTCTCGTGCACCTTCACTATTTTCTTCTCTTAGTGTAGCGGACCTCATCTATGTTGTGTCTTTCCCATTGGGATTTATGTTGGTCCAGAAAAGTTTCCTCCCAAGTCATTAGTGTCTTTATGACGTAATGGACTTTTTACAGGGTACATTTTTTATGGTGGAGCCTTTACATTGTAAGCTTGTGACCTTGAAGACGTTTTCGGATTTGTGACGTGCACAAGAGGTTTGCGCCCTCATGGTCTTATGTTGTTTTGTGTTGTGCTCACTGGACCTTGCAGCACTTTTAGGCGACAAATGTATCGTGAAGGGAGGTAGTTGGCATTTATGATGATGTGACTTGAGGAGATCTGATGAGACGCCTCTTTGGTTTCTCCCCTCTACGTGTCACTTGTGTGTCTTACATGCATCTCAATTCTAAGAACTAAGCGCTCTCAGTACTCAAGTGTATTTCAATTTTTAGGATGTTCATAGCCATTGGATTGCACCCTTTGAGTTTCAATCGATCCTCGCCCTTGATTCAACTTTTTCAGAGCCTATAAAAGGGGGAAACATCCCTCCCGTTTAATCTTTTCAAACTCATAAGCTTTCCGCACTTAATCTTTTCAAATATTTCACCACTTTTTAAAAATTTCATGAGATTATTCCTCCAGTTTGTTAGGGCTTCTTGTAACACCTTAACCCTAACTAGTATATTCTAAATTAAAAATACAATTAATAATAAAACACACAAGGGTGTCACACATTCTCGTCGTTCAAAAGTACTTCAATTTAATTAAAAATAGTGCAAAGGAAATAAGTTTAAGACATAGTCACATCATTTTTAAAAATTAAATTGAATTCCCAGTATTACAGAATCAGAGCATTGACACAAAATAAACTTCCAAATGCGATAAAAGTTGATGAGAAAGACTCCACGTCATTCTCCAAGACTCACAACTTCTAACGTTCTTCCTCATGAGTATTTGTACCCCAGGAAGGTGTAGGCATCCAACACGCAAAACAAGGGGTGAGCATACATTCAAAATAATATGGATGCACAAATATAATGAGTAGTCTCAAAGAGATAACATAAGTAAAACATAATTAGCCATATACATTATCTTCATTTAATAATCGCATCATTCAAAATTCACATAATTCAATAATCAACTCATTTAATATTCACATCATTCAATAATCACATCATTTAATAATCACAAATGGGCACTCAACACTTAGACAATGTCAATTATCACTTTGAATTCATAGCTCATCAATAGAATACAATTGTGTATGCAATGCTCCTACGATAAAATATGCATGTGGTACTAAACCTATTCATCGATTGTGGTACTGATTTTATCCAACTCATATTTAAATACAACATCTTCAATGGACTCGATCATGAATGCATGAATATGGACGAGTATCGGGAGCAGTCGTTTTATCATCCAAACTAAAGAGAGGCTGCTGTGGATATTTTGATAAATCTATCGGTTCTTCTTCCAATAATTTTGAAGAAAAGTGGATGATAAGGTGAAAAGAAAGGTTGTTGAAGAAATGGCTGAATATAAGAGATCAGTGGAGCAACAAAGGGAGCAAGTTTCAAAGAGAATATGACGAAAAGTTTCAAAGGGTAGAAAATATGTTGCAGCAAATTTTTTTTTGAAAGAATGTTGCAGCAATTGTATTTTATAAATAAATGATATTTTGTTTGAAAAAATTGAATCCATTTGTGGCGGCCAATTTCCGACGATAATATATATATATTTTAATATATTGGTGTTTGTGGAGGCCTTTTCCCACCGTTGTTTTATTTTCCAAAAAATTCATTTGTCTTTTGCAGCGGCCAAATTCCGCCGCAACTGTTGCGTGGCATTTGCAGCAGAATGCATTCCGTTGGAACGGGTTTCCGTCGGAAAACAATAAAAATTCAGCTTTGCATTTGCAGCGGGTTTCCATCGACTAGTAGAAACCCGCCACAAATGTTTGCGAGGGCAATATTTGCAAGGGAGCTTTGTCCGCCGCAAATTTGTGTTTGCGTGGGATTTTGGGACACACTCACTAGTTCTATACACTCTTGTAGTGTTATGTTGATCAAATCTTGTAGTTTACAATGGTTTGTTAAATGTGCATGGAGACATGCATTTTCTATTTATTGTTGGAGTATGAGTGTTTTTGGATTAATATAATGTGATATTACCAAAACTTATTCAAATTATATTATTCGAACGGATTAAACAAGGAATTTGAAAGGTGCCTGAGAAAGACATAAATGAAAAAAGTTCTAATTCACATTTTTTCAAAACAAAAATAAATACTAATATTAAACAAACGAATCAGTCACCAGTTGTAATTAATCTTAAGAAATTATACACACGATGTAAATGCAAAGAATCAGTCACTGTGAATAATGGCCCAAAATGAAAGCATCAAATAAATTGAGTTTCTCCACAAGACTGATTCTTTGCAGATCCTACATGTGATGTTTCAATTAAAGAATTCGATCAATCATAAATGATTTTTTTATTAGAAATTGAATTTTTCATTAGAAAATTAAAAAAGTTATAACAAACGATAAAAAAATTTGTAGGATCTGGAGTTGTTCGATCAAAATTTAAAACATGAAATATTAAGTCAAGAATATTAAGATGAAAATATTAAGTCAAGAACGTTAAGAAGAAATATTGTATGTTTCTTTTAACTTAAAGAAGATCTCAGGCTTGATCCCGAGTTTGGGTACGTATTAGCAACTTTAACACTCTCAGGGAGCAACTTTAAAACTTTAAGGGAGAACTTTCTGCATATTTAGGGATTAATCTCTTCAATTACGTGTAGAACATATCAAACTTAGACAAAAATAAATAAATAATATTAAAATGCACTTAAAAATATAAAATCAAAATAGAGATCCAAAATATAACTCATACATTGAGACTCTAAAGAAAAACTCAAATTAAGATGTGGAATTATTAAATTCCATTAATTTTTAGATGCTATTACATTTTCTTTACTCACTTATGACATTTTGGTATATAATCACCAGAATGTCTTGAATGTCTTGAAGGAATAGCTGTCTTCTCATCTATCCCAATTTCACATCTAACACAACATGTGCAACGATGCCTATTTTTTGAAACATCCTTGCAAGCACACTGTTGAACCATGGCGCTTGCTCCTAATGCACCATTGAAGTCTACACCGCAGAGTCGAGAATTTTGACATTGGCCCCGAAAGTCCATGTGTCGCGGACAAGAGGTCGCGAAACCATCTGTGTGCGCTACTCCTAAAATATTATTGACAACAAAAATATGATGATGAAATAGTTTCACAAGTGAATTTAATTTAGAAATTAGCATACTATACTCTCTAATTGAAATAATTTTGCCAAAAAACAATTTATGTATATGAATGATATCTAAATTTGCAATAGCTCTAAGAATTATGGTATTAAGTTATGGTGTACCTGATCCATAGGTGATGGTGAAGAGAGAAAACAAAGCACCCACCAAGATGATAATACTTCCTAGCTTCATGATGATATTTGCTACAGCACACAATAGTTTCAATGAAGAGGACACATGTATATATGGATACATGGTTTGTTGAATTTATGTGGTTAAAAAAACTGTATTGCTAAATTGACGGTTCTTGAATTACACATGGAGTGCTAAATTTATTCCAGATAAATTACTTGCTTAAGTTAAAAAATTAATCCTGCAAAAAAGGAAAAGAAAAAAATTAAAAATTAATTAGAACCAAAATTTAATCCACGCAATCAAAAATGACTATGTAGGGGTGAAAATTGATTCTGAGGTGCAAACAAATGACTAAACATATTGCACAACAGACACCCCCCTTCCATCCAAGAATTGAACTAATAGAATGTTTTAGACCTGTCGCACATCCTGCACTAAGTTGTCATCAAACCAAATACCCAAAACCCGACCTTTCTACTCGAGGGATAGCCATCATTTGCTTCCCCCCACAATGATCGTAACCGACCACCTACCTAATATAACCACCTTTCTTCCATACCTAGCTACTGATATCTTATACCACAGACTTCCTTGATCCAAAAACATCCTCTAACACCATTTATCTAACAATGACAAATTAAATTCCCGAATTTTATGAACTCCCAGTCCTTTGTTCTCCTTTTCTAAACATTGAGTATCCCACTTAACCCGTGTGATTTTTCTAACATCCTCAATATCCCCACAAAAAGCATTTAAAAATATATTGAATAGAGGATGTGGTACTTCTGAAAGCCTTGAAGAAGAAAAATAAAAAAAACCGACACAAAAGACATGACAAATTTCAAAAGAACTAAACGACCTCCCAACAATAGGTTTCTACTTTTCCATCCTGAAAGCCTCTTTTGAAACGATCAATCAATGGATACCAAAAACATAACCTTGAAGACTCACCCATAATCGGCAAAGCCAAGATATGTAAAAGGTGTCTTTCTAGTTTTACAGTTCAACACCAAAGAAGCTTCATTCATCCACAATTCAGGGTGTTCACCCCCCGCATAGATAATCTAATGAAAATTTACATCCAGGACGGAAATTACTTCAAATAAATTAAGAACAACTTTCATTGCTCGAACATTTGTCCAACTTTTTCTCTCAATAACAATGTATCATTACCAAATTGTAAATGTGAAATATGAACACTTGTTGTAAAACCCATTTCATAGCCTTTAAATAACCTCACCTCTAAAGTAACATTCATCATCAAATTTAACCCTTCTACAACGATTAAAAAAGAAAAGTAGATAGAGGATCACCTAGTCTCGGTCCCCCTCTCCAAATTAAATTCATATGTTAGACACCCATTGAGAAGGACCAAAGTCGTAGTAGTAGATACACCTTTAATTTTCCACCAGGCCGATGCGGGCTAGGTCGATCATGGAGAATATTTGATATAAATAATTTAGAGAATATTCTTGAGAGGCTTTCAAAGAAAGATATAAATGGTTGAAAAACATTCAAGTTGAAAATTATGCATGACATAATAATTCTTTTATTAATATTGTTAAAAACATATAAACATGGTAAATTATGTTTTTCTTTTATCTTTTTTCTATTAAAAGTGATTTTTAAGAACATAACTAGAATATTAGAAATGATTTTTAAAAAATCTAAAGCAAACAACCCCTTGATTTATATACATTTTTAATATAAAAAATTTGTTACTATCAATTAATTATAACCTCTAAATAATAATAGAAAAACATTTGACTTTTATCATGATTATTTTTAAAGTTGTCACATACAATGACCGTGATAAACTCACAATACAACATTTTTTTATAAACCCACTTGGATTGGTCTAGTTGTATTTATTTGGTACCTGGAAGTGTGTTCTTCCTCAAGGTCTCAAGTTCGATTCTCTTTAGTCTCAATTTGAGGGGGTTGGTTTAACTTCTTAAAAAAAAAACATTTTTTTATATACAAACAACGCAAAAAAACATTAAGATCTTGTAATAATAATTTGTGATTGACAACATATGACCTAAAAAGTTCAAAGCCCAAATTTTGAGTTTTTGGTGTTTCATTTGGTAAAAAATATTAAATTTATAAATAATTTCTATGGTCTAACACTTTCTTTTTTTTAATCCTGATTTTTAAAGAATTTAGGGTTTAGTGTTTAAAACTTTCTCAAATTTAGTTAGGGTTTAAGAAGATTGAGATTAGTCTTCACAGTTTTGCACGCAAGATTAGTTTACATCAAACAAAATACTCTTATTTTTGTTTTTTTTTTTTTTTTTTTTTGGAAACAAGTTTATGAGAAGAACCATTGTTTTGTTTTGAAGTATCAAAATCCCGCCAAACCAAACCAATCAATGTTACATCGTACCTTGTCTCGTGTTCTTCATCTTCCAATTCTTAACTCTCAAACAACACCTCCTTATGCAATTCATTCCATTTCCTCAAACCAAATGAACCCAACAAAGAAACTAACCTTTTCCCACATTTTCCAAAAATGTTCAAACCTTAAAGCTATAAATCCTGGTAAACAAGCTCATGCCCAGATTACAGTAACTGGTTTTGTTCCCACTGTTTTTGTTTCAAACTGTTTGCTTCAGTTTTACTGTAAATGTTTGAATTTGAATTACGCGTTCAATGTGTTCGATAAAATGCCTCAAAGGGATGTTATTTCATGGAACACTATGATATTTGGTTATGCTGGTGTTGGAAACATGGAATTTGCTCAGTTTTTGTTTGACTCGATGCCGGAACGAGATGTTGTTTCGTGGAATTCGATGTTGTCGTGTTATTTACAAAACGGGTTTCATCGAAAGTCGATTGAAATATTCACTAAGATGAGATTATTGGAAATTCAGCATGATTATGCTACTTTTGCTGTTGTTTTGAAAGCATGTACTGGTATTGAAGACTATGGTTTAGGACTTCAGGTTCATTGCCTTGCGATTCAGATGGGTTTTGATAGTGATGTTGTAACAGGTACTGCTCTAGTAGATATGTACTCGACGTGTAAGAAACTAGATCATGCTTTTAACATTTTCTGTGAAATGCCGGAAAGGAATTCGGTGTGTTGGAGTGCTGTAATTGCAGGCTATGTTCGAAATGATCGGTTTACTGAGGGATTAAAATTGTATAAGGTTATGTTAGATGAAGGTATGGGGGTGAGTCAAGCAACATTTGCTAGTGCGTTTAGGTCGTGTGCCGGATTATCAGCGTTTGAATTGGGCACACAGCTGCATGCGTATGCTCTAAAGACTAATTTTGGATATGATAATATAGTAGGAACTGCTACATTAGACATGTATGCTAAGTGTGACAGAATGGTTGATGCTCGAAAGGTATTTAACACATTCCCCAACCCTACTCGGCAATCACATAATGCCCTTATTGTTGGATATGCACGGCAAGATCAAGTTCTTGAAGCTTTAGAAATTTTTCGGTCTTTACAGAAGTCTTATCTTGACTTCGACGAAATTAGTCTGTCTGGTGCTTTGACTGCATGTTCAGCGATCAAAGGCTATTTGGAAGGTATTCAACTGCATGGATTAGCAGTGAAATGTGGTTTAGATTTCAATATCTGTGTTGCAAATACTATTTTAGACATGTATGCAAAATGTGGAGCATTGATGGAAGCTTGTTTGATATTTGATGACATGGAAATAAAGGATGCTGTATCTTGGAATGCAATCATTGCCGCTCACGAGCAAAACGAACATGTAGAAGAAACACTTGCACTTTTTGTTTCAATGCTTCGGTCAACTATGGAACCTGATGATTATACTTTTGGCAGTGTTGTAAAGGCGTGTGCGGGAAAGAAAGCTTTGAACTATGGTATGGAGGTCCATGGAAGAGTTATTAAGTCTGGTATGGGGTTAGACTGGTTTGTCGGAAGCGCCATTATTGATATGTATTGCAAGTGTGGAATGCTAGTGGAGGCAGAAAAGATCCATGAGAGATTGGAAGAGCGAACAACTGTTTCTTGGAATTCAATCATTTCAGGATTCTCTTCGGAGAAGCAAGGCGAAAATGCTCTGAGTTATTTTTCTAGGATGCTACAAGTTGGTGTAATACCTGACAACTTCACATATGCCACAGTACTTGACATTTGTGCTAATTTGGCTACTGTCGAACTCGGAAAGCAGATTCATGGACAAATTTTAAAGCTACAGTTGCATTCAGATGTGTATATAGCTAGTACTATTGTAGATATGTATTCGAAGTGTGGAAATATGCAAGATTCTCGTATAATGTTTGAGAAGGCGCCTAAGCGGGATTATGTGACTTGGAGTGCCATGATTTGTGCATATGCATACCATGGACTTGGAGAAGATGCAATTAAATTATTTGAGGAGATGCAGCTTCAGAATGTGAAACCAAATCATACGATTTTTATTTCGGTCCTCAGAGCCTGTGCGCATATGGGTTTTGTAGACAAAGGGCTACATTACTTCCGGGAAATGCGAAGTCACTACGGTTTAGATCCCCAAATGGAACATTATTCTTGCATGGTAGATCTACTTGGTAGGTCAGGCCAAGTAAATGAAGCTTTAGAGCTTATTGAAAGCATGCCTTTTGAAGCTGATGATGTTATATGGAGAACTTTACTCGGTATTTGCAGGTTGCAAGGGAACGTTGAGGTTGCAGAAAAAGCAGCTAATTCTTTATTGCAGTTGGACCCTCAAGATTCTTCTGCTTACGTACTTTTGTCGAATGTATATGCTATCGCAGGAATGTGGGGCGAGGTTGCGAAAATACGAAGTTTTATGAAGAATTATAAGTTAAAGAAGGAGCCGGGATGTAGCTGGATTCAGGTAAGGGACGAGGTACATGCGTTTCTTGTTGGAGACAAGGCACATCCGAGATCTGAGGAGATATACCAACAAACTCATTTGCTTGTGGATGAGATGAAGTGGGACGGATATGTTCCCGAAATCGATGGTTTCCTTCTTGATGAGGAAGTGGATGAACAAGATTCTTACGAGGGACATAAAATCACTGTGTAGTGTGAGATAATGTTGAAAAGAATTCAAACGCTGCCTACAATGGCATAATGGAGAATTCGGGCTGGATGATAAATCATCGGGCTGGCTGACAAGAACTGAGCAACTTGAAAAGAAAATTGGAAGCCAAATTGAATTCCAGATTTCCTTGGAGTGAATAGTTGCTTGATTTGTGGTGTTGTGTTTCACAAACTGAGAATGAGGTCTAGATTCTTGATTAATCAGAATCTTGACATTGCAATCTTAGACCGTCTGGAATCTCTGGATATGGCGGCATTTTAGGGTGTACCGATGGGTTTGGATCCAGCTGTCTAGTCGCCTTCAATATACTCATCATCATCCATGCAGATTGGTTTAGAGCAATGAACTTGATAATTTATTAAGTTAAACATGTGAATGTAGATGAGAGAATCCAAGCATGTGAGTGTGTGACAATGTATCTCTATAAAGAAAAAGCATTTGATTTTCAAATTAGATTCTCTAGAAAAGAAATGTTCTTTTTTATTCATATATAAAGCCATATACTCATTTTCATACCATGGGTTTGATATGAACAGATTCATGCAGCCACACTCTTTTTAAATTAAGGGAAGTTTTGCTCTAATATTCTGACTGAACATGTAGCTTGGCAAACCATTAAGCATGTTCTCTAGAACAGAAATTCAATGCCTTGCAAATGGATTATTAAACCAATGATTTTGGTGTCAGTGTTTTTTCTTTTCATATATTTAGAAATTGTCAAGGCATATACTCAAATCTCCATTCTGCTTATTGTCATCCTTATCTTGCTTATAACAATTTTAAGCCTATTTATCATGCTCTTGTATATCAATAATATCTCTAATATGGTATTGGCTTGGGACATGGAAGTGTGCTCCTCCTCGAGGTCTCAGGATCGATTCTCTCCGGAGTTAATTTATGTGGGCTAATTTAGCTTCTTCAAAAAAAAAAAAAATCTTTAATATGGTTGAACTCGATTTATCTTAAGCAGTTCAAATACTGAGTTCGCATTTGCATACCATTCTAAGCTAAAATGGTAAACCAAAGAACGCCATCAAATTGTTCTTAACAAAAAATAAAATAGAACAATTATTTGGGAGTAAATAGTCAATTTCCCCCCTGAAATTGTAAGTTTCATCAATTTCAGGGGGGTAATTGAAGTTTTGTTAATTTCAGGGGGGTAATTGATGAAACTTACAATTTCAGGGGGGAAATTGACTATTTACTCAATTATTTGGATACAAAATTAGTTTGACAAAGATTGTGTACTCAATTTTGTTTGCCCAAGTATGATCATATTGTTCAACTGTGATTCTGTAACTTCATGTCATCTTTGGTAGTCAATGCTCCGGTGCTTAAGATTAACTACTCGTTTGGAATTGGAAGACTCTGAGTCAAAATAGAAGCACTATCAAAGTGAAACTTTTCACGAGGGCTGAAACTTTTGATTTTGATGTGTATATTTGAAAAATGAGCCGACCCCACTTTAGTGGAAAAACACTTGGTTGTTGCATATTTGAAAAATGAGAGATATCAACATATCACAAGATAGAACTAGTTGTTTAAGTAGTTTTCTGCTTGAGCTACGACCTTCGCGACGACTTTAGGTTCCTAAACGCGAATAATTCATTTTTTAAAGTAAGTAATCTAGATCGTTGAAATGGAGTTAGATTCCCTGTTGTAACTGGATCATGTAGTTACAGCTTTCAACCGTCCGATCTAGATTAATAATTGAGATTGTTTCACACAGTGAAACTGCCTTTGTGATATGGACTGTCTGGTCTAAAATCAATGGTCATGATTTACCACCGGTAGGGTTGGGAATAGGTCAGGCCGGCCTACAGGGGCCTACGGCCTGGCCTGTTTTGGCCTGGCCTGGACTGTTTAGTAGATAGGCTTAGGCTTAGGCTTTTTAGAAAGCATGTTTAGTTAAATAGGCCAGGCTTAGGCTTCAAAAAAAGACTGTTAAGCCTAATAGGCCGGCCTATTAATACTTATTTATTAAAAAATATTTTTTTTATATTAAAATAATTGCATATATTAAAAGTATAAACATATTTTTCTCCATCTATTAGTCCCTTAATAGGCTTTGTTGTTATAGGCTTTTATGTATGCTTTAATCTAGTTGAAATTTACTTGTAGTGAAATAGGCTTTTTAAGTAGGCTTTAAGATAAGTTTAACCTATTTAGTAGGCCAAATGAACTATTTGATGGCCTTAATGTGAAGTAGGCCTGTAAGTAGGCTTTCAGGTCAGTCCAGGCTTTTAAATAGACCAGGCCAGGCCTAGAAAAACGGCCTATGATAGGCCATAGACCTGGCTCAGACTTGTGATTTATTTCTTAGGCCAGGCTCAGGCCTATCAAAACCTGGCCTGACTTATTCCCAACCCTAACCACCGGTGTGTAACTACGTCAATACGCATAGTAGGCAATCTCGATCCCATTGAAATCGTCTGTATACATTAAGTTTATATGCATCAAACATTATGAATGTATCATATGTCAACTGCCGATTTTAGCTGAGATCACTTGGTATACCTTTTAAAGTGAATTTTTTATTTCAAAGGGGTCAGATCTCCTCATGATATTGCAACACACACCTAACTAACATACATACTCTTGGAAATTTCACCAATAATAACAAGGATCATAACCCAAAAAATCTTGTAGGTTGATTCATTTGTTTGCTACATATCAATTCCTTTTTATAACTCTGATGTGGTAGTTGAAATAAAATTTCAACTGAATTATTTGTTTTTGAAATGTGGGTTGGTAATTAATATGCATCAAGCCCACAGCATACCAGCATGGAAATAGATTAAAGCAATGTGTCTCTTTTAATTCCCTGGGAAATAGCTTAGTGCAGTCACACATTCACAATATTGTGAATCAGAATCATCTAAGCTTTTGATCGGACGATCCATATTTTACTTTGTTCGTTTTGTCAAGTCGGAACATGAGTCATCTATTTCAAATCAAACAATTGAGGGGAACAATCTCACTTACTAAAACAATTCATAGCTGCTTGGCACACCATCCAACTAAAGAAAATACATACTATTGAAACAAAATTTGATTACTACACATACACAATGCTTTTGCATTAAAACCTACAATGTCATTGTCCTCGTAACCTAGTACCATCTATCTCCCGAACCTGGGATCCTCTACGGCTGCAGCACCATACTGAAATTGTAAGATTCAAGTAATCGTGGTTTTTAAGGGAATCTACTGCAAAAGAAAATACGTGCCATTGAAACAAAATTTGATTACTACACAATGCTTTGCATTAAAACCTACAGTGTCAGTGTCCTTGTAACCTAGTACAATCTATCTCCTGGACCTGGGGATCCTCTACAGCTGCATCACCATACTGCACTTGTAAGGATTCAACGAATCGTCGTTTTTAAGGGAATTTGTCCTTTCATATGATGTCATTTCCCATTCCGCAAGTCCCTGCCAAGATCCCAAGAGTAGTGTCTTGCCTTTCCAAAAATAAAGAAAGGTCAATCCCTTCATAGTCTGACATCAACATTCAAGTCCTTGAAATACAGAAAGGTCACAGCTGAAAGGAGCAAGACAAACAATGATATCAATAAGTGCTTAAAGGTAAGAACTCCTGCATCTATTCTCCTCACAGTCCCAACATCTGGTATTGAATCTGATTTTACTTCATTATCATTTGCAGATGAATTTTTCGATGTCTTGTTCCCCTGGAAAAGAAATATAGGAGCAACATTTAGAACTTTTCTCTGTTCATATATATCTTCTGTTATTACATTTAAATATCAGAAATGATAAAATATTATTACATTTACTCTTTCAGTATATATCATATGTAATACAACAACATTCTTTCAAAATAAATAAAGAACAATATCAGGAAGAAAAGAAGAAAAAAAAGACAATTTGGAAGGAATGTAACAACTATATCTAAATAAAACATTTCCGTGTCAAGTATTGCTCTATGTATCAGAACTCTCCTACGATTCAGTTCAGGTGCCAACAAAAGATAATACCATAATACTTACTCCGGCTCGGTCTCTATTATAAGAGAAATTAACAAACTTCATATCATACTTATCAAAAAATTCAGTTGAATGCAATTACTCTTCTTGATCTTATAGAAGAAATAAGCACATTCACAAAAATACCCTTTTATGAGATTTATTGCTGACTCGTCTCATTTTAATAGTTTCCAGCATTAATGAAGTGTATTATAGAAATAATAGCATTAAATACAATGAAGGTAGTTAAAATTTGCTTATATTTGAGACCAAAAAACATGAATGTTTTGTGTTTTATGCTTGCAATCGAGACCGGAGGAAGTAATTGTGTTTACTATCTATCCACATTGTACAGTGAGGAGGGAGTCCAAAATAGTAATTATGCAGTCCAAAATCGGAGCCAACGATTTAATAGAAATAGTAATTTAAACAATCCACATAGCATGCTTTATGCACATATTTCTAACCAAGAAGCCATGCACTCTATGCGAAGTACTGTTTTACATTTATTAAAAAAAATTACACCTAACTAACAAATAACACTTTACCAGCGAAGAAAAAGTTGATACCACATATAGGGCACTTGTAATGATAATAAAACGATTGAACATTACTCACCAGCAAGACTACCATAAAAAGAAAAATATTTAACTAAGCAAGGAGCCTAGAAGCATGCCATGAATGTTAGTACATTCAAACAAAATATACTGCCAATAGCATGTTTGGACATGAGTGGAGCAGATATTTTGAAACAATGGTAAGGAGGATTGATAAGAAGGATAATCCAATAGTTAGAGAGAACCAAAAAATTAATAGATCAAACAATTAAGGATTTAGTGGTAAATCATCTATCTTCAAACCTAATACAAGACAATGTCTTACAGCATCACCAATCCATGAACTAGTGGGATAAAAAAAAGGATTTTTAGTCATCTAGCTACTACCAGATAAAAACGTAAGTAAAATTAAAACATGCAAAAGTTTGTCCAACAGAAACCATATCCAAAGCCATACAATAGCAGCAGCAATGCAGACGTAACAGTGTAATTCAGAAACAACTGAATTCACCACTGACTTCCAAAGATAACTTTGTCTTAAAACTATCACCACTACTTATGCAAGTTATATTTTCTATCAAAAATATGTTTCTAAATATGGTAATATTTAAAATTGTTGCCCTAAGATGAAACAAATATATTTGTTCATTTCTATATACTATACGATGCTAATACATTTGTTAACTACTTAAGAGATTCTTGTGTGTCAGTGGCATATACAAACCTCATGCTCAGAAGAAAAAGTCGCACCAACTTCTTTAGAAGAACCCTTATATGTTTGCCTCAGCTTCACTACCAAAATTTTGTTCTCGCTTGCTAAGGAGGATAGCTGCAAATAAAGGACAACAAATTCAATTAACAATGAACTGGTATATAAAATCTCATACCATAGTCAGGCAGACATGACATAAATGTTTAAAACAAATGGGAAACCCCCATACATCCTATCATCAGCCAAGCAAACCACTGCTAAATTTTCATCCTATGAATCTTCAATCAAGTTGATTTATAGGATACTTTAATTAAAAGTAAATTGTAATAAACTCCATACATAACTACAGTAGTTAAACTCAAGAGGAGAAAAAAGGGTGTGCTTGATCAATTGTTATTCACATACTGAAATATAGCGGTGGGAATCGGTAGGCTAGGCTCGGACCTTGCAAGACCTGAGCATGACTATTTCGAGAATGTTAGGCTCAAGTTTGGCCTATTACCTGTTATACATCCATTTTTAAGGACCGCCGGGCATTTTGAAAGTTTGTTTAAAAGTCTGCTTCACAATTTTTAGTGAAAGCCTACACCACTCAAGTGGTGAGTGCTGTGGCTTTCGTAAAAAGACTAACAAGCTCATAGGTCAGACGTACATCAGTATGTTTAAGTTACATAAAAGGTTGGAAAATTTCCGATTCAACACAAAGTACAAAACCTTATATAAGAATAGTAAAAAATTATTTATATTTACTTAATTGATTCTAAAACAGTTTTGGACTTGGCTATTTGTACAAAAAGAAAATAAAAAGCATAGTCTGGCTTGGGCCTGACGTTGCCTAGACCATAGGCCCCTGACGGTCTGCCCACTCCCATCCTGTTGACACACAAATTATCAAACCATGCAGATCAATTGATACCCTAGTTGTTTATGTTGATTGATGAGCAAGAAATATTCAAGTTAAACATTATGTATTCAAGAGATATATTTGCAGGTCTGTATGGCAGTATAATGTAGTGCACTGAAACAAGATTTCAAAAGCTGGGTCGTTACCTTCTTAATAAGACGCTCTCTCTCCAAAGCCAGCTGTGTCACCAAACTTTTGAAAACTTTGATTTGCTTTCCAATATCCTTTGCAGTTGTCATGTTCGCTTCCTCCGCTTTGTGCAGTGATCCCTCCAAGCATTCCAATCTACTCCTCAAGAAACTTACTTCCTCGTTTAAATCAGCATTAGATTCAGATAATATGATACACTTGTCCTCTGCACTGTCAGCTAGACTCTCAGCTTTAGAAACCTTTGACTTAAGATCCTTTATCACATGTTCCATATCTTCAATTGTGTAACACAGCATCTTTTGCTTCTCTTCACTAGCTCCAGCAGACGCTACTGCTTGTTGCAGCTGTAAATCAGTCTCCTTTAGCTGCCTTTCAAGTAACTCTACACTCTCGGATGTGATACCACAGTCTTTTAAAAGAGTCAGCTCCTTGTTGAGTTCTTCATTAGTTTCCGTCAATTTTTTACACTGAACTTCTGCAGCATTAGCTTGATTTTCTGCATTTTTTGCATTTTCTTTCAATTCTACGATAAGGTTATCCATGTCTCTAACTTGAGAACACACAACGTTATACTGTTGCTGATATTCATCGGCAGAGACTTTCACATTCACTAACTGGCATTCAGTTTCTTGTAGCTGCTTCTCAAGTGAACACACTTTGTCACCTAAATTGACTGCTTCAGCTGCGCTGCTTTCGATCTTTTCCAAATTAACGTCTCTACTTTTCAATTGCTCTATAGAAGTTTCCAGCTTATCTCTAAGCTCGGATTCACTTTTTCTTAAACCGACCAAATTGAACTGAGAAAGCTTGAGTTTAGCCAACACTTCATTTGAAATTCCCTTCAGGATCTCACGCGCATTGTCTGCCTCAAAAAATCTTTCCCAAACTTCGATCGCTTCTTCCTCTGTTTGAATTAACTCGTCTTCTAAAGAAAGGATCCTCAGATTTAGCTTTTCTTCAATTTTCTTCGAGTCATTGAAATTCTTCTCGAGATCTATTTCATTTGCCAAAGATTTCTCAAGCATCCTCAAAATGTTTCTATGTTGCTCAGTTGTTTGCATGTTCATCATGTTGTTTACATTCGAAGTTTGATCATCCTCTTGGACATTTCCATCGTCTTCAACATTCCCTGTCGTCATTGAAAATCCAACACATAAAAAAGGACAGCAAATATTTATTAGAAATGAAAATTTAGGGTTTAATTCATATACACTATCAGTGGAAAGATTTTTTACACTGTCAATCAATCATAATAGTTAGAACATTAACATTGTTTATATTTAATCATAAGTTCATAACCACTTACGAAGTCACACTTATGATTGGTTGTGATTTACTAAGAGTCTAGATTTTTCACACTGGGAATGTATCAAAATTAAACTCGCAAAATTATTCAGATAAAAATATTCTCATTGGTCGGTTCAAATGTTCAATATGTTCTTCACAACTCTTTCTTCCTTTTCTTATTTTTTAAAACAAAAAAGAAGAGTTCCATTAATGCAAAATAGGCTTTTGCAATTCATATTGCATAAACATTATACACACAATATCACATGAAAATTAAGGTGGACCCCACATAAAAGAATATACCCTATTCTAACAAGTAAATGAAAAGACAGGAACATGTAACAGATAAAAACAACAAGCAATCAATGTTCAAACAACAACAAAAACAACATATATAAATATGAATCATTAAGATCTTCTACTTACCATTCTCTTCCTTCTTATAAGAAGACAAAGTCCTTTCAAAACTAAAAGATTGTTTCTTAATCTCATAAAACTGCTCCTCGGATTCAACCAACCTCTCTTGCCAATTGTTCAAAGAAGAATCTCTCTCTCTAGAACCAGAAATCTCAGCATGAAGTGTATCCAAAAACAAACCCAAATCTCCAACCTCAGAATCCATTACCCCGCATAACAAATCAAACTCAAAACCCTTTAAAACACAATCCATATCGATGTTTTCTTCATCACAAACTAAACCCTCTAATTCACCTTCCAAAGTTTCCAAATTCATCATAAAAATACTTAAATTTGAAACTTTCTCAGAGAAATATACCACACTCATTTCAAAATCCACAATAACTTCTCCATTATCTGAAACACCTCCAACATCAACATCACTGGTATTATCTTCAACACTTTGAGTTTCCATTGTTCTAATCGTAAAAAAACTTCAACAATTGTTGTTATGGATCCTGGAAGAAAACTCAAAAAGTTAAAACAGAAATGCTTTATCAACAACCAGCTTTTCATACAGCTGGGACACCTGGTTAATCAAGTGTAAAAATGTAGTTAATTCAGCTAAGTAGATGATTAATTCAATTGATCACCTGATCAAAAAGTTGTGGTTAATTCATATAGTTGAATTAACCAGAATTTTAGCCGTGAATTGAAATAACAATCTAGTTAACTAAATTAACCACACTTTTTAACGTGATTAACCAGGTGTCTCCGGGTTTACAAAAGGTGAGTGTCTATGTATAATAACCTGTATCAGTGTCGTGTTGGTGTCGGACACGCCAATGCTACAGTGCTGCAAAAATAATAACTTAAACTAAAATGCAAAAAGGTGAAAGTTTAACTAGTTGAGCCATGAAGTTAAGTAACAATCTAGTCAACTAAATCAACCATACTTTTTAAAGTGATCGACCATGTGTCGCGCGAGTCAGTGTATAAAATATGTATGATAACCTATGAAGCACTAACACATATACGAACACCAGACACCACCGACACCGATCCCAATAAAAAAAATTAAAAATAATAATTAATTGAACGTAGTCACAACCGTCAGACACCAGACACATCTTTGATCAGAAGTGGCGGTAGTGTTGGTGCTACAGAGACATAACTAAACATAAAATGCAATAAAATGAAACTTTAACTATTTGATCCATAAAGTGAATACAGTACAATATACCGGAAACACCAAAAAAATTAATTGAAAAATTTAAAAAAAAAATTAATTGAGATTGCAAAGTTAGAATTAAAATACGAAAAATTGGAGAGAATGGAACAATACCAATTGAAGAATGAAATTGGGTTGATTTTGGATCGGTTGGAGTGATGAATATTTCAGACAACGGAAACAGTTGCGCCTAACTGAAAACTGAATCGGAGATCCCCAACACTTGCAGCTCACTGTGAAACGCAGCGTTTTGCTATGAAGTGGTGTTATTTTTTTAATGTTTGTGACACGTGGATGAAAAAGGGGGTGTGCCGTGTGCCTCTTGTGTTCTCAACGACGTTTCTCTCATCGGTTACAATGACTAATCTCTATCCTAAAATATGTGAGACACGTAAGATAGATTCTTCTATGATCTCTATCAGGAAATATATGTGACGCATAAGGTGTGTTCTCCTCTTCCAACTGAATTCGGGTTACCATCATATTTTTGTTACTTAAGTTTCTCTTGTCGTTTATAATGACTAATCTCCGTCGAAAAATATGTGAGGTATGTAAGGTGAGTTCTCCCAAAATCTCTGACGAAAAACATGTGTGATACAGAAGATGAGTTTTTCCATTTCAACCGGATTTTTTTCTATACACATTAACCAGGAATCGGATTTTTAACCACATGATTAAGAAACTCAAGTCCTTACCGGTTAGACCAATTCATTTCGTAACAAAGGGGGCTTCGGCAAATAAAATGTTTTTTTTATTGAAATTGTGAAAATTTATGTTCGCAACAAATGTTCAGATTTATGAAGTTTGTTTTTCTTTTGCACAAGAGTTCAACTTTCATGGTTATGTTTATGTTTTTTTTTCATAACCCATGAATGAGATCCTAATAATTCAAAACTCCGCTAAAAGATAATTAAAATTGGGTTGAAAATTGTTAATCAAAATTTTAATTCTTGTTAATTCCAATCTATTAACCATTTAAATTCAATCACTGCATTGAAATTATGTTCATAGATATCTCCTTTTCCACTAATGTTTTTTATATTAAGGATTAAATATTTCTTAAAAAAATTTACAAAATTTAGAGTTTTCAAGTTTATAGTTTGTAGGGGTGAAGTACATATGCAAGAAAATTGCTCTTTAGCTTCCATTTTTTCCTCCAAACACCCCAAAAAGACCAAAATAAAATACATTCAACGACACTTAAGTACTTCTCGGGGAAACTTATGAGAAATTTGAGAAGTCTAAAGAGAAATTTCCTAAATGTAAAAGTACAAGGTAAATTTTCCCAAATTCTTAATATAATAGCAGGAGAAATTTGAAGTCTAAAGAGAAATATGATGGTGCAAATAGCAGGATAAATTCGTACAAAATCAAGAGTTTTTCCTTACATATATCCCATTTAGCCTTTATTCAATTGTTGGCCCAATTTCACAATATTTCTCCTGCTATTAGCACCATCATATTTCTCAGCCTTCGTCATTTATGCTCCGTGACAATACGTGATATCGCATAAGTATTTTCCTTTAGGATAAAATTTAGGTGTATTGTCCCCGTGAGATTAGCTCAGTTGATAGGACAATGCATGATTTAGGTGTATTTTTTTTGTCATTTATGTAGGATTCGAATCTCAGACACCACACTTCTCCACATTTAAAATATGTGAGCTTCAGCCACTAAATTACTTGATCTCAAAAAAATTAGGTGTATTTTTGTAAGATTCTTAACTAAAAATACAATATTTATGGTTATAATGAAAGTATGAATTTAAGAAAATCATGACTAATTTAGTTAAGAATTGTACGAAAACCACGTAATGACAAAGGTGTAGCTATGGGCATCAAAATGATAGCTTTAGTTACACCAAATTATTATTTTAATTGTATAAATAAGTCTTTTTTACGTTTAGCTACCCGAATAAAAATATACCTAGCTACTTCATATATGTTTATTTGTAATAAAAAAAAAGAGAGAGATATAAGATATTAAAAAGATTATCACTTGTTTAATAAATTTATTTCATCTTCTTTTGTCACTTTTGGTATCTTAAACAACTATACGAAGAAAACTTTATTAACAATAAAAAATTTAAAGACAAAATTATATAATTTATTCTTCTTATATAGTTAAAATTATTGTGAATTTTTTATCTTATAGATAATTAAATTTTATATATTAATTTAAAAATATATATTTTATTTCGTTATATTCTCTCACTCGTAAAAATTTGGCTTGCATCCTCACTGCCTATCGAAATGTATCTAAATTTTGTCTTTTTTCAACAATGTTGCAAAAATATAGGTATTAGGTAGAGATCAAGCATTAGCTCATAAAAATTGTATTCAAATTAAAATAATTGTGAGATCATAGATATCTGTTAAAAGTGTCCTATACTTGTTAGCATAACTCATAAAAATTATACACATGTTAAACTTATAAAATTTTATCTTCTTAACAAATATCATAAATGTATTTGTTAACATTTTCCTTATTAAAATTCTATAAAAAATAAGACTCCGTAAAGAAGATCAATGTATTGGCCAACAACAACATAATATTTTGATGGAAAATTCTATGGTGAAGTCATGAGAATGACTTTTCTAGTGAAGTTAACACTATAACATCAAAAGTGTTGTGAGTAACACCCCACTGTTTGTACAGTGGCATCAAAAGTTCAGTCTTCATAGTATCATCAATTCATCATATTAACAAAAATACACTTAATTTAATTTTATCCTACTTTGTTTTAAGTGTAACAGCCCACAAAGTGTAATACTTAAGACTATCGCATGATATCAGCAACTATGTTTGCATGTTAAAGATGCCAACGATAAAATAGTACATGTAAGTCTAAGATGTTGCAAGCATTACTAGATGAATTACTATTGATCATTAATGAGTAATCAAAAATTTAAAAATGAATAAATCATTAAAGATTAAAATTAACTTTTTCAAAAATGTCAGTTTCATAACTGCATTGTAGAAGCTCCCAATATTGATTCCTATAAAGAAAACAACACAATAATGATTGATCTTATTAAACTAGTTTTGCACAGTATCTGATTATTATTAGAGGGAAAACAAACAAACATAACATGCAAGTGGTTACTTTAAAAATCATTACTTATAAATCACCATTATTTTAAGCCCCTGCAATTTCAACCACAAGTTTATAATAAAGAAAATTTGATATCACGGTTCACCACATATATTAGGTGTAGTAATTTCATGGGTAAACCAAAACAATGAGTGTTATTGGCTGGTCGTGATTCATCAAGTGTTTAGATATGTCAGCAAATGCTGACTAAGATTGTAACAATATATTTTCAAAACATTTTCATAGAAAATTAATTTAAGTTTGATGCAATTGTGAGGAGAAAAAGAAGCATAAAAATTTAGGAAACCTATCACTAAACATAATACAAGATAAAGAAAAAAAAAAACATACGGCTCAATTTTGGAGGTTAGCTATACCTACCTAATTTAGGACATGTACATTTGAAAGAAAATGATTTTTATGATACAAGATAGTTATTGTAAGTTTATATTATCATATATCTTTAGGTATGTGAATGAAGTTATATGTGGATCGAACTCATTGGGTCACAAACGTCACAATGTGCCTAAAGGAAGAATTTTATACACTCACATTCTTTCTAGGACATGAGTCGCAAACCTTTTAAAAAATAAGCATTGATATTTTTATTTTTGTTTCAAAAATTAAAAACATATTATGATGATATTTACTTGTTAACTATTTTTTTTATTTAACATTTTTTAAAACAATGATTAGTTGTTTACCATGATTTGTATGTATAATATTTTTGTTACTTTGCTATTGAAAATTTATACGAGACAAAGTGTCGAGCTTACAAAGTGGACATACTACTCTCTATTTTTCATTTACAAAGTTAAGGAAATTCCGTTAGAGTCTAGGATAGAAAAATGAATGTTGAACAATATATAAATAAAATGAGTAATATAGGTTGTTTACCATGATTTGTATTTATAAAATAAATGTGTTACATTGTTGAAAATTTATACAAGACAAAGTGTTAGGCCTACAAAGTTATTGAAAATTTACATGAGACAAAGTGTTAGACCTACAAAGTAGACGTACTACTCTCTAATCGTCCATTTATAAAGTTAAGGAAATCCAGTTAGGTGGTGGATAGAAAAATAAATGTTGAACAATATATAAATAAGATGACTCATAAAATATGATGCTAAATTCTACTTTTACAATTGTTTTTGGTCAATTAAATTATCGTCGAGACTCTTCTTATAACCCGACAATTAGGTAGCTACTATTATGCCAACATGTCGATGATTTTAACGATAAGAGACCATGGCATTTTAAGCAAGTGGATAAGAATTTGAAAATCTTATGAGTAAAAGAACTCAACAAGCCCTACTAGATACCTAATACTCCACCTTATAACAAAAGTAGTCAATCATAATATGATCTAACAAAAGTTTAGCAGCATCTAAGATTGAGTCAAATGATCTATCTTTTTGACATTACCATACTTTGTGTTTGTGGTGAGAAAGTTACTAATGGTCATTAGATATAATAATATGAAAATATTCAAAATTAAAGATCAACAATCAAGTAATGACACAGTTAAAAGAAATAAAAAATCTACCCTATACAAAAGACAGTGAAAATATATTTTAAAAATAAGTGGAGAAGAATGACCTACACTTCACAATCAAGTTCACAATCATGAATCCTTTTAATTCTTCTAAGTTAAAGTTGTATTAGCTAGTGAGAGTTTGGTATAATTGGATAGTTTATTTATTGGTTCACGTTTAACCCATTACAACAAAGATAGATGACATTTTAATATTTTAAAGTATTTTACCAAATTACAACACTTAATTGATTTGTGGCTGCTAATTGAAATTGGTTTGTGCTGTTAGCTAAGGATTGGACAGTTTGTTTGGCTAATTATTATTTATGCTGACATCATGGGCCTACTTGGACAAATGCTAGTGATTTAATCTCTATTGTAAAATAAAGACATATATGCTAAAAGATAAGAAAGGAAACAAAAAAAAAGTAAATTCTTAAAAAACGTTGAATTAGATTTTTTTTTATTTCCCGTCTTAGCGCAGTGTCGACTATTTGATTTAGATTAAAGGATTAGTTTTGATTAAGTGTAAATTCAATCAATAACTTTAGCGTCGTCTACATTGCACATCTTGAAACATGAGTATTATAAAAACTTAAATAAAGTCAAATTTATAGGCATATATACACTGTCGTTTTATGTTATTAACATGGATGTTAAAAATTTATTCACATTTGTTTTTAGCTACTTCAAAGTTCTTAACATCCTATTTTGTTAAATGGGAACACTTTCACAATCTCTTGAGAGTTTTTAGCTACTTCAAAATTGTGTACTTCAAAAGTTTTATCAAATGGGAACACTCTATTTTGTTTTCTTTTCTTTTTTCATGTCTAGGATTCAAAAGAAGTTTCAAGGTAGCTTACAAACCACCAACAAGAATAGAAACAACGAAACCCTAACTAGGAAGCGAAACCAAGCACTTGCTAGGTAACATATCTCAAACACCGAAGGAAATTTATCCACCGATGATGAAAATCAAAAGCTAAATTTTTGTGTTTAGTTTTCAACCATAAGAAAAATAGAAGTTTCAATTTATCATATATAGATTATGTAAGGACAATTGTTTTTGCTAAAAATACAACAATTTCTTTTCTGGCAGATAATCATGTTTGGTCTGTGGATACAAATCAAGTGAATCCAAAACTGAATTTTTCTAGAATCACATGCTTATCTTTTAAATTGAATAAGTGCCTGTTCGGTATAGTGGTGGGGGGAGCTTAAACCACGTTTTGGCTAAAGTTCCAAATTGGAGCTTCTACTTTTTCATGTTTTTTATGCATTGGGAAGTGTGAATAGTGCATTGGGAAGTGGTTTCTAGCTTCCAAAAGCCTTCCCAAACACACACTAAGATGATCGGAAATATGCAACCTGTTTAATTTTTTATTTTCAATGTGAACACAAGAAAGAATTATCATTTGTAATGTTTAACAATTCATCCAAAAATTACCCTTAAAAACAATTCATCCTAAAATGTTAATTTGAGTAATATTTCAACAATGAACAAGTTTTATAAAGGCTTTGATAATAATTAAAATTATTAATGTGGGGCATGGGTAGTGGTGACGATCTTGAGTTTAGATTGAATGTTAGCTTCATTGGTCGGTCATGGACCCGTACCGTATGTATCTTGATGACGACTTGTATGGGACATTGATCCATTTTCTTCTATTCTGGCGTCACATTTGTGTCTTGTCATTTATTTTTATTTCAAAGTTTTGCATGGCCATCACTTTCCACACTAAAATGGTTGTATGTGAGTGTTGTATTATTGGCTCTCTCATAAAAGTAAAAAGGTCTAGCTGCATTAATTATATTTTAGATGGTAACTATGTATACATTTGATGTGAGCGCTAGTTTGAATATTAGATTCTCTATTTAATATTTAGTGTGTGAGTTTCATCATTAAATTTTATAGAGAAGAAAAAGGTCTAATTCCAATTTTTATGGAACTGTTTACTTTGTGAAAAAAAAAATTAATTAAATTTTTTAAATTTGTGTTAATTTTAGTTGACAATAATAAGAAAATAGACTTTTAAAGCGAGTTGTAGTGATGAAAAAAACGATAAATTAGTGACGATGCATTTAAGAAAATAATGAAAATAACTTCTTTTATTAATACTTTTATTGTTTTTGAAAATGTAAAACAATTGTTCACTATAAGAGTCTCTTCTCTCTTTATTAACAGGCAAAGCTAACACACATTTAGGGAATGAAAATTGAAATTTTTTTCACGGGTAAATAAAAACATTTCCAATGTTAATTTCCTAAAATGTGTTAGTTATACATGTTGACGGGGAGTCGTGACGCAACGATAATATTGTTGTCACGTGATTAAAATGCCATAAGTTCAAGTTCTGAAAACAACCTCTTGTGTTTAAAAGATAGTAAGGTTGCTACAATACATCAAATGGTAGGACTCTTTCGCAAACCATGCATATGCAGAAGCTTTAGCGTATTGGGCTGCCCATTTTGTGTTAGTTTTATATGATAACAAAAAGAAAATAAAGTGAGTCATTGTGATGGAGAGAAGATAAAATACTAACAAGTGAAATGGATTTCAGGAAATAATGAAAATAGCTCATTTAACGTTTTCATCATTTTAGAAATGTAATACAACTATTCATTTCAAGGGCCTCTTTTCTCCAAGTTAACAAGTAAAACTAGCATAGGTTTTAGAAAAGGTGGTCTAGGCTAGTTTTACTGATGCCCCACGGTGGACGCCAACTTTACTTGGTGGAAGTACAATAGTTCCAACCCTAGCAACAATGTGTTTTACCAAAGTTAGAGCAATGGGCGTGTGTTTAGGTCATGATCCTCATCAGGGATATGCTTGTGGACATTATAAGGTGGGAACCCTAGGAGAAGTCGGAAAGACTTGCCCCCACACTTTTTCTCCTTGATCCTTGGCATACGACATCAAAGGTGTGGGTCAAGTCAAAGGGAACTTGGGCCTAAAGACCCCAAGCTAATGGGTCAAGGGATCGCCCATCAGGCCCATATGATCAACCTCAAGTACTTACGAATCCGGCGGGTCCTGGATATCCTGCCACGCGGTGGACACGTGTTCGGTTGCGATGCGGATAGTTAGGTGGGGTCCAAGTATAATTTTCACGATGATACAATATTTATGATCGTTTTTTGTTGCCACTAATTAAAAGGATTGCCACAAAATAATTTGATACTCGATGGTTTTTGTGGCCATTAATAACAATTGAATTGAAGTTGAACATTTGAGAATATTTTTTTGACTAATAGTTTTTGTGAGGGTTATTTGTTGGCCACAAAACTTTTTTAACTTGGCTACAAGAGAGTGATTTTCTTGTAGTGCATGAGTTCATACAAAAAAGGAGAGAAGAGATAGAACACGTGACTTAAGCTTCCAATCGAATGCAAAGTGTTAACAATATAAAGATAGAAAAGTATTATAAATATATTTTTTTTGAACAAGCCAAAATGGGACATAATATTAACAGAACAAAAGTTTTACTACCTAGCACAAGGAGAGCATAAAGAAGCAAAACAAAGTTACAACAAACAGTCCAGGGTCACTAGTTTAGAAAAATAATGAAAAAACATCAGCGAAACCCTATATAGGAAAGGGGATGCTGCCACCACAAATGATAACCAAAAGAAAAACACACATTTTTAGCTTTCAACCAACAAAGGGAATACATCTTAACCTTTTCCAAAAGATGCTCTGTCGTATTAGTTTTGTTAACAAAAAGTCTTTGGTTTCTTTCATTCCAAAGGACCCAAATCTACTAAGCCAAATCAGATGTAGAAAAGACCGACGTGGAGCATAACCACCTGAAGAGAAAACAAATTGGTTGAAGTGATCCTCAACATCACTCCAATCCAAGATTTAATAAGCTTCCAAAGATCACCAAAAATATTACAATGAATTATTAAATGATCTATTGTTTCTTGTTGACCACATCCAGAGACACACAACTGATTATCCCTAGGATAATGCCTCGACGCACCAAGTTTTTCTTTGTCGGCCATTGTCATACCCCAAATTTTGACCTAAGATCCCACTGACACACGTCTTCGAACTCGGACCAGACTCACATGTCAGTGAAAAATTCGGCAGGGAGGTATTTTAAAATACCTCATTTTGATTCCGAGTGGGGCCCTCTTCTCTCAATTTTTTTTTTATTTATTTTTTTTTATTTTTATTTTTAAGGTTTCCATCTTTTATTAAATTCTTTTTAATTAATTAACTTTAAATTTTGTTTTAAATCTTTTTATTTTATCTAAATCATTTAGTCCTCATCCTTTCATTTTATTATTATTGCTTATTTGTTTTCTTTTGTCCATAAAACGGTCCAAGTTCACGCGCGTCAATCCACACAGCCTGTCACACGCCTTAGAGGCGGATCCAATCCCAAACGCGCGTATGCCTTCCCAATCCAGATTTCATTCATCCCAATCCGAACAGAAACGCGTCCCTTTTCTCCTCCCCAAGCTACTGATTTTCTGCTCATTCTCAACAAACCCTAGCCTCAGCCCAGCACTATAAATATAGAGCCTGCACAACACAAGAACAACAACAGCAAACAACACAGTGAAGAAGCACGAAAACGACAACAACAGCAAGCAACACAGTGAAGAAGCACGAAAACAACAACAACAACGAGCGACACAGAGAAGAGGCCGAAGCCCACACATAATCTTTCCAAACCGTATACAGTACCAGCGACGCTCAAAATACAACACACAAGACCGACGCGCGGCCACACAAAAGCGGATTCGAACCAAGTTAACACAAGAAAGCCGAATCAATTTCTTAAACAAAAGGTATAAATTTCTTTCTTCCTTTTTTAGATCTAGGCGTTTGAGTAAGGGTTTTGGGAACTTGAAAGCTAGAAGTGAACAGAGGGAGGGAAGTAGGAGAAGATAAGCGAAAAAAAAGCAAAAAATTATTAAATTAGGGTTCCGGCGTGGTGGCGCCGCCGCACCGTTCGGCCAACCACCGCCGGAACCCCTCACCTTTCCGTCGGAGAAGGAAGAAAGAGTAGAGAGAGTTTGAGAGATTTAGGGAAGAAGAGAGAGAAAAGGAAAAGAAAAATGAGGAAATTAGGGTTTACACCCTTTATATACCTCTCAAATCCGGGTCGACCCGCCAGGCTTAACCCATGACCCGCTCCGTTTCTATCTAGGCCCAAACCTGTTTTTTTACTTTCTGCACACCCCATAATACTGCTACACCTCCCACCTTGTGATTGAACCTTTTATTTATTTCTTTCAAGTCTTGCATACATTTTATTTATCGTTTAGCATTGTAATTATTAATTTATGTTCTCTCATGCATGTTAGAATGTAAATTAGGCCTTGATGTAAATAATTTATTTACTTTTTCTTGTCATTTATTTTTTTTTGCAGACCTTAGAATGTAAATAGGTTTTTTTTGTAATAGTTTAGGTGCATGTGTGCGTGTGTGGGTGTATGCTCTACTTTTCTGCTTAGGTCATTACGTTTTATTTTCTTGCTCCGTTAGTTTAGCAATTATTCAAAAAACAACAAAAACATACAAATAACCAAAAAATCACAAAAATACTTTTTTATAACAAACCTTGATCCTAAATCAAGTGATCGTCCTTTTTATTTTATTTTCTTAATCAAATATCAATCAATTTAACTATACTTGAGTCTATTTTCATTTAAATTAAAAAACACAAATCCATTCCTATTTTGCCACTTGGCTTTTCATTTTAAAACCTTTTTCAAAACTAATAAAAAACACAAAACCAATCAAACGTCGTTTTCTACCCCGAACTACGAGGTTTTGATCCCTCACGGGTACGTAGGCAGAGGACCATGTCCTTTCAAACAATAAAAAATGTAGATAAATTAGGTCTCACTTTCTTTTTCATTTTAATCATCACATTAACTCCTTTTTCAAAAGCAAGCAAGTTTATAGCACATTAAATTAAATAAAACCAAGAGGTTCCCGTAGAGTACTACGGACATAAAGGGTGCTAATACCTTCCCTTTATGTAACTAACCCCCGAACCCTAAATCTTTTCAAAATGGGGTAGTTTGAACTTTTTTCCCCTTTTCTTAATAAAATTAAATGTTCAGTCGTGAAATAATAAAGTGAGTCAAAAGCTAATCAAATAGCCTTGATCTCCGAAAAATGACGCGACAGCCATCTATCGCGAAATAGACGCCACGCAGAAATAGAGACTTTCAAAGGAACATTTTTGTGCCAGGAAGCATCTGAAACGACATCACGAATGCCTCAACATTTGATACACGCCGCGAACAGTGTAACCATCAGTAATATCTGGTCGCCAAATCCACACATCTGCCTCAAAATCCTGCAAAGTAATGTTAGACAGCAAGTTCCTAACCTCCACCACTAATTCCTCCGACCATGCTAACAACCGACTCCTCCACCTCCACCTCCAAGCCCCCACCACCCCCCCCCCCCCCCCCCCCCATCCTAAGGCATGCATCGCACCTACCGTGTCAAGTCCTAGTGAACCGATAAATCAAATAACCTCCTAAATATTGGAGTCACAAAAGACTAAACTATACTCAATATCTAACAAATCTATCTCTCTGGTAGCAGCTAACGTAGATATATAAAGACACTATATTGTTTAGGATAATCAACATTAAAACATGTTCTAAGATGTACTTTGAGAATCATTAAAGGTCTTTATTTTGATATAGAATTGTGATTAATTAATCAAGATTGATCAATGTGATATTATTTCATGAATGTTGTGTTTATAAGGATTGATTTTAAAATCCAAAAAAGTTTAGCGAGTCAAATTATTGTTTGTTTGTCTTCCATTCGTATGTAATTATTATATTCCAAGTTAAAAATTGTAAAAAAAAAAAAAATCTAACTTGAATCAAAGTATATACTAAAGGATTAAATTTTGAAAAAATCTTTTTAATTCTCAATTATTTTAACTAATTGAAGGGATCTTTTCCTCATTTTAGTTATAAACACTCCAAGTCTTCTCTCACGTTCCTCATTAGAGATTCAACGCTTGCAATCTTGTATGATAAAAAATTGATTTGTCAACTTGTATATAATATATTCTCTTGAAGGTCTAATGTGTTCTATCTTTGAATTTTCTCCTAGTCCTCTTTTTCTTAATGAATATTTTATTTCTTAGTTAGCAGCTGATCAACCTAAGTTGGACGTGTTCTTCACTTCTTTGGTTCTTATATATCGTTTCTGATTAAAATAAATGTACTGAATATTTTGGTCATATAGATATATATTTTTAATTGTACCAAAAAAATAGATATATATCTTTAATAAAACAAAAATTTAAAGGAGTCGTCCCAAGGTTAAACAAAGGAAAATTTGAATTTCAGTATATATGAATAAAAGAAATGTGAATAATATACTCAAGAATTGTTCCCTCAAAAAAATATACTCAAGAATTGAATAGCTTTATACATATCACTAAAAGTACAACAATATCGACTTGTTAGATATAGACTAGAGGAATGGCTGCCCAACTCTTGGCAATCCTTATCTTAGTCGGATAGGAAGAAACAAGAGTCATGATGTTATGGACATGCCTTATACGTAAGTTCAATAGTTTATAGCATAAATGTTTACATATTCTTAAATTTTGAATAAAAAAAATGTTTATTCCAATGTGTAGGAAGAGAAAACCCTAAACATCTTTTTTTTAGAGCAAAGGCAGAATCACTGCATTTCATTTACAATTAAAGATATGGGGGTTAGGATGAGATAAGACAGCTCTAATAATACTATGAGCAATCTTATTTGCTTACCTTCGAACAAACGACACGACAAAATCGGGGTTACTTAACAATAATGATTTACATTGAAGCACAAGGTCCCCAAATTTATTAAGAGGAGTATTAGAGGTATGAAGTGCATTAACAAGTATCCTGCTATCAGATTCAAACAAAACTCTTTGCATACCATTATAGTCGTTTTGATGGCTTCCAACAATCCCATGGATTCCGCTTCAAAGACAATGGCAGAAACTTGAAAATAGTCTGACTTACCAATTAACGGTTGCCCGGTTGAATCTCTAAAGCACATACCATATCCTATGATTGTGTTCTTGTTGAAAATTACGGCATCAACGTTAACATCTTATATGATATTTCTATTTGAATACGGTCCAACCAAAATAATCTTTGAGGTGGATTTAGGAGGACTATTGTGATTATGAGGCATTTGTTTTAGCTCCTATAAGTATTTAATCTTTTTTAAATAGCTCTTTGGTAGAGTATTAGAGTGTGTTTGGATGGGGGAACGTTTTGAGGTAATGTAATGTTTTGAGGGAATTCAATTATTTTGAGGTGGGTTCAAACAATAGAATTCACCTCAAAGTAGTTGAATTCCCTCAAAACATTACATTCCCTCAAAACATTCCTCCATTCAAACACACTCTTAGAGTATTTACTAGGAATAAAGTTAAAGTAATTGTTCGAATCCCAGTAGGAATATAGTTATATTTTAATTTGGAAAAACTACTCTAAGGTTGTTGCGTGATCGTTTGTCAACTAAGGTGAATTTGGCGAAGCGCTGTATCATCTCTTCAGCAGATCGGTTGTGTGTGGTTGGGTGTGGTCACGAGGAGGACGTCCAACATTTGTTCCTCTCATGTAGCAAATTTGTTACTCTGTGGCAGCTAGTGCGATCGTTGATTGGTTTTGATGGTATGGATTCTCAGGTGATTTTAGATCATTTTCAACAGTTCATTTATTACACAGGTGGTCTGAAATCGCGGCGTTCCTTTCTTCAGTTGATTTGGTTATTGTGCATTTGGATTGTGTGGAATGAGTGTAACAACATGTTATTTAAGCAGAAATAAAATATTATGTTTCAATTACTAGAAAAAGTTAAGTCGCATTCTTTATGGTCGTTTCAAAATTTAAAATTTCCTAGGGTGTGGTCACGAGGAGGACGTCCAACATTTGTTCCTTTCATGTAGCACATTTGTTACTCTGTAGCAGCTAGTGCGATCGTAATTGATTGGTTTTGATGGTATGGATTCTCAGGTGATTTCATATCATTTTCAACAGTTCATTTATTACACAGGTGGTCTGAAATCGCGGCGGTCCTTTCTTAAGTTGATTTGGTTATTGTGCATTTGAATTGTGTGGAATGAGTGTAACAACATGTTATTTAAGCAGAAAGAAAATATTATGTTTCAATTACTAGAAAAAGTTAAGTCGCATTCTTTATGGTGGTTTCAAATTTCCAAAGCACCGACAGTCACCTTCTGATCAGGTACGATCAGTCTCTTTGGTACACCTTATGCTGAAGAGATTGTGTGTCAGTATTAATATATATCATTTTTGCTTGTTAAAAAAATGTTATTTAACTTAATTTAAGTTTTATACTGGTCATTATTTTCATTTTTTGTCAAGTTAGTCCTTTTTCATATCGAGTTAGTTATTTATGTTTAAAAAATGTCAACTATATTGGACCAAATTATATTTTTCATCAATGTATGTTACCAAAAGTCTCATTTGACAATTAAAAAAGGTAAATTGCATTTTCAATTTATTAAAATAACATGTAAATTAATAATGACATAACTGTTGCAAAATCAAATTAAATTATGTTAGGATTTCTTTCATGTGGATAAGATTTATATTATATATAAAAACTATATAATGTTTTGGTAATTTTACTAATTTATTTAAAAGGTACAAATATCTGCGAATATCAATACATCCGCCTTTCAATATCAATTAACCGATATGTAGTTGCAATGGGGAAAATGTAAGTTTGATTTCATTCAAGGATTTTGGTGGAGCATGAAGGATCTAAAGTAAAAGGATGTATTTTTCACCTCCAAAGGTAATTAGGGGATGTTTCTAAAAAAATCAAGTTTGAAGGGGATCGAAACGGAGTCATAAAAGAAGATTTCTTGCGTATGAAGATCAATGGATTGAGTGCTAGCTTGATTCGAAGACCTTGGGATTCATCCAATTTCAAGGAGCTTGAAGTTTGGAGGCAATTGGAGTGATTACACAGTGTAGAAGATTTAGAATCGTGGTGATTCGTAAATTGAAAGAACCTTGGTAATTGATTATAGTAAACATTTTCAACATTATAGTGGAAGCCCGTAGAAGAGGCATTTTATTCTACGAATAGATGATGTACCCCTAGTGGGGATAAAAAGGGGGAACCTCTATAAATTTGGTGTTCTTCTTTCCCTTACTCTTTTACTTCTGCAAATTTATTTTGATGTATGATAATGATGAATTTGTTTAATTGCTATATGACTTGTGATTGAATAAATTCTAAAACTTATTTTCAAGAACTTGTTGATTCATCAATTCAATCACCTTTCATACTAGAAATTAGCATGTTGATATTCATCACATATGTCAAAGTTGTGTAGTATCTTGTGTTAGTATTTTCTTGTTTACGGATAGGTTTGGTTTAAAATAGTTATTGATTTTGTGGATTATGTTGTGTATTGTTGATTGATTGTTAAGTAATAATTCTAGTGTGGATTTATAGTTCCTAATTGAATTATCATTGTATCTTTGTCATTCTATTATCATTAAAACTTTTGCATAATCCAACATAGCCATACACTTCCAAAATCATACTTTCAGAAAGAAAAAAAAAAAACCTATTCACCCCCCCCCCCCCCCCCCCCCCCAAACGTATCATTGTTCCCGTCATATCGGTCAAATAAAATGGTCAAAAATAAAAAAATTCTCGTATTAAATCAACATCAATAAAATCCATCGTAGAACTCGTCATATTTGTGTATATCTTTTGTATAAAACAGACAAATTTATGAAGTGCTAACATCATCTAAAATATTTTTTCAAACAACATCATCTAAAATATGAATCACATTTCCTATTAACATTTTAAATATTTTGGAGCTTTCAAATGGAAATCATGATTTGTCTCCACTGTGTAGAATATTACATTTTTTTACAAGGCAAAATTGAATTATATATTAACCAAAAAGCTCTCCTAGTACAAGGAGAAACCCAAAGAATCTATAGATATTACCTAGGTAATTAAAACCGAACCGGACATCGAACCGGTGTAGGTTTGGGTTCAGGGTTTGAAGGTTCGACGGGGTTCAACCGGTTTTGTAAAATATACATTTTTATTTAAAATATTATATATAAAGTGTTGATAAATAAATAAAAAACTTTTTGTATCCAAACTCTTATTTCATAAATCCAAAAAATTTTATTATACATTTTCCCACATAACATATATATATATATATATATATATATATATATATATATATATATATAGCAGGAATCATGCTTAGATTATTTAGTGTTAGATGGATAGATTAGTTGATACCAAAAAAAGGATGAATATATTACTTAAGAAATGATATATATGTGGAATGAAGTATGTATTTTTTCTGAATGAAGTGGAATGAATATTTTATTTCTTGATCATAGTCTAATTGAAGATAATCAAGAGTTTTTGAAGGTTGTTAAATTTGTTTCCTAATCAACCAAAATTAGAGTGTGTGTTTGTGACGTGAATGCATTAGGAAGAGTGAAAAACTACTGATGTTGGATGATGTAAACACAACAACACAATAAGTCCCACATCGAAGAATTTCAAACTAGATTCTTAAACTTTGGTTATAAAAGTAGATTCAGGGCTGCAGGTATAGAGCAAAAGTTCCATAAGTTCCACCTAGATTGGACGTTTGGAACAGTAGTTTTGCTTGGATATTCTTTTATTTTAAATAAAAAAATATCCTATTTAAAACAAAACAGTTTAAAGTTTTTTTTTTTTGCAAAAAAGCAAAGAAATAGTTTGAGCCGGCCAAAACCGTTGGACCTCCGGTTTTTAGTGGTTTTCCCGGCAAGCAGGTTAACCCGAAAACATAATAGGATTAACCCACTAATAGTTAAAGATCGAAATCAAGAGTTGGTGCTCTTGCTTTTTATTTTGAGTGTTACTTTTTCCACCCTACTGTCTTTTCATGCGCTCTGCAAAAATTCCCTGTTAGTCTGCTCTTTTCTTCAATATGACGTCTTTTCTCTTCCAATTTCTCCCCCATCTTCTTCCTCAAATCAAATACCCATGTTTGTCATTCTCTAACAAAGGCTTTGTAAGATCTTCCAAACTCTTGCTACTCTTTAGTGTTGTTGTACCAGAGGAACTTACTGGTGGTACTAAAGAATCTAATGGTTTACTAGTTGGTGCTTGAGTAGATTCAACACTCTTAGCTTTTTGTTGTTTGTTAGCTGGACCATAACTTGAGGTGCTTGCACTAGCTTCCGACCTAGCTTTTTCTCCACTAAAAGATTGGTTATTGGTATTAATCGAAGTGGAAGTCTCATTCCTATTTTCTTGGTTAATTCATATGAAGGAATTTGTCGATTTCAATTTTCAATGGATGGATTCGGATTACATAATCCGGATGTTTTTACACATTCCGGATTATATAATCCGAAATATGTAAATCACCCCGTTGAAAGTCAACAAATAGGGTGAAAAATGATGTTTCCAGATTACATAATCCGGAATGCGTTAAAACAATTCGGATTTTATAATCCAGAATGTGATTATATGGAGGATTTCTCTAGTATGACCAATATTATTTTTTTTTCCAGAAACAAGCTTTGAATTGCATAAAAAATGGTTGGGAATATTTTGTTGGGAAGAATAAATCCTTGGAACCTGGTGTTGGAGTACTTATTTCTCTACATAAACAATGCTCAAAGTATGAAGCTGACATATCCAGAACTCTTGTGATGAATGAGAAAAGTAAAGTTTCAATACTCACTTCAAAGCATTAGAATCATGAGTCATGAATTGTAAAGATTTCAAATTCCAAATTAACTTGCCTCATCAAAAGCTTAAAAAAATATCAATGCTTGGTTGGTGAATTGTGCACAACAGTTCTCCCTGTGTCTACTATGTTTCTCACAGTTCGCATCACAATAGCAGCAACTCTAGCATCAAGGCCTGATGTTGGTATTGAATGGTTAGCAACCAATTCCACAACAATAAAAAAGTTAAAATAAAAAAATTCTGGAAAAACAGCATTTCGAATTATATAATCCGGAATGCTCCGAAGGTAATTTTAGAAAAAAATAGGGCGCGCGAGGAAAGACATAGGGTAGGAAAAGTAATGTTCTTCTATTTTTAGAGGTAAATATAAGATTTTTGTCGTGTCTCATAACCCCAAAATATATGTACTCTTTATTTATTGAAAAATATATGTACTTTTGTTCTCATTTTATTGCGCACAAGATAGATGCAAATTTTTATGCAAAAAAAAAAAAAAAAAAAAAAGGATAGATGCAAGTTGGAACAATCAACTTCTCCCTTTTTTGAAATATATTTTTTTTCCTTTCAAAAATCAAATGTAAATTTTCATTAATAACATATATAGAGTTCAAAAGGTACTCCATCCGTCTTTAAATATAAGCAAAATTGACTTTTTAGATTCATTCATTTAATGACGTATGTGGTTCATAATATGGACAACATACATCATTAAATGAATGAACATAAAAAATCAATTTTGCTTATATTAATAAACAGAAGGAGTAATGCACAACAATGTACTCTTAAATTTGTGAATGTTATATTTACAATGATTAATTTTGCTATCTAAAAAAGCTTAGCAGCGCAGGTTGTTTTCCGCTTGTCACTTTTAGTTGTATCGACGACAAAAAATTACTCTTGTTTTGTGGCTTGATTGACAACAAAATTGAAACTACCTCTCAAAATCGCACGTGACATCACGACAGACCCTTTTCCTTTTTGCTTTTTGTTTTTGTTTTTTCATAAATAATGGAAAATAACAAATCAGCTTTCATTAATATGTTTTATTTTTTTACTTGCTAAAAAAAATGTTTTTTTACAATGCTTTCAATAATTCGTGATTAATTCAGAAGTTTTATCATACTGTTTTTTCTATCATGTCTATATAGATAAATCGGAGGAACGGAAGTGAATTTTTCAAAAAACAAACAATCTAAGGGTGCACAAAATTATACTTTTTTTTTTCTTTCAAAAAAAAAATTATACTTTTTTTTTATCAACAAAATTATACTTGTTCTTTGTACGATTTAAATTTTTTTTTGGGAAAAAAATAAATTAAGTTACGTAAATACCTAATCACATATAGGAAACCAAACTAAAAATATTGGTCTATTAGGTGCTAGAGCATCATCATAATTTATTTATTTTTGGTACAAAGCATCATCATAATTTAAATATAAAATTAAACAATTTTATCTACTTAATATTAGACGCTTAATATAGTACGCCCTTTACAAAATGGCGGTCACAACAATTTTCACTCTATCGACACACTCTGATGGTGATCATTTACTCACTTATCAACATTCAGTTCCTTCAAAAAAAAAAAAAACATTCAGTGGATAACCTTAATCCATCCTATAGTTATTTCTCTTTTATGTTCCAAATTATAACCGAAAACGCCAATTGCTAAGCACTTCACAATCTATTCCTAAGAAAATCATTGGTTTTCCTATAAAATTTTAGAGAAATTTGTTCCTCGGCACTTCACAATCTATTCCTAGGAATTTCTGACAATGAAGTCTATGTCGGAAACTTTGCTAGGAAATTTTACTAGGAAACTCACCTACACGCTGACATAAAATAGGTGATTTGGCATGCACTAACCGAGGAAATTTCCTCGCTAAATATGAGATATAACCTGTAATGGTTAGTTGTTTATGGGGAAATTTTCCTCTTTAACTTAAAAAAGTTATGTGCAATTAATTTTTTTTTTTTTAAAAGTTGTGTGAAAATTGCCAAAAATTCAAAATAGCGAGGTGTTTTATTTTTCCGAGAAAATTTCCATCGGAAAATCTAAAAATTTTGAAAAAAATGGAATGCTAATTTTTCCTCGGAAATGTCAATTTTATTAAAAATAAAATACGAAAAAAGAAATGAAAATTAGAAAATAAAAAAATTATGATCCAAAAATATACAAATAAATATATAACAATATTCAAGAAAGCTTTACAAAATATATAATGATACATTTTGTAATTTAAGATAGGATAAAAATATAAGAAAGAATCAAAATATAAGAATGATATAAAAAAAAATGGGAAAAGAAAAATTGTAATTAAAGAAAGAATGAGAGATAAAGAAGAATATGAAATAAAGAAGAAAGTTGGTTGATGATTATATTTGTAAAGTATGAAATTAGAAATAAAGAAAAAAAGTGGGTTGAATGAGAAATGTTGAATGAAAAACTTTGAGTGAGAAATAAAGAGAAATATTTTTGCGGTGGTTGAATGATAAGTATTTTAGATAGTTAAATGAGAAGTAAGACGAAATAAAGAAGATGATGATAAAAGAATGAAGAAAGGTGATGGAAGAATGTTCAAGGAGAAGATAAAAATGATGAAAGAACGAAGAAGAGGATAAAAAAAAGAAAATTATGTAGTAGAAAAGGTAGAGGTAAAAATATGGATTTTAAAACTGTTAAATAAATCCCCCTCTGGAAACGTTTCCCTCTAGGAAATTTTAAATTTTATTTTCCCCCTAGTATTTTCCCCCTAGTATTTCCCAAGGAAATGTTACTCCCCCTAGCATTTTAACTTTTTTTGTCGAGCAATGTGCAATGGGCATGCAGATGATGAAAATTGGCAAGTGAACCAAATCATAAAATTATCGTCTCCACAAGGATTGTCGTTCAACTTAGCAATTAGAGAAATTTATTAGAAGTAAATAGAATATAAAAGATGAAAGTGGTTGTAGCGTTATAATTGTCTTGCCTAGTGCGAGATTAGGTTGGTCTGATTCAGATGCGTAACGACGATTAGAGAATCCTTGAATCCCCCTTTCATCTTTGTTGGAATTAACGCAGTTAGTTACTAGTTTATGACATGTCTTTTGATTTAAGAAAGTAGTATTATGACCCCATGATATATATAGCAGTGGAAGTTTTATTTTAATATTTCCACAATTCAACCAGTTACAATTGTGGCGAGATGAGTCAAAACCCTAAATTCATACTTAGATTCAATAAAAAGAATTTAATTGAGATACTAGGCAATTTACTACTGTCATGGTCGAACGAAAGTAGGGTTGTCAATCTTATAATCCACCTAGAGATCAGTTTCATCATTGGTTTGCAAAAGCAATAAAGAACATACATATATAAATTAAATCTGACACTTGAATCATAAACTGAATAAAAAAAACTTTATCAATCAAATCCAACAAATAATAAAGGGTTCATCCTGAAACCCTAATAAAGAGAGGTTGAGTTGCACATGACAACATACATCATTACAAAACAATAAGAAAAAAATACCCTAGAGAGAACAAGAGGAGGTTGGAGATCATCTGCCTTGAAGCTTTGATGCTTGACCATTGCCTTGTACTACTAGCTTTCTGAATGAATAAAAGTGTGTGCAAGGGTCTCTATTTATAGTGCATCATTACTTAGTGATTAAGAGATGAAGACCGAGCTTTTTCCTCTGATCCAGCTTGAAAAACAAACTAAAACTGCATTTTCTTGTACTCGTGGGTATGGGCGAACTTGGTGAGGCACAGGGGTGCATGAGACAACATTCATGGTTGTCCCATGCGCATGGGTGCATGAGGCGGTAGTCTGGATGCGAATTTTGCAGTTCTCCATCCTTTTTCAAGTGTTCTCCATTTGTTTCAGCCCATGCATCTTGGTTGCTTGATGATATTCTTTAAAGGTTTAAATAGGTCTTTCGTCCTTGCAAATATAAGTAATTTGAATTTTCGTCCCTGAAGTTACTAATCCTTCCAATCTGCCACTGCAAAATTTAATTATTTGACATTTGGTCCTAATTAGGTTTTTTAGTTGAGGTGGGCTGTCATTAGCAACGTGGTGCCCATGTGACAAATGATGATTGTGCGAGGTGGTTGGCTTAATTCGGTTTTTCGTCCCTTCAAATATAAGTCATTTGAATTTTCGTCCCTGAAGTTACTAATTAGATGTAATTAGGACCATTTTTCAAATGATTAATATTTGCAATGGCAAATGGAAGGATTAGTAACTTTAGGGACGAAAATTCAAATGACCTATATTTGCAGGGACGAATACCTATTTAAGCCTTCTTTAAATTATTTTGCCTCGAGAACCGCTACATGATATGCTAGTTTGGAAGCATACCAAAGATTGGTCTTTGTATGCTAAATATGCTTTTCTTCACCCTTTCTCCAAGGGTCTTTGTAGTAGTTTTGATGATGTTTACTCCATGATTTGATTAGATAATGTTTTTGTTTAGTTATACTTATAGATTAGTTACTATTGTAAGCCCTTTTAAATCCAGGTCTTCAATATCTCGTGTGTTAGTTTTAATTGAATAAAAACTTACTTTTCAAAATATGGTTTTAGAAACAAGTTTGGTGAACATTTCTTTTCAAAATCTCCTCTTTCAATTGTTTAATTTGATTCATATTTTGCCGGGTATGGTCTGAATCAAATCATTTTACAAACTAATTGTTTTTATTTTGCCGATTCGAATAAATTTCTTTAAAAAGGATTTCGATTCTTATCAAATTGATTCAAATCATATTGTATAAGAAGGAAAATGATTCGAATTATGTTGATTTGAATTACAAGTGTAGAGAGAGATTGAGATCAAAATAAATGCTTAGTTCAGTTGGTTGACCCATACATAAAATATACAAGATAAAAAATAAATGCATAATCATCTAATCGCTAAAAATAAAGAAGAGAGGATGATTGAAATAACACAATCGTCATTCTTGATAAATAAAAGTAAATCTTTGTCGAAAAGGAAAAGAAAAAAATAAAAAGGTAAAAATCAACCATAAGATAAAGTTGATAAAAAAATCATTATTTTTCCTTATTTTACTATGGACATAATTGAACTCATCCAAATCACAGCTGGACCGAGTAATGCCTTTTCTTTTTTAAGAGAAGAAGCTTAAAGCATTTCATTAATCAATATGTGCTCAATACAATCAGGTATTACAAATAATAACTGGAAACTAGCTCACAATGTAGCCGCCTTAGCTAAAGCATGAGCTGCTTCATTTGCTTGTCTTCGTACAAACTCTACCTTAGAGTTTTCATAATAATTCCTACAAAGAGATTGACAATTTTGAATGATATTTCCGAACTCAGTTGCATCATGATTTGTCGATAAGAAATTATCAACAACCTTTTTCGCATCCATCTCAAAATCCATAGGACCAAGATTAAGTTCGTGAACCCATTCTAGAGCAGATAATAAACCAAGAGCTTCTCCTATATGAACTTCACATATCGGACTAAACCATTCAGTTTTAGCTAAGACAAACGTACATGTGTCATCTCTTATACATATTCCTATACCAACCTTGTTTAAGTGCTTAGAGAAAGAGGCGTCGATATTGCATTTATATCGACCTACAGCTGGTTTCTTCCACTTTGAAGTATCAACAGTATTTTGTATCCTTGAAGAATGTTGCTGATAGGATTTAGCTGCTCTCCAGTCTTGTAAAAGTACTTTTGCACGTTCCAGAACAGCAACCTGCGCTTCAATCACATCATTCCAGACCTTGTTGTTTCGTTGCTTCCAAATACTCCAAAGAATGCAGCAGAACAATGCTGCCTCATCACCATTTAACACCTGCAACAATTGGAAAATAACACTTGCACTATCCTGGCCTTTATTTATCACATTAGTCGCAGTACTAAAGAAATCACACATGCTCCAAATATTGCAGCTACCAGGGCAACGAAAGAAAAGGTGAAAACTGTCTTCCTCCACCAGATTGCATAAAGCACAAGTCGGATCACAATTAACCCCTTTGTCTTTAAGGCGTAAACGTGTTGGTAAAGTGTTGCGACAAACACGCCATATGAAGTTCTTCGCCTTGGGAGGAATTTTAAGTTTCCAGATCAGATCCCAGCGTCCTTGTGCCTTAAAATGATTGACATCAAGTAATTCTTGCATACACATTTTATATGCACTTCTAACAGAATACTCACCATTATTTTCCTTCGTCCAAACAAGTCTATCATCATGAACTGAGGGATACAAAGGCGTATTCATCACCTGATTCACTATATGTTGATCAAAAATAGAAAGTAAGAAAGGAACATTCCAAGCTTTAGCTTCCGGAATAATACAATCCGAAACTTTGAGATTATCAAAAGGTGTTGAACCGTGATTTTGAAATGTAAGGTATCCATTACCAACAAGCCAGTTATTATTCCAAATTGGAATTGAGGACCCATCACCTATCTTTCATCTGCTTCCCGCTCTAAGGATAAATTTAGCATTACAAATACTTCTCCAAACAAAACTTGGTTTATGCCCCAAGGTAGCTTCAAAAAAATTACTATGCGGAAAATATCTTGCTTTGTACATTCTAGCTAAAAGCGTTTGAGGATTGGTCATAATTCTCCACCCCTGCTTACCAAGCATAGCAAGATTAAAAGTCCCTAAACTCTTGAATCCCATGCCTCCATCTTTTTTGTGCATAGATAACCTGTCCCATGACATCCAATGGATACCTTTATTTTGAGCTCCTTAATGACCCCACCAGAATGAATTCATCATCTTTTCAATCTCATCGCAAAGAGATGACGGTAAAGTGAATAGACTCATAAAGTATGTGGGAATAGACTGAAGGACATATTTAATTAAAACTTCTCGACATGCTTTGGAGAGGCATTTACTGCTCCATGAGTTAATCTTCTTCCACACCCTATCCTTAATGAAATTAAAAGTTGCTTTCTTGCTTCTTCCTATCATAGATGGAAGACCAAGATACTTACCAGTGCCCAATACAGCTTGAACTCCAAGAATATTAGCTATACTATTATGATTCGCGGTCGAAACATTTTTGCTGCAAAAGATTTCTGATTTCTGGAGGTTAACTACTTGACCTGATGCTTTTTCGTAAACTTCCAAAATATGCTTCATTTTCGGACCGAGTAATACCTATCATTAATATAAATTACTTCTATATAGATCCGCATGAATATGATTTTTTTTAGGGAAGATGCACATAATTATAGTTCAAAAGTAAACGTGGGTGTACTTTCTAAAATTATATTTTCTAAAAATTATTTGTGTTCATTTTTATTATTTTTAATTATCTGATTATCAAGGAAAAAAAGCTTAGACAAGTTGGATTTGAATTTATATTCTGATTGTACCTGATCAGAAGGTGGCTGCCGGTGCTTGGTTGAAAGTGGTGGTTCACGGTGGTGAGAGAACTTCAGTGAGCGTTGGACCGAATAGGGTGTGTGTACCGGTAGACACTCTGACGCTCAAGTCAGTAGAGGTTCAGAATGAGTGGGTTTAGGAGTGAAAAAGATTCTACCTTGGAGGCTGCGAGGTTCTCCTATTTATAGAGGCGGGTGAATGCAGAGCCGTTGTAAGGCACACATGTGACTGACGGTTACGAAATCGTAAGAAGTGTAACCGCCAGTGAGATATTCGCAGGAACGTTGATAGAGAGACGTTGCCGAACGTTGCAGGACGTTTGAACTATTCTCGTTTGCTCCGTGTACCCCTCTCGCAAGGAAGGGGTGTGTTGCGAGTAAATCTGCCAAATGCAGCATTTGGGTTTGATTTGTTGTTGGGCCTAAGTGACTTAAGCCCAGATCTTTGACCGGTCCAGAACATGTTCTATCAAACGATTCATCTTTGATAATAACTAGTTTAATTTGTGTTCATTTAAATTACTAACAAGTAGATGAAATCTAATCAATATCGATTTAACAAGAATAACAGACAGCAAACATTCGAACATCAAATCAACTCAACTTTTATCCATGATTTCTTTTAGGGAAAATGCACATAAATATAGTCAAAAAGTTAAAGTGCGGGTATTTTCTAAATGATTTTTTTTCCTAAAAAATAATGTTTATTTTTATTATTTTTAATCATCTGATTATTAAGGAAAATGACTTAGACAATTCAAAATTTAGTTGAAGAAAACAATTTCAAGTAGAATTTAAATATGATATCAAACAATTCATCCTTAACCAAAGCCTATTAACCACCTAACCTCAATCATTTGTTAAATTTATGTTTATTTAAATTACTAAGTTGACAAGGAGATGAAAAACTCATATGTACATCAAATCAATTTAATCAATGTCAATTTAACAAAAACAATAGACATTAAACATGTGCACATCAAAACTCAACTCATACTCTTACTTTTAACTGACATTAATCAAGTCACAATTTTAGCTATAAATAAAAGGATTATATAAGTTTCTACTTTCAAAAAGTGAGGTCAAATCCAACTTTCCAATGATAAAATCCAACTTTCCTACGATCGAAGCACACATTCTCACGTTCGAAACATTCATAATCGTTCAATCAAAATCAAACAATCTAAATTCAAACTTAGTATTTTCTTATCATTTGATAATGATCAAACGATTTCCGATACGCGGAATGTGTCTTATGGAACCCACATTACACGTATAACCATCTGAATATAATAATGTACTAAATACGAAGAATACATACAAAGTTTCTATTGAATCGTATAATATAATATTGCGTGTATTTTTGTCTTTATGATTTTTTTTTCTATAAAAGAACATCATTGGTCACCAACTTCAAAAAAACGATTCTTCCTCCTTTTGGCTTAGATTCTCTTCTCTTGGTTCCCAATTTTCCAATCTGTATATTCTTCATTAAAAAAAATTCACCCTTTTTTCTGAATTATTTGCTTCTTTTGAAGTAGAACGTTTGATTCTGACCCCAACTATTGAATTTTCTCAACTGGGTCTTGTTGAATTTCTGTTGGGGTTGTGAATTCTACTTTTCTGAGTTGAAAAGTTTGTTCCTTTTCATTTTCTGGATTTGGGTCTGAATTATCACTTTTCAGGTATTGAATTGAATTTAATTGAAGTTATTGTTCATAAAGTTTTTGTCTTTGGTTCAATTTGTAAATTGTGTTAGTTTAATTGTTTAATTTTGTGTGAATTTTTTCAGTGTTTCTTTGGTTATTAAATTGAACAAAGTTGAAGTTATTTTTTAATTTTTTTTGGAATTAACTTAGTTGAAGTTATTATTGTTCATAAAGTTTGAATTTTTTGGTTCATTTTGAAAACTGGATTAGTTTAATTTTTAATTTTGTATTTTTTTTTCAGGGTTTGTTTGGTTGTTAATAAAATGAATTATTGTTCATAAAGTTTGTATTTTTGGTTCATTTTGTAAACTGGGTTAGTTTAGTTTTTTTAATTATATGTTAGTTTTTTTTCAGGGTTTGTTTGGTTAATAAATTGAACTAAGTTGAAGTTAATTGTTCATTTTGTAAACTGGGTTAGTTGAATTATTTAATTTTTTGTAAATTTTTTAAGGGTTTGTTGATTATTAAATTGAAGTAAACTGAATTGTTGTTAATAAAGTTTGTATCTTTGGTTAATTTTATAAACTGGGTTGGTTCAATTTTTTGATATTGTGTTATTTTTTTCAGGGTTTGTTTGGTTGCTTTGAAATTTTCAAGGGTTGAAAAGTGAAAAAGTGAAAATGACAATTGGAAGTCTTGCACCTAAGACAGAGAAGAAGAAATCATCGAGATCATCAAGGAAGAACAAGGCTGTTGTGAGTGAAAATGCACCTTTGTTGCCTAAAAGTCAGGAAAGTGATTCAGGGTTTGATGATTTCAATGGAGCTTCATTTTCCGGTGCCGTTTTCAACTTGGCGACTACGATTATTGGTGCTGGAATCATGGCTTTGCCTGCAACTTTGAAACAGTTGGGGTTGATTCCTGGTCTTTGTGCTATCCTTTTAATGGCTTTTTTGACTGAGAAGTCAATTGAGCTTTTGATTAGGTTTACAAGGGCAGGGAAAGCTGTTTCATATGCTGGTTTGATGGGTGATTCCTTTGGGAAATATGGAAAAGCTATGGCACAGATCTGTGTTATTGTCAATAACATTGGTGTGCTGATTGTTTACATGATTATCATTGGTATGATACTATGACCTTTCTTTAATTTTAGTACTTACATATATTTGGGAAGAAGATTATTATCCTAGGTTTAGGCTCTGTTTGGATAAACAACTTAATTAAGTCCTTATAGAATAAGTGTTTATCATATAAGTACTTATGCCTGTAGATCTGGTCAAATAAGACAATCCAAAAAGGCCCTTAATTTTTTTATTGTTTGATCTTTATAAGCAAGGCTTTAGGGTTGTGTAATTAAGTTTTTTTATTGTTCACTATGCAGGTGATGTGCTTTCTGGAACTTCTTCAAGTGGAGAACATCACTATGGTATTCTTGAAGGATGGTTTGGTGTGCACTGGTGGACTGGGAGGACATTTGTTGTTCTGCTTACAACGGTTGCTATATTTACACCCCTCGCAAGCTTTAAGCGAATTGGTGAGTGTCATTCCTTTATTTGAAATTTAAAGAAAAATGATTAGTTTTGATAATAAGGCATTGCTACAAGAGTTGTCGTTGCCAAATTAAACAGCAGAGTATCTATCTACAAGTGTTACCGTCAATTGAACTCACGATTAAGGTTTCATGTGCATTTTGTATCCTCAATAATTGCATGTAAATAGCTTTAATTTTTTGTCACTCGATCATGCTTTGAAACTGTCGTTTTTGTGGTAGAAATTAAGTTTATGAAAAATGAAAAGGGAAGTTTTGGAAAAGTGTATGATGTTCGTTAGTTGTTACATATGTAGCACCTGCACTTCAGGTTGAAAGTGTATTTGGCATCTGACACATACCGGTATCCAACACTGACACACTTGTGCATGTGGTTACATTCAGTCCATTCCATTTTTTCAATGTATTACTGTGTTAGTGTTAGTTTCTTGTTTGGTATTTGTACTTCATAGGTTGTTAGTGTTACCGTATATTTATTAGTATTTGTTTGAACATGTATAACATGACTTGGTGGACAAAAATTATTTTTCTCTGAACTTTCATAGATATTGTATTTGTTTGATCTATTGGTCTTAGAATAAATGCAGAGGTTTTACATGTATGCTCTTTGGTTGCAGATTCGTTGAGATTCACATCCGCCCTTTCCGTTGCCCTGGCGGTTGTTTTTCTTGTCATTGCTGTGGGAATTTCTATTGTCAAAATTATAAGTGGAGGCATTACCATGCCGAGACTCTTCCCAGCTGTTACCGATGCAACATCAATTGTTAACCTATTCACTGTGGTTCCTGTGTTTGTGACTGCCTATATCTGTCACTACAATGGTATGCATTTTATTCAAACCTTTTATGTCAAGCTTACTTATCTTTTTAGACTTCTTTTAATGTTTTCATGTGAAATTGATTTATAAAAACATATTGATAATCCGAATGAGATGGCCCTATAATTTGTTCATTCAAATGACCTTATTCTTTATTCGATGTTAACGTCAAGTGTATGACCCCATTTGGATAAACTACTTAATTAAGCACATATAACAGAAGGGCTTATCATACAAGGGCTTATGCATAAGCTATTTTTATAACAAATGATAAAATAGAGTTGAACTGTTTTCATTTAAGATATAAGCTGTTTTCATAAGATATCACAGAGAGCTTATGAAAATAAGCTGAAACAGCTTATAGACATGTCATAAACTGTTTTCCGTAAGATCTCTCAAATAGTCTCACAAGTACTTGTGTCTGTAATTAAGCTCAAATAAGCCAATCAAAACAGGCCCTATATGCAAGATTCTCAATTGCCTGAAGTGGTCTAGAAATTTTGAACCACATGTATTACTTAAGATAGACTTTGGTAATGGCTGCAAAAGTTTTAAATTCTCTGCGATTATTCTGTTTGCAAGAGTCTTATGTGTTTGCTCTTTTTTCTGCAGTTCACAGCATAGATAATGAACTCGAGGACAACTCACAGATGCAAGGCGTTGTACGTACAGCCCTCGGTCTATGCTCATCCGTGTATTTAATGATAAGCTTCTTTGGGTTCCTCCTATTTGGTGAAGGAACTCTTGATGACGTACTTGCCAATTTCGATGCTGATCTTGGAATTCCTTTTGGTTCTTTGCTCAACGATGCTGTTCGTATTAGCTATGCTGCACACCTCATGCTTGTATTTCCAGTTGTGTTTTTCCCATTGCGACTCAATATAGATGGTCTTCTCTTCCCTAAATCAAGACCTTTGGTTCTGGATAACTTCAGATTTGCATCAATGACTGTTTCCCTTATTGGTGTTATCTTCTTGGGAGCAAATTTCATACCTAGCATTTGGGATGCTTTCCAGTTCACTGGAGCAACCGCCGCGGTCTGTATAGGATTCATCTTTCCAGCTGCCATCACTCTTAAGTAAGTATTCTCATTGAATTTCTTCTATTCAGCAATGGGTTTGGTTCTCTAAAATGATTCTTTTGTCTTTCGATAATATCTTACTTCCCCCACCGCATGGTGGAAGAAACGATTAGAAATCTTGACGGGAGAAATACACTTGATTTTTTGAATGAAGAAACACACATGATTAATTTATTTAAATGTTGAATGTTTCTTGTTGTCATCTGCAGTGTTGTTAAATAGCAGTGTTATAGCATAGCAAAATTTGAACAGATCGCTATTGTTCGCGATACACTATTTAGTTTAAATGTTGTCACATCACTATAGCACTGTTGCGTAGCGGAATTTGAATAAACCGCTATTTACTGCAATGCGTGATTGACAACACAACATTTGATCGAAATCATGTGGAATTTGTATAGCTTGACAAAATGTTGCGAAGTGATCTAGGAATTATGAGATGGCATAATTCTTGTGTGATTATGCTTTTGCTGCTAACTAAACTGACTTTTTTTCAACCATCTTTTTAACAATGCAGGGATCGCTACAACATTGCGACTAAATCTGACAAGATTTTATGCGTTGTTATGATAGTCCTAGCAGTCTTCTCAAACGTTGTCGCTATATATAGTGACGCCTATGCCTTGATCAAGCAGAACAAAACTTCACGCGAATGATGGTCACGGTTCTTGAACAAAGGAACTGAATTGGTTGGGGTTAAATTGGTCGGTCAGAAAATCAGGGTTTTCTGAGAGGGTCTCATGAGTCGTCAATTTTGAATAAACATAGAAGCAACCCTGTGTACAAAATTGCTTCAAAAATTGTTGAGGCATGCAACGTGTATTCAGCCTCGTTTGTAATTTGCGAATTCTGTTTTAGTTGTTATATGGTTTTTGTCGAGTAATACTCTCTTTCCCTGATTTGTTCCTAAAAGATGTAATATAATTTTTGTTGGCATTTGTATGTATTTTATTGAGTGAAGGAATGAACTATGTAAGAATCTTATAGTTCTTGAATTGGACAAGAGTTAGTTACTATAGTTCCCCCACCCTCCTTTCTATTTTTGAAAGTTTATGTGTGTTAAGTAAATTTGTTAGTTGTTGGTTTTCTCATTTTCTGCAAGTAGTGTGGTGTATCTCACTCACATCTTAGTGTGATACATGTTCACTAGCTCAAGGTCCCACCTGGAGACATACGATTGATCGTCTATAATTGATCTTTGTAGCCCTGTCATTTCAGATCGAAGACGTGTCTGGTTTCTGACACACGAGGTTATAATCAATCAATTTCATTTTGTCCACATGTTTTCATTTTGTCTACATGTCATATATGATGTTTATGTTTCTGTAGGAGGTTCTTAATAATTGATGTCAACTTGGCCATAGTAGGACCTTGTGTCAACTTGGCATCACTAAACATGCACCAATGTTTTCCGCTAATACATGCATTTTATTAAAATATAAGGCATAAGCTATTGTTTTTCTAATAAGTGATTTAAATTTTCAATGCTCAGTTTTACAGCCAAAGATAGAAAAATGAGAATCTACTAAAAAACTTTCAACAGGATTAAAATACCATTCCTAAAGTGATTCATCTAATCACCTTGACATGATTTCTAGCATTACATCTATAGAAAGAACAAAAGACTTGCAATGACATCAAAAACAAGAGAAAGACAACAGCAAGAAAAGTAAGAAATTGCCATGAAGAAAACACATAAACCTTCATGAACTTCCAAACTTTGATACTCACATTACCATTATAATGTTGGTTAACATCCTCAATGACCTTATCCAAGAATGGAACCCTTGTCAATTTGATGGATTTGTTCATTCCATTCCACAAATTAGCCACCTCTTGATCACTTTTTAAATGGTTCAAAATAACCCCTTTTTCTCTAAGAATCCTTGCATCTTCCTCAGTGTCTATGATTCCATTCATCAACTCGGTATAACGCGCGAAAACCAATGGTCCTGATGATGTTGATGCTTCATAAGCAACTAAGTTTCTCATGAACACTTCAGTGTTAATATCTAAACCAATTGTTGGAAGGTAAAGTGTAGTTGTTTTTACATCAAACCAAATAGTCGATATGTCTCCTTTAGTAGCTACGAAACTAACTCCGGATTTTGATAGTTCTAAAACCGAAGGAATAGCGATTTCATCGATTAACAATGAATTGTTTGTGATATCATTTTCTGCTTTGGTAGTTTCTTTTTCTTTAGAGAAAAGAAAGTATTCGACCGGTTGCTTTATAATTCCCATTCCAGGAAGGTTAGAAATGATTGCCCAAGGCAACCAAGTGAAAACTTTTATGGCTCTACATTGCTTGAGTTTCTTAAATAAGCTTATTAATATTGTCTTCAATTTCGAAAACAACCTACAAACTTCACATAGGAATTTCTTAACGTATTTCATATACGATTTTTCGTCGTCTACGTTATCGTTGTGTTGATTTTCCAATTCGACTACTAGATCTGATTGTTCGTCCAATTTAGGCACAATCATGTTATACAAAAAATCTAACAGATGCGCACACTCAGAGACAACGATATCTGAATAGTCATGTTCCATCACTTTGAAAGGAGAAATCTCTTTATACAATCCTATAAACATTAATATCAACATGTCATCTGCTAATTCAAGTGATGTGAATTTAAACTCCAACATCTTTCTCAAAATAAATAAAGGGATTTGATTTTCAAGCATTACTATGTCTTTCAAGATTGCATTATGACCTAATTTCCTCCCTCCATAATCAAACAAATGTGACATCCTTGAGGAAAAACTTAGTATCATAGTTTCATCTTGAATAGTGTAAATTTGTAGGAATTCTAATAAAAATGAGGCATCAACAACCATCATCCACATCAATGTTTCAACATTAAAATTTAAATATTTATGGTAGCATGATCTAATTTTGTGCTCTAACCTTATCAATTGGTCAACAATATGTTCTAACTTGAGACTTTGTAATTGGCTTTGGAATCTTTTTGTTGAAGCAATCTTATATATCTCCATTTCATAAAGCTCTTGACGCCAAAAATGGTAAGGTCCAATTGCAATTTGTTGAGGAGTATAAGAATCTGGATCACTAGCCAAAAGTGGCTTTGGTACATTGAAGATAGATACAATAAATTCAATATCATCATCAAGTTCTTTATCTAAGGACTCACGTATTTTAATCACCCACTCAAGCTCATCAAAATTGGTTTTGGAATCATTTGCTAATATAGGTCTAAAGTTAGACATGTTTTTGGAGAAAATGGCTTTGGTGGAAATGACTTGTTTTGGTTTTTCATGTAGTGAAAGTGAAAGAGAGTTATGCTTTTTTTTTGTTGAAGGAAGTTATGCTTTTATTTAATGGCTATTATTTTACAACTTGTTCTATTGTAAGAAACGTGTTTCGTAGGCTTAAATGTCAATGAATTTGGCAAGTTGTTGCTTTCAAGCCTTATAAGTGTGAAAGTAAAATATTTATTATGATATAAAAATTGGGGGTACTAATGCATCATGCATGTAACTGTTTATTGCATAATTAAAGGGGGAGTTTTGTTTGTACCCAAAAAAAAAAAAGAGGGGGAGTTTTGTATAAAAAACATACTTAAAAATAAAATATTGGAGTGAATTAAGTCACAGGGAATTGGGCAATTCATATTTTTTGGTGTGATTTATTGCTTATGAAAACAGATACATTAATCTATAGAAGTTTTAGGCGTCGTGAACCATAGAAACTGTCGGTTTAATGTGGACCACGTAAAAAATCTTGTATCTAAGAGGTTCAAATTTTATAATCTGAATGTTCCCCACCATACAAAGTACGCAATTTAACACATTATTGAATCGGTTCAGATTATATAATTCGAATGTTCTGGACTAATTTCAAATTATATATTCCGAACCTACTAAGAGTTTGGCCGGTTACTTGCTCAGCAAGAGTGACTTTGGGTTTTATCAATTTTAATGATTGGTCAGATCAGTTGAACACATTTTTTTATCCCCTTATTAAATGAATCATTTTTTATTTTATTTTGAGAATTACAATAATAGCGTAAATAAAAAAAAATCACTCAGCAGCTCCATCCAAACAAACCAAAACGCAACCGCGCAATTGATAACAACAGAGGTTCTTGTTTCTGTTTTCCCAATCCCTCAAACTTTTCATTTTTACTTTCAATTTTCTCTTTGTTTTGTTTCATTCTTGAACCTGTCTGTTTTATCTTCATCTCTTTTGATTCTAGTTCATAATTCATAATTTCATAACCAACCATCAAAAACAACAACCCATTATGTTGAATTTCTCTTTTCAGTTTCACAATTCTGTTCCCTGTTGTCTTCATAAACATGGTTATTACTCTTTTCTTACTCATCATACAAATGTTATTTGTAGTAATAATCACCTTAGCAACAATGTTGTTTTGTTTTCACAACAACCAAATTGTTATGTTCCCTCAATTGGGTCATTAGGGTTTCATCATTCCACCACACCACTCCTGTCTAAGAACAATAAGATTGTTCCTCAACAAAATTTTTATAATGTTGATGTTAATGATGAATATGATGATGTTGTTGATAATTTTGATTATGATGAAGATGAGAACGATGAAAAAAGAGAGGAATTTGATTTATCTTTTGTGTCCAATAAGAAATTGTCTCCTTTAGGAGAACTGGAACAAGATGGTGATGTGTATTTTGGGGCGGAGAAGGAATTGGGTCCCTTGGGAGAAGTGGAAGAAGAAGATGTTGATGTGTCTTTTGTGGCGGAGAAGGATTTGCAACGCCAGGGTTCGAAAGTTGTGAATGAGAATGGAGTTATTTTTTTGGAGGAAATGGATGAGAATGTGTTATCTAATAGGATTTTGGAGCTTAGTAGAACTAATAAGATTAGGAGTGCAATGGAGTATTTTAGGTCAATGAAAATGTTCGGTCTTTGTCCGAATAATCATGCTTGTAATTCTCTTTTGTCTGGTCTTCTGAGAAATGGGTCGTTTGACGATTGCTTTAAAGTATTCGATTTTACGAAAGAGAAAGGGATGACTACGGGACATACTTATAGCTTGATTCTTATGGCATGTGCGAAAGGTCAAGGATGTGATTCGGCTGTTGAATTCTTCAGAAAACTAGAAAGGGAGTGTGATGTGGAGAAGGGTTTTGATGCCGTTGTTTACAACACAATGATATCAATTTGTAAGGAAGTTGACAATTGGAGTGAAATAGAGAGGTTGTGGAGGAGTATGAAGGAAAATGGGTGTGATCGGACACTGGTTACGTATCGCCTGTTAATTAGTAGTTTTGTACGTTGTAACCAAAGTGAGCTTTCTCTTTATGCTTACCATGAAATGGTTCATAATGGATTTGAACCAAACAGCAATATATTAAATTCAATCATTTGTGTATGTGCTAAAGAGGGAAAATGGGACGAAGCATTAAGCGTCTTTCAGAAAATGTTGACAAGTGACTTCAAACCGAACTTAGTTGCGTGCAATGTATTGATTAACTCACTTGGAAAGGAAGGGGAACTCAAACTGGCATTTCAGGTATACAATACGATGAAATCGTTTGGCCAAAAACCAGATGCGTACACATACAACGCTCTAATGAGTTCTCTCAACAAGGCCAATAAACACAATGAAGCTCTCAAGATTTTCAATCGGATTGAAAGAAGTCAGATTTGTGAATTCAACAAACATTTATACAATACTGCTTTGATGTCTTGTTCGGAGCTTCGGCTGTGGGATAGAGCTGTTGAAATTCTGTGGAAAATGGAAGCTTCTGGACTGTCTGATTTGACAGTTTCGTATAACCTAGTGATCAGGACTTGTGAGCTTGTGAAAAAGCCGAAAATTGCATGGCAGGTGTATGAGCATATGGTTCACCAGAATTGCAGTCCAAACATATTTACTTATCTGTCCATAATAAGATGCTGTACTAGAGGAGAGCTCTATGAAGAACTAGAAGAAATTCTAAATGTGAGTTAAAAAACTTTTTTTTTTTTTTTTGAATTTCTTAGCATTATTTGTCTTAGTCTAGTTTGTTGTAAAACTAAAAGTAATCCTTAATTATCTGTTCCTAGCTAAAATTGTTTTCTAAATAGATAATACTTGAACCTCAATCAAGGTATATATTTGTTTACACTAGCATTACTTTCCCCCAACTGTTTCATAGTGTTTTAAAAACAGAATCGGATAGTTCAAGGTTTAATCTTGAACCAACTGCTACTACGGTTGAGTTATTTTAGTGGTTCGATTGCAGTTTTGACCTGGTTGGAGTGGTTTAAGCTTGGTTTTTAAAACATTTATCATCAAAATAATTTGTGAATTTTACACCTTCAATTTATGAATCTAAATTTGGATTTCAAAATCATGTATATTTGAATCACATAGATTATGAAAGAAGAAACGTCATTTGACCTTAGCGATTGAGTCAATATGCTGGAATTGAATGTGGAAGAGCTAGATTGACCATCATAGATCCCCTTAATTTGGGGTTAATTTCAAAAAGGTTCTTCTATCTGTAATTTCAAAAGAGTAAGCTACTTAAGTATTAATTAAAAAAAATCCCAAAGAGACAATGGTTTCCGAAAACCTTTGCATTTAGAAGTTCGCCAAACCGAAAAAGTTAATATTGTTTGTCTTGATATTATGCTTGCTGAGTATCATGTATACATGGATACTGCTGATCAAACTTGGCTTTTCCATGAAAGTAACATTTTTTTTTTTTAATTAAAATTGTTGAATAATATCTGATCAACCTCCTTCTCCTGACATAAACTCCTTATCTGTTCCTTTTGCAGAAAACTGTGCCAAATGCTGCTCTTTATAATGCTGCTGTTCAAGGGATGTGCTTACGTGGCAACATTAACTTGGCAAATGAGGTTTACACAAAAATGCTGGAGCACGGTCTTGAACCTGATGTCAAAACACGAGTACTGATGCATCCTACGATAAGAAAATAGTCAATAAATAGATTGCTGTTGCCATCAACTAACATGACAGAGTTTTGGAAAAAATGATGGAAGGGATGATAATATAATTGTGAGCTGAATCAGGGTTGGTTGAACATTAAGTAACTCGTTTTTGGGTGCTGGGAAATAGAACAACAGACTCAAATGTCCTTGTAAGTCTTTAACAACTGTGTAGTTACTGTTAGCACTTCTTTCACTCCTTCTATACTGCTGAGTTATGTAAAAAATCATGTTTAATATGCATGAGTTTTTTTTTGTGAATAGTGGTTTTTTGTCAATGAGGTGTCAACTCAGTATAAGAGTTTGACCTTGTAACTGTAAGAGAAGGAGTTCAAAGTTTCTCAGAGACGGTTGTAAAATAACCATGAGTATCGCTCTAGTTAATAAAAGTTCCCTCTTCATCATTTTCTTTTAAATGATGTAATTCCCAATTTCTGTACTTTGTGCTGTGTTCAATATTTCATTTCCTAGACTTGACAATTATACTTTTCATTTTCTCTACCGAGAGATTCTAAAATGTATATTTTCATTTTTCATGGCATACTTTGGTCTGTCAGCAGAATAGGATTACTGCTCTTTTTTTTTTTTTTTTTTTTTTTTTTTCTCATAACTGTATTGAAACTAGGCCCTGTTTGGATAAACAACTTAATTAAGTTCTTATAGCCTAAGTGCATATTATATAAGTGCTTATGCATAAGCTGTTTTTAGCAAAAGGTAAAATAAAGTCAAAATGTATTCATACAAGCTATAAGCTGTTTATATAAGTTACTTCTATAATCTCTCTCAAACAGTATCACAAGAACTTATGCCAGTAGATGAGTTCAAATAAGTCAATCCAAATAGGCATCTAGTCTTTGTTTTGACTGTACCATGGTTCAAAGATCCACCCCTGGAATATCTTATGCTCATTTATTTGATAAAACTATCTGTCATGTCTTTATTTAAGGCACCCCTTTGGAAATCAACAAATATGGTGCGTACCCCTTTGCTACTGATAATGTTCTATAATGAATGTCATTTAATTGTTCAACAGTTTCTGATCAACCTCAGTCCAGGGAATAAAAAGAAGTTGTATTTATTTGATATCAACAAATAACTGTTGGTATTTATTTGATACCAACAGTTTGTCTTCATTTAACAGAGTTTATCATTTCCACCCTTTTTGCAGCTTAAGATTAGTCTTCTTCCAAGTACATTATTTTTCTATGGCTCGAAAAATTTGGAATTAAATTGCTTGGTTTAATGGAAAATATGACAAAATAATAGTAATTTTGGGTATGGTTTAAGCTAAATTTGTGTGGCCTGAGAATTGGTTTGGAGCACATGTGAGTTGCAAGCTGATTTTGGTGGTTATATTTATTACTTGTCCATTTTTGGTGGTTTCAATCTTTCTTTCTTGTCCAATTTTAATTGAGTCATATCAGTTAGGTAAATAATGTTGAGTGTTGTATTATAAGGATTTCAGTGTAAAATGACACATTTCATCTATAGAATATGATAATTTCTGTTTATCCTGCCGAATTTCCTGGAATCGCCCCCCATCTATCGGAAGTTAGTTTCCGATGGAACAAACATCGGAATGTAAGTTTCAATCAGCATTTTTACTGCTAAAATCTCTCGTAACCTAGGTTCTGATGGACATTTTTCTGAGGTCGAACGGGGGACAAACATCAATTATTATACATAAATACTATAAATGCATCAATAATTAAAGTGTCATGCATCATTAGTTTTTTTTCAAAACCAGCTGAAGCACAGAACCATCAAAAAGTAAAGAGAGCAATCTCAACCAAAAACTAGTACCAACTACCTTAGCTAAAGAAGCAAGATTATGAGCTTCACTGTTAAGCTCCTTACTAACATGTTTAACCATTACAAATGGAATTTTCTGTAATAATTTCCAACAATCAGACACTATAGGCTGAATGGACACGACAACAGTGTTCTTGTTGACACAGTTAACTACTGCCAGCGCATCACTGACCACTTTCACACTTTGGATTCCTTGGACAGATGCATTTTGTCGAAGATACAAGAAATAGAGAAGATGATTAGAATGGTGGTGGCCAATTCAGATGGGATGCAATTATTCCCTAATGCCATCACACAAAACTCTGCAGTCACTGTTTCAGATCACTATCCTATACTATAGTGGTGATCTGTGATATGGCAACAGACATGTCAAAAAAGGATTCAGGTTTGAAAATATGTGGCTCATTGAACCAGAATTTAGCGATGGGGATCTAAATACCGGATTTTTTTCATGCAGCAGCTTTAGCGCGTCGCAAGGTACATACTATGAAATCTTTACTTGAAAGTAACGACGTTATTGTTGATAAGGAAGAAGCGATCCAGAAAGTTACTTTGGATTACTCTGGTGATTTGTTTGAATGCCGGAACACAGTTTGGTCCCTTGCTTTATCTGCCTTGCATAGATGTTTAACTGAAGAGACGATAGCTCGATGTTAATAGCTCTATTTTTCAAGACTGAATTCCATGATTCCTTATTTGAAATGAAACCAGATAAATGTCTAGGGTTGGATGAATTAAATCTTAAATTCTATCATCATTTTTGGCTAATAGTCATCTTACTGGAACCTCCACCTCTCGAAGATAACCACGTGAATCGATCAATACTATGAATATTAAAACTGAAATTTAGACAACTTCATATGCAATTCACTTGATCCAAATCGTTTTCCTTTCTTTTTCCGTCTCTTAGCAAGCCCATATACATATTTCTCTCTCTTTTTGGTACCTAATGACTAGTATAACCCGCCAAAAGCTTATGTTCTTGCTTTGCTCACCGTCTTCTTGGTCTCTTTCTTAGTTATGTTAAAATTCTATCAAGTTTCAGCATCTTTAAAACATTCCCTTTTGATTCTCACTTTACTTTGAGATGGTTGCTTTTCTGACATTGAATGTTTCCTAGAAACACATGAAAAAGACTAAAAAGCCCAGCGGTAGTTAATTACCGCCGGTTTTCTAGTTATAAGCCAGCGGTAGTTAACTACCGCTGGAGCATTTTAGTATTTTTACATGTGTTTTTAGGAAGTTTCAGATGTTAAAAAAGCAATTTTCTTACTTTGAAACCTCTTGATTTATGTTTAACTGTTTATGTGGATTATGATTGATGTAATGCTTACCCCCAGTGGTTTTGACCGCCTACCTGTCTGTATGGATGGGTAGACGTTGTGCATGATGAGTTGCTTCAGTGAGTTGCTTGATGCTTGGTCGGATATCGGGAGCTATCTCAGGTATCGGTTTCGTAGGGTCTAGGATAAGCTCTGATCTAGGTGTCTGTTTACGTTCATCTAGATTATCTGTTTTGGATTTATTCATGTTGGAGATTTACCCATTTGTCGGGACTTGGAGAACTTTTATGTTGATGTATTTTTGATATCATGACATGTATGCTTCGAAGTATTTGGTTTATATCCGTTGCGACTGTTGAGATTTTTATGCATGCATGTTGAATTTGAATTTTGTTTGATGATGTAGCGTCTATTTCTTGAATATATGTATTATTAGCGTGTTTTACCGCTTTAATAGAAATAGGGCGTTACACCACCTGCCAATCAATCATTCCAACCATTATTGCAGCAATCATCAACAATTAAGAAGATGTCTGCGCAAGTCTACAAGCAATTATTTGCAAAGGAGAGAGCACCTATTAATGTTTCTTTTAAAACTAATAATGCTGTTTTTCAGGTCCAACAAGTGGACAAAGTTCAACATTTAATGGCTGCAGGTCAATCATTAGTGATGTCTCCTACTTTTAATGTCACTGATTACCGTGCAGAATTTGTTTCCACAAAAGACAAAGCAAGTCAGCCGAGTCGAGCCCAAGCCGCCAGGAAGGATAAAGGAGCGGCTGCAGTACAGAGTCATGGGAAGCCGAGAAAGCCAGCCATCGTGCGCAACCCAGTGCAGCCAGATTCTTTCATGGCTTTTGCACGTGGGGCCAATAGAGCTGGTGGGCCTCAAAAAGAAGCTGGGCCTAAAAAAAGGTCTAGAACAAAAACTGCTGAAGAAGGTGACCATGGGAAAGAGGGGCGGAAAGAAATGTCTGTTTTTAATAATCCAGTGTATGAAAAAAAATGAAACGGCGGGACCTGCTAGGCAGGCCTGCCGAGACCAATGAGTATTGTAGCATGGAATTGCCGAGGCCTGGAAACCTGCGAGTAATTCCTAAAATTAAATTTCTTGTCCGGTATTATAAACTGGATATCCTTTTTCTTTGTGAAACCATGGTTGAAGTCAATAAAATAGAGGAATTTCTTTATCTTTTGGGTTATTATTTTTGTTTTGCACCTGCTAGAAATAATAGAGGCGGAGGCATTGCGTTGTTTTGGCAAAATACGGTTAACTGTAGTATTGTTAATTATTCGGCTAACCATATTAGCGCTAAAATTGAAGAAGTTAACCGTAGGGCGTGGATTTTTACAGGTTTCTACGGTATCCAGAAGTTACTAGAAGAAGAGACTCTTGGAATTTTATTCGGGGTCTTGCTAGACAAATAAATTTACCTTGGTGCCTAATGGGAGATTTTAATGATATCCTTCATGCCGATGAGAAAAAAGGAAGGGCCACTAGACCAAATTGGCTTATCAGGGGATTTCGTCAAGCTACACAAGATGCTGGCCTCATTGATGTTCATTTGGAGGGTTATCCGTGTTGAGGCAAAATCCCTAATTTATTTTAAAGATAACAAACCTTGATGATTAAGGAATTAATGGATTTTGATTAATTTGTTGGTATTTAACTTGTGCTCTTGAGTGGTTAACTAAGACAGGAACAAGTGTAAATTCATACCAAGATACAAAGAATCAAAGGACATAAAAACTTAAGAACTCAGTCAGAGTTCAGAAAGTTAAAAAGAGTTCAGAAGGTTGGACAGAGTTCAGAAGGTTGTTCATGATGAACATCAAGAACCAAGCCCAGAAATTCATGAACTAAATGAAGAACATGCAAGGTTCACGTGACTTAAATGAAAGCCCAGAAAAGTACATGACTGAGATCAATCAAGGAATAAAAGCATTTATTTGATTAAAGTCAAAAGGGGCATCTTCAATGTTCATTTAAGACTATGAACAATTGAAGTACAAAACATTAGGAATATTCCATTAAGAATATCATCCTAGATGTTTTCCATGCTGCACTTCATAAATGTTTCACTATTAGGATTTGATTACATTAATTACAAGTCTTACAAATCATCCTAAGTGAAACAAAAGAAACATTCTGAAGTCCCCTGAGTTCAGAAAGTTCGATCCTGCTCCATGCTTTTTCTGACGTGAACAGTACAGTGGTTGGAAAGCAAAAGGCAAAGTCAAAAGCTAGATCAGATCTGATTCAACAAGATCTCGACACATAAGGGAGTTGGTACTGTACAAAGCAAACCAAATCCCCTAAAGCATGGTAGTGAAGTGACAGCTCCACTTTATGAGATTCTGCACTAGTTCCAAGACAGATTTCAAAGAAGATCTGATCCAGGAATATTCTGAAGTACGTCCAAGAACAATCTTCAAGTACAACCCATAAATTCATGTGACATTCATCTGCAAAAGTCCAGATGCACATCTGACCGTTCATCAACATGAACCCAGATGAAGATCATGAAGAACACAACAACATTCTGAAGTATTCTCAAGAACACAACAACATTCTGAAGTATTTCAGTTTGCCCAGAATTTCAAGTTAAAGTTGGTGGGTCCCAGGACACGTGGCATAAGACCAGTGGTCACTCTCCAACGGCTACAAAGGCTCAAGAACTCTATAAATAGAGATCAAGACCTCAGCATAACACACACCTTTGCAAAGCATACAAGAAAACAACATAAGAGTGTTTGAAGCTTTAGCAAAAATATTGATCATCACAAAGATTCCAAGAAGTCTTCAAAAGTGTAAATCAATATCTCTCTTATCTTTTCAAAGATAAATCTCAACCTCCATTCTTCTCTTGTCTGATCTATATCATTCAAACCTCCATACAAATTGTAAAGAAAAGTCTCATCTAGCTTTAGGGGTACTAAAGTGTTAGTTTGAGCAGAAAGGTGTAAAAGTCTAAGTGGGTAACTTAGCAAGAAAGGTGTAAGCCTACTGAGGCTAAGAGAATACAGTTGTTGTAATTGTTCAGGTGAACAAGGTTGTAAGGTGCAGGATTTGAGAAGTTATCTCAAGCATCATAGTGGAAAATCTCACAAGATTGTGAGGAGTGGACTAACCCACATTGGGTGAACCACTATAAATTTCTGTGTGTTCTTCTTCTCTTCTCTTTACTATTTACCTACAATAAACACAACACACACAAACACATTTAATTATTTAAATTGTTTTTATACTAACACTTCAGAACGTTCTGAAGTCTGTCTGTTAACTTAACCATTCCAAGTTATCAACTTGAGAATACCTTTTAAGTGGCAGGTTTAATTTTTAAAGGGTCACAATTCAAACCCCCCTTCCTTGTGACTATTTTATCTACTTCAATCCGTTCACTTGGTTTAAAAGTTTGGGTACTACGCGTGCTGTAGAGGAAAAGTTGGATTGAGCTTTAGCAACTAATTCTTGGATGCAGCTCTTTCCCAATGCAAAACTAGAAAGTCTTGTTGCTCCTTCATCAGATCATTTTCATATCTTGCTAGATAGAACTCCGATGGCTCGAAGTCATAGAGTCGAAAGGTCGTTCAAATTTGAAAATGCATGGAGAGTTGAGGGAGGGGTAAATGTTGTTGTTCGAGGTAGTTGGCTTGGGAGTACAGGAAGTAATGTCATCAATAAATTATCAAATTGTGCAGAAGACCTAACGCATTGGAGTAAAACCCATTGCAATAAACTTCAAGTAGATATTGAACAATGTAGGAAACAACTCAGCAGATGTCGTACTATCCATGGAATCCAAGATGAGGTTCATTTTGATAATCTTAGGCAAAAACTCAACCAAATGTTGGTTCAAGAGGATATGTATTGGAGACAACGAGCTAAAACTCATTGGTATCGCGACGGAGACCTGAACACAAAGTTTTTTCATGCTGCAGCAACTTCTAGGAAAAAAGTTAACAAAATTCTTTCTCTTGAAAATAATGAAGGAATTCGCATTACTGATGAGGCTGGAATGCGTTCTGTTGCGAAAAACTATTTTGATGAATTGTTTGAAGGCCATGAAAGTATTCGCTCTCCAGTAATCAATATGCTGAATCAAGTAATTAATAATGAAGACAATCTTCAATTAACAGCCTCTTTTTGCTGAGAAGAATTTAAAGAAGCAATGTTCTCTATGCAACCTGATAAATGCCCAGGCCCTGATGGTTTCAATCCAGGGTTTTATCAACACTTCTGGTCTATCTGCAGTGATGATATTTTCAATGAGTGCTGTCAGTGGATGAATGAAGGACAATTCCCTCCATCTCTAAATTCTACAAACATAGCGCTGATACCAAAAGGAGCAGAACAAAAAACTATGAAGGACTGGAGACCTATAGCTCTATGTAATGTTCTTTACAAACTTTTGTCGAAGGTCCTGGCAAATCGTCTGAAGAAAATCCTACACAAATGTATTGCTGACTCACAGTCTACTTTTGTTCCTGGTATATCCATTCTGGATAACGCTTTAGTTGCCATTGAATTAGTTCACTACATGAAGACGAAGACAAAAGGTAAAGAGAAAAGCGTGGCGCTGAAGCTGGATATAAGTAAAGCGTATGATAGAATTGATTGGGCTTACCTCAAAGATGTTATGAGTAAGATGGGATTCTCAGAGAAATGGATCCAGTGGATCATGATGTGTGTGGAAACAGTTGATTATTCTGTCATCTTGAATAAAGAAAAGGTTGGTCCTATCATTCCAGGTCGCGGATTACGACAAGATGATCCATTGTCACCATATTTGTTCATTCTTTGCACTGAAGGACTATCAGCGCTAATCAGAAATGCTGAAAACAAAGGGGTTCTTCAAGGTGTTCGTGTATGTCGTATTGCTCCAAGAGTATCTCACCTTCTGTTCGCTAATGATTGTTTCTTGTTTTTTCAAACGGATGTGCATCAGGCGAATATAATGAAGCAGATATTGAACTAGTATGAGGAAGCGTCAGGTCAAGCTATCAGTCTTCCTAAGTCCGAAATCTTTTACAGCAGAAATGTGGAAGACCCAATAAAGCAATCCATCACCAACATATTGGGAGTTAGAGCGGTCTTAGGGACTAGTAAATATCTTGGCTTACCTTCAATGGTAAGGCATAGCAAAAAAGCAACTTCCAGCTTCATCAAGGATAGAGTTTGGCAAAAAATAAGTAGTTGGAGTAGTAAATGTTTGTCCAAAGCAGGTAGAGAGGTTATGATCAAATCTGTTCTTCAAGCTATTCCATCTTATATTATGAGTATCTTCAGGCTACCCAATACTCTTCTGGATGAAATAGAGAAGATGATGAATGCTTTTTGGTGGGGTCATGGTGGTTCAATCAATAGAGGTTTGAATTGACTTTCTTGGGAAAAACTATTTGTTAACAAAAATGATGGAGGTATGGGCTTCAAGGATTTGGCAGCTTTTAATGTGGCAATGCTTGGTAAACAAGGGTGGCAATTACAAACTAATTTGGATAGTCTCGTCTCAAAAAATTTCAAAGCTAGATACTACCCAAATAGCAGTTATCTAGATGCTAAACTGGGATATAACCTTAGTTTTGTTTGGCGAAGTATTCTCAGCGCTAAAGTGGTGGTTAGACAAGGAGCTCGTTGGAAAATTGGTGCGAGATTCGATATCCCCATTATTAGTGAACCATGGATTGGATTAGGATCCAGTATTCCACCCGTTTGTGATGACATGTTGGCTCTTCAACCATATTCAGTGGGAAATCTAATTGACCAAGAGCACAAAGTTTGGAATGAATCATTGGTCCGTCAGCTATTTGCAATAGAAACGGCCCAAAATATCTTGAATACTCCTCTGCATCATCAGGTCCAGAGGGAAAAACGGCCATTATTCAGTAAGAAGTGCCTATCGCATCTGCATAGAAGAAGTCATCAACAATGATCACTTGGGCAAACCATGGTATTGGAGTGGCATCTGGAGACTGAAAGTTCCCCCCAAAGTCAAGAATTTGGCGTGGAGAATTTGTAGAGATTGTTTTCCGACTCGTGTGAAGCTACGAAGCAGGGGTGTCAATTACCCCTCAGAGTGTGTCAGGTGCGAAGACCCCCATGAAGACAGTTACCATCTTCTTTTTTACTGCCTGATAGCCGTTGATATCTGGCAGACAGCAAACCTTTGGCATTTGATTTCCCTATCCATACACCAATTTGATAATGCTCCTGATATTATTTTTAATTTAGGCTAAAATATGATTTTGGTCCCTGCAAATATAGCGAGTTTGGGTTTTCGTCCCTCGTAAAAAAAAAAATTGAAATTCGTCCCTGCAAAATTTTTTGCTTTTTAAAATAGTTCCTAGGTCCATTTTTTTGCTGATTTGTCACATTTCTGCCTACGTGTCAGTTGTTAACTGTGTTAAGCTTCCCACATGTCCTCTACGTGGCAATTATACCATTTAACATATTTTAAAAACATTTTTAAAAATTCAAATAACTTATTTTTGGAATTTAAAAAAACCAATTAATTTTAATTAAAAAAACAGCAGAAAAGGAGGTAATTTTAATTTTAATTTTAATTTCAAACAACATTCATCTTCATCAACAAATTAATTCATGTTCATCCCCAAATTTTAATTCACAAATTTGGATCTACATTTCTAACACACACATCATCTTCCTCAAAACCACACCAATCTAAGCTTCAACCTTTCTTCTTCAAGCTAAACTCAATTTAACACAGCAAATTCATCCCAAACCTTCATGTTTGTTGTTCCTCCTCCTTCTTATTCTTCTCTTCGCATATATCTTTTTCCTTCCTCCCCTTCTTCTTCTTTGTTGTTCCATTCAATCATTTATCAATTCATTTTCTTCAAATCGAATTTCTAGAAAACAAAATTATGGAAAAACGGCATGGTCGAAATTCAGATCGATATCCATCCAAATCCCTCTTGTTTTATTATTTGGATCCGCCTCCTTGTGATATGCGGCCGCCGCCGCAATCGAGTAGGCCTCTATCATTTTCGATTTTTTATCTCCTTTTCATATCAATCCATCGTGGTCGTTGCCGTGCGCTTGTGTGCTTCATATTTCTTTGATTTTCTGCTGTTTTGTTGTTTTTGTTCGTTGACAAACAATTCCATAAAGCTTCTGTGATGTGTTGAATCAATTTGGGATAAATTTTGATTGTCTTGAATCAATTCTTGCTTGTTTTTCTTCTTCTGTTTGTGTTGAATCAATTTGAGAAGAATTGGTTTGAGTAAAAAATTGGATTTATTGCTTTAGATTTTGGAGGTGGTTATGGTGGTAGAGGTGGCGGTGATTATGGCAGTGGTTGTGAACCTGTCGAAGGTGGTGGTTATGGCTGTGGTTTGCCGACTCTCTAATATTTTTAATTAAACCTTTTTTTTGTTTTTCTTTTTGGAAACTAAATTTAATTTTAATTAAAACAATTGCCACTTGTGTGCCATGTGTACGTTTTTGCACAGTCAGTATGGGCCACATAAGCAAAAATGTGACAAATCAGCAAAAAAGTGGACCCAAGAACTATTTTAAAAAATAAATAATTTTGCAGGGATGGATTTCAAATTTTTTTTTTTACCAGAGACTAAAACCCAAATTCGTTATATTTGCAGGGATCAAAAGCATATTTTAACCTTTAATTTATTACAAAACTTGTCTGCAACTCAAATTGAGAATATTGTTACCATAATGTGGAGTATATGGAAAGCTAGGAACCTGAAACTTTGGCAACAAGTGTCAGATTCAACTTTCACCATTCTGAAAAGAGCAAAACATCTACTAGAAGGTTGGAGAAGTGCTAATCGTAAGCAAGCTCCTTTATGGCATGACAATTCATCTTCCACTCCGAGTTCTTCTCATCATAATGGGGATACGAACGTTCGATGGAGGAAATCGAGTACTGGTAGATATAAATGCAATGTTGATGCATCATTTCCAAATAACTTAAACAAAGTAGGTTTTGGAATGGGCATCCGAGATTCAAATGGGAATCATGTCCGCTCTAAAACTATGTGTTTCTCTCCAGGTTGTTCTATTGATATAGGGGAGGCCTTGGGTTTACATCACGCAACTCGGTGGATACAAGAACTTCAACTCACAAATGTTGATTTCGAGGTTGGCTCTAAAAGAGTAGCTGATTATTTCAACAAAGGTCGTGGAGATGTCACCGAATTTGGTTTTATTATGGATAGCAGTATCCACTTCTGTAACACCTACTTAACAAACTCTCATGTCGAGTTTATTAGGAGGCAAGCGAATGAGGTTGCATACACTTTAGCTAAAGCAGCTACATCTAGTACTAGCTTCCAGGTCTTTGATGATATTTCTGCATGTATTAATGATCTGATTTTTAATGAAATGATATAATTTACTTTCTCTAAAAAATAAAAAATAAAGTAATTATCTGATCGCACTTGTCTTTCTCGACACGAAATGAATTATTTCAAAGCTGATAGGATACAGATATAGTTACCAAAATTATCATTAATATTTTTAAAGCATATACTATATATGAATACGTACTGATCCGCAATTATCGCATCCAGTTCAGCAATCATAATCCTAATTGGGAAATAACTTAGTGAATTACTACTTGTAAAAATACTATAATTGTCCTTCTAAACACGAAATGAATAATGTCGTAATTCTGAACTAATTACTTGTAAAAATAAATCATTGCATATCTGTTTTAAATTCAAAAAAATTAAAATAGTCATTGTGATAATGGTAATACAAATAATTTATTTAAGAAATTATTTTCAAATTAAAATTCCAAAAATAAAATAAAAAATGAAAGTTAAATTACATGCTGGTCCTCTCCAAAAGCAAGTATTACTTTTAGCTGAACATTTTTATGTACAAACTATGGCAACACAATTTTATTTCAATTTCAAGTTTAAAAATACTTTTAACATTAATATTAAAACTGAAGTTTCAAAAAGTTGAGATGAAATAGATATTATGAAACTTAAACAAGTGAATTAAATTAAAATGAGCATTATAACATAAAAACACAATAGAATGTATATACAAACAAGATATTGACACCCAAATTATTGATTGAATATAACATTCACAAGGATATGTTTTATGTTACTAAGAATAAAACATCATTTTAAGAGCAATCATAATTTTAGAAAACCAAATTTAAACTAAAAAATTGAGGCATTTTTTTCTTCCAATTATAGGTCAAAAGCCACTATTAGGCCAATCTTCTTCTTTTGTAGTTTTTAATATAACTTGTAGACAAGAAGATATATTCAAAGGTACAACAGAAGAAGTTCTAGTGCATGATAGCCAAATTCATTTACTATGTTATCCTCTTGTATGAGCATTTTTTGAGATAGCAGAATTTCACCATTTGAAATCAGAGAACATCCTTCAACTAACTTATTGAAATTTACATCCATCATAACCCCAAACTAATGATTTAAAAATCGAACCGAAAAAACAAAGTTGCATGCTTCATCTCGTTCTTATTATTTAATTTTTTCTTTTTTTTTTTTGGCATCTGGTTAGTCATGGTTCAATTGAACCACGACTAATTGGATCATAAAATAAAATAATGATTTAATGGTTTTTGTCATGACAATTAGGAGACTTTATCTTATAACTCAAGTATTGCAATGAAATAATGAGATTGAGAAAAGAAGAACAAGGATCAATGGAGCAAACTAGTATTATTCATTCACTATTTTTTTTCGGCAAATACAAGATACTGAGAAAAGAATACAAGACATTGAATTAAAGAACTGTATTGAAACTAAGAAATCAATAAAAGACTGGGGTCCTATGCGACACCAACACATACACAGACACCAACCCTACGCTCCAACACTAGTAATGAATTAAAAAATAAAAAGAATGAAAGTAATCACATGCGACGGTGCCCGGTGTCGGACACCGACACATTTTAGACACCAGACACATTCAATCTGAAGTGTCAGTGCTACGCAGCTTGTATCAATCTAATTTTGAAGAGTAGGATAATCATGTGATGGAGCAGCTGGTTGAGAATGATTTAGGACATCAGACAGAACAAGCAAGTTGAAAACTCCAGGTTTTGTCAACCAAGCAGTCAGCACTTCTCCAGGAGACACCAATCTTCCCAAATTATTCTCATAAATTCTGAAGGGGGAGCCCATGCCATTTAGGAGTGCTTCAACAGCCTTTTTTAAAGTTCCATCTCCAAGCACTTTACTGTGCTTTCCCCAGCCAGTTAAAATGCTACAAAAAAAAATAAAAAAATGAAATTGTGATCAACAATTTAATCATCTTATTAATCCAATTAAATGAAAACAATAAAAAATTCATAGGTAGTAAAGATCCATACTTGACAAACTTAGGCAGTTGAATGCCTTGAAAAAGAGAACTATGCAAACTGAGCAACCATGAATGAACCATTGCACAAGCAGCACCACAAGACATCAGATGCAGATCCAAGCAAGAAATTGACCATTCGCCTTTCCACACATTTCGGCGTCTCCCTTCAATTACAACCATTTCAGCTCCGCGTTTCTGATGTCAATAACAAATTTTATTATAAAAAAACAGAAAATCAGAATGTTAGATAAACAAATTAGAAAATTAACAGAAGCAAAACTGATACATTTCTGATGGCTGGACTTTTTACCTGACCAAAGTGCCACAGCATATCAGTGAGGGCGTTATAAAAGGCAGACGAAGTTGAAGGATCCATACACATGAGTTCATCGAACAGAGTCTCAGCACTTAGCCATACTTGTTCTCTGTAACCCATTAACAGTCCATTGGTGACACCATACACTTGATTATCAAACAAGCGGAGCGTGTCTAACAGCAATGAAGCATCCTCATATGAATTGCAGAGACTGCATCAAAATGGATCAAATTATATGGTTTGAAAATGGTTATAATTCATGCGAGAATATCAAAGCACGCATTACAAAAGATGTATAATTCAAAAAATATATTTACCTGCAAGCATTCAAAATGGCTGAAAATGTGACAACATTTGGTTTAATGTTCAGCTCATGCATTTTTTGGAAGAGCCACAATATGCAGTGTTTGTCTTGTCGTCCACTTCTATTCTTCTTTAAATGACCAGCTTTTTCAGCAGCAAGTTGCTCGAACATCTTCAAAATCCGGTCCTCCCCCGGCTTATTCTGAAAAGCACCATCAATAACAATAGGAGACGATTGTTCAATCGGATAGTCAATGGCATCAGAAGATCCATTAACTCCATACTCCAAAGTTGGCGATTGTTGAGATGCATCAATTATGGAGTTGAAAGTGACCACATTTGGCTTTATTCCTTTCTCCATCATTGCCATAAGCAACATAATAGAAGACTCCATTAAACCGTTTTTGCATAGTGTATCTATGATTGCACTATAAAAGACGACGTCAATCTCCAATCTTGCCATCTTGAACTCTCTATAAACATCCATCGCTTCCTGAAACATTTCACCTTTAGTGTACATATCGATCATTGTAGAGTAAGTTAGCGTATTTGGATATATATTCCGAGCCTTCATCTCCTCAAATAGTCTTCTAACTTCATCATACATGCCATGCTTGCCATACCCGGACAAAAGAGCATTGTAGGTTACTACATCTCTATTGATTCCGCTTCTCTCCATCTCTTTGCACTTCTCAATAGCTTCATCAAGATTGCCGAGCTTCTCGTAGATTCCGACGAGTGTGTTATAGGACACTCTATCAAGACAAACAGATCGGAGCTTCATTTCTTCATACAGGTTTAGGGCGTCTTCCAAGAGGTTGGCCTTGGCATAGCCATCCATCATTGCACTGTAAGTCACCACATTTGGCCAAACTCTCTTCGACGACATCTCTTCAAATACCCTTCTAGCCAAATCAATTTGGCCTGCCTTACACAAGGTGTCCAAATATGTGTTATAAGTAAACACATCGGGAACAATACACCTGTGGTCCATTTCACTCAATAATTTTTGAGCCATTTCCCACATGCCCTTCGATGCGCAAACAGAAAGGAGTGAGTTGTAAGTAAGCCGATCTGGCATTAAGCCGTTGGCTATCATTTCATCGTAAAACTTAACGACTACATCAAAACTCACTTCCCCTTTCGCCCCAGCATCAATGATTGAATTGTACGTTATCACATTAGGTACAACTCCCCAGCTACTCATGGACCTGAACAAATCCACGGCATCAGGGAAGCGGCCATTTCGGCCAAATGCACTAATCATGGCCGAAAAGGAATGCACAGTGCTTCCATACCCTTCAAGCCTAGCTCTTTCAAACAATCCCAAAGCAAGATTAATCTCCCCTAACCTACCAAGAGTGCCAATCATAGCACTAACTAACTTGCCTTTATCAACCCTCCCATTTTGTTTCGACATAATGAAATCAAAACACTTTTTAGCATGCAAAAGACTACGAGTATTACCAAACTCTTTTAGCATGTAAATATAATCTTCAACCTCCCATAACTTATGTTCATATGAAATAAAAACATTATCAATAGCAGCGATATTGTTACCAGCTTTGAATAGACAGCTAAGTGCCTCGTCAGCCGCAGCACTGTGAGCATGTTTATTTGGAGTCACCCTCGGCATTCCAGAATGCATCTTGGCCGCAAACCGCGTTGATTTCCTCCCAGAAAATTCAGGAGCCAACCTTGATTGCCTGCCCTCCAGCAAAGTGGAGGAATATGCAGGTCTGCCTCTGCCATTGCCCCTGCCACCAGCAGCAGCAGCAGCAGCAGCAGCATTTCCACTTCCATTGGCACCAACTTCAGCAACAGCAGCAGCAGCTAAAGGTGCAGAGTTTGAGCTGGAATAGTGCCTAGAAGACGAAGACCAACGGTCTCTAGGACGTTTATGAGTACTATGGTGACTATGTCTACTGTTTTGTTGATTTTTGTGATTGTGATGATGATTTTCAGCATTTCTAGGAGCAGCAGGGAGTGAGGAGTAGTTTGGTGGAGGGGTTGGTGTAGAAGTCATTGTAGAAAAAAGCTAAAAGAGTATCTAAAACATTTGGCTAAAGAAGAGCTTTTAGCTTCACTACACAAGAATCAATGGCTTGTATCTAAAACTTTTGGAGAAAGGAGAGAGATTTTGGTTTGTGTGAGGAGAATGGCTGAGAGTGAGGAACCTTCTTCAACTTCTGGCTTTTTAACCACTCTATCTATTCACATAGATTTCTATATCAGTTATTGGATAAGATCATCTGTTTTTCATTAAACAAGTTTTTCCAACAACTTTTAACCATGATTCTCTTTAAAAAAAAAATTACCACATAAACAAAATAATATATATGAATGGGGTCCATGAGTTTATTTTATTTAATTTGTTCAAGTATTTATTTTTTTCGGTAAATATGTCTCTTTAGAAAATAAAGAATGTTAAGTTTTAGTCCTTACATAAGTCTTATTCAGATCATTTTTTGTATAATTTTCATATAAAAATACGAGTTCGTATTTTAATCGCTGTCTATAATCCCTACAAAGCTAGAAATTGTTAATTTTATAAGGATTAAAAATATATTTAAGTATTTTTCTTACTAATATAATTTTATAATGGAAAGGATGCGTAAGATTATTTTTTTACCGTAGTGTTGGAAAAATAGGTTAAAGTAACACTAGTCTCATTATAGTATGTTAAGATCAAAACAACGCAAATTTAATTTTCACAGCTGTTCAAATTCCTTTCCAGGTCATATTGATAAAACAATTTATTTCGTGTCCAGAACGAAAAATATTATAAGTATAAACTTAATTTTTTTGCCAATTAAGGTTGTGACTGGCTTAATTTGATGAATACGTTAATGGAAAAGTTATTAAAGTATTCAGAGTATCTGTTCAATGTATTATTACATAAAATTTGGTAACTATATTGACGACATTCTCCGTTCACATCTTTTGAGATAATTAACTTCGTGTTCAGAGAAAGACAATAGAATTAAAATATTTATTATATTATTTACCGATTAAAGTTATTATTGCTGTACTACATATCTAGATTAATGAATGATGATATAATTACAGAGTGAATAGGCTATATCATCCCCGAATTTGCGCGTACTGATTAATTTCATCTTTGAATTTTTCATAATAGCCAACATATCCCTAAATTTTATAAGTGTCAATCAATTGAGTTTCTCTGTTAAGTTGGGTCTTTAACGGTGATGACATGGAATGTGATATTATTGAAATCAAGTTAGTCCCTGAATTTTTGTGGAAAACATCAAATCAATCCCTACAATATATGCAAAACTATCAAGCAAGTCCTTGAAACCCTAGTATCAGATTTTCCCCCAAATCGATTCTCATCTTGTCTTCTCCCATCCCAAATTCGATTCTCATCAGCTTCATCTGTGTCATCCGAAATTCGATTTCCTTTCTTATATTGTTCTATCATGTTATTTTCCATCACCAGCTTCATCTCCTTAACTAGAAGATTGTTGGAAGATGTCAAGCAGCAGAGGTAATTCAAACAACAGAGGTTCACATTCCTATTCGATTTTCAGAAATGGTGGAAGGGCACATAGTACTTCTGGTCGATTTCAAGAAATGCAGCAATCTATGTTACCGGTGTATGGGTGCAATCTTCCCATGAAGGTGTACATATCTAACACATTTGAGAACCAAGGGCGTCGATTTTAGAAATGTCATAATTGGAAAAGAAAGGTTAGTTATATTTAAGATTGTTTGATGCTGATAATGACGTAAGTTGATGTTGAACTGATAATTTAAGTTGGTCATAGAATGTTCATACTTGTGAGCTGTTTATCTAGGATGATGACATTATACCAGGGGCTACACCCATGATTCGTGTTGATCATGTTATGGAAGTGTCGTTGGAGGAGGATAGGTCAAGGGTGGAAGGAATCAATATCCAAGAAGCTTGTAGTAAATGCAGCAACATTGAAGAAGTTATGAAGACATTTGAATCCATTGAAGTTGCAAAGTGGAAGACAAAGTATAAGGCTGAGAGGAAGAAAGTTATGTGGGTGGCATTAACCTTGATGATTAGCTGGGTTTTTTGTGTGTGTTTATGCTAAGAATTGATGTAATGTGATAGGGTTATTTTGAAGTAGTATGATGAGATCATATGTAGTAGTTGTTATTTTAGTTGAGGTGTTATGAATCAAAGTTTTAACAAGTTAAGATTTATTAATGAATGAAACAGGTGTAACACCCATACTAAACGTATCTAGAATATTTAGCATGGGTGTTATCTTAGTACTGGGTACATAAAATTTACAACATAAAAGCTTCAACTGAATATTAACATCTATACAAGTTCGTACATTTAATACATCAATCATAGATATCCAATCCATACTTCTAGTAAATACTTGAATCCATAACAATAATCTGCAACTGATACGAACGAGTACATGATGATAATCCATTCAGTTACGTATCTGCTGCCTCTTGCTACAAAACCTGCTGATCTGAAACATAAAAGGATGGGGTTTAGGGTTCAGTTTTGGTAGGAGGAAGGAGAGGATAAATAGCTTATTGGAGTTCAAATGGCTTAAAGTTCATAACATTCATTTCTTGTGAATTTTGAGTGAAAAATTTAGAGGATTTGGTGAGAAAGAGAGAATAGCGTGAGAGAGGGTAAAAGGCAATAAGGAAGCCAATACAAATACCCAACAATTTCCCCCTTTGACAAATTTTTGGCTAAAACAAAACTGAGGCCACATATACAACACAGAGAGATACGAGCATCCATTTCTTCAATCATCATGAGCACACATCCATGAAGAAACGGGCAGCACATCAAAAATAATATCTAAAGAGATACCTTAAATATGCTTCTTCAAATCATCACAAACAAACATCCATGAAGAAGAATAAAACATTTTCAAAAACTACTTTCAGAACAAACTTTCAATGAAAAGTAGCATAAAACAGTATCACGGAAGAGAATCAGAGATGTGCACAATACTTAAAGGGATACCACAAATAAATCTTCAGTCACTTAGCTTTAATTAATCAGACATGAAGAGAATAAAACATACTCATAACAAACCACTTCCATATCTTCAAACATAATCTTCATCAGGAACATGGTAGTTAAGAGAAATCAGGTACCAACAAAAAAAAAAATATCAGAGACATGCAGCAGCGGATTGTGAAGGTAGCAATGCCTCACAAATAAACTAGCAAGGGAAAAATAATTTCCCTTACACACACGTAACAAATAGGGAAAAATAAATTCCCAAAAGTAATGTGCAGCATACATCCGAATGTTCCAACGTCCTTTACCATACATCAGACAGGAACAAATAAATTCACATCAGCAAGGGAACAAAATAAATTTTCCATACCTACATGCACTGTCCTCTAGATGTTTGAACATCTTACCCCACATCCTGCGAACACAGCTTGAATAGATCCAAGCACATTTCATAGTACCACTCCCCCTCAAGATAACAACCTAAGAGTGAATACACAGACAAAAAATCCACTACTGCCCCTGAACACATGCATATATACGATTGGAAGCCCAAAAATCCTAATGCGCAAATAGAGGAATACTTCAGAGGCAACTATAGAATGTTCCAACATTCATTAAAACATCGACATGGAACATTCAACATACAGACTTCAAAGTCACACAAACAATGTTCCAACATTCAATAGAACATTAATCAGGGAACATGCACAGAATAATACTGAGAGACTGAGGGAAAACTTCTCAGGCAAACAAAATCAAGATGTTGCAACTTCAGTGACAACATCAACAAAAAATATACCATACCAAAATAATTGCAAAATAAATGAAATAACATACACACATGCATAAAACAAAACCAGACGGATTAGACATACCATCCACTCCCCCTTTTTAGCCACAAAATATGCCAAAATAAGAACTTCAGGAGTCAGAAGAATAATACTAGAATATCAAGAGTAAATAAAATGCGGTGTACAACAAACTACATGAATTATTTTATCCCTCTCCCTCGGGTTTCCTTCCAAGTGACTTTTTTATATTTTTCTTTTTCTTCTACTTCTACCCCTAGTTCTACTTCTACCACTACATCTAAGCCTACACTATTTTTTTTCTTCCACCCCTTCATTAAGACATTGCTCGGTATCTATTTTACATTTTCAACCACTTCTTCTATAGAGCTCTCTTCTCTTTTTAGGTGATCTATGATTACATTGAGATGAGACTCTATGTTTTTACTTAAGGCCTGGTACGCCTCAAGACTTCTATTGATGAAATCGCTAGACTCTTCTAATTTCTTCATAAAATTATTAAGCATCAGAGCTAAGATTCCCACCAATTCCGTATTGTCCTCATCTTTCTCAACTACTTCCTCAATATGGTTATTTTGGTTTAATTTTTCTAATATAAACATATTGATGGAATCTAATTTTTCAATATAGAATCATTGGCTTTTGCAAAGAGAAATTCAAGGGTGTGGTTTTTTTCCATAAATTTTTTTATTTTGAACTTGGGGATAATACTCACAAGTGGAATTTCTCATGCCATAACCAAAATTTTGTGTTTTCATATGGCATGAAATTTGTTCCAATGTGACCTTTTGCATATTCAGCCCCGTGGAAACCATATTTAAAACTTTGTAGTTGAACATGTCTTGCTTTCAAAGAGTTAAAATACCAATTATTCATAACTACGAGTGGAAAATTTTCACAAAACAACTAACAAGTAATTAATACTAAGCATATACCGCCGTTGTTCGTTTGGAATTATTTGGTTGCTACAAGCTCTGGCAAGTGGTTCTGTTGTTCTTTTACAATTCCATAAACCTTTGTCGTCTTCCTGACAAGTGCGCCGTTGTTTGTTGATGGGTGTTTTTTTTTTTTTTTTTTTTTGGGGGGGGGGGGGGGGGGAGCTTTGGTTTGTTCACACGCACCTCTTTTTGTGTTGTTCACCGTTGTTGGTCCGGCTATTGTTTTGTTCTTGTTGGGTTGCCGAGTTGTTTTGCTCGTGGGTTTCTGGATTTTCAACGTCGCCGGGAGGTTTGTTTTTGTGGGTCTTCAGCTATGTTATTTTCTGTTTTATGGTTGTTCGGAGATTAGGTGACAACTTTAGATTTATACATTTGTGGTGGATAGGTTTCGTAAACTAAAAGGGTATAGTTTTTTTAACTCGAAAGTGTTTGTTGGTTATGAACGTATCGAAGTCATCCCTCAATCTAAGTTATTATGCGTTGAATTGAAATCAGTTGTTTTTGTAGTTTATACCTTTGATTCTCTGATGCTCCGAATCTGTTAATATCTGCAGGTCTCAAGGCATTTTGTTGTCTAAAATAGCATTTTGTCGACAAAAAAATCATATAAGACCCAAATTAGTAAATTCCATAAAATTTTGTTATGTTTTGTTTTGTCGTGTTTGGATGTTTTGTCTTGTGTTATTTTATCCAGTAGCAAATCAAACGCACCCTAAAAGTAAAAAGAAAGGGTTTTGTTTGTGTTTGGTCTTAAGATTATTTATGCTTGTAACTTCATAGATTAATCTCTACAGTCAAGTAGAACGACAATAGTTGATTAATCCCTCTCTTTTATTGTTTTATTTTGTTAAAAAATCAATTTTCAAGAAAGGGTTTCTAAAATTCGTAGTTTGGCCCTGGCAGGTAAGTCTAACCAATAATAACTTTTTATTTTTTTATTTTTATAAAAGTCTAACAAATAATTATTATTTCACCCAAAAATCAAACTCAAATTATTTGAAGAAATGTTAAATAAAGATTTAAGGGTAGTGCATTTTGTATTTTATGAAAATTTCTAGTTACACCCCCAATAAAACCTAGTTACACCCTAAAATGACTTAAAATGTCTAAAATACCCTAAAATAAATAAATTTCCAATTGCACCAAAACCCTTTCATCTCTTCTAAAACCTAATATGTGTGTTCCTCCTTCCCAAACCTAGAATACGATCACCTTTTCTCTTCTCTTCATCGAAATCCACTCTTATTCATCTTCCAAAACTCATTCGTACCACTTTTTCTTCATTTTCTTCGCATCTTGTTGCCAATTTAAAAGGTAATCTTCTACTTCGATTCTTGATATATTTTACATTTACACTTGGTAACCCCTAATTTGCATGTGTTTTGTTGATTATATGAGATATGTTCAGTTTGAGTAAAAAGGCACGTACATACAAATAAATCGAAATTTTTAGCAAAAAAATGATATAATAGTTCCAATTATTCCTCTGATTAGATCATTGGCTAAATCAAAATTTTGTAATGTATTAGGGCATCATATTAGTAAGTCAATTTGGGCTAATTCATCTGATTTTGATATTATTGACCAATTTTTGTGAATATGCAGAAATCTTTCTCATTATTAGAATGGATCCTAAAAAAAAAAGTTTGTATCGAATAAAATATATACTTCGGCTGTCTTGTATAAAAACTTTGGCTTGTAAACACAAAAGTATCATACGCACTTTTTTGAAAAGATCAGGTTCATAAGAATTATTGGAATAATTCTTTACAGAGGAAGAAGAGATTCTTTCTTTCATTTTTACAAGAGATTCTTCTACTTTGCACAGGTTAAATAGAAATCGGATTTGGTATTTGATTATTCTTTTCAGCAAAGATATGGTCAATGATGAATGATTGGTTATGTTATGATACTTAAATATTCTAGATATCGAATTTGTATTTTATATATATAAAAGATTATGAAATGTTCATGTAGTTAAGAGTTGAGTTTCAATATTCCTCTTCTGGAGAAGTAACCCAGGTTTAGATGTATACATGGGGAAAGTCGTGTGCAATGAAAAATGCATTCACAACTTAGGGAGGGATTTTTTATTGTTTTATTTGATTAAAGAATGAATTTTCTACTCCATGAGGCTAGGTCCGGGTTCGAGACCCGAACAACCCATTTAAAATTATTAAATAAAGTAAATATTGTGAAATATATATCGCTATTACATATCATAACGAAGTAATATCCTTAGAATATAGAAACCTTTTTTTGAATGAATGGTGAAATAAGGTGAAAAGGGAAAATTTGTGTTAATCTAGATGAATAATAGAATACAATGGATATTGATATTGGTTGACACTAGTATATTAGTTATGTTATACTGTTGAATAACAAGCCCTTAATTCTATACTTATAGAGAATTTGTGTGCTTGGGAGTCCCTGATAATTAAATTTAAATAAACCCAAGATTTTACCATGACTGCAATTTTAGAGAGACGCGATAGCGAAAACCTATAGGGTCACTTCTGTAACTGGATAACCAACACTGAAAAATCGTCTTTACAGTGGATGGTTTAGTGTTTTGATGATCCCTACATTGTTGACCGCAACTTCTGTATTTATTATCGCTTTCATTGCAGCCCCTCCCGTAGATATTGATGATATTCGTGAGCCTGTTTTTGGATCTCTACTTCACAAAAACAATATTATTTATGGTGCCACTATTCCTACTTTTGCAGCTATCGGTTTTCATTATTCCCACAACAGCAATCCTTATGAACTAATTGTTATACACTTCTTACTTGGTGTAGCTTGTTCCATCGGTCGTGAGTGGGAACTGTTTTCGTCTGGGTATGCGCCCTTGGATTGTTATTGCATATTCAGTTCCTGTTGCAGCTGCTAGTGCAGTTTTCTTGATCTACCCAATTGGTCAAGGAAGCTTTTCAGATGGTATGCCTCTAGGAATCTATGGTACTTTCAACTTTACGATTGTATTTCAGGTTGAGCATAATATTCTTATGCATTCATTTCACATGTTAGGTGTAGCTGGTGTATTTGACGGTTCCCTATTTAGTAATATGCATTCTTCCTTGTTAACTTCTAATAATCAAGGAAACCATAAAAAATGAATCTGCTAATGAAGGTTAGACATTCGGTCAAGAGGAAGAAACCTATAATATTGTAGTTGCTTATGGTTATTTTGGCTGATTGATCTTCCAATATGCTAGTTTCAACAATTCTTATTCTTTACATTTCTTCCTAGCTGCTTGGCCTATAGTAGGTATCTAGTTTACCGCGTAAGGTATCAACACTATAGCTTTCAATTTAAATGGTTTCAATTTTTACCAATCAGTAGTTGATAGTCAAGGTTGTGTAATTAACACCTGGGCTGATATTGTTGACCGTGTTAACCTTGGTATGGAAGTTATGCATGAACGTAATGCTCATAACTTCCATCTAGACCTAGTTGTGGTCTCCATCAATAAATGGATAATATGTTGGTTTTAAAAAAGGATACGAGTTTTTGAAAAGAAGAGGGTAAAGGAGTAGTATCAATTAGTTAGTAGTCTTTTTATGTATACATATCAAAGAGTTTTGAGCATTTTTATATGAAAATGAGAGTTTTGATATTAACTTAAAATTTGAAATAAATTTAGGTTTGGTAAAAAAAAAAAACATTAAATAAATTTAAATGTTAACCAAAAATACATAAGGTGTAATTAGAAATTTAATTATTCAATTCAAACCATGAAAACTTTACTTACTAAACCAGGGTACAAGGAACCGGGGAACTTCACTAGGGCATAGGGAAGCGGGAACCTGAAAATATACGATCTTATCCGATTATCAAACCTCAAAACCCAGAAGTGAAAAACAAAGAAAACCAATAATTTCATTGATTTTAAATACCCAAAACCTCTCTCTTTTCCCTCCTTTCTGTTGAATTTAAATACCCTTTTGTTGATTCTTGATCAATCAAGCAAAAAGTTCCCTCCTTTTTGTTGATTTTATATACCCTTTTGCCAAGAGTTCTTCACTTTGTGTCAGAGTATCGAACCTAGATCATCAAGTTGAAAACTTGTTATTGATTTTAGATACCCTTTTGAGTTTTTTCATCTTTTAGTTTTTCTGCAATGGCTTCTTCTACACCAACCCCTCCACCAAACTACTCTTCACTCCCTTCTGCACCGAGACAACGTCGCCAAAATCACCATAAACGTCATAGACACTATTCCAACTCAAAGTCTGCACCTTTATCTGCTGCTGCTGGTAGTAGCAATGCTGCTGCTACTGGCAGAGGCAATGGCAGTGGCAGAGCCTCCACATTAGGTTCTTTACTTGAAGGCAGGCAATCAAGGTTGGCTCCGGAATTTTCTGGGAGGAGATCAACGCGGTTCGCGGCCAAGATGCATTCTGGAATGCCGAGGGTGACTCCAAACAAACATGCTCACAGTGCTGCGGCTGACGAGGCACTTAGTTATCTATTCAATGCTGGTAACAATATTGCGGCTATTGATAATGTTTTGATTGCATATGAATCTGAGTTATGGGAGGTTGAAGATTATATTTATATGCTTAAAGAGTTTGGTAATACTGGTCATTTTTTGTTGGCGACTAAGTGTTTTGATTTTATTATATGGAAGCAAAATGGGAGGATTGCTAAGGGTAAGTTAGTTAGTACTATGATTGGTACTCTTGGTAGGTTAGGGGAGATTAATCATGCTTTGAGATTGTTTGAAAGTGCTAGGCTTGAAGGGCATGGAAACACTGTGTATTCCTTTTCGGCTATGATTAGTGCTTATGGCCGTAATGGGCACTTCAGTGATGCTGTAGATTTGTTTAGGTCCATGAGAAGCTGGGGTGTTTATCCTAATTTAATTTCGTATAATTCGTTAATTGATGCGGGGGCTAAAGGGGAGGTGGATTTTGATGTAGTTGTTAAGTTTTTTGATGAAATGCTAGCTGAAGGCATTGTGCCAGATAGGCTTACTTACAATTCACTGCTTTCTGTCTGCGCCTCGAAGGGCATGTGGGAAACGGCTCAGAAGTTATTGAGTGAAATGGATCAAAAGGGTATTGTTCGCGATGCCTTTACTTATAACACTTATTTGGACACATTGTGTAAGGGCGGCCAAATAGATTTGGCTAGGAGGGTCTTGGAAGAAATGTCTTCCAGGAGAGTTTGGCCAACTGTTGTGACTTATAGCACAATGATAGATGGTTGTGCCAAGGCTAACCTCTTGGAAGATGCCCTAAATTTGTACGAAGAAATGAAGCTTCGATCTATTTCTGTTGATAGAGTGTCCTATAACACAATGGTCGGAATCTATGCGAAGCTCGGTAGGTTTGATGAAGCCATTGGTCAATGCAAAGAGATGGAGAGTTGTGGAATGAAAAGAGATGTTGTAACTTATAATGCACTTTTGTCCGGATACGGCAGGTATGGCATGTATGATGAAGTTAGAAGACTATTTGAAGAGATGAAGGCTTGGAACATATATCCAAATACGCTAACTTACTCTACAATGATTGATGTTTACACTAAAGGAGGAATGTTTCAGGAAGCAATGGATGTTTATAAAGATTTCAAGAAGGCACAATTGGAGGTTGATGTTGTCTTTTATACTTCAATTATAGATTCACTATGCAAAAATGGTTTAGTGGAGTCTTCTATTATGTTGCTTATTGCAATGATAGAGAAAGGAATCAAGCCAAATGTTGTCACTTTCAACTCCATAATTGATGCCTCCAGACAATCGCCAACTCTGGAATATGGGGTTCATGGTTCTTCACAAGCCGTTGAGTATCCAACTGAACAATTGTCTTCTATGCTTATCGATGGTGCTTTTCAGAATAAGACAGGGGATGACCGGATCTTGAAAATGTTCGAGCAGCTTGCTGCTGAAAAAGCTGGTCATAGAGAGAAGGATAGGAAGGGACGACAAGACCAACACTGCATATTGTGGCTCTTCCAAAAAATGCATGAGCTGAACATTAAACCAAATGTTGTCACATTTTCAGCCATTTTGAATGCTTGCAGGTAAATACTGACAATTTTTTTCTTTCGATTATCTTAAATCATACATATTTTGTAATGAATATACAACCAATCTCAAAGCTTGTACTTGATCCATTTTGATGCAGTCGTTGCAATTCATTTGAGGACGCTTCAATGCTGTTAGGTGCACTTCGCCTGTTTGATAACCAGGTCTATGGTGTAACGCATGGATTGTTGATGGGTTATAGAGAACAAGTATGGTTTCAGGCTCAAACTCTGTTTGATGAAATGAGGCGTATGGATTCTTCAACTGCATCCGCCTTCTATAACGCCCTCACAGATATGCTGTGGCAGTTTGGTCAGGTAAAGTCCAGCCATTAGAAATTTGCTAGTTTTGCATCTGTTAGTATTGTAAGAAATTCACTCATTTTCTATTTTGGTTGTAATAAATTTGATTTTCACATCAGAGACGCGGAGCTGAAATGGTTGTAACCGAAGGGAGACGCCGAAATGTGTGGAAAGGTGAATGGTCAATTTCTTGTCTGGATCTGCATCTGATGTCTTGTGGTGCTGCTTGTGCAATGGTTCATTCATGGTTGCTCAATATGCATAGTACTTTATTTGAAGGCTCTGAACTGCCTAAGATTGTGACGTATGGATCTTTTTCACCTAAGATTTTATTTTCCTTCGATTGTATTAATGAGAGGATTAAACTGTTGATCATAATTTTAATTTTAATTTGTTTTGCAGCATCTTAACTGGTTGGGGAAAGCACAGCAAAGTGATGGGTGACGGAACTTTGAAAAGGGCTGTCGAGGCACTCCTTAATGGAATGGGGTCACCCTTTAGGATTGCTGAGGGTAATTTGGGAAGGTATTATTCTCCTGGAAATTTGTTGGCTACTTGGCTGAGACAACCCAGCATTTTCAATCTGCTTGTTCTGTATGATGTCCTAAATCATTCTCAAGCTGCTGCTCCATCACATGCATGATTTTCCATATGACGTAATGTTGTAATATAGATTCAGATAGTGAAGATTAGGATTGGTTGAACTAGCTCAAACTGAAGAAGGGTCATAATGTTTTTAGTGCTCTTAGGATTTGTTGTGTAACCTAGAGTTGATTCTTCCATGAACCATGATACTAGACTTTGGTGTAATTTTTTCTCATCTATGTTTGTGCACATGATTGGAGTTACCTCTTCAACCCTTCAAGGTGTGAAGAGTTTTCACTTGTGAATTGTGATGCATAGCTTGATGACATGAATAAATTTTGTTTACTTCGTATGGTTTTTTAACTCTATTTCACGCTGTCATCGGCCTGCAAAAAAAATTCGCCATTGCTAATATATATTATGTCATGGTTGTTCAAATTGGAACAATATGAGTCAACTGGAACATGGTCCTCTCAGTTTTCTTGTTCCAATTCTAAAGCTTTAGCAAGAACTTGTTTTTCGTTCTTTAGAAACTATGATAATTAAAATTTCTGTGATAATCTTGAGGTAGAGATTCCAGATATTATTATAAAAATGTCTAAACTTTTTTTCTGTTACTAGCAATGACTCACTAAAGAGTCTGAAATATTATTCAAGTGACAAATTAAAAAAATAAAATCATTATGTCATGAATACAAGTGCAAATCATCAGGTCATCTATGACAAAATTCCAAACAAAGTGCAAAAAGTATACTTTCGACTTTAGACAGAGACAAGCCAATCACTCATGGGTATTTCTCTGTTTTTTTTTTTTTTGGTCTTAGATGAAGTGGTAATCCACTAAAATTAAACTCACACGTAAATGTGAGGTCCTGGGTTCGAACCCGGATCACGATGTCCGGACTTGCAATTTCGGCATTTGTCAGTTGAGCTAGACCACTCATGGCTATTTCTAATAGAAAGTAAGTGTATTATCAACCCCAGCGTGAGTTAACTCACGTTCGGGATATCCAATGTGAGTTAACTCTCGTTTAACACTACGTGACTTAAGTCATGTAGGTATAAAGCCAGTAGGTATAAAGCCAACGTGAGTTAACTCACGTTGCGATGCATTACTTGTTTTAGGCAATTCTCAGCACCTCCACACTTCAAACACACACTTCTTTCCCTCTTCACCTCCAAAACGCCCAAAAGTACGATTTGAAGGGCAACGTGACTTAACTCACGTTGGTGCCCAGAATTTGAATTTTGGTGCCATTTTTTTTCTTTCTTAGACTTGTTCCGCAAGTTATTTATAATTTTTTTTCTTGTTATTTTTATTCATTAGATATAGTGATGGTTGAAAATTATGACTCGACTTGTTTTGATTTTAAGACAAATACTTAAAAAACCGCAATTTTGTCCCGAGTGCGCGTTCACCCATGGGTCAGTTTTCGTGCCCCAAATTTTCAAGCAATATACATATACCGGATATATATGATGTCCATTCAAATGCAATTGATAGCCAAAGTAAGTCCATGAATCCATTCTTGAGGATCAAAATGTCTATCATGAAAGATTCATTATCATTATCATCATTACAACACAACTTAGGCTCACTAACATGATTAACAAGCAAAACATAACATTCTGAGCATCAAGTTCATTCACAACAGCATCAAAAGCCTCAATATGAGTCGTTTTCAAAATAGAAGGATTATACTTAGCAATACCTTCCATAACCTAAGGTGCATCCTAATCATTATAAGTATCATTCACACTGTCATGTTCTTGTCTTGTTCACATGTAAATTGCATATGTTAGTCTAACACTAATAAAATTGTTTTTCACAAGCTCACCAACAAGTTCCTCTAAAGGTCTTCTATCAACCCAGCATATATCTAATTTTATTTTATCCATAATTCATCAATTTAGACATTTAGTTCACAAGTCATAATTTTATTTAGTAAATAATATAATAAATATCTTAATTTTATTGTCTTTCTCCTGTCAAAGAAAATATGATATTGTCTTTCGCAGCACAAAGAATAATCTCAAAAGTTATGAATCATTGAAGGTCAAGAATATAGTTACAAATTTTTTGTTATAATATTATCTAAATCATCAAATTAAAAATGCATAAACCTAATTTGTAAACAATATAGTGTATATCTTTATTATAGTTGTCTTTCTCAACACGAAATGAATAGTTTTGTGTCTATGAACCACAAATGAATTACGACATCTGTCAAAAAGAAAGTTGTAAAGTTTTCCTATAAATGTAAAAATATTTTCAAATGCAATCACGCGGAAATCGTAATATGATACGAAGTTATCTTAAAATTTATCTTAAAATTCCAAATATATAAGTTCAATTTTGAAAACAATACTATTTTAATACGAATATCTTTCTTCGCACGAAATGAATAATAATGCTTTTTAGATTGGCAATGAAAAATGCTTCCAAAACAAAAATATTTTTTAGCTGATTTTTTTAATGCAAAGTAATTTTACATATCAATCAATTAAAATTATTTATATCAAAAAGGATTTTATTTTTTCCTAAATATAATACAATCAAAATTAAAGCATAATGCATGCATATATTTCCTATAAATTCCCATTCATCTTTAACCATTTTCTTCACACAAACACAACTCAAAAGCCCTCTCCTTCCATTCTCAACCTTCACTTTACATTGTTGCAACTCAAGCCAAAAAAACACATTGATTAGTGCAATAAAGCATTCACTTAATACCAACACAAACCATTGTTCTCTCTTTTTTTCCACAATGACTTCTACACCAACTCCTCCACCAAACTACTCCTTAGTCCCTGCTCCAAGACCTGCTGAAAACAATCGAAATCACAATCACCACAATAGTCATAAACGGCATAAAAACCGTTGGTCTTCTTCCTTAAAGTCTGCACCTGTTGTTGCAGCTAAAATGCACTCTGGAATGCCAAGGGTAACACGAAACAAACATGTTCACAGCAATGCTGCAGAGGAGGTGCTTCACTGTCTCTTCAAAGCTGGTAACAATATTGCTGATATTGATAATATTATATTTATATGCTTAAAGAGTTTGGTAATACTGGTCACTTTTTGTTGGCCCTTAGGTGCTTTGATTTTATTGTAAGGAAGCAAAATGGGAGGGTTGCTAAGGGTAAACTATTGAGCCCTTAGGTATACTGCTTTAATATGTTGCACAACCCTTTGCTTTGATGGTTGTATTTGAAACGTACAAGAAATTATACCCTATCACATGAATAAATTAGTGGAAATTCTTCCAGAACTTACTAAACTCAGGAACCTGATAAAATTTGAGGTGAAAGGTATAATTTGTGTTGGAATTAAAAAGTAGAAAAAAGCTAAATACTGTGTAGTGGAGGATTAGTTTCAGGTTATATTTAATGTAAATTTCAATTAACTTTCAAACATAATTGGAGTGCATTTCGAATCATTTACCATCTTATTCATTTTGCTAATACTTGTAGCTGTAAGTTGGATTGTTGTCACTTTTTTTTTTTTTTGGTCAGGATTCGAATCCCGAACTTTGCATATATTATGTATTATCTTTACCAATTGAGCTAAGCTCACGAGGACAATGTGTTATTACTTTTGTAAAAGGAGTTAAAGTTGGAGGCACAGAAAGTGTCATTTTTAAAGTTTGGACGATAAAATCGTCAATTTGTGAAAGTTATGGGGATGCAATTTAGCCTTAAATTTGATGAGCTGACAAAAAATAATTGTTGTGCACGATAGAATATTTAAGTGCATAATCAAATAAAAGATATTACTATTATAGTAATAGTGTTGGGATTGGGAACTCTATTTTTTAAGAACAATGATACACAAACATCCCTATGTGAAAAACCCCCATCTACATCCCTTGTGTGGCATTTTTTTATTAATTTCAATGAGGGCAATTTTGTCTATTTAAAAAGAAAAGAGGGGCAATTTTGTCCAATCAACTCTGCAACTTTCTCACTCTCTTCTCAGTCTTCTTCTCCCCCACTGGCCACCACCGATGGCCCCCCACCAACGTTTTCCGCCGTCTGGAACTTCAAATCACATCATCATCATTGTCGCTCTTAATACTCACCACCAACGTCTCGTCGTCGCCGTCATCACCTGTTCTCTCCTACGTTTATGTTCTACTCTTCTCCAAAATACAATCAGCAACAACCTTTTATACAGATTTCGAACAACAGAGACATAGATTTTGAAAAACAAGAGATGGCGACGGCGACAAGAACGAATACGAAAGAGACAGTCAGATCTGAACAAAACGAAAGGAGGAGGACGAAGGGAGGTCGTCGGTAGCGTGGCTGATGTGGTCGCCGGTGTGAGGGAGAAGAGTGGGTCGACGTCGTGATGTGGAAGAAAAGGTGGAGTTTGTGGTGGTTTTGCCGTCGAAGTTGGCAAAGAAGATGACGGAGGGGGTGGTTGTGAGGGAGGAAGAAGTTGTGATGCTCGTTGGTGAAGGAGAAAGAAAGAGAGAAAGAAAACCAATTTTCTGTTTTTTATTTTCTTCTTATTTTATTGTTGGGTTGGAACAAGACAAAAGAAAATTTGCCACGTTTGCAGTGGTGTAATGTGTGTATGGTTTAAAAGGGTGTACATGAATTTTTTTCCATTTTTTAAACACCTACTCAATTACTCACTTTTTGATTGAGTGAAATTCTTATTGATGAGATCTTAAAACTTTATGTCATATGTCCAACATATGCTTGGTTGACTTTGACCAATAATTTTAATGGGAAAAGACCAAGCTGAACCCAAAAACTAATTTGAAACACCAAAAATATTTTTAAGACTTCAAATTTATGTGTTTAATTTGATTTCTGAAAAACAACGGTAGCTAATTCTTAAGATACACAACTTAAATCATGTAAATAAAAAATCAAGATTGAATATGTTTTTGTCCCTATAAAATCATAGTTTTTAAAAGTTTAATCCTTCTAAAATTTTAAGGCAAATTCTATGGTACACCCAATATATTTGAGTGTACCGGTAAACTCACTCTTTAAATTAATAGTTAAATGAGTTGTTTTTGAAGAAAAATATTGTTTTTTTTTATCACTTATAATTATAATAACTAAATCTTATTCATCAAAAGTGTCAACAAAATAAAATTAATTTTTTTTTGAATTTTTATCACTTATGATGGAGAACATCGATTATTCTTTACGATATTATGTAAAAAAATTAATATGATTCTTATAAACAATGAAATGATGTTTTTTCTTACGAAATGATGTTCTATAAAATATAAATATTGAAAAATATTTATTTCTTACATGAAAAATGATCGTTAATTTGTAAATTTACGAAGCGAGAGTACCGATACACATCACTTTGTGAGTGTACCGTAGAAGTTCCCAAATTTTAATTGTAATTTTAGTTCTTCATAATTTTATAATTTATAAGAATAATCCATATTTTAAAAACTAAAAAATAAATAAATAGTCTTCAAAATAGTCCATATAAATGCAAATAGACACCAAAAGTGAATAATTTTTTTTATATAGATTAAACTTAAAAACTAATAATTTTGTATAGACTAAAAACATATTTAACAAATAAAAATAAAAATAGTTTAATTTAATTTTGTAGGAATTAAATTGAGGGATTTAAACATGACAAAAAAGAAAGAGGATTTGATATTGTAATATCTTTCAAGTTTACAAACTTTTTTTTTTGTTTGTAAAGAAAGAAAGTTTACAAACTAAATTGCAAAGAATGGTAACAGGGTCCTTTCATAGCAAAGTTCACACCATTGTCGTTGTAGTTTCTCTTCAATTCTGCGAGCTGCAATGACGAACTCAATGGGTCCTCCACCCCCCAAAAATCCTAATCCACCCCCACAACAAACCCTAACTCCTTCATCACCACCACTTCCTCCAAATCCCGATTCATCACTACCCGAACCACTACCTCCACCGTCCGATTCCACCACCAATTCATTACAACCACCGCCACTCTCCCGTTCTGACTCCACCACTAATTCATCACTACCCGAACCACCACCTCCACCGTCCGATTCCACCACCAATTCATTACAACCACCGCCACTCTCCGGTTCTGACTCCACCACTAATTCATCTCTACCCGAACCACCGCCACTGTCCCGCTCCGACCTTCCACCACCACCGCCCCGTTCCGACCTGCCACCACCACCATCCCGTTCCAATCTACCGCCACCGTCGAATTCCACCGATACTCAAACCCCTAAACCCTCTCAAGGCGTATCCGTTCCGTATAAGATTCCACCTTGGAGTTCCGCTCCTTGTCATGAATTCTACCTTGAGGTTCTCAAGGATGGTTCCATCATTGATAAATTCAATGTGTATGTTTCCCATTACTTCAACAAACAAAATAAAAAATCATTTTTTTATTTTTTAGGATTTTCTACTTCAACTGAAATTGTGTTTGTTGATTTGGTTTATAGGTATGAAAAAGGTGCTTATATGTTTGGGAGATTGGATATGTGTGATTTTGTGCTTGAACACCCCACTATTTCTAGGTTTCATGCTGGTATGTATGCTATCAACTATTACTATTTTTTGCTCTTAATTTCATGTATTCATTTGCTTGGTATGAAACTAGCTATGAACCACGGACACATACTCGACACTGATATTTAGACAACTGTAGTAATTTAAAAAAAAAAGGAAGTGATTGTATGTAACGACAATGATGTTAGTGTATTGTCAATGCCGCGAGTAATTGTCGGTGTCACATGTCAAACACCCATCAATTTGAAGTGTCAGTAATATATAGGAAACTAATTTACTTTAATCTAGTCAACCGTAATGACAACCCTTCAATTTGATGTGTCGGTGCTACACATGAAACTAGTTTACTATAATATATTTTGAAATTTTAAAATTGTAATAGCAAGATGATATATGGTCATATCATATGATACTTTAACTACACTTATTGATTTTTAAAAACATCTTGTAGTGTCCATAGATTAAAAAAGAAAAGTAAGCCCTACCCTATCCTCCAAAACCCTCCATCCAAACGTAGACTAACAAAATGGAAGTGATTCTATGTAAAACTATGCTTGTTAGTATCTTCTCAGCGTCTGGCCTTCAATTTGAAGTGTCGATGCTACACAGGAAACTGCTTTAGTTTAATTTAATCAAATATAATGCCAATGATTACTACTAATTTTTAATCTTAAGTTGTGGAGGTGGAACTAAGTTTGAGACTGTAAACAGCTGGTAATCTTCATTGTATTTTTTGTGATTTCAAATGTGACGCACTCACTGAGGAATCTCACTGGCAAGATTTTTTTCTTTCTTATCCAGACCTCTTTACTTATTAGGAGTTAGGACAACTACAGACCTCTTAACTAGCTAGGTCATATCTCATTTTCATGTCATAACGTGCCACCTAAGCATAGTTGTAAAGGACATCCCTCATAATCTTTTTCTATTTTATGGAGTATTCTGAATTCTTCAACCTAAATAAAGAACAAGCAGTTGAGTAATGCAGTTTTAGAAAATTGGACAGTGATTGCTTTCTGCCATACATCAGATGAAATAAACTCATCTTGGGCTTCCCTATTACAATGCCAATGCGACTTGATTACACCCATCCATTTTGAAAATATCTGGAAGTCATATTAAAATTGTGCATTGCATTTGTGAACTTCACCGACATTTAAACTTTCATAAAGTTCAGTCATGATTCTTACCTAGATTTTTATTTGTCTGTTGTTAGTTATACAGTTTAAGAGAAGAGGAGATGCATATCTCTATGACCTTGGGAGTACTCATGGCACCTTTTTGAACAAAAATCAGGTATTGCATTGTTTTCTCTCTTCCTCTGGAGTTTTGATAATTCTTTAGATATTTGATACATCAAATTTGTTTTTGTGATCCTTTTGTTTCATAACTATTTTCATGTGCAAAATATACCCTGTGACAGAGATACATCATACAAGAATTGATACTTTTCCTCTTATGTCTTTTTTATTTATTTATATATTTTGGATTTAGAATTCCTCTTCCTGCTATTTCATACATTTAAGTAAGGTATAACAACGGTCTTTAGCATGCAATATATGCTACTAGGTTGGTTGAAGGAGAGTCGGCTAAACATATTTGCTGGTGTTGCTCATTCATATATGATTTTGCTAAAACCTTTTCCAAACTCCAAAGTCATGAACATAATCTCTCTTTTGTACAAAAAAAAAAAAACTTCATCTTCCTTTTTTGCTGCTTAGTTTGGATCATAATTGTTTCCACTTGCATCAAGTGCCCTCTTATTTTTCCCAAACAATAACACGTCTGGACCTAATTTAGCTTAGCAGAACTAACCTTGGCAACATTGTGTCCTGTACCCCCGGGCAAGCAAAATTCTATGCCCATCATTTTATTAACAGCTCTAAAGTTGACAGAAATATCAAGATCAATTGATACTCGCGATCATTGCAATCTAGTTTAACATTTTTTTTTTTTTGGGTGGTGGTCGGGGTTTGAACCCCAGACCTTGCATATATTATGCACTGTCCCTACCAACTGAGCTAAGCTCACAAGGACAATCTAGTTTAACATTTTCACCTTTGAGTACATTTTCAGGTTTTTTTTAAAAAAATTGGACCCGAGCTGTCAGTAAAGAAAAATATTTGCAGATTTGTAACTTTATACTTTTATTATAGAAATCACTGACATAGCTCCATTTTTTTCCTGTTTGCTTAGGTGGAGAAAAACACATACATTGACTTGCGAGTTGGCGATGTTATTCGATTTGGTCGGTAGGTATTATTGTATTAATTTTTCACTTTCACATACAAGGCTTTTTGCGTAGTTTGTATTAATTTTGTTCTTTCTTAAGTCAATATTGGTTCTTTCTTTGTATCTGATGATGTGCTAGATTTTTTATTTATTTTATCTGTGGTAGTATCTATTAGAACCTAACCCACTTGGGTTGACCTGGTGGTGTTGGCTTGGGACCTTGGAGTGTGCTCCTCCTCAAGGTCTCAGGTTTGACTCTCCCCGGTGCCAATTTGGGTGGGATAATTTCGCTTCTTAAAAAGAAAAAAGGTATCTATTAGAACCTGTAAAATATATAAACTCTGTGTCTATAATGAGATCACACACCTTGTATGTATATTTATAATGGTTTTAGAATATAATGGTTTTACAATAAACACATTGAATGCTTAATGAGCAAGCACTAGCCTAGGAAGTTGTATACTCTAGAAGTAATAACAATCAATCTAGGAAGTCATCAGTTCAATTAAAGGAATATCTAAAGATTCTTAATTTTAACAGAACCCATCAGTATTTTATTAAGACATTATAAAATTACCCATCAGTATTTTATTAAGACATTATAAAATTAGTAATTGCAGTATGTGGAGGTTCTCCTGTTGCTTAAAGGTATGTTCAATGGGTCCAATTGAATTGGAATGTGCACTGTCATGTTGATATTTAACCCCTTTGGTCTTCATTGGGATATTGTCATTTCAGATTTATGTAGCGATTGAATTGTGTTGTTCATTGTTATTCCTGAGTATTGTTTTCTGCGCCTATATAATTTTAATTTTTAATAGTTTTTCTGGTTGAGTGCATCCCATCCTCCTGCATTGTTTATGCTCTTCTTTCTCAATAAGTTTCTCTTTTCTATATGTAAAAGAAAGACCTGTCAGATGTTACTCTACTTATACTGAATTACAAGCTCTTAAAAATTTCCAATAAGAATAATCTCACTTATTGTTTTCTGTTTTATCTTTTACGATGTTCATTAAATGTTAAGTAGCGATGAAGAGGATTGGAATGAATGAGTTTTCATTTATGAGGAATATTGTTTCTTGATAAATGTTTCCTCCAGTATTCATTTTGTATTTCATTTACAGGTCAACACGGATGTTCATTTTTCAAGGACCGTCAGAGTTGATGCCTCCTGTAAGATCTGATCTTCATATACTTTTTCCTTTTTCATTAAATTTAGGGCCTTTCACCACTAGTATGTGATAATGTGTCTTGATATCTGTCTTTAAAGAATGATAAAATGTCATAACTGAAAGTGGTTTATGTTCTTGGGACTTCTAATGGACCCTGCACAAATTTCCTGTGTTATGATTTCCTTATGCAAGTTATTGTTATGTTTCTTTGAGTGTTGGATTTTCACTTATAGACAAAAGATCCTTGGGAGTGTGTTTTTAGACAACGGTGTATTCACAGTCAGACTTTTTTGTCCGATAAAATTGTGCCTTTAAGAAATCAACGTTGGACTCCCTTTAGAGACAAGCTCTCTTCAGAGGAGCCTTATCCCTATTTATATGGTTAATGATTTAGCAAATACGTTCTCCACCAAGTTATATAACCAAATATCGACTTTCACTTTTATCATTGCGGAGTTGAATATATATATATATATATTTTTTTTTTGGGGGGGGGGGGGCATAGTAAATTAATCCAGCACTCCCTAAGCTATTGTGTACGTTTTGTAAATCTTTACTTAATTTATTTTATAGCATCCTTGGTGATATCTTGCACATTGTTCCTTATCGGATAAAACTTGACTTTTGAGTTATGCTTTCATTCATTATTAGTAATGGTTTGTGTTTGATTTTGCATGGATTTAATTTTCCATAGTTCTGGTGGACAAACTTTCAAGTATGGTTTAGAGACTAATGAGTTGGATCCAAGTATGGTTTATGATAGAACATTATGGTGTAATTCCAACCCCACTTAGTCGGATAAGGCTTGGTTGTTGTTGTTCTGTTAGACAAATTTTCAATTAGAAATAAAGCCAGGACCAATATTTATTTTATTTATTGTCATTAATCATCAACTATCCTTCAATATGGATTAACTATTGTTCCCAACTTTAGTTAATTTTCAGGAATTCCCAAGTCATAGCTCTATTTTTCATTTTCCAGCTTCCTCCTTATATAATTACATAATTAACAAGTGTGCATTATTATTTATTATGCACCAATGAGTGCGGAGCATTTAACAGAAGATTAAAGTTGTGAACAGATGCTTTTACCTTATCATCTAAGAAAGAAAATCTAGAATAAAAATATGGCAATAAGTCTGTCCATATAAAGAAGCCATGCTGGAAACTCCAATCCCAATGAAAAATAATTCTATATATAAAATATATGGCTATGATGTACTACAAACATTTTCCTTTTTATTTGGCTTGTTTTGAATGGCATAGTTAGAAATTAATAACCAGTTAGAATGTTATAGAAATAAAGAGAAAATGAAAGAAAGATGTGGTAGAATCTTAGAAAGTGAGAAGCTTCCTGTTTCTAGAAACTATTAACTTTGTTCTTCAGATTATTGCTGCAATTAGCATCTTTTCATATTGGCTTTACTTTGTAGGAGGCTAATGTAAAACTTAAGAGAGAAATGAAGATGCGGGAAGCATTGCGAGATAGGGAAGCTTCACTCCGACGAGCAAAGCTAGAGGCATCTGCTGCTGAGGGTATATCATGGGGTATGGGTGAAGATGCCGTTGTTGAAGAAGAAGAGGTAATTGTGGAGCAGTATATGATCTAATATAATTCTTCCTTTGAACTACCTAATTATTCGTTCAAGTTTTATGTTAGAATCTACTTTAATGTGAAAGCTCAAGTTGATATATTTATCTTCTGATTTCAGGATGATGTTGAAGAAATAACGTGGCAGTCATATAAAGGACAGCTTACAGAAAAACAGGAAAAAACCCGTGAGAAAATAATAAAAAGAATGGAAAAGGTGTGTAATTCCTGTTAATATGAATTCCTTTCCTGTGCTATGTTTTTCATTTATGAATTATAGTTCTTAATTAATGCTAACCTTATCGCTTAATAGACCTAGAAACCAGAGCAACTAATGCTCATTCTCATTTCTACAGTTCCTAATTGCTTAGAACCTTTTTTCTTCTGCTGTACTCACAATCCTTATCTCCACCAAGATAATATTCCAAACGACTAAACTAAGAGGTGATATTGGGGCCTCATAAATTAAAGTAAATTAAAGTTGTAGTATGAAATGAATGGTTGATACTTGTAGACCGAATGCAGAAGGCATGTCCTAAAGGATGAGCATCGATAAAATCTCCTAGAATATGGGGGTTGATATTTGTACCCACACAAATACAGAAACTCTCTCCCCTTGCCACCAAAATACAGTTCCCTAGTTGCCTTGTTTTAAGATGGTATACTCAGGATTTCCTGATATCTGTGCATTTTTTTGTGCAGATTGGTAACATGAAGAAAGAAATAAATGCTATACGAGTTAAAGACATTTCTCAGGGTGGATTAACTCAGGGTCAACAAACTCAGATTGCTAGGAATGAGCAAAGAATGGCACAGGTAATGTTGGAGAAAATTAATTAGACTAGAACCTTGCATGTTATTGCTCTCATATTCTGTGATTGTAAATGTTGTGATGCATGAGCACGTTAGCTGATATAAGCTGACATTTTTTTAATTGGACAGATATTGGAAGAACTTGAAAATTTGGAAGAAACGCTGAATGATAGTATTAAAGAAAGTTTAGGTGCACGTACGGGAAAGCCATCTCATGGGAAGAAGAAAGGTGCAGTGGAAGATGAAGAAGATTATATCAGGTATACTATCATATCATCAATGGAAGTTGAAACCTCTTGGGAAGAATCTCATGCTTGTATTTTTTTAATTTTTTGTTGAAATTATGTGTTCCTTTTGGTCAATGTTTGACATGCTTGCTTGGTTTTTCTTATACAACACTTGCAACGATGTACTAGATATAAAAGGCACTTCAATAATTATATTCATTTTTCAGCGATGATGATGATGAGTTTTATGACTGTACAAAGAAAAAACCTCAAAAGAAGCCCGGTGACAGCCAGTCAATCGAGACTGCAGATACTCTTCTTGAAAAGAGAGATACCATCATGAAGGAAATGGGTGACAAGAAAGAGTTGCTTATGACTGAGAAGAACAAAGTGTTGCCAGAGACAGAGAGTACCACACAAGATGACGTTGGTGATTCCCTTGATGCTTATATGTCTGGTCTTTCATCTCAACTAGGTGATTGTTCTCTTAACTTCATATATTAAGCTTTACAGTGCTTTAGTGTATTTAGAAAATTTTGTTTGTCTATAGCCATGTGCTTGTAACAATGTTACATTATGATTGTTTTTACATGTAACCATGTTTTTAAAATTGTGATTATACTTGTAGGATCATATGATCCGGTGAAGTTTTTCCTTCATTTTTCAAAGTACTATAAGCTTTCTACTGCTTGTTACTTCACTTATTACATATAAGCCTTCTACTACATATTTGATTTTTCTGTCTGTTCTCTTCCTGTAAATATTTTAAATAATCATATTAAATAAAATAGACATATGCAACAACTTCAAAATAAATACTCAAATCCATGTACAAAATTTTGTTTGTTTTTTTCCTAACGAATATTCCACTTTTTTACTTTTAGTTCTTGTTTTGTTTTAGTCCCTATAAAATTTATTCTTGTTGGAATTGATCCTTGACTCCTTGCAGTTTGTGTGTCATATTGATTTCAGTCTATATATATTGTCCATATTTTAGAGGCTAAAATCTAATGATCCAACAAAAAGGAGTATAGAGACTAAAACAAAATAACAAGGATTTAAAACAAAAAGTGGTGTATTTGCATTCTAAAGCAAACAATTTTTTTTGCAAGGACTGAAAGTGAAAAGGTGATGTATTTTACAGAGATTAAAAAGATATCTATACCTTTTCTAATCCTACAATCTAGTTTCTGATCATATGTTTTATGATCTTTCACTCATATCCTGATTTAGGTAGGATTTTGATTTTGACAACCGTGCATGTAACAGTAATACTGATAAATGACTTTTATTTTTCCACAATTTCTATTTCATTTTGTGTAATTATGGATATTGAGATGAAGATGGGTATTTGATTACTGCTCTTATCCTTGCTGATTTCTTCTTTTTTGTCAGTGTATGATAAAAGTGCACAGCTTGAGAACGAATTAGCAACTCTTCAATCTGAGCTAGACAGGGTATCCTACCTGTTGAAGATTGCTGACCCAACGGGAGAAGCTGCAAAGAAAAGAGAGTTGAAAGCACTAGAGCCCAAACCAGAAAAAACAGAAGAGGTTGCCCCTATTATCAAGAAGAAACCACCTGCAGAAACCCAGAAAAGCAGTGAGCCTTGTGTGAAGGCAGATGACAATAAATCACATGTGGAAACCCAGAAAATTAGTGATGCTTGTGTTAAGGCAGACAACAATAAACCACACGTGGAAACCCAGAAAATTAGTCATTCTGCAGATGGCTCTGTTAAAGAAGAGAAACCTGCAACTACAACTGTAGATTTGGAGAAGTCACAACCTGGCCATGAGGGGTCGGAGACTGAGAATGCTGTATTTGTTGTCCCAAAACCCCAGTGGCTTGGAGCTGTAGAGGACAGGGTTGCAGATGATAAGCAACAACTGATGACCTCTCTCCATCCGCATGAGATGGACGAATCCGATCAGTTTGTTGATTATAAGGACAGGAACAAAATTTTGGGCGGTGGTGATGATGCAAGCACCTCGTTGGAATCTAGAATCGAGTCTGCTGCTCCCGGTCTAATTTTAAGAAAACGGAAGCAAGTTGAGACAACTGGAACAGGCAGTGATGATGCCTCTCAGCAATCAACATCTTCCACATCAGGTGAACAAACGGCCGAGGATGCTGTGGCACTATTATTGAAGTACCAAAGGGGACTATATGCTGCTTCTGATGATGATGAAAGCCAAGAGAAAAGGCCTAAAAGAGTGATTGGCCCCGAAAAACCATCGTTTTTAAGTGATGAGACAGCTAATGCAGCATGGGTTCCTCCTAAAGGTAAGCACAATTATGTTAATATTCTGACCACATGATTGAATGTTCATTTATTGAATGATCATACAAATCTTTGTCTGTGCAGGACAATCGGGCGATGGACGAACTTCCTTAAATGATAAATATGGCTACTGAGGTACGACGAGGTACATCATTGTTCAATGGAAAAAAGGAGTTCAGGCGGAATATTCAACTAAGAATGTATCAATGAAGGATCGTGCTGAACCTGCTGAACTGAAAGGATGATGAAGTTTGTTGGTGAAAGGACTACTGTAAGTTAACAGAAACAGAGCAGGGTGGAAGGTCTACCATAATGTAGTAACTTCGCCGGTTGGCATCAACTTCATTTATTCCTGATGACATGCCTCCCTCATGTACAGCCACATGATCTGAGTAGCGACTAGCGAGTTGCTTTTATTTCTATGACCAGTTCTCAATGAAGTGGCCTATGACCACCCAAGATTAGCCCAAAAAGCATAGACATACCAATGTACAGTTTGCTTTCCTTCCGTCCCCATTGGAAACTATTTAAGCATGAGAAACATTTTCCCCCCAATATGCTTGCTAAAGTACTAAGAAACCTAACAGATTTTTATTGTTATTTTCATCCCAAGGAGAGAGAAAAATTATGTGCACAGATTCAGCATGAGATTATGATAACTCAGTAGGCAGAGTTTACATCTTGATACTAACAAATTATGTCTTGAGCTCAGCTGATCAATTGAATAAGCTGTCATGTTATAGTTTTTTGTGATGCTGGAGACTAAGGTGTATTGAATTGAGATTTTAATGGATTTTAAAATGCTTTTTTATAATAAAAACGTCCATTGATATTCAATCAAGACTTTTATAAAATATAAATAAATCAAAGCGGAATACTCGTGGCCAATTCATCAAAGCGGCATGAAGGCAGTCCACCCCCACAAGAAGCAGAGACAATGGGTTTACGCAATGCCATTATTTGGCTTGGACATTTGGGACTATCAAATGTGCATTTTGAACTAGATTGTAAGTTAGTAGTGGTAGACAACATAATGGATAGAACTAATAATCAACCGAGTTTGGTAAGATTATATCTGCATGTAGTCTCTTTTGCAACAATTTCTAAACTTTAAAATAAGTTTTGTCATGAGACAAGCAAATTATATCTCCATAGCTCAGTAAGGATGTCACAATTGTATGGTCGTCACCAAGTGTTCGATAGAATTCCATTAAATTTATTGTGATAAATGAAATAATATAAGTTTATATTTGTAAAAAAAAATATATATATAAATAAATCTTGTAGTATCTCAATTAAAATAATCATGAATTTTTTTAAGATAACGAAATCCGTTAATATTAAATTGAGATTTCTTATAACTTTATAAAAATATGTTGGTATTCAAAAGTCTCCAGATTTAGATAGATTTTTGAATGGAATTTGTAATTTTTTTTTACTCATCCAATAATCCCACACAAACCCTTGAGTTTGCCATGCTCTCAAACCCTTTTCTGCCGTCACTTCCATGTCAGGTTATTTTTCTTCTATTTCTTTGTGGAATTGTTTATGAATTATACGTGATCCTGTCACTTCTTTTTCATTGTTTCTTCAACTTGATTAATTTTTGTATGGAAAAAATTTAGATGCATTTCTTTGATGCTTTTCATATGATTTTTTATTAAATCGTCAATGATTTTCTTAAATCTATATTTTTATCGAAGTTTGTTATGACAAAAAGAATGTTTTTTTTTTTTTTTTTTTTTTTTTTTTTTTTTTTTTTTTTTAAGAACTATAGGAAAGTATCTAAGAAAATGCATTTAAATTTTATCTTTTTTTTTTTCTTTATTACTCTGATTCATTGTAATTTTTTTCCCCTTCACTGTGATTATTTTTTTACAGCAATTCATTAATATTGTATGATTTAATGTTATTATCGTTGAGCATCAATTTACTGATTTGTTTGCTTATATTGATTCACTATTTTCTTTTCGTCGTCGTTGTTATTGTTTTTGATGTTTAAAATAAGTGAGTGTTATTTTATTATTTGGTAGTTTTTTTCTTTATTCGTTTGAAGACATTATTTGGTATATAGTCAGTATATTTTTGCCGATTAAGAAACAATGGTTCTTATGAAATAACTAATTCCTTATATATATTAACGATAAAAATAGATGATGATTCACAACAAAGTAACAAAGAAAAGGGTAAATACAAAGATAATTATGTATCTTGGATCATCGAGTAAACTATTGAGTTGTTGCACCTCTAAGTGGGTGATATAAATAGGGGGTTGTGTAATGCCAATGGATCACCTAACAAACAAAATGTAGAAAAAATTATACTTCCTCGACTCAATGCCAAAACTAAATTCCCTAAAAATTATATTTATTGTTCGAGCTGAATGAAGTGGTTTTAGAAACCAATATAACAAGATGCAAACACTTACGTGCGGCAACTCTGGCTTTGGATGGGGCTCAATTGCAAAGACTTTCACAACTAGTGATGAAGTATGATTGATTATAAGGAGTTAAGGATTGTTGTTGGAGGTGGAGTCTCTAGCATGAATAGTTCTATTGCACTAGACAAAGGTGGAATTCTTCCATCTCAAAACTTCCACTTTCTTGTTTAAAAGTTGTTGCATCAGGGTATACTGCTATAGAACTATTTCCGCTAGAAATTTCACCTCCAACAACAATCTTCATCTTCTCATAATCAATCATAGTATTGTCTCGAAGTTTCTTGTGACTTGGGTGGGACTAAAAATAAATAATTGCTAATATAAAAAATTTATAACATACTAAAATTGTAACTATTAATATATTTAAAAGATTATGAACTTAGCTCACCTTTTAAGTAATCGTTCTAGACTTTTTCACTAATTGTGAAAGTCTTCACGATTGTTTCCCTTCCAAGGCTAAAGTTGTTGCACATAAGTGTTGACATCTTGTTATATTGGTTTCTAAACCACTTCATTCGGCTTGAGTAATAAATATAAGTTTTGGGAATCTAGTTTTGACATTGAGTCGAGGGAGTATAATTTGTTCTACATTTTGTTTGCTGAATGATCCATTGGCATCACGCAACCCCCTATTTATATCACCCATCAAGGTGCAACAACTCAATAGTTTCCTCCATGATCCAAGATACATAATTATTTCTGTATTTACCCTTTTCTTTGTTACTTTGTTGTGAATCATCATCTATTTGATCGCTAATATGTATAAGAAACTAGTTATTTCATAAGAACAGTTGTTGTTTCCTAATTGACAAAAGTATAGTAGTGACTATATACCAAATAATATATATTCAATAGTACAAAAAAAACTACCTAGTAATAAAAATAACAATCATTTATTATCATTTCTTCAAAAAAAAAAACAGTCATTTATTATCAATAATAATAACATCAACAACAATATAATATCAATGAAAAAACAATCAAAATATGTATGAAAAAATAATTATTACTTTTTTTAGCGATCTTTGGATGTGTCTTATTTGATTGGGTAATTTACGTCAGTGTTTGTTTGACTCTTTCGAGCGATCTTTTGATGTATCTTGTTTTGCTTTAGAATCATGGTCATTTTTGGATGAACTTTGAACAACTTATTTGCAGTCTATAACACAAGCACAACACTTATCATCATAAGTGTTATGTATTAGTTATTTCTCTGGTAAAAGATAAACGAAAGCTAAATTGTTTTGGTATAAGTTATAAGTTGTTTTCATAAGTTATCTTGAAGAACTAATGAAAATAAGTTGTTTTATGAAGTTCTTCCATATATTCTCAGAAAACTTAAGCGAGTATATAAACTTAAATAAGAAAATTAAACAATGTTTGATTTGAGAAATGGATGAAGGAGACAATATGAACACTTTAGCTTCCAAGGGAACTTATGGTGTGGTTTTGGTAGCCAACTTTTATGCATTCTACATGGGAATGTCACAAAAACCAGCTGTCAAAGCCTTTAATCTTGAAGACAATCTCTTCTGTAGGGGTTGAGAATTATGAAAATTGTTTTTTTTTTACAATGAATAGTTCCTATTGACACAAGTAAAATACGTAAATATCCTTAGCGGTAGTTAACTACCGTTCTGCAAACCGGCAACAGTTAACAGCCGCTGGCACTCAGTGGTAGTTAACTACCGCTGAATACTTTTCTTCAATTTTTTAGGTACAGAGAACCAACCCAATCTTCAATTTCCTTGCGTTCAATTTTTCTTCAATTTCCCTACTACATTCACATATTCACATTCATATTCTTTCCTCTACCTTCTCTTTCTAACCATTCTCTTTCTCTTTCTCTTTCTAATATGCTACAAAAATCTTCTTCATCCTTACCTTATTATTCTCACTCCACCCATTGTTTATAGTTTTTCTTGTTATTGTTGTTTTTGAACATACCCATAACTTCAATTTTTAAAAAAAAAAAACCCATTTTGTTGAATTGGGTATTTTTTTATTGTTGTTTCTGAAACTACCCATTATAATTTTGAAAAGAAAAAAAAAAAGATTTTTTTAAATTGGGTAATTTTTGTTGTTGCTTCTGAAAAAAATCATTCTTTTTTTTTGTATCCATGGATGCACAAGCAGATTTATCAAGCTACTATGCCATCTCCAACAAACTCATCAAATGGGTCACTCACTAATAACTCTTTTTCATTCCATTTGAATTCAAAATCAAACCCTTCTCTTTCATGGCATTTACTTTATGAAAAACTAGATAAAAATGTTCATGTTAATCTCATAAAACAAGAACAAGATGAAGTTGTTGATGGTGATGGTGAAGAAGAAGGTTAAACAATTGATTTCATGGGTAGGCCTATTTGTTTCAAGAGGAGATTAGAGGAAGAAACACAAAGGAATTGAATTGAATGCTTCTGAAAATTTTGTTTGTATTGTTGTGACCTGTGATGGAAGCACTTTGTAGTCATTTGACTAACAAGTATTCAACGGTAGTTAACTACCGCTGGTTTAGCCAATGATAGTTAACTACCACTGAAGGTATTTTAGTCATTTTCATGTGTGTCATTAGGAAACATCTAATGTCAGAAAAGCAACGTTCGAGAATTATAGCCTTGCAAACAAATGCAAGCTTTTGGATTAGTAGTCATGGTACATCAGGATTTGCAATTCATGCACATACTTCTTGATTTGGTGAAGACCATGGTGCTTCATCAAGGCATTCAATTGCAAAAGAATTTAGTGGTACAATTTTATTCATTGAAACCAAAGTTGTGTTACATGATGCACTTGTACCATGCATTGGAGGAATCTTGGGTTTCTACAAATTGTACTATTGTAGTTTGGCTTAACAAATAGTAGGATGTTATCCAATTTGTTTAAGGGTTGAGGGACACATAATTTGATTACCTTGAAAACTTGCATATTAATGAAGATGGAAATATTTTTGTTAGTTATAAGATTGGGAATGACACTTAATTATCATCTTGAATTATGTTGTATTCCATCACATACTAACAATACCATCCTGACCTTTAAATTTTGAATTAGCTTTACATATATTTCGTATACAAATTTATTAGACAAATTAATTAAAAGGAAATGTACATGTACTATCTAGTAAAATGAAAATTAAGAACATAGTTGAATCCTAAAGATGGTTTAAGATTGATATGTTGCTTCAAAAGTAAACACCGATAATGTAAAAAACAAGTTACTTCAATGAAGTTGAAAGTCAAAGACTTGAAATTTAAAAGATTGAAAGATAAATATGATAAGAAAATGTAATTGTCGAAGTCAAATTGACTTGAAAGATAAATGATTTAGAAAATAAAGTGTTGGAATTAGGCATGGCAATGGGGCGGGGTGGGGATGAGTTTTACCTCCCCCGTCCCCATACCCTATTCTCATATACTTACCTGTTACCCTACTCATATCCAACGGGGATGAGAAATAGAATCCTATCCCCGTCCCCGACGGGTTCGGGGATCCCTTCCCCATCCCCATATTCGGAGTGAATCATTTTTTAATAAAAAAAAAAAGTTTTTTTTTTTTCAAACCACAATGGCAATATTGTAAATCATTATGTTCCCTTTAATATTTCCTTAACATAATGATTTGATTGGTCCTTTAAAAATCAAAGGCAATTTTTATATCAGGAATTATTAAACCAAATAACATAACAAAAAAACCAAATAACATAACCAAAATATCAATGTTCAAAATTAACCTATATGATCCAATTTATTAAAATAACATAACCAAATCCAAACCACATAATTGTTCATCAAAAATTTAAAATTGCTAAAATAAATAGCCACATAAAAGTTGTCTGCAGTCTTTTTCTATATGCTACCTACATCTTCAGCTTCACTCTTCAAAATGGGAAGTAACACCACTGGCCAATATTTCACCTATATAATAAAAAATACAAGTTAAACTATAAGCATTAAAGTTAATAAATTGGAAGGTAGTATTAAATAAATGGAATAAAGATCTTACATTCATCATCAGGTTCTATTTCATTGGGTAAAGTTGCAAACTCATTACATAATTGAGAATTCACATCACCTGTAAATAATGCAAATGCAGTACAGATGGTAGTTACCTAAAAAATACAAAGGATTTGTCATCCCTTAAGATATGTAAATTGAAAGAATAGTTTAAAAACATACCATTGTTCTCCTTGCTCCATAGCCAACTTCTAGCACACATCAAAGCCTCCAAGGTTGTCCAATGAAGTCGACTACGATGCGGGCTTAAGATATTTTCACTTGTACTAAATGTTGATTCAGAAGCTACTGAAGTAATAGGAACTGCTAATACATCTTTTGCAATTTCTTGCAATTTCTTGCTTCTATTGTTTCATTTGGTGGTGGTGGTGGTTGAGATGATGAGGGGGTGAGACCAGTAGTAGTTTGGTGTGCACTTTCTTGTGAAATGATGATTGCCTGAGAATCACCAACATTATCCATGTCCATTTCCTGTTGATTTCAAAAACAAAAAAAAATCAGAGCTTTTTATCTCTGATTTATGCTTACAAAAAAAATCCAGTTGAATTGAATAAAAAAGTTGAGCCAAACAAATGCAGAAAAAGACTCGATATACAGGGAAAAAATAATTTTATTCTCTAAAAGCATGTCCTCATACAAGATAAATTTGTGTCTATCAGTACATCACATGGAGTGACAGAACCAAGCAACTTGCTCATCATATTCATTGGCATTGGAGTAGCTAGTGGGAATATGGTAGGCAAAGTGTAGTTCAAGAAACCGCTTCTACTAGGTGCTCAAAATATTCATCATCATATAATTAATGAATTTAAGAATTTATCATGACATGTGAAGTAATAACAATAAGAAATATCCAAATATGCAATAAAAAAATAAGAAAAACAATAAGAAAAATTCAAATATGCAATTCAGTTCTCTATGCCTAATCCAAACATGATGTTCAGTTCAATGGAGTGACATAACCTAGCATTTCAAATAATAACAATAAGAAAAATCCAAATATGCAATAAAATCATGTGTATTGAAAGCAAATTTCAAAAATGTAATAAAATCAAAAGAGAAAGTTTTAGTCCTATATACAATTCTCAAATGTGTAGCGTATATCAGTTAGGTGCCTATAAATCAACACCGATTGCAATAATATTGAAGACAATTCCCAAATACAGATTAAAAAAATAAAACTAATGATATTTTATGAGAAAGGGAAACAAACCGATCCTGTGTTGGACGTGCTTGGTCTGATAGAGTCCTTTTTGAATTACCTGAAAACAATTCATATTCAAAACAAAATCGATATTGATAAATTCAGATAATAAGGGAATGAATGAAATGAACCCAGAAATGTGATCAGCGTTGTGAAAGAAATGAACCCAGAAAACCAATATTGAATTACCAGCTTTGTGAGCAGCGTTGACTGCTTGAGAGAGAATCCAGAAAAGTGCCGTCTGACAATGACATCTGCCTTTTGGACTGGAGTGAAATGATCTAGGGTTGTGTTTCTATTTATATAAAAGGGGGTAAAAAAAGTAATTTTTTACATTTGGGATGTGTATGGGTATGGGTTAGGGGTGGGTACATATAACCCCGTTACCCATCCCATATCCGTACTTTGAAATCAGGGAAAACCCAAACCTATAACCAAATCCAGTCAAAGCGGGGAAAATCCGTCAAATCGGGGTGGGTATGGGCGGGTACCCATGGGGACGGGTATTGTTGTCATGCCTAATTGAAATTAAAATGACTTGAAAAATAAAATGCGAACAAGGTAAAAGAATTAAAAAAGAAACTCTTATATTTTAAATTGCTGGAAATTTAAAATACTTTGAATTAAAATGATAATAATTTAAAAGACGGTGGAAGGTATAAATAGAGTTCGAAAAAACTTGTGTTTATTTAAGAGTATGCTTCATAAACTAAATATTCGACCATTAGTTCTTGGTGAAAACTGTTATATAAAGAGGAAAGAAACTAGGTAACTTCCACATCAATGACAAGGCACAATCGAGGTAGTTACCTTGTTGAGCTGGTCTCAGCACCATATTGTGTTTTAAGAGTTAAGACTCAACACATGCCCAAAATATGTAAAATTATAATATTTGTCTCAACTCCATTTTTATGGTACCTACACATTAGTCTCTCTGCATTATTTATTTTTTTAAATTGGGGAAGAGGATAAAAAAATATTTATTAAAGTGACATTAATTAAAGTTACAAGGCTAAGAAGCTCTCGGAAGATAACTAAAGTCTAACCAAGAATTACTCCAGCTAAAAATTTAACTCTCAAACTAATTTATTCTTTGGCAAAACTAATTTATCTCTTATATCTTTGATGAACAATGCATATACAACATTCGTGAAAAATTTGTCAACATTTTTCTTTTAGATATGCCAAACTCTTGACCCATTTGATTATAGATTGAGATACACTCCCTAAGAAAATCTTCACCATTTAATCAGGTTCTGTTCCTCCTTCAGTCGTTCATTCATGACATATTTCATCAAGCTCAATGGCAAAGAGGAATGTGAAACTTGTGAAAATAATTATTTACTATAATTCATGTGGCTACACTAATTCAAACATGTCCTATATTTACAACAATATAAAAAGTTGTATAGTGTAGAATTCTCTGCAGCTATCCATGGCATAATTTGCAAGGTGACTCAGGAGTTGAGTTTGGTCACAAATTTGCTACTCAAATTATGAAAAGTTCCCAAGATTCTTTTAAAAATAAATAATTGAAATCTATTTTCTTTGCTGCAGTGACCGAAAATGCAAACTTTAACTCATTCCTGAATCTTGATTATTGCACACACCAGCGTAAATAGCCTTCTATCTCTCACGGATCAAAAAGTAGGATGAAGATAATGTCATCGCTTAAGGCCCTCCTTAAAACTCTGCATGCCGTTGAAGATATATACAGACACCGAAATAGCCTCTAGAATGAGAACTTTCATCAGTTATATCGTCCTTGCGCCGAGCTCACACAGACAACTATTGTCAGCAAAGTCTAAAAGACTGAATCCAATCCAAGCATAGAGAAGACAGTAGATCAGTATCAGTTGAAGAAATATGGTGACTCTAAAACTTCATTCAAATCTAAGTTTCCACGTTCGGGTAAGGGTGGAAATTCCAAAGATGGGAATGACTCTTGAAAGCTCTCCAATAACTGTTCACAAGTTAAACAATGTAAAAAATTAAAAACAGAATAAAATACAAAAATCAAATTCAAAATAAATTTAAATAAATTAAGACGCATTATTAAGCAATAATAACTGTGAATCTTGTTACATAATATAATAGCATGGTTTTAGCTTCTTTTTCTTTTGGCATAAATGTACTTTTGATCTCTCTATTTTTACTGATTCACAATTTTAATCCCCTATTTTTTAACTTGGAAATATAGTTCTACAGTTTTCATAATTTCAAACATTTTCCCCACCACTGAATTAGACTTATTTATTTTTGTATAATTCAAAATGTGTTCGGGAAGTGCAGTTAAATCTTCTCTTCTTAAGCAATGCAGAAGGAAGAAATGAAATCCAATAAAACAATCTGTTGTTAATTACATACAAATTTTACACTTCCGAAATTAATTTCACCTCAAGTAAACTATACTTAGGAACAAGATAGCATTGGATATAAAAAAATGAGCATTTAAACCACATACGTTTTCAAGAATTGGAGTCTCATAGAGTTCTACAAACTTCTCTCTTAGTATTCTGTTCATATTATCAACATCACATGCGTGCGTCCAATATGAATCATGGACCCCTACAAGCATATAAATCAATTATTAATCATCATCAGCATTGCAATTATAATAGATAATAGATCAAACACGAATGGAACCATGAGCTTAGCTCACTAGCATTTAATTTTAGTGGTGGGGTCTCCACCATGGCCTAATAGGGTTTAATATTGAAACCAAGGAAATAACCTAACAAGGAAATACCTGCAAAACTCAATCCTGCCTTTTTGCAGGCAATCGCAGTCATCATCATATGAGAACCATCAAGTGAATGAACAAAATTTGGCGGAAATGCGGTTCTCTGCCGCTTGACCATGACCTGCAATATTTGATAATAAAATTTTAAATTTAGATCTGGAAAATGAAAAACAAATCAAAATACTGAAATTTTCTCCAAAATAAACTATGCTATAACTGTTTGCAAACCATTCATATGAATATATGAAAAAAAACGGGGTAAATATTCATAATAATAAACTAAAACTATCGAAATTTTTGAACTGCAAAAGCCTGTCATTCAAGATAATCAGAGAAAAAGCTCATGCATAATATGAGATGACCATAGGCAGCTCAGATTCTATCTAATCAGCTCTAATTCCCACTGTGCTTGAGTGTGTGATGTGAAGCCCAACGGAATCATAAATCCCCAAGCATGAGATTTTATATTTTTAATTCAATAGTAACCTTACGCGGTAATTATTTTCTATAAATATCCTCCCAAATCTTCCTTTATTACCCTCAAACAAGTCGATAAATATTGTTATAAATTACCTTGTCGGTTTCTCGTTTCAATGTTAACATTTGAAGTGAAGTTTTGACCTGCAACACATAATAATAAAAGCTTAATAACTTATCAACAGCCTAGAATAATGGGAACTTGAAAGAAGTACTGGTGATGTAGTTCCAGGAAAATTATGTTGCACTCACAATATGCCTTCCTTGATAACGGTAAGGTTGCACCACGGGAAGTCCAAGAGGAGTGGTCCAACACACTGGTTCATTTTCAGATGCAATCACCTGTTCCAATTGTCTTGGTCATAATCATATCATAACACAATTAAACAAAGCCCCCTCCCTCGAGAGATTAGCATTTTATATTTTTCATTTCCATTTCTAAGTGTGACAATATGCCTGTCTATTGTAGATATGTCAGTAAAAGGAGTAATGTAACATACTTTTGCACAGTCACCAAGCCAGTTCATGATACTTCGCGCGCCTTCAAACATCTCCTGTAAGGCGGTTAAGGTCACCTGAGAAGGAAATAAAGATGATACAAATGTTACATGCTTAACCAGGAGAAGGTCTATTTAAAACACCACCATTTTAACCCTCTAACCTTTGCAGCATAACAAGCAGCACCAAAGAGCTCTGAATCATCTGCAATAGCATCTCTTTCTTTCAACCTTCTCTTTATCTGTTCCCGTGCTCCAATGTATGTGACACCGTAAACTGATGTCATCACCGTCTGCTTGACCAATTTTCTATCCACCTAGACAAAGTTCAATCAGCTCAAAATCAGTTTTGAGATGAGGAATGAATACGAAAAAACAAGCATCTACTGGAATTGGTCAGGGAATAAATTATTTTCATTTGTGTTTATGATTTATTTTTTAATTTATTCTTTCTAACAGCTATAAGTTCCAATATCTCCTTGTAAAAATATGAACCATATCACACCAAAGGAAGAGTAGATAACCTGATTAACCAAAATCTTTGCATGACGAGCTTCAGAAAAAGTTTCCGGATCTTTCTGAGCATCGATTTTCATGATTGCTAATACCCTGCATAGAATTGTTTTGTTATGATGAGGTGTTTTATAGAAGATATCCCTCACAATTCAAGTCAAAAGAGATCAGGAAGAAAATAAACAAAAAGAAGAGCTATTGAAAATTAGAATGACTACAAATAAATAATAAACCGAACAACAGATCAAGAAAAACGATTACTCCATAAACCTAACTTTTTGATAAAACGAACTAAAATATTGACAACAGGCGTAAAACTCACAACCTAATGCAAGAAAGTCTTCATGCTGTCTATAACCACTAAAAGCAACAAGTAGTTCAAGAGTTGTGTTATTTTGACACGAAGTTGACAACAAATTATTATCGACACAAAATTGACAATTATTTTTTACAAAACTTAGATGATTAATGCAGTTTAAATATATGGTTAATTACGTTCACTAGATGGTTAATGAATATAACAAGGTGTCGTTGCAACTCATTCAACCATCAAGTAAACACAATTAACCACGGTTTTGTGTGTGATTAACCACAATTTTTCAAGTGTATACTGGAACACATCGTTGTTACTGAATATCATGTGTATATTTTGAACACCTTAAAATCATCTATATTTGAACACAAATTTGGATAGATAAGGATTTTGAATAGCTAACAAGGTGTCGCAACTCATTAAACCATCAACTAAACACAATTAACCACGATTTTGAATGCCATTAACCACAATTTTCCAAGTGTATATTAGAACACAAATCGTTGTTAATATCATGTATACATTTGAACACCTTAAAAATCATCTATATTTGAACACAAATTTGGATATAGTTGATAAGTTTGTTAGGTGGTTGTTAGAAGTTGTTATTTTGGTTATTCTTATAAAGTCTTTAAATAGCCCTCAATTGTTTGAGGGGAAAGCTTTGAATAATTAAATTTTGTGACTAGAGAATTATCTAGTGTGAAAAGAGAGTGCTCCTTGTATGCAAAATTATCATCTTCATTGTAAATAACTAATGCACTCTAAACCAATATGAGTACTTAAAAACATCTACAAGGTGATCTAAAGAAAAATCAACATGTTGATCAGACATCTTAAACAAATGTGCCTTAATTATAAATTGTATTCAAGGTCTGTGGAATATTCCAAAATAAAGCTAGGCAAGAAATAAAAAACCAAATCATCATATTAGATATAAGGGGAACAAATTTGGACAAGAGACTGTTAACTATGCTAAGAGAGGAGAGGTAAGTTATGACAATATGCAAAACACTAAGTGTGATTGGTTGAGGAGAAATAGGGAAGAGAGAAAAGGGTAAGAGGTGTTGGGGAGAGACAGGGAATCTCCATTGATTGATCCAGAAGATAAACGTGTCAGGAAAAAAAAATCTGTGGGATACACACATTTTCGTCTTCTCTCCAAAGATGGGAACAAAGAACCAAGTAAGGGATTGTTTGTCCCTGGTGCTAGGCAGAGAGTGGATATTAATGAGGATAATTCTGTCCGTTAAAAATTATGCGATTTCTCTCTTCTCTATTTATTTCCCCTTCCTTATTTCGAAACACAAACAATCTACCTGTTCTTTCTCTCTTATCACACTCTTACCGTTTTCTCTTCATATCATATTATCACAATCAATAAACCATGAAAGCTCATTATTGTTATCTTAACTTTAAACTATGTATAATATATGTAAGGCCAAATACCACTTTTGGTCCTTTTAGTTTGACAAAATTCCCAAGTTAGTCCTTTAAGTTTTAAAGTTTCAATTAGGTCCTTTTAGTTTGACAGAATTCCCAAGTTAGTCCTTTAAGTTTCAAATAAGTCTTTTTAGTTGATAACTATTTCACCGTTACCCCTGCTATCAGTATCCGTTTAACTGATGCTGATGTAGTCGTTAAGTTGTTGAGTTTGATCAAAATGCTGCCTTTTAAAAGCTCCAGGGTGTCAAAACGCTACGTTTAATGGTCACAAATAATCATTTATAGTGCTAGAAAGGCAGATATTTTTACAACAACAAATGCATTTCTAGCACAATTAAACAACATTTATAATGCTAGAATGATATTTGTGACCATTAACCGTAACGTTTTGACACCCTGGAGATTTTAAAAGGCGGCGTTTTGATCCAAGTCAACAACTTAATGACTACATCAACATCAATTAATTATTAACTGACTGCAGGGGTAACGGTGAAATAGTTTATCAACTAAAAGGACCTATTTGAAACTTTTGAAACTTAAAAGGACTAACTTGGGAATTTTATCAAACTAAAAGGATCTATTTGAAACTTTTGAAACTTAAAAGGACTAACTTGGGAATTCTGTCAAATTAAAAGGACCAAACGTGGTATTTGGCCTATATGTAACAATATACACAAATACTCACCTAGCTGCTATACCCGAGTAAACATCAGCTGGCTTCTCTCCTGCAACTAGATTGACAGCAGCAGCTCCTAACTGAATGAAACAAATAAATAAATAACAAATTATTATTATTAAATAGAAATCTCCCATAAGCCATATAGTTTTGTTCAAAAATGGAAAATTGAATAGAAGGCTATATAAGATAGGGACCAGAAACATCATAGGAGATGAAGATACCAAGGGAACACAGAAAGCATTTATTTTTTAAAATATTAAGAATTCTCATAAAACACATGATACTCGAATATTTACACTAACAAATCGAGTACATGACAACAGAAGTACATGTTTCAGCCATTGATCTACATTTGACAAGACCAGTCTGGGACCATGTCCAAAAGCTTAAGATGTTGGGAAAAGGCACATGGATAGTGTAATGTGATACTCAAACCAAAATCATTTTCCACAACCATCAAAATCTGAAGGTCCATTCGTAGTTGTTCTAGGTTTCTGGTTTTTATTTGAAAAGTTAAATTTGAAAACAAAACTTGTTCCATAAAGATGATTGGTATTCACCTCATCCCCAACAGGGCCTTAAAGACAGCTAGATTCAGAAGTGGTATTCATCCCCTAACTTGATCTCTAATACCTAGGAGTAAATAACTTGAAACTCAAAAATTGGAAAAAGAAACATGGAAATCTTCTAATTGATAAAGCCATCTACCTTGTCTCTTCCTAAAGCAGCATAATGTTGTAAGCCGTTGCAAGAGCCATCCTATGACAAAAAATTATAGAAGTACAAATAGTGATTAGTTCATAAACATGATGATAACATGAACTTGACAATGAAATTGGTTTTTAATATCAGACAACAAAGAATCAGTAGGAATAGATTACGCTGGTCACTTTTGCACGAAGCAATTGCCATCGTAACACTGAGACTTAATTATTTTATAATAATATATTATAAACGGGAGAAAGATAAGGATAGCCAAGAGCACGAGGCTCTCAATATTGTGGGCCTGGTGAGAGTGTATATTATGTCTGTGTGTTTGTGTGTGTTGTGTGTGTGTGTGTGTGTGTGTGTGTGTGTGGTGTCTGTTTCAGCAGAAGTAATCCATTAGTAGTTTCACCTCAATTCATAGAAGGCATGCATGTATCATAAGATTCATAACCTCAAAAACAAAATTAATCCAAGCAAAATTATGAACACCTTAGCATATTTTGACATGTCAAAGTTCATTCACATCGTGAAAATACCTGATGTACTGGAATATGTGATATAAATGACTCTGGTGTAGAAATTTTTAAAGCTTCAGTTAGAGTCATGCATGCAGCTAAGAACTGGAACGGATCTTCTGCATTCAACCACCACCGTCTCCCTTCCATAGGTTGTTCAGCAGAATCAAATATCTCATCAAGATGATTTTCAACGAAAGTTATGCGACCTTCATTCGATAGTTTATCAACACCACCACCGTAAAGATTTGCCAAGTGTATCTTCAGCCAGTGCAAACCAGATTTTCCAAGAGGACGTCCATCTGCAAATTCCAATATCCCTCGGCATACATCTGAACCAAGATGATTTAAGTGTGGATGCATGGGATATGCACGGCCCCGAAAATCAAGGTTATGCGGGTAGTAAAAACACTCTTCATCCTTCATTTTACGTGCTACCTGCAACCATAGATATCAATGAGTGAGTAGCTTGACAAAAAATACTGACTACAAGACAATACACATGAATATCAAGAAAGCATACAGCAAGTTTAAGTTCTGTGTCACAACGTAGTGAATATCTCTCCCTGTTCTCTTTCTTCACAGATTTGACCTTCCATTTCCATTTCTTTTTCTCTGCTTCATCATCAGATTCTAGCTCCTCAGGAATTTCAACCTACAATAGAAAATTGACCACCATTTCAAACCAATCAACCATAAGTTTCTTGAAACACAAAATGCAAAATTAACAATTCCTAAATCTTGAATATTTACACATAAACAAGTAAATAAGCTAACAACCAACAATAAAATATCAATAAAAACAAAAGAAGAAAAAGGCAATTGTATAGTTCAGCTTACATCATTGCGGTCCACCAAACCAGCAAGTCGGCCTCCACCAGCCCATATCCTATCAACAACACTGAGCACCTTGTTATTTACCCTCCATTTTGTATTCCCGAGAGTATCCAGAGCCTAATCAAGAGTTTTAGATGTACACGCGTTATAAAAAATCACTATTTAGACAAAAACATATGAAAAGAATATAATATAATATAATATAACACGGCCCAAAATGCATGACAACCAAAATAAATTCAGACCTCAAATACAGGCTCTAATTGCTTTCTAGGGACTTTCTTAACAGCCTCTCGTTGTTGCTTGACTCCATGAGTGCGCATGACATAGGAGGGTAAGAACAAGTATCCGCCTTTGTCAAAACTGCAAAAGTGCGTCATAGGGAAAATTGAGAATCAGCTCCACGTTAGCCATTCATCCAAAAGAAGTAAAACAGTAATATACATATGCATTTTGTAAACATTGAATTGTATAATTGATTGTTGATAGTGCATGAAGAAAATCCTTTTCATATTTTGAAGTCAATTGCAAAAGGCAGTAGTTTACTTGGTTGATACTACAGTTAGGTAGAAGAAACTAACTGTAGAAGAAACACAAGTATGATGGGCTAGATAAAGCAAGACAGTCTAACGGCAGTGCTGATCAGAGATAAAAACACACTTGAAACCACAGATGAAGTAATACCACGAAACAAAGAAGCTTAAGAACAAAACTGTATCTGTTAGGCTATATAACTTAGGTTAATTAGTGTAGTTAAGAGTTAGCTAGTAGGTTGATAAGTTTGTTAGGTGGTTGTTAAGAGTTGTTATTTTGTTATTCTTAGAAAGTCTTTAAATAGCCCTCAATTGGTAGAGGGAAAGATAGCTTTGAATAATTAAATCTAGTCACTAGAGAATGCTCTAGTGTGAAAGGAGAGTGCTCATTTGGGGTAGCTTTGAGTACAAAAGTGATAAGTAGAAGCTTAGCAAGACAGCAGTCAAAAGTGTTAAGTTATCATACCCTGTCCAGTTGACCGGTGGAACAACCATAGGCATATAAGGAATGACCATACTTTTTGCCTGTTAAAAAAGAATAAAAGAAATCAATAATTTGTAGAACCCAAAAATAGGAGATACGACTTTTAACATAAACATAAAATCAATGCAGGACGCAATGCAATCTATGTTCATATCTTATTGAAATTGAAATAAACAATACATATAATGGTGCTTTTAATACCCAACAAGATAAGCTAATAACCCTATGAAAAATTGGTGACGTTCAATCAAGGATATGGAGAAAGACCACGGAGAGAAGGAGGAATTTACTCAGCTCCAAGTGCCAACCCTCAAGACCAACCAACTGCAGCATGGTATATGTGATTTTCCACTAATCAACTACTAGGATCCTAAGAGATAACCACTAGCCACACTATGGGTTAAAACAAGAAAGGAATATTTAAAAAGAAGAAACGAGCTTTGATGTGCCCAGTCCGTGAGAGAAAAACCAATAAACTCAAGGACTATCTATCTAAACTTAATCCTACCCTCCCTGAGCACAATAAACTGTCAGGTCCGTTTGATTTACAAATTAACGAGACTAAACAACACTGAGGTAATTCTTTCATGTTTGATTCAAAAAATTATCATAGAACAACACAACATGGAACGAAGAACAACACAAAAACGCAAAATTTTGCTACTCAACAAACCGTGAGACAAAAAGTTGTCCCACGGACAAATCAACTAACAGAAACAAATTACTCAATTTTATTTCCTACCTTAATATCTATGTTTTTTCCCCTAATTCCACCCCTTCTTCCTTAATTTGCCATGCCATGGCCACCATTTAACAACACTGAACAAACAGAGACTTCAGTCAAAAAAAAAAAACTGGAGACAATGACAACCACAGCATAACGCTGGAGATGTCTGCTTTGATGGGTTAAGCAAGGGCCACTGCGGGCTTGAAGATAAAGGTCTATCTTTGAATATATGAGCATTATGCTCCAACCAAATAAATAAACTGCATGACACCAAAAACTGCCCATCTCTACAAAGATTTCTAGAATCAGAGGTTTAGGCCATTTTACAAATAGGGAGTTAGATTGTTTAGGATTATATTTCAGGTAGTATCCTGGTAAACAAAAAAATAGTCTTTCAAACAAAAAGGTTGAAATGCACTAAGCTATCCGGTATAGAAATAATATATATTAAGAATCTAGAAAAATGATTAAATTGAAATTCGCAAGAAAATGCTCAAGCTAGATTCTCCCTTATATACTAACTTTTATTCTTCTCATACTCTTTTATCTTCTTTCTTCACCCTATTCCCACATCTCCTATCTTCATCTTCTAGATCCTATGATTCTTCTAGGTCATCATCACCATTAATACATTTTAAATTTTTTCTAACTTCGATTCAATTCAATAACTAAATATCTGTTACAAATAACAATACTAGAAATGCTTGAGAAATACATAATGCAAATCTCCTTTCCAAACTAAAGGCTCAATAACCTTACAAAAAGTTATGCTAAAATGTTGCGTGATATACCTCTAACGATGAACAGTTCAATTTGAATTTCAATTAAAAGAACAGAAGGCAATAGAATATACTTACAGTTCGGTCAAGCCCTTTAAGAATTAGAGGGTCACATTCAATAACACCATATTTTCTGCCTATTTTCCTGCTTAGATAAAAACAAGATAAAAAAGTCAAAATAAAAAATATTGTTGAGAAAAATATAACTGTAACCATGAGACGCAAAGATCAAAGCTCACGCTGCCTCTTTCATCGTTCTAAATGAATGCACAAATGCAGGACGGATATCAGGTCCACCATCTTGTGACTGGTCTGATTCTGGTTCTGATGGTGGTTGAATATATGCCGTTTGAACCAAAAGTTCAATCAAGCGGCTTCCTACCTGTGCAGTGGAGAAGAGGATGCATCTTGTTAAAAAACAAATAAATAGAAAAACAAACATTTTGAGAGAGTAGAATAGACTATGCACACCTTTGTCTTCATAACTGGTCCCCACGGTTTTGTATCGTCAAGGCCCTTCAATATTCCTCTCACTGCAGCAAGCTTCTGCTTTTTCATCAAATTGATGACCTTTTTACGCAGTTTCTCTTCTTCCTTTATGACTTCAGTGGACTCAACTACTTCCTTTTTCTTGCCTTTATCATGTTTTTTCTTACTACTCTTTTCCAAGAACTTGTGTATTCTAACCTATAGTGTAACAATAAGCAGGATATAAGGTTACACACATAGCAAGAGTGCAACAATGGATTAGGATACTATATACATATAATGATATTCCTTTGAAAGTTTACTGTTCAGAATAAATGGACTTAAAAGGATGAAAATTTTGTTGTTAGAAAGGATACATCTTCAAGCTAATCAAGTCTAATAACTACATTCTGCATACTCACTTGCACATGTCCGAATGTGAATGTGAATGTGATTTCCAGGGAGGGAGGAAAAATGTGGAACAGGTTGAATAGCAGGTTATGCACTCCCCCATTTTGGGTTCATTCGCACAAAAATCCTCACAAAAGCATTGTCCCCATCTAATCCCTATTTTGGGATTCCCACCCTCAATCCAATCAAATAGGAATTACATAACAACATTCCTACCTTCAAACACATTGTTAAATAATGATATAAAAAACTTAAAATAAAAAACATAATGAAAAGACATAAAATTTTACCATTATAGATCACTATGTATATCTTTGCCTACTTGAAATATTGACCTCTCTTCTCCTTTAATACCTCTTAAACTTCCTACAGTCACTAGTGAGTTTTCTAAGGGTGTTTCTCGGTCGAAATAAGTATGAAACTGAGTAAGTTGAACTATTTTGATCAACATATTTGATCAACTTGAAGTGCAAACAAAAAACAAAAGAAATAACACAAGAAATGCAATCTGTCTCACCTCTTGCTCAATGGAATCACCTACACTGCACACGGCCTGGACAACCCTAGCAGTGCCAACAAATCCTTTCTCACTTCCTGCCATCAACAACGCCATCATCTTATGCATAGTAATTACAGCCATCTTATCGGATGGCAACTGAAGAAAGTAAGGTGCATAAGCTGTCCTCTTCTTCATATTTCGGTACATCTCTTGCTCGTTCTCAATTGCATCCCTTAGAGGCTCAAACCAACCAAGAAACAGTGACTTCATGTAAGGCAAATTAGGTGCCAACTTCTGTTCGCACATATCCATCAAAAGCTCTTTGTATTCCCTTGCAGCTTCTTGCCAAAGTTCAGTCTCAATCTTCACTTGTCTTTTTCTCAACTCCTTGTATTTCGCCTCTGGCAAACCATGCCACCTAAACCCGGCATTCTGCTTCCTCTCTTCTCTCTTCATCTCCTTCAACAACACGTTAATTTCGTCATCAACCGGGGCAGAATCAGCTTGTTCTGCATCGTTATGCAAAATCCCCTCATTTTTTAACATAAACTCATCAATCTTCCTCTTATCTTCTCTCTCCATCTCCTCCAACAACTCTTTAATTTCATCATCAATCACAGAAAGATCATCTCCCTCCGTGTCGGTTGAAGAAAGCGGCTCAGCAACACTAGAATATCTCTCAGCATCAAATCGAAAACCCGAATTATGAAAATTCCTCTCATCCTCAACATCAGTAGAAGAAACAGCCTCAGCAACACTAGAATAACCCTTTGCATCAAATTGCGAACAACAACACCCACCAAAATTCTCAACTAACTGAAACCTCGATTTACTCACACGCCCACTTCCAATTTCCTTCCCAATATTACACAAAACTTTGTTATTACCCGACAAAATGGAATTTTGAGAGAAAACAAGAGATGGGTAGTTAACATTCCGACGTAACAAACCTATGCAGACTTGTTTGGAAACATTTCGCCACATGTTTGATGAAAAGCCCAAATGAGATTTTTTCAAAAATTTGAAATTTTTGTTGTGGATAAGAGAATTGGGTAAGGATTCAACAGTGGTAGTGAACATTAAATTAACCATAGATGAAAATTGGTTGAAGAAAAATGAAAAGTGAAGAAGAAGAAAAAGGGTTAAGAGAAACAAAATTCATAGATATGTAGAAAATGGAATTGGAATTTGGAAGATATAGATATAGTAGGTGCCGCCTTTGATGAAGAAGGAAGTGGGTTGGTTTTGAGGACGGTTATTGGTGACAGTTCTACCAAATGAAAAACCCTTCTAACAAATGAAAAACCCCTAGAGTGAGAGAGAAAATTGAATCAATTATCACCGTTGATTTAATTAAATGGTACACATGCTCCCTCTATGCTCTCTTCTCACTTTGTAATCGACGACAAGCTAATTTAGTGGCACGTAAGTTGTTTGTGGTGTGGTTTGCATTGGTTTTGAGGTAAAAAGTTATTACATTTGAAATAAAAATGACATTCGGTTCGATTTTGTTTGGATGATTATTCCGATCTAAATATATGCGGTTTAATTTGGACATAAAATCATGGTTAAGGGATAAATAGTGCGGAACATATTTTTGTCTCCCCCTCATAAAGACAATCAAGAAGTTTAAATAATCTTTCATACTAGTTACTCAAAATCTTTATTTGACGGTGACTCTGTAGGAAGATATGATCTATCTCCATACTCTTCTCTAAATTAGCGGTTCTTGAGATATTTTCATATTGAGTTGTTGAAAATACCTTTTTTTTAAATTAAAAAACCGCAAGTTTCTTGTATGTATAAAATCATAATCTTTAATAAAGAACATTTTCCAGTTCCTTGTTATAGTGTTAGCATTTTCAAACGATTGAGTGATATCGTTCTTACTCTAAGGTACAAATTGTATGCTTGACTTTCCTGCTATATTAACAAAAATAAAATACCACGATATATATAATAAGCAAAATATATTAGTGTCCTCACTTAACCAATTCAAGTTGTTCATAACTTTCTTGAGGGCATGATCTTTACTCACATCAAATGACATCACAATCATTCTAATGCATAATCAATTAGATTTCTCCATATCAACAACATTTATATAATAACAAATTTTAGAATCTCTTCAGGATTTCTAATAATATTTTATACCATTATCATAAAATTGATTATAACGAATTTATTTCCATATCCTTAAAATGGAGAAATGATGTCATCTTTTCAATAATTTTGATAGTATGTATTATGCAAATGAAATCCTTCGGGGAGTTTCATATATCATTATCAAGTGAGTCATACAAATATATTGTAGCATATCTTTCATATGATTTGAGTCTTTCATGTGCTACTAAACTTAATCAAGTATGAAAAAGCTCTTGAATCTACTTCAGGTGAATATGTCTAAAGAATGTATGTCTCTTAAAAATAAATGGTAGACATTTATCAATTCACTTCATGTGAACATATCAAACTCTCTATATATGTACTTTACCATTGTAATTATCTTTTCGCGCGAAAAATCATATATATCCATTTAACGTCACACCTTCAAGTGTGAGGACTAGGGATGGCAAAAAAATCTGCATCCGTGGATATCTGCAAATAAAATCCGCCACTGACACGGAGCAAATAGCTTAATGGATATTCACGGATAAAATAAACGGATATTTTAACTACCCACTAATTAATGGATACGGATGCAGATATAATGGTATCCACACCAACGGATATCCATACCCGCTGTTAAACCAAGTAAATGACATAAATAACCTTAATACCTTTTAACTTCCTAAGCAAAAATCTTCGGTATTGTGAATGTTATTTGTTATTACGCTTTTTAAAAGGAAGTGAAAGTGGTCAGAATTGTTGAAGCAAGAAGCTTTATTTTTGTTGAATATGATGAGTTTTACTTATGCTTTTGTTAAATCAAATAACTTTATTTTTATTAAATATAAGGGACTTTATTTATGTTTTTGTTGAGTCGATGATCTTTGTTGTATGGATATTATGTTTTGCTAAAAAGAAAAGAAAATGTGTGATGAACCTTTTATAAATGTTATCCATGGATATTTGTATAAATTCGTGGATTACCCGCTAAACGGATATCTGCACGGATATAGATAGGGTACGAATTTCATATTTATTAAACGGAGCGGACACGAATATCACACTATCCGCATCCATGGATATCCATTTACATCCCTAGTGAGGACTACAAGTCCAAACAAATTATGCTTTATGAAACAAGTTTGATTTCACTGGAATTGTCTCTTTCCATTTCAGTCTCTAATAGACTTTAACTCATGATCCTCATTATTACTTATCACATATAGCGCTATATTATATCCAAAAACACGTCGACGTTGACTTTATTTCGGTTCCATCTCATTTCATTAAGATCTTTCATTCATGACATAATTTATTAATATTTCATAAGTTTTAGGTACCTGATTAGTTCTTCTAGAACTGAAAAATCAACTATCTCAGATAACTCATTTAGAGTTTCTATATCCTCGTTTGGGTTATCATTCCTTTAAGCTCCTTTTCTTATTCGAGGCCTTTTATATTTGGAATCGATTGATCTTCCATGCTTCAGACACGGTTGAGACTCATTTGCATATCCGACAAGGACATCTATTTCATTTGGAGTATTAGCAGCTGATATTTGATTTGTTAAACTTGCAAATGAGTTATATGTTGATGATCAAGATGAGACAATAATATTTCCTTTCAAATAATTTATTTGAACATCAGATTCATATTTTCAGCTGCTTATTATCTCTCCCTAATATTGAGAAAACTAATCCATCAATTGATAATTGGGTTGTAAATAAGTTGGCTCAACATAATAATGATAGATGAAAATTCATATATATATCAAATATGTTTTCCCAATATTCTTTCAAGATTTATCTTAGTGCATTATATTGGAGCAATTGTGAATTTGTGATACACACAACACATCCAAAAATGCACTTGGATGAGAAATATTAGGTTATTAACCTAAAACAAATGATAGATTAGGGGGGAACTTATATATAGTAATGTGTTGACTTGATGCAGATCAATATCTCAACATACAAGATTATTGATTCCCAAAATAGAGTTATAAGACATGGTCTCATAACCAAACTAGAGTTTATAAGGCATGATCTCGTAAGTATCAATTATACAATTAACTTTAGATGTCTAAAGAATAGATCTTCAAGTCCATTTTTATGAGCATATGCTACCGATTATTCAATATCAATTGACAAATGATACTTATCAAATGCTTTCTAAAAAGTTCAGAAAAATAAACTCTTAGTCAAATTTGTTGACATAATAATCTCACATTAATTTAAATATCACCTTATACAAGTGAGAGACTCGTTCTTTTAAATTGTCAACTTTCTCTAGGAACTAGTAATACACAATAGTTATTAGATTGAAGAATCTTTTAGCTCTTCAATTTTTTCCAACTAGTTTCTGCATCATAATAGATCCATGATAACCCAACCAGTCTTGCCAACGATAAATTTAATATAATTTGTAAACTTCTAGTTTACAATAATACATTCTTCCATTGCACTAATAATATAATATGTAAACTTCAGGTTTAGAGTAATATGTGCATCAATTTCACTAATATGTGTAGTCAGTATAGATGAAAAGACATATAATTTTTCACTACACTTATTTGTCAAAAAAATGTTTCATAATATAGACATATTCAACCTATCCTTCATTTCTTATTTTAATATGACATTCATTTAGAAGGGTGTCCATAAAACATAATAAATTATTATGACACTTAGATTAGTATAATACATTTTTAATGTGTAACTCTATTCTTTCATGTAACAATATATTTTCTCATCTAGAGCCTTCAATACTTATTATAGTGTCAAATGTAATTATAAAACTAGTTTCACATAAGACAAAATATTTGCTCTTCTCGAATCTTCAATAATTATAACTTCATTTTTAGTCTTTTACAAAAGACATCTTTCATTCACTACCAAAATCCAACAAAATATACATAAAATTAATGCGGTCTTAGTGAGGAGTACTTTTTAGAAGGAATCAATAATACAAAATTCATTTATAGATCTTTTGTCAACTAACAAGGTTCCCAATTCAAAACAATATATTCTTAAACTTAATCTTTTCAAAAGAAGTAATAACATCACACTCACAACCATAATAATTACAATTTCATTGGCAAACCAATTATGTGGAACATTCTACCAAAAAACAATGCAGAGCATAAATTATAAGTATCGAATATGTAAAGAGATGACATTACCTTTAATTATTATGTGTTGTGGAAACTCATAAATAGTAAAGTTCGTAATCATAAATCATAATAATAGAATTTTACAATCTTCACATGTTCAATGCCTAGATGGATGAAAGTCTCTACTATATCACTTACCATAAAGACAACGTCGATTATACGAAACAAATAGTATGGATGATTCAATCTAAAAATAATGTTTAATTTATCAGACGAGACTTTATCATTTCAATCAATGACTACTCAATCACAAATGTGATTTATCTTTTAAAATATTCTTGATATTTTCTCAATTTTGCTACTTCAGGAGCATATTCAAAAGGCATAAAATCACAATTTTGAAATCCTTCAAGAATGATTTAACATTAAAATTTAGTTCTTCATGAACTATATTCCAAATCTTCATAATAATGATCAAGAAAATTATTCATTTGAGTGATCCTTCAGGGATCCTTAAAACAAATTAATTATTCAAGAACTATACTATACATTCTCAATCTGTAACTTTTCAATACCTTTTTTTCCTTCTTCTGTAAATATGCACGAGTTATTCTAAATGTATCTCACAAAAATGGTCACATTCAATAAAATTTCCCCTATTATACATCTTCATTTGCACAACACTGCTACTGGCTATAAACTTTCGTACCTCAGTTGATCAGAGTATCGTGTTGATAACGTGTTATAAAATAAACTCAAAGCACAAGATCAAAGAAGAAGAAGAAGAATATGATGAAAGTCTTTGTATTATTTTCTTCACAAGTGTCTCTTTACATCAAAACATGAGTCCTATTTATAGGATACAAATAGGTAAATAAATAAACACATTACAATCCACTTACTAGTGGAAGTTACAAGTATGTGGAAGATCAAGAATGAACATCCACCAACATTATTATTCATTACATAAAGGAATATATAATACAAATAAAAGAGTACGAGCTCGTTTGTTATAGTTTTTTTAAGGAAAAAAATCACTTTTTTTTAACAAAATAACCATTTTTTAAGAGTTTTGCGTTCGTTTGTTACAACTTTTTAAAAAATTATGAATCTAAAAAAAATATAAAAACAGCTTCGAATGAGAAGTTGTTAAAAGATTGTGAAAACTAATATTGGGAAAACTAATCCATCAATTGTTAAGAGCAACTTCTCAAAAAATAGATTTTTTTAAAGGAGGGAGAAAATATGGTTTAAAAGATTGAACTAATTTTGTAAAAAAAAAAAAAAAAAAATCCCTTTCATATAGTTGTATCCAAACAAACTAAATTATTTGTTTAACAAAAATGATTTTTATTACGGCAAACAAACGCAAAATAGATTCTGATTTTTCATCAAATCTCTAAAATATAATCTCTAAATTATTTTATATCAAAATCACTCTTATTTTAATTTGTAACAAACAAACCCTAAATATGTAACAAAATTTACTTTTGCGGTTTGGTTTTGAAAAAGTGATCTGAAATTTGATCTAATCCTAACGGTTTTTACAAAACAACATTCAAGTGCATCCAAAAATATCAGTTTTTTGCGGTTTGCAGTTTTATTATAGATCGGTTTGAATTTGAACACCTCTAGTAGCACATGCTCTTGCAAGTGAGGTCACCTTAACCACTAGTCCCAACGTTTATTTAGAAGTACCCCATTGTATTACTACTCTTATTATTAATGAAATTTCATAAGCATCTTTTCTTAAAAAAAAAAAAAAAAACACATTCCCTCCCTTCGTCCCTTTTTATAAAACTATACAAAAATTATGGGTATTAAGAAAAATAGTTGTAGTAATAAATTTGTCTGAAAAGTGTGTTATTATTACTAAATTATCTTTTTATATAAATGTATTTAATGTTGATTTTTCATATTCTAAGATAATTGGTAATATTAATAAGGGTATAGTTGAAAAAGAAGTAACAAATGCATCTAGAAATTTGTACATAGTATTATAATTTGGGATGGATGGACTACTTTTTTTTGTCAAATCGTCTACTTGCTAGAAATGATATTTGACAGTTTTAGAGTGTCAATATAGTTGATATGTGATGCTTCTACATTCTAATATTTGCTTAAGAAAAAACTTCATAGTTGTTGTACACAATTAATAGAGAGTAAAACACAATAAAAGTATGAGGAAGAGAATTGTCCAAATGGTTGCAGAAATATTATTTCTCGAGTTAATAAGATTTACATGAATTCATTAAGGACTGATATTCAATATAATCATATTTAAATTTGACCATGTTTTCTAAAACTTGTTTATCATAATCCATCTTTTCTATTTAGTCGCTACTATCAAGTGTAACGACCCGATTTTAGGATTTTATTTATTATATTGTTTTATTTATTATTTAATTGTTTTGTGTCTTATATTTGTTGGCTATTTGGATTTTGAGATGTTAAAGGTATTTTGGTACTTTTGGGAACGGAGAGTTATTTATGAGAATAGTAGTAACTTAGGGTAATTATTAGAATAGTGGCGTGTGAGTAGTAGTGAGAGTTTTAATGAAGTAATTGTGTAGTAACATTTTCTGAGTGATAGAAAGTTGTTAAGTTCATTAGTGAGTGTGACTAAGCCCAATAATATATAAGATATATAGTCTTTGTGAAATTATGTAGAGAGAGAGAGAGAGAGAGAGAGAGAGAGAGATCTAGCTTGGGGGAAAGCTCAAGAGGGAGATTAGAGTGAAGATTAAAGTTGTTTTTGGAGGTTAATGTAAGAGGAAAAGTTTATATTTACCATTAAGTGATTATGATATAGTAGTTATGGGTGTTATGGTTGATTAAGTGATTTTCATAAAATTGATGTTATATTAATTGATTTTCGTGCTATTTAATTATGTTAATTATGGGTATTGTGAACTTTGTGAAATTAAGTTTATGTGTATAAGTTCATGTTTGAGGTTATAGAATAGGTTTTTTTTTTTTTGAAGTTTTAGCTTAAATGAGTGAGAATCATGATATTGTTGATGATTATTGTTCAAAGCATGTTCTTGATACTTGGCATATGATTGGGTACATTTGTATGTTGAAATCTATGGAAGTGGTTGTGTTAAAAGTGAGTTATGGATGAAATTGTGGGTTATTGTGAATTTTGGAAAATTGATGAAGAATTCATGAATTTAAAAATTGAATCTGTGTTTTAAATGTTCTTTGAAACTATGTTAACATTGGATGAAGTTTGTGAAACAATTTTGGGACAAATGAGAACAAAAATGGTGTTTTGGGAAGTTTTGGGGAGGGTTTCCCGAGAGGAAATCCATTTTCTGGGCTTCCCAAGAACAGGGTGCTCGCTCGGAGAACAAGAGCCTCGTTGTGGCGATCGAGTGCTAAACAACACTTGTTGTTTTTCAAGTTTTGATCTTTCGGGGTGTTTCTAGACATCCATAAGTGTTCCTTATGTGTTGTTTTGATAAATTGAGTTTAAGTAATCATGTTTGCTTGAAATTGATTAAGTTTTGTTGATTTGAGACGAACTTTGAATATATATGAACATGAATTTGAAATGGAATTGAAGTGAGGATTTTTCTCAAATGAAACGTTGATGTTATGATTTAATTACTACGGATATGAATGTAAAAGAAACATGTAGTTTTGGTAAGGATATTTATGATTGTGAAATTTGGATTTTTATGAAATGTGAAAAATAGACGAACTTTGGCAAAATGATGAATCAAGGCATGATAGCTTACAAATGACAATATGTTCATGATAATATGATAAATAGTGAATGATTAATGATTGAGATGCACATGATGTTTTAATTTTTTTATATGTGTTTTAGTTTAAATATTATATCAACTTTTATATGTGTTTTTTATTTATCTAAGTTCTTATTAAATATTATATCAACTTTTAATTATTTTCTTTATGTTTTAAAATGCCGCGCGTAATATAAATTGAAATTACATGTGCGTGCCAATTTAAATATTTTAATTTTTTATGTGTTTTTTTAAGTTTTAAATGTGTTATGTCTTAAATTAGAAGTACATGCGCCAATTAAAATTCATGATTTTTATTTTTAAATGTGTTATGTTTTATTTTTTTTATTTAAATGTTTACAATGTTTATGTTGTTTAAAATATGTTTTTTTTTTTTTTTTCAGATTTATAAGGAGTGCTACGTAAAAGCCATTAATCATGAGGCTAAGATTTTGAATCTCCGACGTCCAAACGATAATGCGGAATGATTTTATGGTCCGCTTAGGGCGAGCGGGCTACATGATTTGATTTACACAGGCTACGCCATTGTGCCTCATGCTTTGCTAATGACTTTATCCAAGAGGTGGCATGCTGAGTCCAACAGTTTTCACATGCCCTTGAGGGAGATGACCGTTACTGATGGAGCAGATATGATGGAGAGACACTTAAGTGTGACGTGGGCGGAGGCAATGAAAAATTGCAATGAAGAGTATGGTGGTTACATTAGTTATAAGGTGATGAGGGAGTATTATGAGGGCTACCTTGATGCTGCTACCAGATTGTCGGATCCATAGAATCCAGGGGATCCACATGAGCTAGAAAGGGTTAGGACTGCTTGTGTGAAGTGTTACCTCCTGTACTTGGTTCAATGCTTATTGTTTGGTGATAAAAGCAACAAACGCATCGAGTTGGTCTATCTGTCGACCATGAGGATGGCTACACGGGGATGCGTAATTATTCTTGGGGAGGGATGACATTGGCATACCTATACCACTGTCTAGGGGAAGCATGACACTGCTCACTGTAAGAAATTGTCACATTTGAACCTTAACTTTATTTTTTTTGTTTTATTTTTCGTGCGTAATAACTTATAAATATGATTTGTTTGGTTTGTGGAGGGATGGTTTTTGGCCCATTTTCTTGGGCTTTACGGTGTTGATCCAAATCCCAACTATATGAAAAACTATCTGGTTGCAGCGAAATGGACGTTACAGAAGGGTCGTGGAGAGGGGGTGACATATCTGCAGTTTGATGACGTTACCTTGAGGTCGTACGAAGAGCACAGGGGGATCCATGTTTTTGAGGAGATTTTATGGTATTCAGGCTGGGTTATGTGCGGTGTTGTTAGGGTGTATCGTCACTTGCTTGAGAGAGTTAGGTGGCAGTACAAATACGTCTAGAACGTCCCTAGACATCCGACGGGTGTTGTTGAGCTGCGACCGAATTAGATTGTGCAGGCATTCCTGGACTTCCGTACTCACACGATTAAGGAGATCGATTGGGGGTGAGCTAGTAGGAGAGGAGACATGGCGGATGGAGGATGGGTATATACGTTGGTACACTAGGGTGTCTCACCCTCTGATTTTGCCACTTCATCCAGGAGATCTTCCGAGGCCAGCTAATGAGGAGCATATTATTGCACCACAGTAGGAGCAGTACGAGGCGAGAGGCTCGCCTGATACCTATGACATGGTAACTGGCGTTGTTGCCTATGCTGATGAGCGGTCGGGTCAGGAGGTGATAAACCCTGAGCAATGGTCTGCGGCCATGCGCCATGTTAGGGAGCAGATCGCACCCATATTGACCAGGAGGCGAGGCCGGAGGCCGAGAAGGCAGCATGTCAAGCAGGAGCAGGAGTAGTGTTATGTTGTTAGTTTTAGGCTTTGTTTGTTTCATTTTCAAACTTTGGTGACTTTTGTTCGTATTTGGTTCACATTATGTATTTTAACTGATGTTGGTACATTTATATTTCATCGTGGCAATTTGCTATTGTGGTACATTTTTATTTGAATCAAATGTTGATAATTTATTATCGTTGTTGATGTGAAAATATTGGAATAGGTTGTGTTATGTGTTTAAAACACATAACAAGTCCAGAAGTTGAAGCTTCTGCCATTTCAGGGTACATCGCAGTTAACTACCGAGAAAAAAGGGAATCAGCGGCAGTTAACTGCCGAGGAAATTGAATTTGGCAGCAGTTAACTGCCGAGGGACATTATGATCTTTTATATGTATGTTCCAACTTAAACACATGTGTGAACAACAATATTCTAATAGTAGATGTATCACAAATAACGAGATAAGAGACAACCCATTATTAAATTAGAAACATTAAAAAATTGACGCATATTAGTCAAATTGTTGGAGATTGATTGATTTTTAATAGAGTAAATTACACCCCCTCCCTTTAAAGATGTTTGAATTACACTTACCTCCCCTCTTATGTTAAAATCTATTCTCCCCTTCCTTCTTATTCAAAACATATTAGGAAATATTTCACTCCCCTCCCTTAATAATGAAGCTTGAATTACATTCCTCCCCTCTCAAGTCAAAATCTACACTTTACTCCCACAATAATTTTTTTTATTTCTAATAATCTAGCAAAAAAAATAAAATAATCGAACACACTTCGAGAAAAATAGTATGGCGGGTCTATTTTAATATTATCAAAATTTGAATACATATTTTTCGCTATTTTTTATTCACAATTTTATTAACATATAGTTTTAAACCCTATTATAAAATATGAAACAACCAATAACAAAATTAAAATATGTAAAAAGTTACTAAAGACAATAAAGTATGGTTGCTTAAAAGTTAATTTTATATTCTAAATTATAAAATTAATAGTAAAATATTTAAATTTAATTATCATTGACACTTAAATTATAAATTAATTTATTTATTTTACTTAAATTCAAAATTAGTATATATTATAAAAATATTTATTTATCTTAAAATAGATTAAAGTTTAGTGTATATTTAATTATTAAGGGTGAGAATTGTAATTCAAACATCTTATAGGAGAGAGGAGTATAAATTTTATTTTTCAAGGGAAGGGAGTGTATATTTTAACATAAGAAGGGATGGGGTGTAATTCAAGCTTCTCTTAGAGGAGGGAAATGTAATTTACTCTTTTTAATACTCCCTACATTCCTTTTCTTTTGATGTTTTAGAACTTCAACTATATTCTAAAACTTTTGATGTTTTGGTGAATTTATTATTGTTTTCTCAAGTTTACCCTTGTTGGAAAACACAATAAACTATTAAAGTAGTTGTGACATTTGGTTTATCACATGTGAATTTAATGATAAATAAGGACATTTAAGTAAAAAACACACAAATGTTTATATACTTTAATTACTCCTTAAAACTTGTGTCAAGAGCTAAAACATCAAAAGAAAAGGAATCGAGGGAGTATATTGGCAGTAGATATGATCAACGACTCAACGCATTGTTTAGTGCATATTGTTTATGTTTATCCTTTCAAAAAGAAAAAAGCTAAAATATGTTTTTGGTCCCTGCAAATATAGCGAATTTGGGTTTTGATTCCTATAATTTTATTTTTTTTTAAATCAATCCCCGTAAAAAATTTTGTTTTTCAAAAAAGTATTTGACCCCACTTTCTTGCTGATTTGACACATTTTTGTCCATATAGCACATGATGACTGTGTAGGACTGATACATGTGGCAATTATGTTGATTTAAATATGGCTTAATACATCCCCCGGTCCGTTAACTTATTTTAATTTCTCAGTTTGGTCCCTTAACTATTAAATGTTTCAATTTGGTCCTTATCTTTGTTTTCGTCATCAATTTGGTCCTATTTTATTAATTTTAAATCCCTAAAAAAGTAGACCATTAGATAAAGGAAGTTCATCATATCTTACCGTGTATCACCAACACTTAAGTATCTGAAATTTAATTTTCAAAAATTCAAAATATAATATAAATTCATTTATATTAATTTAGAAATAAATAATTTAAAAAATTGAAAATTAATTTTCGAAAATAAAAAAATTCAGGATTTTTTAAAAAAAAATCTGGAAAATTACTTTTAATTTCGAAAAAAAAAATCTGAACTTTTTCGGAATATATTTTCTAATAATTAGCCAAAATCAATTTTTGATAATTATAATTCAGATTTTTTTTCGAAATTAAAAAGATTTTAAAAAATTCAGAAATTTAATTTTCAAAATACACAAAAAGCAAAAATTCAAAATTTTTAAAAAAAGGTCAGATTTTTTTTCGAAAAAAAGTTTTTAAATTTTTTTTTCTACAAAAAAAAAAAAATTGGAAAATATTTTAACTTTTAAAAATCTGGATACCAATTTAGAAAAAATTCAGATAATTTTTTTAAAAATTTTTATTTCAGAATTACGATTATTTTAAAAATCAATTTTTTCTACGAAAATATGAAGATTTTACGATTTTGGCTAATTATATATATTGAAAAAGTTCATATTTTTCTTTCGAAATTAAAAGCCATTTTCCAGAATTATTTTTAAAAAAATTCGCAAAAAAAAAATCCTGAATTTTTGAAAATTAATTTTCAAATTTTTTTATTTCTAAATTAATATAAAAGAATTTTTATTATTTTTAAAAATTAAATTTTGGATACTTAGGTGTTGGTGATACAAGGTTAGATATGATGAATTTGCTTTATCCAATGGTCTTCTTTTTTAGGGATTTCAAATTAATAAAATAGGACTAAATCGATGACGAAAACAAAGAGAATGACCAAATTGAAACGTTTAATAGTTAAGGGACCAAACTGAGAAATTAAAATAAGTTAAGGGACTAGGGGATGTATTAAGCCTTTAAATATTAATGAAAAAAATAAAAAAATGCTTTTTTTTTAAAGAAAAAAAGAAAAATGCTAAAATGGTTTTTGTTTTTTTAATTGAAATTTCAAAAAACAATCATCTTCATCCATCTTATGGATACCTGTACCAGTAAAGCAATGCAATCTTCATCACCAAAATCATTTTGGATTCCCAAATTATTCCAATCCTTCATTCATCAAACTGATTTACAGTGATGGTGGTAAGGCTAAGTTGTGTTTCATATATGAATCAGATCTGTCATTTGCAGGGATCAATTTCAATTTTTTTTTTTTTTACCAAGGACCAAAACTCAAACTCACTATATTTGCAGGGATCAAAAACATATTTAGCCAAAGAAAAAACTATTCTTTCAAAAAATTTACTGCTTATTTTATTTTATTTTAATAAAATTTGTTTTATTGCTTTTTTTTAGAGGGTTTATGTTTATTGTTTATTTCCCTTAAAAAAATGTTTATTGTTTTTTTTTTGTTTCAAAAAAATGTTTATTGTTTATTTGGAAATCCTAATTTTCGTCATAATTGATTAATCAGGATTGTAATTTTTTTAAAAAAAGAATCTTAACTTTTTTTTTCTCTTGATAGAAAATTCTTATGTTTTTTTTTATCTATTTATATTTTTTAAGATAATTTATTTATAAATTAAGTAATAATTAAGTGACTGTGACCAATAATGAAATGATCAGTCAACCCTTTAAATAGAAGTATTTTCCAGTCAATGGAAAACAAAACTTTTCTTTTCTCTACATGCAAACTTCTTTATTGCAACTTTTTTTCAAAAATTAAAATTATGATGATTTAATATTGCATTTAATTTATTAATTAGTGATTCTTGAGTCTTGACCTTACTTTCCTTACATTTTATCAAAATATATTAATAATCAAAATCAAAATATTTTTTTATTAAATGCAATAGTGTAATGGATCTCAATTAGTGACTTTGCCTTTTCGACAAATAACCATTGATTCACCCAAAATTTTTACTGATTCTGGCTCTGACAACAAAGAAAGGAAAATTCAAAAGCAAGTCAACGGAAAATCAATAATTTACCTTTAATGGCATAAAAAAAAATTATTTCACTTTTAATTTCATTACCACTTGATCCTATAAATAATAGTGTAAACAATAAGCATTCTCATCTTGCACAAACAAACAATATTAGTTTATTACATTTACACTATCACATCTCAAAAATGGCTGCAATTTTCAATCTTCTCTCCCTCACTCTCTTCCTTGCCCTAGTTTTCCAAGGTATCACACCTTTCATTTGTTCCATGCAAACACATAATTTTGCAATGTATATTTTTATTTTTTATGCATACACATTGCAAAATTACATTTTTGCGAGTTCAATCATTTGGTTGACCGATATTTTTTAACCACGATATCCTTGTAAAGACTAATTCAACGAGTTAGCATCTTTCAATAGTTGGGTCATATGTTTTTTTTTTATAAGTATAAGTCTAAACCTTAAACGTTGGATCAAATGATTACGGAAAAACCCGTGTTATCATATGATTCACAATAGTCGATTTGAAATTATAATTTTTTTTATAGATACTAATTATTCAATTTATTATTTTTGTTACTCAATATTTTATAATGTTAATTAATTCATAGTTAATATTGCAGCTTATGGGCAGCCTTGCTCTTTGAGAGACATTCAAGTTAAGCAACAAAAAACATCATCATATGCACATGGAAAGATAGTATATAATGTTACTGTAACCAACAATTGCATTTGTACTCAATCAGAAATAAAGTTCAAATGCAATGGATTTAAAACAAATTTATCTGTTGATCCAGCAATTTTTAGTGATGATTGTCTTCTCATCAAAGGAGGACCACTTTATAATGCTCAATCTGTCAATTTCTCTTATGCTTGGCAGCCTCAGTTTACATTTACACCAATTTCTTCTCAAATTGCATGTTCTTAGGTTTATTATTAGTACACAAATAATAAACTACTTATCGATTGATAATAAGTTTTCAATTTATGTAAGTGAGAGAATGTATCTGTAAAATCAAAACTTCCCATATATGGATGGTTATATCAATTCAGTTTGATTTACAAATTATAATAACTAATTTTATTATTGTTATCATTAATTTATTTACGCATCTTTAGCTTTTGTTCATATATAGAACTGATTTTTATTCTCTCAAAATAATAATGTCTGTCCCGTCAGTATTGCTAAGTTCAGTGCCGGAGTTAGGAAAAAAGTTAGGATGGATCATAAATAGTGATCGAGTTTAATTTTATCATTGGTTAGTTCCAATGACTACAAATTTGTTATTTGTTGAATATAATTCAAACCGAAATTTTAAAATCTGAACCGTTTATCAACCTTGATAAAGTACAAGATAATTGATTGAACAACTAGGTGATTGAACCTAACGACTGAATTAAATGAATCGACTTCAATAAATAGATGTATAAGTATTAAATTGAATTGAATCAAACGACTGAGTAGAAAAAAAAATTAAAATAAAACTCATAACAAATATATTAATGTAAAAAAGATCATTACATAAGAAAATATAATTATAATCAAGTACAATAATGAAATATATTTTAATTTAATAAAGAATATAGTATTTTTTTTACCTACAAAATAATGTTTATACGATTAAATATTTTTATGATATCATGTTTTTTAAGAATATTTTAACATTTATGTTATATATTATGCGTTATAAAAGATAGTTGAGGTCCTCTTTTATATAAAAAATATGTTATATGTTTTAAAAGAGTTGAAGTCCCCTTTGTATAAACAAAAAAAGAAAGAGTAAAGAGATAATTGTACCCAAAAATGAGAGTAAGGAAGGAAAGATTGTTTTAAATTGAATAAAGGAATTAAGTTTTTATTAATTAATTAACAAAAAAAAAGGATTATTTTAACAACTAGCATGGACACCCGTGCCAAGCACGGGCTAGAATGTCGTCGCATATATTATATATACTAACAAAAATCATATACTTTAAGTCTTAAAATTTTGGATGAAGTTGTGGTGGTATTATTATCACTTGTGTGGTTTCCTCTTTCCCCAAATTGTCGATCTACATCAGTTTAAGCTTCCACAGAAAGCTCAGCTGTGGTATCACATCTCCGTTAGACATTGTGAGGGAGCGAGAGTTGTTCTTGGTGGTGGACTACAAACACAAAGATCCTAACACTTAATGGAGAGATGTTAATGTGTCAAGTGTGAGTTAAAATTTTATATTGTATGCAATAGTAGATATGAGAAACATTTAAGTGAGATGACTCGTATACATAATGCTTTCAGACTTTGAAAGAATATGTGATGTGAATCTCACTTCTGTGATTGTTTTTAGTCTAATGTGATAATATAATCCAATGTAGGATCTTTGCCTAATGTGATGAGTTGTTTCGTTAGTTTTTGAGTGTCATTTGTTTAATTTTTATCTTAAATTTTAGTTTTTGAATGTCATTCGCTTTCATGAAGAAGAAAAAAAATTCAACCTTTATCATTTAAAATTCCTTCACTTTTGTTATTTCATGGGATCTTGCAATAGAAAAATGTAGATGTATTTTGATGAGTTGACAAAATACATATTTATTGGGCATTTTAAATAGTTGTACATATTTTAATAAGTCTAATATTTTGGTAGCAAACTTCTTCAACAAATCCATAAAATCGCCATCAATTCATTATGTTTCCTATACTCTCACGAATACACCAGAAAGTTTATCAGTAATACATAATTTAATTTCTCCACTCTCATTGGCAGATCCAATTTCATCTCTTCTACGAACACATAGAAGTAACATGTATACTATGACCCTAGAATTATTTTTTTTTGTCAAAGTGATAATAGATTAGAGCCTCTTAAGCATGTGGATAGTAGTTCAATTTCTGTCTCATGCTTATTGAAAATATTTGGATGAGATGAGAGAACTCACCTTATGTGTCCTGCAGGTTTTCGAACCAAGATTAGTCATTGCTAAACGGTGGTGTAAACTCCTACCAATTTCATAATAACTCGATAAAATATCAAATATAAAGTTAGTTAGCAAACTTAATTGATACATTCAATTAGTATATCTAAAAAAACATTAAAAATCAATATTTATTAATAATGATAATAATAATAACAATAATATTTGAAAATTGATAATTTCAGCAAGCATTTATTTTGTATTACTTTCAACCGAGATTTTTCATTGATAAGTTAATCAATTGTTAGAGCATCCATAACGGTCCTCTCCGTTTGATTGCTTAAATGAGTCTCGTATGTAAATGTCACTTGTTGTTATATAATTAATATTTAATAAGATTTAATCTCTCAAACTTTAGAGGTATTTTACCAGATTAACTTAAGGACTTTCTCTGAGTTTGTTTCTTTTCTTTTCCTCATCTTCTTTTGTTATTGTTTCCTTTTATTCGTACGTTTAGAGCGTGATACAACTAGTTCATAATTGAACCCCATTTGACTAAAAAAAATAAAATATCTCTCAAACTCAACCCTTCAAAAATATATCAAATGTGCCTTAGTGATAAATATGTATCAGTAAATTTTGACAGTAGTGTATTTATTCATTCATAATTATCTAATATTTGAAATATTAAATCAGTTCAATTATAAAATTTTTAAAAAAAAAGTATATTTTTTCAATCCTGTTAATAATTCAAAAAAGTAACTAAAATTCGAAAAGATAAAAAAAAAAAAAGATTAGAATTTACACGGTTTAAGTAACAACTTTGCATATGGTCGAAATCATAGTAAAGAAACAAAAATGTACTTTGATTGACAATGACGGAATTTACAACGAAGTGATCATGTGTAACACACAAATAATAGGAGAGTGAGGGTGTCTATAAAAATACGATTCTAAATAGAAGAAAGATCCTATTGTAGATGGTCTTAACCACCCTTGAGTGAGAAAATAATTATTTCATGCTATTATTTATAAGATCATCATGAGAAATAAAATCAATCATATAATAAATTAATATTCAACAGTGTTTCAAAAAGTAGTAAGAATTGATTTATATAAACAGAAAATCAAAACAAACTGAGTCATGCTATGATGATGAAATCACAAAAACAAACGAAAAAAATTTAAAATATAAGGAAAGGTCTTATTTAACTAAAAGGGAAAGAATATTTTTTTTTGAAGGGGTGATTTAAGGGCAAAATTGACCCCAGAAACTAACATTTTTTCCTTCCCTCTATAAATTTATAAACAACTAATATTTGCTTAAAAAAAGAAAGAACTCAACACAAAGACGAAATAAATAAGTGGAACAAAACTTTCTCGCAAAATAGGTTGTTATGAATTATCGACTAATTAATATTTGTAAAGTCTGTTAGAAGATTAATAATTTTAACTTTGAGTAAAAAAATTAATTTTTGAAAATATATAATAAAAAAAACACGAAAGTGATTTAAGTAATTTAATCTAAAATAAATGGAAATGAGATAGAAAATGATCTTACAAACAACAGGGTTTGTTGATTTATATATCTATATATATCATTTTGTTTGGATTATTTATAGAGGATTTGGAAATTTTTACTATGTATATAAACTTTTTAGTTAACGTTCTCGTGAGCAAAGTTCAGTTGGTATGGACAATGCATAATATATGCAAGGTCCGGATTCTGCACTTCATTGATTTTTTTTCTCTATTTATCTCTTTCTCTCAATATTTTTTCGTACTATTTGTTATATTCTTCTTCCCAATGTTTTTCCTACTATTTCTTATTATGTGGTTGTTTGACACCAATAACGGAAAATGTAGACAAACATGTGTACTAATCGAATAAGATAATTGATTTTTGAGACACTGAAAAAATTAGAGTAGTAAGTTTTTGTTTTTTTTTTTTTTACAAATAGTGAGTATTGTTGAAAACCCAAAAATAAATAAAATTGAAAAGAATTTTGAAATCTTTAGTTCAATATCGGAATTGTAAGAAGAATGGTAAAATTAGAATCAATATCTATAGAAAAAATTCAAGCAAATCACTACATTAACGTATAGATCCAAAATTTGCTGCAAAAATAATTTATAATATATATTATAATTATAAAAAAATTACATCATGTGAAAATGAAAAAAAAAAGTATAAAGTTGTTTTTAAAAACACATGAGTAAATAAAAAACATATGAGTAATTCATTTTATACTTATCACAAATATTTTTATTTTTTTTCACAAATAATATGAACTTAAATAATGTTTTTTTATGTACTATTAATTTTTTTTTTTGCTGGATCGGGAGATTGGACGAGCATCAAGAGGCAACACCGACATCCCAACTAGGTTGGCACCTCGGGAAACCTCCACCGTCTGCCGCCAACCTCAAAACTTTATTAAACAAAGGGAAAAACATATACAGAGAGGGGGGGACTAGGCCAAAACCCTCAAAAACAAAAAATAAACAGCAAAAACAAAACCATAAAAACAAGGTTACGGAAACCTATAGCTAGGTAGGCCACACCTATCCCGAAAGAAATCGGAGCCTAATTCAGGAGGTAAAGATGAAAGCCAAACCGCTCCATGTACTGAGTGTCCCATATTCGCCAAGCGATCAGCACAAACATTACCCTCACGGTAAATATGGGAAGAAATAAGCTGAACTCCAAGTCGACAAGCATTGTGCCAACGATTGCGAAGCAAAATCGGAACCAAAGCATGATTGTGGAACGCAGCCAAAGCACCTGTTGAGTCACTCTCCAACCAGATATTATACCAACCATTTTGGGCAGCAAACTCTATAGCAAAAATGTACCCCATAATTTCGGAAGAAAACACCGTGTCGGGACCCAAATTACAAGTGAAAGCTCCTAGAAAAGTACCGAAATGATCTCGAAAAATCCCCCCACAGGCAGCGTGACCATCAACAACCGAACCATCTGTGTTAACCTTCTTCCAAGGGGGAGAGGGGGCCTTCCAAAAGACCGCAATAATGTCTTTGAAGTTGCGATGGCGAACAGCAATATTAAAAGCATCAAGAATGGGCTGATCCGACGGTAAAGAGTGACCAACAGACATATTACCAGACATGGAAATGGCAGAATGCAGACGCACCGTAGCAGCATGGATAGAAACCACATCCGAAGAGAACCGAAGGGAATTACGAGACAGCCAAATAATGTGCAAAGTATGTATCACAGCAGCCACGTAAATGTCCGCTATTTGAGAAGAACAACGATTGGGGACACACTCCAAAAGAGAAGCAATAGAGGATAGATTTATCACACAATTTAGCTTACCTCCGAGCCAAGACCATAATTTCAACGCGAAGGAGCAGCGGAGAAACAGATGATCCGAAGATTCCTCAGAACTCATACAACAATTGCAAACCGACACTATAAAACAGCCTCGAGTCCGAAGGTTTTCATCAGTCGGCATCTTACCATGGAACCAACGCCAAAAGATGAAGGCGTGAGAAGGAGGGATGCAAGAACCCCATATAAGGTTCGGCCAGTCAAGCACCGGTGCAGCAGGAGTCATAAACATCTTAGCATTTTTTGCGGTCAAATTACCATCTGTCGAATGCTGCCAAGCCAAAAAATCAGGGAGAGGTGCAGTTGGCAGCACCACCGTGTCCAAAAGATGAGACACTAGAGGCAACAGAGAACCTGGGAGAGTAAAGTTGCCATTTTGAATAAAAATCTTTTTCTTTGACCCTTCTTATCACCATTGTTTTTTATTTTTTTGCTTCTACAAATAATTTGAACCTTTTTATAGAAACAAATAATATGAACTTAATCAATGTTGTTTATACACCACCACATCATTCCTTATAGAGAAAAACGAAAAGGTTTTGCTTTGCCTTTGACCTTTAAATGTTGTTTCCTATCTTGAATATAGACATCGATTCTACTAATTTTTGCTTCCTTATTAAATTATAACAGCTATGAGTTATCGTTTAAAAAAAATGTCGGTACATGTTATACTAGCATGGACACTCGTGCCAAGCACGGGCTAGAATGTCGTCGCATATATTATATATACTAACAAAAATCATATACTTTAAGTCTTAAAATTTTGGATGAAGTTGTGGTGGTATTATTATCACTTGTGTGGTTTCCCCTTTCCCCAAATTGTCGATCTACATCAGTTTAAGCTTTCACAGAAAGCTCAGTTGTGGTATCACATCTCCGTTAGACATTGTGAGGGAGCGAGAGTTGTTCTTGGTGGTGGACTACAAACACAAAGATCCTAACACTTAATGGAGAGATGTTAATGTGTCAAGTGTGAGTTAAAATTTTATATTGTATGCAATAGTAGATATGAGAAACATTTAAGTGAGATGACTCACATACATAATGCTTTCAGACTTTGAAAGAATATGTTATGTGAATCTCACTTCTGTGATTGTTCTTATTCTAATGTCATCATATAATCCAATGTATGATCTTTGCCTAATGTGATGAGTTGTTTCGTTAGTTTTTGAGTGTCATTTGTTTAATTTTTATCTTAAATTTTAGTTTTTGAATGTCATTCGCTTTCATGAAGAAGAAAAAAAAATTCAACCTTTATCATTTAAAATTCCTTCACTTTTGTTATTTCATGGGATCTTGCAATAGAAAAATGTAGATGTATTTTGATGAGTTGACAAAATACATATTTATTGGGCATTTTAAATAGATGTACATATTTTAATAAGTCTAATATTTTGGTAACAAACTTCTTCAACAAATCCGTAAACTCACCATCAATTCATTATGTTTCCTATACTCTCACGAATACACCAGAAAGTTTATCAGTAATACATAATTTAATTTCTCCACTCTAAATTGGCAGATCCAATAACATGTATACTATGACCCTAGATTTTTATTTTTTTTTGTCAAAGTGATAATAGATTAGAGCCTCTTAAGCATGTGGATAGTAGTTCAATTTCTGTCTCATGCGTATTGAAAATATTTGGATGAGATGAGAGAACTCACCTTATGTGTCATGCAGGTTTTCGAACCAAGATTAGTCATTGCTAAACGGTGGTGTAAACTCCTACCAATTTCATAATAACTCGATAAAATATCAAATATAAAGTTAGTTAGCAAACTTAATTGATACATTTAATTAGTATATCTAAAAAAACATTAAAAATCAATATTTATTAATAATGATAATAATAATAACAATAATATTTGAAAATTGATAATTTCAGCAAGCATTTATTTTGTATTACTTTCAACCGAGATTTTTCATTGATAAGTTAATCAATTGTTAGAGCATCCATAACGGTCCTCTCCGTTTGATTGCTTAAATGAGTCTCGTATGTAAAGATCACTTGTTGTTATATAATTAATATTTAATAAGATTTAATCTCTCAAACTCTAGAGGTATTTTACCAGATTAACTTAAGGACTTTCTCTGAGTTTGTTTCTTTTCTTTTCCTCATCTTCTTTTGTTATAGTTTCCTTTTATTCGTACGTTTAGAGTGTGATACAACTGGTTCATAATTGAACCCCATTTGACTAAAAATAAATAAAATATCTCTCAAACTCAACCCTTCAAAAATATATCAAATGGGCCTTAGTAAAAAATATGTATCAGTAAATTTTGACAGTAGTGTATTTATTCATTCATAATTATCTAATATTTGAAATATTAAATCAGTTCAGTTATAAATTTAAAAAAAAAAAGTATATTTTTTCAATCTTGTTAATAATTCAAAAAAATAACTAAAATTCGAAAATATAAAAAAAAATGATTGGAAATTACACGGTTTAAGTAACAACTTTGCATATGGTCGAAATCTTAGTAAAGAAACAAAAATGTACTTTGATTGACAATGACGAAATTTACAACGAAGTGATCATGTGTAACACACAAATAATAGGAGAGCGAGGGTGTCTATAAAAATACGATTCTAAATAGAAGAAAGATCCTATTGTAGATGGTCTTAACCACCCTTGAGTGAGAAAATAATTATTTCGTGCTATTATTTATAAGATCATCATGAGAAATAAAATCAATCATGTAATAAATTAATATTCAACAGTGTTTCAAAAAGTAGTAAGAATTGATTTATATAAACAGAAAATCAAAACAAACTGAGTCATGCTATGATGATGAAATCACAAAAACAAACGAAAAAAAAATTAAAATATAACGAAATGTCTTATTTAACTAAAAGGGAAAGAATTTTTTTTTTTGAAGGGGTGATTTAAGGGCAAAATTGACCCCAGAAACTAACATTTTTCCCTTCTCTCTATAAATTTACAAACAACTAATAATTGCTTAAAAAAAAAAAAAAGAATCCAACACAAAGACGAAATAAATAAGTAGAACAAATCTTTCTCTCAAAATAGGTTGTTATGAATTATCGACTAATTAATATTTGTAAAGTCTGTTTAGAAGATTAATAATTTTAACTTTGAGTAAAAAAATTAATTTTTGAAAATATATAATAAAAAAAACCACGAAAGTGATTTAAGTAATTTAATCTGAAATAAATGGAAATGAGATAGAAAATGATCTGACAAACAACAGGGTCTGTTGATTTATATATATATATATATATATATATCATTTTGTTTGGATTATTTATAGAGGATTTGGAAATTTTTACTATGTATAGAAACTTTTTAGTTAATGTCCTCGTGAGCAAAGTTAAGTTGGTATGGACAATGCATAATATATGCAAGGTCCGGATTCTACACTTCATTGATTTTTTTTCTCTATTTATCTCTTCCTCTCAATATTTTTTCGTACTATTTGTTATATTCTTCTTCCCAATGTTTTTCATACTATTTCTTATTATGTGCTTGTTTGACACCAATAACGGAAAATGTAGACAAACATGTGTACTAATCGAATAAGATAATTGGTTTTGGAGACACTGAAAAAATTAGAGTAGTAAGTTTTTGTTTTTTTTTTTTACAAATAATGAGTATTGTTGAAAACCCAAAAATAAATAAAATTGAAAAGAATTTTGAAATCTTTAGTTCAATATCGGAATTGTAAGAAGAATGGTAAAATTAGAATCAATATCTATAGAAAAAATTCAAGCAAATCATTACATTAACGTATAGATCCAAAATTTGCTGCATAAATAATTTATAATATATATTATAATTATAAAAAAATTACATCATGTGAAAATGAAAAAAAAAGTATAAAGTTGTTTTTAAAAACACATGAGTAAATAAAAAACATATGAGTAATTTATTTTATACTTAGCTTATCACAAATATTTTTATTTTTTTTCACAAATAATATGAACTTAAATAATGTTTTTTTTTATGTACTATTAATTCAATCATTCCTTATATATAAATAAAAACCTTTTTCTTTGACCCTTCTTATCACCATTGTTTTTTATTTTTTTGCTTCTACAAATAATATGAACTTAATCAATGTTTTTTATACACCACCACATCATTCCTTATAGAGAAAAACGAAAAGGTTTTGCTTTGCCTTTGACCTTTAAATGTTGTTTCCTATCTTGAATATAGACATCGATTCTACTAATTTTTGCTTCCTTATTAAATTATAACAGTTATGTGTTATCATTTAAAAAAAAATGTTGGTACATGTTATATTTGTTTTTTTTATCTCTTATTTGCATATCTTGTGCCTAGTTTAGATGCTATTAATATTTTTATTTTTTGATTTTATAGAGAGAAAACACCTTAAAGCGATGTTAATGAGTCAAGTGTGAGTTTACGTTCTACATTGAATTGAATAGTAGATTTTGAATAGAAAATAAGTGTGATGACTCATATAACCAAGGTCTTTAGATTTTGTGTAAAGATGTGGTGTCAATCTCACTTATATGGTTGGTATTGGCCTAATACGATGATCTAACTCAGTGCAGGCTCACTCGCAAGTCCCAACGTTATGAGAAACTTTTTTTTTTTTATTTTTTTATTTTTGAATGTCATTTGTTTAATTTTTTATCTTAAAATTTAGTTATTTGATGTCATTTTCTTTCATTATATATTTTTTATACAATCTATATTACTTCAAATTCCTTCATTTTTTGTTTTTGATGGGATTTATGGAAAATTACATGTGTTATGTTGAGTTGAAAACATATATGATTATTACAAATTCAAAAATAATGTGGCATTTTTTTATTTACTCTAATTTTTTTGCAAAACATTTAAACAAAAATTTCTAACTACAGTTAACTCATAAAATTATCAATAACTCACTCTATTATCTAAACAGCCACAGACAAAGCATACACTCTTTGTAGGCACTAAAAACAAAATAAAATAAAATAAGGCTTAAATCCACTTTTAATCTCCCTATTTGTTTTAAAAGAAAATGATTTTTTAGTCCATCTATTTATATCACCATTATTTGTCCTCTATTTGTACTTTTTTCTAAAGTTTCATCCTCATCACATTTTAGGCTAATTTGTTATGATGTGCCTATTCATAATGACGTGAAAGAACTTATATCAATGTGAATCATATGTGTAGATCATTTTAATGTAACAATGATTATTTTGAATGTTGGTGTAGAAAGTTTTATAGTATCAGCTCATCATAATTAATCATGTTTGTGACTTTGAATATGGTTAAGATAAAATCAAATGTTTGAATTGATCTAAAAGTTGTGATTGTTAATGAGAATATAATTAATCAAATCCAATAGAATTTATAGGACTCTATTTTTACTCTTAACTTATACGTCGCGTTTTCGTGATCGAAAACCCCCCTTGTTTTTTACTTGATTGAAAAATATTTGTTATTTAAGTCGTATGTTTGGATCAATATAATATGGACATCTAGAAAATGATCTAAAAGAAACCCCGATGCAATATTTGTCTTTTAAGGAAAATGTAATATTTTATTAAAGTTTGCTAAAAATAATAAGAGTCAATTTTACACTTGTTCCATATTAGACACGTTAACTTTTTATATATATTTGAGTGCTTAATGCTCTTGAAGTTTTTCTTTAAACAATCAATTTAAAGTTCTTTCACAAACAAATGTCATTTTATAACCTTTTTTTAATGTGCTATCAGGGGAAAAATGACTGTGTGGCATATAACTTATAATTTATGACATATAATTAACAATTAAAATTGAAATATTCAATTTTAATCCCTAAAAAAAAATTGAAATACAATTGAAATCTTCATTATAATTTTGAATGTTCACCATATATATGTGAAGATTTTTCTATGCGGAAATTTATTTGACTCTTAAATGATTATTAATGTTTATCAAGTAGAAATTTAATGACATTCATTTTTTTTAATGTGCTACCACATGAACAATGGTTGTGAATGAAAATTTTATGGCATATAACTTATAATTTATGACGTATAATTAATTATTAAAGTTGCAATGCAATTGAAATGTTTATTGTAATTTTGAAAGTTCACCATATATATATATATATATATATATATATATGTGAAGTTTTTTTCTCTGCGGAAATTTATTTGATTTTGAAATGATTATTAATGTTCATCAAATAGAAATTTAATGACATTCATTATGTAATTATTAGTTAAGGAGTGTTTACGTTCTTATTTTGCTAATTTTTTAAACTTTTCTAATAATGACATGTTCCAGTATATTCCTTTCTAAATATCCTTCCAAACACTTTTGTTAGTCTGATAGTATATGCTCGTGAGATTGATCTCATTGAATTAATCGGTCCTTGAACTGAATATAGAGTTAAAAAAAAAACCATTTTAAACAATTTCCTCGTTTGATTTATAGATATTATTGAAAAAACTTAAGATACTTTTTAGTTTACAAACATAAGTTATTTTTTATTTGTTTACTATAGTGAATACAACATAATACTCAAATGAGTTTTAAGATAAATTACTCGAAACAACTTTATATTTTGGGGCATATAATGTAAACATATTTATTTTGAATGTTAGTGTAGAAATTTTATAGTATCAGCTCATCAAAATCAATCATGTTTGTGACTTTGAATGTGGTTAAGATAAAATCAAATGTTTGAATTGATCTAAAAGTTGTGATTATTATTGAAAATATAATTATTCAAATCCAATAGAATTTTAGGAGTCAATTTTTACTCTTAACTTATACGACATGTTTGCTAAAAATAATAAGAGTAACCTTTACACTTGTTCCATATTATTAGACACCCCTTACCTTTGTATATACACATTTTAAGTCATTTATTTTTAGATTTTCTTTTTTCAAACCTAACAAACAAAACCTAACATGTAAACATTTTGTTTTTACAAAAAATGTTGTAACAAACGGGTCTTTTTTACGAAATAAGTCCTTGATAGGTATTAAGTTAATTTTTTTTAATGAACCATATGTTTGGTTTTTTTAACTATAACAATTTTTTATTCTAGAGGAAATTAACATGGAAGACAATTTACATGGAATCATAGGGTTGATATTAAATTAAATACTAATTAAATGAAATTTTCTAATATACATGTTCTTGAGGACTTTATAAGCCTTATTTGAACAATTTTTTTTTCTCATTTATATTCATTCATGAATTTTCATTGATATTTAATCATTTCTTTAATTTAATTATATGTTTTATTTGACAATATAATATTTCTCTTTCAAGCAAGAGAAGTCAAACACGAAAGTTGATTCATTTTTAAAAACACCGGAAATAGAACATGTACATGATATATTATTCATGTATTGATTTCTTTAACAATTATTAGTTACAGTGCTTTATTAAAATGGAATCAGAATCGTGAACTTATGTGTATTCCACAATAATAAAAATAAAAGAGAAGGATGTGAGAAGAGTTGATCAAATTACTATTCATGTTTTTAAGTTTGAATATAAAATAATATATATTAAAACTAAAATAAATAAAATGAATATAACTAAAACGACCACATTGAAGTAAATAGCCATGATATTAATATGAAACATGTTTTTTTTTTCGCGATTAAGATATATATTCATACATTAGAACCGTATTCATTGAACAGATAACTGAGTTATCGTTTACATCACAAACGAACCAAACAAAAACGAACCAAATACATGCAATTCATTAGAACCATGATTCTTTTACTGAATTGATTTCAAACATGTTATCAGAAATTGCATGAAAGAAGTGAGGAGATGAAAATGATGCAAGTTTCATCAACTATATATAGGGGGGAAACCAACAAATTACCTTAAACCGTCATTAAATAATATGATGATGAAAAAAATGTCACATATTAGAATTCAATTGGCTTAGAAATCTCATTGACACGTGTTATGATCTAATTGGTTTCATGACATGATTGAAACATATAGAAAAGAATGAGGAAAAGAAATATGTTAATTTTTTTTTTTTGACAAAAGAAATATGTTCATTTGTGAGGTTTAATTTTAAACAAATCAAAAAAGTTAGTGCAAGTTAATTACATTTACACACCATAAAATAACTCCTTTTTAAGTGTAAATTATTTTTAATATAGATAAAATGACTATTGATTCTATGCAAGATAAATATTTATATGATATACATTATAATTACAATTATTTTTATAATTGATGCAATATGATTGGTTCAACAAAATAATATCGACACAGTCTAAAAGTCCTAGCTCAACTGGCAAATGCCGAAATTGCAAGGCCAGACGTCATGATCCGGGTTCGAACCCGAGACCTCACAATTGTGTGTGAGTTTAATTTCAGTGGTTTACCACTTCATCTAAGACCAAAAAAAAAAAAAATCGACACATGTTAATATATTATTGAAAGAATTTGTTCAAATGACGTAAATCAAATATTATTTAGAGTACAAAGATGATGCATTCTAATTTTTTTTTTCTTTGATTTTTAGTAAAAGTAAAATTTGAAGTTCCAATTAAAAATAAAAAATAAGACGTATCAATACAAAAATGATGCAATAACAAAACAATAAATTTTAAATTTGATTTTCAGTCCATAGAATTTTTACATGATTAATCATAATAATTATTTAAAAAAAAATTAAAAATTGATTACCATTTGGTTGCCAAATTTGTAGATTCAATCACGGTTGTCAAAATAAGTATCTTCCACTTATCAAATTTTTCGTTTACCAAAATTCATGTCATTTTGTAGTTTAAATAAAAAAAAAAATTAAATACACCTTAGAATTCTAGCATATTACATTTTGTTGTGTAAATCAAATAAAACATTAAATGTACCTAACAATATAAGCATGCCATGTGTACTTTTCAAAAAAAAAAATAGTGCAAATATATATAATAAAGATTATGAATTATGCTTTTTTTTATACAAAAGAAAATAAAAGAATAAATGAAAATGGCATGAGTTGAACCTAGCACATAAGACTTGGCAAAATAGCTCTTAACCGCTACAACATCCTACACAATCATTATAAAATTACAAAACATAATATATATAATAAGAAAAAGGCTTAATTGCACTTTTGGACCCCTATCTTTCCAAAAGTTGCAGTTATGGACCCCTAACTAATTTAAATACAAAACAGCCCCCTATGTTTTGATTTTTTGGCAGTTTTGGACCCCCAGTCCATTGTTAACTCGGTCAACGCTGACGTGGCACCCTAAGTGAGGTGCCACGTGTCAATTTTTTTTTGTTTTTGCCTTGGGGGTCCAAAACTGCCAAAGAATCAAAACATAGGGGGCTGTTTTGTATTTAAATTAGTTAGGGGTCCATAACTGCAACTTTTGGAAAGATAGGGGTCCAAAAGTGCAATTAAGCCTAAGAAAAACAATTGGGGTTGGGCCAGGTCCCACCTTGACCCATGAGGGGCTCCGCCTCTAACTAAGTTGATATAGACATTGCATTATACATGCAAGAGACCAAAATTTGAACCTCTGATTCACCGGTGATTAATCCCCATCAAAAAACTTATTGAACGTACAATTGCGTTTCTCTAACCAATTTTCGTAGATAAATCTATGGGATAGACAACATAGATTCTCGTCTTCCAATTTTCTCGATAAACAAAAGTGGTTTATAAACTCACAACCACATGTCCTTCACCACTCGGACCAATGTACCGATCCTCGGCAGAAATAATTCCTACACCAAACATCTCGACCCTTAAATGAATCGGATGGATAAGGTTTAGAGTTAAGGAGGAAAACAGGTAATATTGAAAGAAAAACGTAAAAATCAAAATCCTTAATAATTTTGATTGATACTATCATCTGTAAAATGGACTGTACTACACCATGTAAACACTGTTTGCTGCATTTGCCAAGTAAATCCAAATATATTTATCATGATTGTGATTATGAAATTTTATCAAAGATTTAATGCATTTTAAGAGTTTAGGAAAAGAAATAACAACACAAAATATGAAAATATAGAATAACGTATACGCGAAGTTACCGTCACATGAAATATGAAGTAATTTTTTTTAGAATTGGTATAGTTTTTTTTCTTTTTTTTCCTTTCTAATGTGCATTTTTAAGTTGTGAAGATGTCGAGAATGCAATTTTACAGCATAACTTTTAGAATATTCTTATATATACGTTTAATGTTTTGCATGTTTAATTTAATAGTCGGTGCCGTGTGTATGAGTGTAACGGAGTTTACAAAAATTTTATAATCACTATCATGATGATTTATTTTGGATTTAATTTGCAAATGCAGTACATTATACAGATGATAGTATCAATCAAATTTATTAAGGATTTTTTTTTTTTTTTTACACTTTTCCTTCAATATTATCCACTTTCCTTATAAAAATAATATTGAAGGGTTGAGAAGCTTGCCGTAGAGATAGACTAAGCTGCCGTTTTTTCTTGAAGGGTCCCGTACGTGTTACGTTGACAACACAATAAGAGAAATATATCGTTACTAGTTTGGACACCCGTGCCAAGCACGGGTTAGATTATCGACTATTTACTTTTATTATATAAATATTAATTAAATGGAAAATTCATTGTTTTTATACATAATATATTAATAAAACATATTGTTATTGTGTTATTAATTAAACATTGTACATTAATACTAACACATGTAACACTGAAATAATAATCTTTAATGCGGGAAGATCTCACGCGGATAACTAAAATCAAGCCGATATTTTTAATATGAATATCGATAATAAATGGATTTATCCAAAAACAAAGCAAAATTGATTATGGAGATGAGTTTTTTTGTGTGTTCTTCCTGTAATTGAGGGGTTGGGGTCTCAAATTCAACCACGCATATACAATGAATTATCTCTACCAATTAAGTAAAGCTCACAGAAACTTAATAAACTTGTCCGTTAAAAAAAAAAGAAAGCAACATTCTATATTTTTTTGTCAATTGGTCTCCATACCTGATACCGTTATATATATATACACCCTCTGGTCACTATTATAAGCAAAAATTAATATTTTAGGTTCATTCATTAAATGATGTATGTGGTCTATAATAAAGATCATATACGTTATTAATTGAATGAATCTAAAATATAAAGTTTTGCTTATATTAGTGACTGGAGGGTGTAGTTTCTTTCAAATTCCATGATCTCTTTGACGCATATACTGGATTCACTTAACATCTAACGTGAATTTATAATTATTTAATTGTGTAAAAAATAAGTATAGCAAATAATAATAAAGACACCAACTATTTGAGACCAACAAAATATTGTCAAAAAGGGGTTAAAATAATACTCCATAAAACATAATATTCAAGTTCGACATATAAAAAACCTATATCATCTAGAACGACCAGTTAAACGTTCTGAAATACACCACGGTACACAACATTAGTGATTTTAGTGGACACACGGTCTTCTTCATCCAGTATAAGTATTTTAAATCCCTTTTTGGAAGTGACTTGAGTGAAAAACAGTTTGGAAAGATAGTTTCCAACATTAGATGACGACTGACCTTGACTTTTATTTATCGTGATTGCGAAACATAAAGTCGGCGGGAACTGTCTCCTCGTTCCACATAAGGAGACTTACTTGATGGACCACCTCTTTCATATGAAATCCCTCACTTGTTGAAGCACATAGGTAGTGGGAACTGTCTTAACCAAAGACTCATTAAGTGATTGACTATCATTACTCGCACTGTGATATATATATATATAATCACATTAAAAATATTCGTTTGGTATATAACAAAAATATGAAAATAAATTTAAACAATATCGTATCGGAAATGCTTATATTGATTCTTCGACTCGTTTTGTGTGTCGTATATATAAATTTGTGCAAATTTCGGCGTAGAATCCGACTCTGGCATCATACTACCCATGTTATGATAGTTTTGACCTCTAAGAACAAAATATACAGCTCCATCTTCGTCATTTGTTGTACGGTCAATCTTACCTCGCATTTATGTGAATGGAAATATACTATTGTAAGGTCTAATATTATCCAAATAGTGCTTACTTTTTGGATGATCGCCGCGTAACAAATTAAATAAAAGTTTCAGAGGTTTCTGAATGTGGGGAAGGTTCACCTTTCCCTTCGTGCAACATAGCGAAAATTCAACTTTACCTTCACTTCCGCTTCATTCAAGGTTCACCCAACAACATCTTTGCACCACACCACCGACAACACATAATATGGTCTCCAGCATCAAACAATATCGTACAATTGTGAAAATTCGATGTCACTAATCGCTTCTGTCTTTTTTAAACAAAAGTAAAATCATATGAAAATAATAACTATATCTAAAACAATAGCATTTGAAAATCATACATTCACACTAAGCCATTTCGTACATAAGTGATTTTGTGTTGATGGTAGATCCACCTTATGTAATAAAAATGCATATGATAAGAAATTAGTTTGTAAGTAGGGAAAATCTCTAACATTTAGAGTTCAAATTTCCAACCAAGCAACATATAACCTTAATTAGTCCTTGTGTTGATACATTAATTTTACTATGATATACCTTGAGTGGTTGGAAAAATATCTAGTAATTCATCATAAGATATATTATTGATATCAAGAACTATCGATCTTAGTAAATCCCCTTGACTGAACATGCGAGTAAAATGTCTGTTATATGTAGCACTGTCACTGCTTCCAACAATGACCTCATAATTCATATTTGTATATGTTTTTTTAAATCCCCTTGATTGGACATGCAAGTAAAATGTCTGTTATATGTAGCGTTGTCACTGCTTCCAACAATGACCTCATAATTCATATTTGTATATGTTTTTTTATGCACAAACAAATTGTATATTTATAAGAATCGATACAAAATATTTTTCAATATATTTGATATAGTTATGTCGGATGGTAAACATGCTATATATATTTTTCCTTGAATAAGGTATACATTTTATAATTGGCAATAAGTATTTATTATAATATGTAAACGTAGTTATTCAAAACAAATAATAAAAATGAGCAATGATAATAAAAAAAAAATGCATCGAACGTATATATCGTTCCGTAGCAGAGTTATTGCACGACGTTGTAGGATGAGTTTTGGTTTTATTTATTTTACGACGAAAAGACAATGGGTCCTCAAAATCGATGTCTCTATCACGTTTAGGTGTGCAGGTTAAGATACTTTTAGGATCATTTGAAGTATGTCTCTCAAAACGTGCTTCCGTCGTGGCCAAATCTAAACATAAAGAATATAAAATGTTAATTATTAATAACAAATAACAATGTAAATCAGAACCACCAAGATTATGTTGAAATAATTATAAAGGGTTTTTTCTATTATCTACAAATTTGCACATGTTAAGAAATTTAAAATGTTAATTTTGTCTTAGAACTTCTGTATTTTATGTTAAATATATAACTTTTCAATAAATAATTGATGTTTTTCAATAAAAAAAAGTACTACTTTTAGTTGATTTAACATGTGCAATATTGCACATGTTAAACAAACTCAATTACAAATTATTGTTTAAATACAAAGACTCAACCATCACATAAATTGAATTAGCTGCAAAATTGATTTTGATTTTCGCCTTGATAGATAGAAAAGTGTATAATTCATGCCCATCCAATTATACAATCATATAGTTCCAACTAATAATTTTTTCAGAACTTCCAATAAAGTTAATGACGCAGAATACAACCGTTTAAGAATAAGATTATTGTATCAACCAAATTGTAAGTATCGATATTAGATTGAAGAGGAATCATGAGGAAACTCTTACACAATCAAGAAAAGCTAAACCAATCGGGATGCCCAATCATCAGGTTTTGAGTTTGGGATCTCGGAGGATGCCTAAATATACAAAGTGCACGTGTTTAGTAGCAAGCTTATGTCAATGTCCTATGGATCGAATTCAAACTACGTGATTTTTTCATTTTGCATAGGCGATCGTTTTCCACTTTCCGTCAATATTGTGAGTTGGTTGTTTGGTGTGTGAGTTTTGCGTATATTAGAGCAACCCTAAGGGTGGACATCATTTAAGAGTATTTTTTGGGCTGCATTAAGCCACACCATCTTGAAGCAACTCATTTGATTTTTACTCCAATGGTGCATCAAATTTAACTTATAATAATATTACAGTCATCCTTTTGAGTCTATTGATGTTCAGTTATTTGCAATTTTTCTAAAAGATTGTATTAACGAATCGTTCATTATAATTGGTTTAATTTAAAAACCTAAATAATTACAAAAATCGAAAGCAAGAATGTATATATCCAAACAAACAAAGACCCCTTAAAAAATTAAAACTAAGATAATAAATAAGGTACTTGTCGAAATCTGCCTAGAATTACAATGTTTCTATTGCTGTATGAGCTTCCTTTTTGCTCGGACCGCTCTTGCAGCTAAAATATTCATATCAATTCTTACTATGGACACCAAATACCTAAGGGGATATCAATATTGGTGAAGTTGTGAAAGAATCAATATAGATGAAGTTGCTAATAATTTTTTTTTGTTTAGGTTACATGAAGCTGCTAACGATTAAAATAAAATAAAAAACATGAACTATAAATGGAAAAAAAAAAAAAAAAAGACACTTGATGCCAAAATAAGGTCGGATGTTAGCAGGTTGCAAATTAGTGACTATTTGAAGATTTTTTTTTTTTGTTTGTTAAGGGAATGAAGCAATGTCTTCATGTTAGTTGTAATATGTTAGCTGAAGAAATTGAGAAATCTGGCACACTCTTTCAAAGAGTTTTTTTTTTATTTTTTATTTTTATATAGAGAATGATACATAAATGTTAACATATTTTTAATATTTAAAGTATTATAACAATATAAATTAAAGTTGAAGAATTTATCCAAGTCTCCAACACTTCTCATCCAACACACAATTTTTTAATTTTCCCATATTAGGAGAATTTTATACCATAACAAAATAAATAAGCCTTCAAAAAGATCGAGAGCCAATTTTTTTTTTTTTTTTTTTTTTTTTTATAATTGTAAAGTAAATTATAATATGCATACTGGTTAGTTGGTGACTATTAAAATTGAAATACTCTTTTTTTAGGGAATTAATTTTTTTTTGTTGATTTATCAAGAATCGATATATTATATGCATTTATTAGGTTATTTAATTAGGAATAAATGAGGAATGTATTTTCTATTAAAAATAAATTATGAGAGAATGAGAGCCGAGAAGTAAGGAGAGCATGTTAATTCAAAGAGAGGAGAAAGAAGAAAAGCATGTTAATTCAAAATGTGTTTTCAACACCTAAAATTCGGATTCCTCCTTTAATGTATTTTAATTCAAAATTTGGGAGATCATTTCCTTTAAATCTTTTTTTATGGTGAAATCTCCTTTAAAGAATTTAATCATCACAATAAATCCCTTTAAATAACGAACTAAAAGAAGAAAAACAATTGAAATAAATAATTAAAAACCACCGTGAGCATCTACCTAAAAAGAAATTATGCTTGAGCCGTAATGTTTTGTTATTTTTATGTCAAGTAGCCTTAGTTAAAAATTAAGTATTTTTAGGTGCATAAGCGGAGAGTCCAGAGACCTTGAGTGATGAATGCTAGTCCTCTTAAAATTCACAAAAGTTGCAAATCCAAATGTATAGGAGTGTCATGATCGATAGCATATATAGCCTTAGCATACTTCTCTAAAAAAGTTGTTTGTTATCGTGCTAATTTTTAAGGTATTAAATCAGTAACAAAAAATGGAGAACATCACATATAATTCAAAACATAGAAAAAGTGAAGCACTGATACCAAATATCAAACTGCATTGAAAAATTTTCACTTTCTGATCAAAGTAAAACATTATCTAAAGTCCGGACATCCACTTATGTACATCCAAAGTAAACAACATTTATAGTATTAGAAAATCAAAATTGCATTCTTATTATTATTTTTACTTCTTTACCACCGCTAGAAACCATCACATCTACCCAAAACATGCAAAAGAAAGGGGAAATTATATAAATATAATTCTTGTAGTATTAATGTATGATTAAATGGATATTTTTTCTTGTAAAAAAAAATGGACATTTCATAACCAAATGAATCACGCATGTCCAATTTTTTTAAAACAAAATATGGCCAAAAAGTTTGATTGAAAAATTTGCCTAACTTAATTTATTTTTCTAAAAATTAAAACAAATTTTAGGAAAATTATTTTTTAAAATTCTAGTAGGATATTAAATATTAGTTCAAAAATAAATAATTATTTTTGTTGGGTTTGGTTTAATATGTAAAAATGATTTTTTTTTCTTTCTATTTACTTGAAATAGGGAATAGTGACATGAATTTTGTTATCATAGAAATACATTAACGTCCTTCATGTCTTTCTCAAAGGCAGCTGTAGTCAATATTTATTCTCTCCTTAAAGTTTTTCTCAAATTCTATATATCAACGTCATACATGACGACTGAATTCTATTACCTTGAATATAAAAATAAATAAATACAAATTTAAAACAAAATATGGCCTAATAAGTTTGATTGGAAAGTTTACCTAGCTTGATTTATTTTTCTAAAAATTAAAACAAATTTTTGGAATTTTTTTTTAAATTCTCGTAGGATATTAAATTTTAGTTGAAAAAGAAATAATTATTTTTGTTGGGGTGGTTTAATATGTAAAAATGATTTTTTTTATTTACTTGAAATAGGGAATAGTGACATGAATTTTGTTATCATAGAAATCCTTCAATCAATATATAAAAATGAGTTAGGATTAAATGACATTAATGTGTCAAAGTTAATTTGATACTAAATTTTAGCAATTGATTTATTTTAATCCAATAATGATATGGATTCAGTTAAGGAGGTCACATGATCATCATGCTGCCATCAAGAAAACGAAAATAAAATTAAAACACATTGCATGAATAAAGAAAACGAAAACAAATAAAATTATAAACATATATGTAAAAACAATACTTAAACATCCATAATAATCATATATATATATATATATATATATATATATATATATATATATAGAGAGAGAGAGAGAGAGAGAGAGAGAGAGAGAATGTGTGCATCACAATGAAAATAGAGAGAAAAGATGTGTGTTACGATGAAGATGAAAATGATGACAAACATATTGACCATATATAGATTTCATTGTTCTAAGCTGGAAGAATTACCAAACTTCATCTAAATGAAAAGTGACCTACTTTTTGGAGTAACATTATTTTTATTTTTGAATATTTATGAAAAACAAACTTTAGAATGCAATGTCTCAAAAAAAATTGAAAGCAAGGCAGTTGTATAATGATAGAATAGTAAAAATGAAATAAAAGAATGTGATAAGAATTGATTAAATTACTATTCAATCAAAAAATAAAAAGAATCATCACAAACTCCGATTGATCAAGTATTTTATTTTGATAGTCGATTTACAATAATAAGCATAGTAAAAATGAAATAGAAGATTGTGATAAGAATTGATTAAATTACTATTCAATAAGAATATAAAAAACATGATCATAAACTCTATTTTATTTTGATAGTCGATTTACAACAATAAGTATGCTTAGTAACAATTTACATGACGTTCTTGTTTAACAAAACGAACGAACCAAACATGTATAATTCACGCGACTATGCTTCATGGTTCTTCAACTGAATTAATTTATGAGATGTCATCAAATGAAAGGAGTAACGATGAAAGGAGTAATGAGATGAAAATGATGCAAGTTTGATCGAATATATATATAGGGGAAATGACAACCAAATTACTTTTAAACCCTTGATCATAATCATATGATGATGGAAAAGTTACACATGTTAGAATTTTGTTGGCTTAAAAATATCATGTGACACTTGTTATTATTGGATTGGTCTTATGATCACATTGAAACATTTGAAATAGAAGAAGCATATCAACTATTTTCCTTTGTCATGTTTAAATTTGTCATAAATAAATAAGGCAGTGCTAGTTAATAGCATTTACACACCATAAACAATTCATTTTTAGTCAACAATTGAGTTAGATGAGAGGAATATGATGTTAGAAAAGCATTAAATGAGTTATTGCATTTTAAAGTGCCATGTGTACTATTGCTTTTAGGCAAGGCAAATATATATAATAGAGATAGAGATATCAATTCCATTTTGTTCATCTTTATTCAAAAACAAAAAAAAAAAAAACCATTTTGTTCATCTTATTACGGAAACAAGATTTTTTTTTTTTTTTAAGAAGGTAAAATGGAATATATTATTGAGCCTGGAAATTTTAGTATAAGAAGTGCAAAAACCCCAGCTGAAAGAATATCAAATTACAACCACAGAACAAAGGGTAACAAAAAAATAAATAAAAAGATCAAATGGCAAAATCACCCCATTACAGATAAATACCCAGACAAGGTAAAGGGTTCAACCACCACAAATGGTAGGAAAAAGCAAAGGTAGGACGGTTCGCTTTCAGCCACCAGTATGATTGAAGTTTAATTTTATCTAGTAATTGATTGAACGAGGCCTCTTTTTGATGAAAGACCCGAGTGTTTCTTTCTATCCAAATCACCCACACACAAGAAAGCCATATGAGATTAAAAGTTGAGCGGTTGCTTTTGGAAAACCCGCCTAAGGTGCCAAATTGATACAAATCAGTGGCGGAGCCAGGAAATTTATGGAGCCCGGGCAAAAAATTAATCGTAAATTCACATGTGATATAATATATAAACAATTATAAATTGAATTTTTTTTTCCTAAAAAAAATCGAAATAAAATAGGTTTATCATTTTGTCAACAAAAGTACAATTTAAAATAGGGTTATTAATTGAAATTGACCACGTAATATACGTGAAGTCTGAAAATTGACCCTGTAATTAAATAACATGTATTCTGACCATGTAATTCAAGATTTTTATTATTTATAACTTGTAATATACGCGAAGTCCAAAAAAGCAACCGAGAGATTGAATTTTTTCATGATTTCCTAGAGGCGAGTTAAGAACGTTAAAATATAGCTTGAACAAAAAAATTATAAATTTTCGACAAACGACAAATTAATTATGAATTTTTAAAGTGTCAAAAGCTCAAAAAACAAAACAATGGAAATCTCGATCTATAAATCGAATTTTGAGTTCATTATTTGCAGAGACATCTATAAAAATGCATAAAAAGGATCTGTAAAGTTTCATAACATATCAAAGTCGTTTAAATTTATTTTGATTTTTCAACTGAAACGTGCAAAATTGAAATTTTGTTCCGCGTAAGCGTATACTCACAAGTCAAATTTAGTTCCCTAATTTTGTAGGCATGACTAGAACATGACAAGAACCTTCACAATGAAATTTTGTAATTTTTAAACGAGATACAAATTAATTATAAATTGTTTAAGAAATTCATAATTATGAGGGAATAAAAATTCATAATTAATTTATCCCTGGTCGAAGAAATTTAATATTGTGTAAAGCTATATTTTAACGTGAAAAAATTCAACCTGTAAGTCACATTTTTAGACTACACGTATATTATAGGGTGGTCAAAATTAAATAAGAAGAAATTCAAGTTACAATGCTAGAATATATGTTTTGTATTTTATTAGGTTATTTTTCAAACATAAAGTATATTACAGGGTCAATTTGAACAATTAACCCGTTAAAATAAGAGACATGAACCCGTCAATAGTGTGCTAAATAAAATTCCAAGACCTATTTGTGTGTGACAATTTTCAGATTGCCCAAATTTTTCTTTTTGTAAATGCGTTAATGGGCTTTTGGGTTGAGTCTAATGTGCAAAAATTATCGATCGAGCCCGGGCGACCGCCCGGGGTCGCCATACGGTAGAACCGCCCATGATACAAATGATCTGACACATGTTCAGGAAACACTATATGGAACCTAAGCCAGTGAGAAATACCATACCACAGTTTACCAAAAAAATCACAAGAGAAGAATAAGTGTTCTGCGTCTTCTAACATGCCACATCCGCCCACACAAACTTGAGCATTTGGTTGTATAATTTGTCTTTTAACTAAATTGTTTGTTGTTGGTAATCTATTACGAAGCAGACGCCAAGCAAAGAGACTGACTTTTAAAGGCACTTCCTTATTCCAAATTTCAGTTATGTGATCAGCTGCCAAGTTGTTATTTGTTGATGACAACAAGTAATTATAAGCACTTGTGACGTTATATTTGTTGGATGAATGTAAATGCCAAATCCACCTGTCAGAATGATTAGACTGCTAAACAATATTAGTTAAAATATCACAACACTCCCGCACCTTCTCCTCCTCCCAAGCTAACAACCGACGCCGCCACTTCCAAGCTTCACCCTCCTCCCCCCACCCAAGTGAATACATTTCAGCCACCGTTGCCATTTTATTAGTAGCAAGATCAAAAAGGCGACTAAAGCTATTTTTCAAAACCATGCCATCAATCCAAGGATCCCACCAAAATAAAGTTTGTGTACCATCTCCTACCTCTCGCCCAACATTAGCATCAAACCACCGACCACTTCCCACACCAGCCCCATTTTTAATATTAATCAAATTATTCCACCAAACAGAGTTAAATCGCCCCTCCTCATCGATTATTCCTCCTACCTCCCTGTATCGTGATGCTAAAACTCTATACCGCAAACTCCTATTTTCAACCCTAATCCTCCAACACCATTTAACAAGTAACGCCAAATTAAACTCCCTTATCCTCCGCACCCCCAAACCTCCGTTCTCTTTTTTGGAACAAATAGTGTCCCAGTTAATCCAAGAAATTTTCCTAACCTCCTCACATCCCCCCAAAATAAACAATTAAAAATAGATTCAAGATTTTATTAAACAACCAAATCAACTACAACATAAGTATGGTTCCAAGAAATGGAGGAATCGGAAGGCTTTGGATTATCATATATTATATGTGTGTTCAACATTAAATTATAGTCATCAACTAGAGTCCAAGTCTTACGAGCAAACCAAATACCATAACATAAAGAAAGAACATATGAGACGACATCTAATGATGAATGACAAATAACATGTTCAAGCCAAGATATGAAAGAGAGGGAAGAATCCTCTAATCGAACACCTAAAGGAGAGTAAAACCACACCTTTTTCATTAAGGTTACCACAAAATAACAAACTCATGTGATTTTATATTCATTAATTGATACATTGAATAGTATATTAATTAAATTTTTTGTATCATATGTTTAATTGATGTATACTACGTTTTTTTAACTCAAAATTGACATATCAGTGCAAAAACCCTTAAAACATCATCTCTCAGCGCAAAAATCTTTTTGAGGATATCTTACGAGATTATACACAAAATGTAAGAAATGCATCCTTATTTATTAATTTTATTATGTCTGCAGCAGTAACTAAACCTAATAATTTCTCTCTAAAATACTGCATTAGGTTAGCAACAATTTAACCTAACAAATTTCATCTAAAATGCAGCGCATCAATTTAACCTAACAAATTCTCTCTAAAATGCAACAATCCTTAATATTTCTACTCACCGATGAGTTTTTCATTCTTATCTTGTTGTATCATCGTTTGTATATATCTATTGTTACCGAATTTTCTTTTATAATATTTTCAGATTTTATACATTTTATAAAGTGTTTTATTTTGTCTACTATGGATTATCACCTGTTCTTTTTTTTTCTTCTTTCACCATTATCAATTATATATTTCATTTTATTATTCATATGTCAATCCCTTAACAATAAACTCATGCGTCGCACGGGTCAACAATCTAGTAGGATATTAAATAAACAAATGTGAGAAATTTATAGACCTGCGAGTTTCTTATATTCGGGTTTCCACATTCTGCATAATTACATATATGTGAGAATGATTACATTAACAAATGCCTCATGAAGCCACAAAGTTTCAATATTCTATTGCACTGCAAATTTGCAACACCAGAGACCTAATATTTCCAAACACATACAAACAGTTTCTTCTTATTCTCCCCGTTTTTACCTGTTCAGTCTGTAAAACACATAGAATCAATCTTGAATCGTGATACAATTCAACAAATCAAACACGTGGGGGGAATGTCTTGATCCTTTTCATTTTTTTGTTGATGAATCTTGACCCTTAACCTTTTTCATTCTTAAAACAGTTCTAGAGTATCAGATACTGGTAACTGGATACAGAACAAAAGCGCTAATGTGCTATAGTTGAGGGTATATTTTTTGTTTTAACTTTGTTCCCGGAGGAACGGACCTTAGTAAACCGAAGTTCAGTCGAAAGGCAATGTCAGTATTCAGAATTAGGTTTGCTTTAAAAAAAAAAAAACTATTGAATCTTCATGGCATACAGATATCAATAGAGAATGTGGTAGAGCAAATTAACATGATGTTAATCGGAAAATGTCATAGGAGCAACACTTGATAAAGCAAAAGGAGAAAATAACGTTTCAAAGCAACCGAATTCAGCAAGTTTTTGCGCAGAAAAAATGTTGAGTGTAACATTGCACAGAAGCAGAGGAAATCTAATCTAATACTTCATAATTGTTGACTTCTTTGTGTAAGTTTTGTTTGTAAAGCAAGCAACAACACCCAAAGAATAGATCCCAATACCTCAGTCTAAGCAGACAACAGAGAGGTTAGATTGTGAAATGGAAGGAAAAATTTAGCAGCATATTATGTTCATGATCTACTACCTGGTTAAATTACTTTTCATCTATATATTAAGAAAATAAATCAGACAGTGGAACAGTTTCCTATAAACCATACATCCCATAAACCAATCAAATAATAATTAGAAGATGCAACCTCAGCATGTAAGCGTGTTATTTTTATGCATGAGTCGCCGAGGGCCGGAAACAATCAATATTGCAAAATCCAACTGATCTCACCATCCCTCCAAAACTGCAGCCACATACATAAAAATAGTCAGAAACAACATTAGTGTAAATAACCTGGGCACATTTGAATGTGGTTTGTGGCTTACCGGTCAATGCTATTTCTAGCTTTCTCAGGAATTTCTGCTCCGTTATTTACTTTATCGGCACGATCAACACTCTTTCTTGATTTATCTCTCTTATCAACGCCAGATCTTGATTTTTCTTTCTGGTCTGTGCTTATTCTAGCTTTGTCTTTAAATTCAATACTTCGTCTAGAATTCTCCCTTATATCCATGCTGGGTCTAGGTTTCTCTCTAAAATCTGTGCTGTTCCGAGGTATGTCCGGTTGATCGGGAGTGGGTCCCGATTCAATTCTATTACGCGAGGACTTTTCAATAGCTGCAATAAATTTCTTTAGGTGCTTTATATATTGAGGGTAAAGCTCTAGGTCACAATGATTTCCTCCTTTAACCCATAACGGTTCATACTTTTCTTTACAATGTTCCCAAAGTTGCTTCCCGTGGGAGCAATCTACTACATCATCGGCCGTTCCCTAAAAGAAACAACAATATAAAGAACCATTTTAGTAAATAGACATGCCCGAAAGTTAAAACGTATACAATGATTGCATTATGCTAGTATTAGTTTAGGCAATTAACAAGACAATTGATCACTGAGAAATATTCCAAGCAATCAAAATGTTCCCAAATATCAAATTTAACAAGACCATTAAATATTGATGTTAATTATGCATCAAATATGCACGATAACCAAGTTGATTCACTTTCCCCGCTTCTTTTAATGCACATAACATAGAAAAGCATGGAATCATAATTTGTAAATAAGTATAATGTTTTACTGTTGATGAAAAATAAGAACTGGATTTAAAAGCTTGAATGCACGAAAAAGCAGGGCAAGAGTGATACAACCATTTAGCATATTAAACACTAAAAATAGTTATTTAGCTTACAAAAAGCAAAGGAAATAGGGCCTTTCAGAATAGTTCCCACATGAAATATCCAAAACTTGATTTGAGTTATTCAAATAACTAAAGTGAATTAATATTGATAGATCAATGTCCAATTTAAAGTTGTTCGGCCAGCCATTTCCAACAAGCATCTATATGCTGATCACAAAGAGATGAAAAGAAAAAACTTTAAATAATATGACTGACAATTAAGAATATTGGAAAAAAAAATAGGGAGTTGATAAACCTTTGCGATTCCTAAACATTTGCATAACACAATCATAAAGTTTCTTTTTTTTACAAGCACACAATCATAAAGTTTAAATGAATGGATTTGTCATCAATGATGTATTGAAGTAAGGAACAAAAATATATTGTTGCAACTTGCAAGCATAAGATGTATGTATGTTTAGTTGCCCACATCATAGCTGCATTTTAGCAAGACATGCAAGAAATTAAGAACTATGTGGGGAACTCTGCTAATCAGATGGACAGGAGAGAAAGGAAGAAGATAAAAAAGGCTCGAGTGTCTATCTTTTAGTGTTTTTTTTATGAAGAAAAAACAAAAGAAACAGAAGAAAGAACAAATACTAACTATATCTATATCTATATCTAATACAACCGGCATCCACAGGGTATGATATGGGCAATCTGGGGAGGAGGAAAAAAAACCTAAACCCTGGTAGCATAATTCATATTATTCCCAAATTTAGCCAACAAATCAGCACATTCATTCCACTCACAAGGTGTGAGTGACCAATCAAGGCTCCTACATTTTCTAATTTGACCCAAAATTAACAGCATATGGTACTCGGAAAGATTTCGTCAATAAAAACGGTGCTGCTAAGATTTCTCAATAAGGTTCAATGAGAATATTAACAAAAATGACGAGGGTGTGTGTAGAAAGAAAAAGGGAGAAATGCTAAAATACTTTTATCATGGCATAAGTACTCCAAATTACTAGTCGGCTCTATATACAGGAGAACATTCAGTTTGATAATATATATATTTGTTACAAAATGAATATACTCACATGAATTACCAAAACTGGACAATTGACCATGGGAATTTTATCGATGTTCTGCAAAAAACAAAAACAAAAAAATCATCAAAACTAAGTAATATGACACAATAAAACATAGATCCAAATTGAACATCTAAGTCACCAATTTAAAACTGATATAGAGATAAAACCTTATAAATGTCGAACCAGTACGTCCGCTTCACAGGATACATGACTCTAAGGCCGGATAAGATGGGACTGTGGAGAATGACAGCTCGAAGATTGGGTAAACGAGCAGCCAAATCTGTAGTAGGACCACTCCCAACAGATTGTCCGTACAGAATAATATCTTCTTCTTTGGACCCATACATTTCTACCAAACATTTATAAGCAGCTTCTATATCTGCATAGGTGTTCTGTTCACTAGGCTGTCCAAAAAGTTGCACACGGTTACTATCAACCGGAACTCCCATTCAGATAAATATCAAGCAATTTCACAATAATCTATACATTTTTATCATTTATTCGGTACATTTAAGGTTGACTATCATTTCTGTTTTATAAAACTAAATGAGAAAAATATTTCATCAAGGTTGACTATCATTTTTGTTTTATAAAAATTGCTGAGAATAATAAAATATCCAAAAACTGAATAAAATCAAATAAACTATTTGAGTTGTCTAGTCATAACTATCAAATAGCAGCGGTCCTATATTGCTGTAATATAGCGGAATTTGAACAAATCGCTAATGTGAGATACACTATTTAGTAGAAAGTATTGTCAAATAGCGGCAATAGCAGCGCCATATCACTTGTGTAGTGAAGATTTGGATTTGGGCTCCCTACATTAACAATTAACAAATATACACGCATTTACAGACATAAATTGATCCCGGCCATTTATTTAAGATCAATCGACTCCAATTACACATTCAACAAATCATTTAAATGATTTACATTCTACACCATTGATTTGAGATTTGTCTACACTAAAACTTGTATTTCATTTTTTTTTTCTTAGCTTAGAACTATAAAGGCAAACTGTTCAACAAACATGCAAAAGGTGCATTTTACAAACTCCCTGTAACCCCATCCAATAGAGTAACATTTTCCAATTAAATTAAACTTAAATCACAATTTACAACAACATCAACCCTAAAATTTAAATGTAACTTCAAAACTATACAAATGAGAAAGACAGCTTGCTTACCTTCCCAGAGGACTGTCCATACCCAGAATAGTCATAACTACAAAAGAAAAAAATTGAAATCAATATTCATAAAAAAACAATCAAAAATTGACCCAAAAATAACAATAGCAACCACCACAACAACAATAATAATAACAAGAACAGTAAAAACACAATAAGCCGGTTGTTGGCACATAACATAAATACCACATACAACCCCAAAAAAAGGGAAGTTGGTCAAACCTTATTTTTCACAAATTTAGCTCCAACAACTAAATATTTTTTTCCTTCTAAAATTAAAAACCTACAAATAAATATTCAAACAAAACTTTACATAGTTTTAAATAACATAAACATTATAAAACAGAAACTAAAAAAATAACATTGATAGTTACTCTTACAATACCAAAAAAGGACATAACAATTTTGGTCCAACATTCTTTCTTAGGAATTTAGCTCTAACAACTTAGTTTATTTTCTAAATTTAATCAAATTAAAAGTTTATAGTGATATTTAACTCTGGATTACTATCACCCTACAAAGCACGGACACTCCTTGGATGCAGTGTCCGACACGACACTGACACATATAATTACACTGAATTATTTGATTTTCTCAAATTATCAGCGGTGTCGGCATTTAGTGTCCGTATCCGTGCTTCATAATCACCCCTTTTTCTTACTAACTAGAGAGAGTCAACAATATTATTATTTTTTGCATAATTTAAAATAACAAAAGATAATGCTAATAATTTCAACAGACACAAAATAAGACAATTAAATTAAAAAATCAACAATTAGTGTCAATTTTATGCTAATGACAGTTCAAAAAGGGATTAATGAAGTAAAAGCACGTGGGTGTCACGTGAGAACATACCATAAGAGATTAACACGAAGATGAATACTGAGTTCACTGAACAACTCATACATCTGACCTAGATCAGCAGCGTTACCATGAGAATACAGAATCGTTAACGAAGCTGAAGAGTTTTTTATATACAAAGCAACGATATTGTTTCCTCTTTTAGTACAAAGTTTCAAAACGTCGACGTTTTCACGAGTTGAAACACCAGTGATCTTGTTTTTGCCAGTTGATTCGTCTACTCCGAGTCCGTAGGAAGGTGGATTTGGTGGGAAGAAAGCGAATTTTGCTGCCATGGATGAAGTTACAGCTCCCATTGAAGTGTGTGAAATTGAAGAAATTAGGGTTTGTTTGAATGATTTTGGTTTTGATTTTGATTTGGATTTGAGAGAGAAGAAGAGAAGAATGAGTGAAGAAAAGAAAAGTGTGTGTGTAGAGAGATAAGTGGCGAGGAAAAGGGAAAAGTGCACGTGCGAATGTGTGATTGTGTGCGCGTGTAAACGTCAAGGTGAAGGAGTTTGCTTGCTTGAGTCGATAATTATTTTGGTTTTTAAATGTGTGAGTTTTCGCCGTGAAAATGTTTTTAAATTTAACAATCTTATCTTATGAATAATAAATAAATAGAAGCTTATTTATTTGTACAAGTTCGAAATAAACTCAATTCAAATGAACTTTGAATTGGCAAATAAAATCATATTAATTTATCTCTTTATTATATTTTTTGAAGGAAAAAATATAATAAAGAAATAAATTAAATTCTATATTATATATTATTACTCTTTCTAATTAGTAAAAATAATTTTTTAACTTTATTGAATTATTAACGTGTATATGACGTATATATAGACCAGATACATTATTTATGCAATTGATCAAAACAAAAGTTATTTTTTAATTATAAATGACTCGAGGGAGTACATTATTAGTAAAAATAAATATTGTTGGTTGATTTTGTTACATTTTTTTTAATTATAAAAGTCACAAACATAATAACTTTGTCAATTTTATCGACTGACTTATGATTGAAAAGAACGAGCATGCCTTTATTGACATATGAATCCCGTTAGTGTGAAGGGGTGGTGGGTGGACTGTGATGGCGATGTTATTGATAGTGGGAATGGTCTTGTTGAGGTTTGACAATGACACGTGTGAATTTCGGGTTTGTGTTAGTTTCGTGGTTTTCGGAGTTTGTCTTTTGTCGTTATCTGCTTCCTTTGGCTCCTTGTCGAGTGCCAGCTCAGATAATAGCATGGCATCATACTTTTCTTGCTGCTTGCTAGCTTGCTTTCAAAATACTATACTATAGGATAAATTGCAAATTACAATCTCCAATTCCCTAATATGCTAGTGTTTTCGTCCTATTATATTGTCTTATTTTAATTATTTGCCGTTTATAAGAAATTATTAGTTTTTTTAATAAAGAAAATGTTAACCAATGGCCTCATGGCGCTGGTTAAGGAGCAAATATAGTAATTTTTGCATTGAAAATTGTATAATCAATGCATTAAAAGCTTAAAAACTGTATTTTTTAACTAGCAAATTTTTTTTTTTGGATTCCTTAACCAGTGTCCCAGAGGCATTGGTTAACATGACCCTTTTAATAAATAGGATATCCGTCGTGCGTAACTTGGGAAGACGAATCCCTCGAGTCTTATGGGACTCAAATGGACTGCAAATTCTCACTAATGTTGTATGTCAAATGTTGGATTCGAATCCACAACCTTGATTAAGCTAGAAGAGACTTATGTCATCTCATTTAAGCGCTCTTGGATGAAATTATTAGTTTTTTTCAAGAATAACAAAACATTTTTATCATTCATTTAAATTGATAGAATGTATCACCAACATCGCTAAAAATATAAAGAATGAGTTTGCGAACAAACGGACAACATCTAAGTTAATAGTATGCAACGAAAAAATATATAAATAATATGATAAAATTAAAATGATTGGAATACTCGTGACTCAGAATCCGCTACGTTGTCTCTTAGATCATTGATTGAATATGATATTTCAATAAGAACCAAATTAACACCGCAACAATATGGAAAATCAAACGATACTGCACAAGACGATGAATAACACAATGCAACATTGAGACGACGAAATGACGAAGAAAAAAACTTAAATTTATGTGAAAATCACTTATTTAGATTGAAATAGAGAGAAAAACAATGATTTCGAATAAACAATTGACCCAAAACCTTCATACAAAAAATAGAAGAGAAAACTATGATCAGCTCAGAGAGGGGGGAGCTAGAGAGAGAAATAACATCGGATATAAAAAAAAAATTATTAGTTATGTTGGAATGTAAACATGTAATTTTATTTGACTACAATATTTATTCTCACCTTTTTTAATTAATCATCAACAGTTGTCCATGTTTCTTGTGTGAAGTTATTTGTCGGCTTCGTGTAGATAGAGCCATTGATACTCAATTCAATCGAACTTTGCATGCTTGTGCTTTTAAATTATTTGAAAGTACTTAATTTTTATCCTTTGTATCAACAAAATTATCAAAATTTTCAAGAGTATTTTTTCATGAGCACAAAGTTTCAAGACTGTATGGAATACTAATCATATTACAGGCTTTAGTTTTCACTTTGGTCTCGTATGTTTTTATAGCTTCAATTAGAGGCTATAATTTTAAGTTTCTTTGGTTTTCATAAGAAGGGGCCAAATTAAAACTTTTAAAATTTAGCAACTAAAGTGAAGCTTAAAATATATTATGTAGGAGATCAAATATGAAATTAAGTATTTATGTACGTGTTCACTTTCATTAGACATGCTATATTTTGTACACGATTTACTCGAGACTTAACATAAAGGATCAAACTAATCCTAGTGTGACTAATGTTACATCAAATTAAAATGTAAAAGATGGAAGTATAACTTAAAATAAACGCCTGAGGCCAAATATAAAATTAAACTTGTATAATATTTAATTCTAATCATGTGTCTATTTATGTTGGGACATGTTTTTAGATTGTAAATGCAGAATTTATTTTGTTAAATGCTTAATTTATTTTGGACTGTGAAAGTGTAATTCGATTTCACTCACTGCAATATATATTCTTTGTCCTTTTTTAATTAATCTTCAACAGTTGTCCATGTTTCTTGTGTGCAGAAGTTATTTATCGGATTCATGCACATAAAGCCATTGATACTCCGGACTCGCTGGATATATCAATCCTCTAAAATTAAACCTGTACTTTATTGATGTTTTATCTGTAAACAGGTGTTAATTTCAATAGTTATTAAACCTGGTTTATTCATAATACATTTGAAACAGCAACCAAAAATAATAGGAGAATTGTCTAAAAAAAATAAAATATAATAGGAGAATGTTAAATAGTTCGCAAAGCATCCAAAAAAGGTAAAATTCTATTTTTTTGTTGGTGAAAGAAGTGAAATTCTATTAAAAGTGATGTAATAATTACTTGATCAAAAGCAAAATCTTATATTTAAAAATATAATTTTCATATTTAGATTTCTTCATAGAGGTTAACAAGACCCTGCATAATATTGATAGTCTCCAATTCAAACCAGAAACTGAGTTGTTTTGACCACATTTTGTATCAGAAATAATTTTCATTTATTTACTTTAATACGACCATGTTGGGAATGAATTATTCAATTCAAATGCAGTGAATGATTCCATTTGTCAAATAAAAATACAGGATTATTATTTTTATGGAATTTTTCAATAGTCTTTTATCATTTCTTCACCATCATCATAAAATAAAGTTAGTCTTCCCTAAGTTAGGCACTTAGCAGTAATCAACCACAGGTTAGTGGACCAACGGGCAACGCTACACCAATCAATAGTGGACCACCTCAACATATCAACTCCTAATCTGTGTATTTTTTTTTATTTTTTTTTATGAAGAAATTAGGTATGTTATATGGGAGTATTAGCATCTCCAATAGAGAGAAAATTTAAGCAATTACCTTGAAACAATTCAAACATATTTTAGGTCAAGACTCGTGCCAGTCACAAAAAAAAAAAAAAAAGTTACACCCAAATTTATTTAAAATTTTACAATAATATTAAAATTGCCCTCTTCATGTAAATTTTTAAAAACCCATCTTTTATGATCATTCTGAACCCTTACCCCCTTTCATCCACAAATCACCATAGATGTGCAACCAATATCTGAATCAACATCTTTGTTATTGATCTGTACTATATTCATAAAGGTTAGTGAATTTCATGAATTTCATTTTCGATGAGTTTCTATTTGTTTATTGTTTGTTTTGGTATGAGATATGCCTGTCAATTTGATTTTAAGTGAGAGGTTAGTGTAAATTAAGTTTACGTGTATGTATATAAAAGGGGTTAGTGTAGTTTACGTATGTAGGTTAATGTAAATTTAAGTTTACGTATGTTCAATTTAGGTTAGTGTAAATTCAGTTTACTTACATTCAATCTAGGTTAATGTAAATTAAGTTTACTTATGTTCAATTTAGGTTAATGTAAATTTAGTTTACGTATGTATATAAGAGGTTAGTGTAAATTCAGTTTACTTACGTTCAATCTAGGTTAATGTAAATTAAGTTTACTTACGTTCAATCTAGGTTAATGTAAATTAAGTTTACTTATGTTCAATCTAGGTTAATGTAAATTCAGTTTACTTACGTTCAATCTAGGTTAATGTAAATTAAGTTTGTAAATTCAGTTTACTTACGTTCAATCTAGGTTAATGTAAATTAAGTTTACTTATGTTCAATTTAGGTTAATGTAAATTAAGTTTACTTATGTTCAATTTACGTTAATGTAAATTTAGTTGATTTGAAATTTTTATTTTAGTTAAAGGGTATATTAGTCATTCTGGGGTGTAACTTATTTTTGTTGGGGTGTGACTAGCACCAGTCTTAGGTCAATGATAACAATTTAAGCACACTAATGATTTTTATTTGGGAAAAGTTAAAGAGTGTACTCAGAATATTGGTTAAGATGACAAATTTAGGGTGTGTTTGTTTTAAGTTTACCAAATTTATTTCTAAGAATATCATTATTTGAAACATAAAGATGAGAATTTTATTCAAGGTATTTAGAAAAAAGATGTTTGCTTAACATTATAATGTTCCCGGGAACCATAAAAATATGGATTATAATAGGTAATTACACATGAATTTGTTCCCATCTTCATGGGAACTTTATTCCCACTATTTTTCTTTGGGAAAAAATTTCTATTCCCAAGAAAGTTTTATACGAGAGAATAAAATTTAGTAAACTTGTAACAAACATAAACATGTATATTTATATCGTTTTATTCCCAAGAATCTACGAAAATAACTTGAACAAACGCACCCTTATAAATATTGTATTGAGAAATGGTGAAAAGTGATATATTTGACTTTTTAAAAGTTAAAAAATTGTTGAATTCAACGCAAACTTGCTATTTTTAGTTTTCTTAACTAATATCCTAACGGCACTGGTTAGCATAACCCTATTTATTTAGCCTAATATATAAATCACATTGTTACGTTGTTCTCCTCCAAAAAAATGTTAAACTACGATTTCATGTGTTTTAAGCAACCTCTAAGATAACTCGACTAAAGATACTCTGATGTAAAATTTATAAATTGATTTTTTTTCTTAATGAAAAGATAAGCAAATGACGAAATCATGGGTTTGAGCTCACATGATTAATGAGTTATCATTAAGATGAATTGTTTAAAAAAATTTGAGTTTGATTTCTAGATTAAACAGTCTTTGGTCAGATTTTACTTATATTTCACCCGAACTTTAGATTACCAGCCATTTTTCTATGAAAATCAGAGGATTAACACAGAAAAAAACAAACAAATGTTAAATTATGAACCAACTCTAACTGTAGCACCCCAAAAATAATAGTATATTCTCATTAGTTACTATTTATTAAATTACCTTATTTTAATATAACATTTTATGAGTGTGTTAATGGGATAGAAGCAAATAAGGTTTTTATGGAAAAGAAAATAAAGAGTAATGGCATAGCTGTCATTTCAAAAAACATAAGTTTCTATACTTAAGGCTAAGTCAACAATTGGGTGAGAAAATCTCTCACAACTTCCCCAAGTTCTGACTCGCGTGAAGCATAACCAAAACCCCCACTCCCATTTAAACTCTCTAGGAACAGCAAGAAGAATCCCAATCTTTCTCTTCATTTGTTGACTCTCTTAACAAGATAAGTGAACTGATAAAGCCAAGGCGATGGAGACTTGAGGAGTTGTTCGACGTGGCAGCCTTTCTCTTAGTTTCGTTTACTTTTATTCGTTAATACTTTGAAGTACGTGATTTGATACTCCTTTGGATACTTCATGTAATAAGTACTATGTTTATTTGACTTTTAAATTTGAGTTTCAGCCAGCTGCTAGTACCTTAGCAGACATTCCTATATTATATTCTAGTTAATCATATGGAGTGTTACATTAACCGATTTGATTTTGAAAACATTGATAAACATTTTTAAAAGAAATAATATAACTATTGTAAAATTTATAAAATGATTTTTTCTTAATGAAAAGAAACAAATGACGAAATTACATGATTGCGTTCAAATGTTAATGAGTTGTTATATGGTGAATCTTTTAAGAGAATCTGAGTTCGATTATATATATTTTTTAGAGAGAAACAAATTAGTCTCCAAATTCTATTTGAAATACCAGATTGTATTGAGTTCGATTATACTTAAAACACTTTTTTATTCGATTTTATTTACCTCGATCAAACTCTAGATTATCAACTACTTTATTTGATGTATTAGACAGTTAAACATGTGAGGATTGTTGTTGACACATTTGGTTTGGCTGAGACACACGAGTAATTTACCTAAATGCCCTTTGGCAGTTAACTGTCAAAGTTTTAGAAAACCGGCGGCAGTTAACTCCCGAGGATTTCCTCGGCAGTTAACTGCCGATGCAAACTGAACATAAACAGAAGCAGAAACTCAGTTTTCTGAGTATCGTTCAATTTCTCAAAAGCTTTCCAAAACCAACCAAGTTCTCCAATTTCGTTTTTTGAGCAAAATCAAGTGCATCATCTCCATTTAATCACAAGTAAGTATCTTGACTCATTTTTAATCATAATGTTAGTTTGTGTAGGTTTTTTTTTTAATTTTAAAAATGGTAGTTTTCATGTGGTTAGGGTTGATGTAGGAATTGAATTTTGATGATTTCATGTAGTTTATAATTGAATGTAGTGGCTTTAATTGATGATTGAATGATGTTAGAGTATAACGTGGTTTTGAATGGTGGCAAAAGATCATATTTTGAGTATGTTTGATACTTTGCACACAAATTGTTTGATAAAATGCCTCAATGACAATTTTATTGATTATTTAGTTAGTTTAGGTTATGGATATGATGTTGATTGTAATTCAAAAAAGTGTATATTGAATTAGGTTGAATGTGGTTTTGATTTTTCAACGAAGATGAATGTTTATGTTTAGTTTAGGTTATGTTTATGTTGAATGTTTATGATAATGCATTTGATTATTTATGTTTGAATGTGAATGATAGTGTGTGTGATAATGTTTAGGTTCAATGTGTTTATTTGATAAAGTGGTTGAATGTGAAAGTTTAGGTTTAGTGTGTTTGATAAAGTGGTTGAATGTATAAGTTGAATGATGTTAATTTTATAATTTTTTCTGTAGATATGGCCGATCAGGCCCCATTGATCCATCTAAGATGATTGGTGGTAGGCGTGCGATGACTCAGAGCCACCGGAGGGAGAGGAAAAGTGGCCACATCCCAAAGAGGGGTAGAGGTCGGAGGGTGGATGGTTCAGGGAGTTCACAGGAGGCTGCTCAGCCTGAAGAGTCACAGGTGGTTGATCCGAGCCAATAGGTGGAGTACCTGAATTATCAGGATCAAGTACACCACGATGTTACGGAGGGTGGGTATGACCAGAATGATATACCACAACAGCAACAACATATAGCAGATGATGATGACATTGCAGCAGCTGCTGCCCCGGAGGTGTTACATGTGGACCCTCCCTTTCCTGGAGGACCGGCAGACCTATCTTTGCTGCACTCTTATGCCAATCATGTGGCGTTGCCGCTTTGGTATAATTCAGATAACGTAAATGTAATTTTTATAAATGTTTTTTCTTTATGTTTAATTATTTTCTTTATATGTGTGTTTGTTTAATTATTATATCCACTTTTATATGTGTTTTTTTTAAATGCTTTTTCTTTATGTTTAATTATTTTCTTTATATGTGTGTTTGTTTAATTATTATATCCACTTTTATATGTGTTTTTTTAAAATGCTTTTTCTTTATGTTTAATTATTTTCTTTATATGTGTGTTTGTTTAATTATTATATCCACTTTTATATGTGTTTTTTTTTAAATGCTTTTTCTTTATGTTTAATTATTTTCTTTATATGTGTGTTTGTTTAATTATTATATCCACTTTTATATGTGTTTTTTTAAAATGCTTTTTCTTTATGTTTAATTATTTTCTTTATATGTGTGTTTGTTTAATTATTATATCCACTTTTATATGTGTTTTTTTTAATTCTTTTCTTTATGTTTAATTATTTTCTTTATATGTGTGTTTGTTTAATTATTATATCCAATTTTATATGTGTTTTTTTTAATTCTTTTCTATATGTTTAATTATTTTTTTTATATGTGTGTTTGTTTAATTATTATATCCACTTTTATATGTGTTTTTTTTAATTCTTTTCTTTATGTTTAATTATTTTCTTTATATGTGTGTTTGTTTAAACTATGTTTATTTTTCTATTATTTCAGGTTTGCAAGCTCCGTGTGGTAAAACCGATTAATCATGAGGTTAAGATCTTGAGTCTCGAACGCCCAAACGGGAATCATGATTGGTTTTGGGATCCGCTTAGGGAGAGCGGGTTACATGACTTTGTTTACCTGGGCTATGCCACTGTGCCTCATGCCCTGCTGATGACTCTATGCGAGAGGTGGCTTCCCGAGACCAACATCTTTCACATGCCCTTGGGGGAGATGACTGTGACCTTGGATGATGTCGCATGTCTAACGCATCTTCAGATTGCGTGATGTGTTACCTTCTCTACTTGGTTGGATGCTTGTTGTTTGGCGATAGAAGCAACAAACGCATCGAGTTGGTCTATCTGACGACCATGGAGGACGGCTACGCGGGAATGCGTAATTATTCCTGGGGATAGATGACACTTGCATACCTATACAGCGAGTTAGCTGAGGCGTGTAGGCCTGGAGACAGAGCTCTTGGGGGGAGCGTGACACTACTCACTGTAAGAAACTTATAAATGTGAACCTTTACTTTTATTTTTTTGTTATATTTTTTCCTGCGTAATAATTTATAAATGTGATTTGTTTGGTTTGTGCAAACATGGTTTTTGGCGCATTTTCCTGGCCTTTACAGTGTTGATCCCAACACTGACTACATGGAAAACTATCTGGTTGCAGCGAGGTGGAAGCTTCAGAAGGGTCACGGAGAGGGGGTCACATATCGGTCACTGCTTGATCGTATACAGTTTGATGACGTATGTTGGAGGCCGTACGAAGAGCACAGGGAGATCCAGGATTTTGAGGAGGTTTTCTGGTATTCTGGTTGGATTATGTGCGGTGTTCGTACGGTGTACCGTCACTTGCCCGAGTGGGTTTTGAGGCAGTACAAATACATCTAGACCAACCCTAGACATCCGATGGATGTTGTAGAGCTGCCATCGCCTCACATTGTGCAGGCGTTCGTCGACTTCCGCACTCACACACTTAAGGCGGCCGATTGGGGTGAGCAGGCAGGAGAGCAGACATGGCGGATGGCGGATGGCTATGTGCTATGGTACACTAGGGTGTCTCACCCTCAGATCTTGCCACCTATTCCAGGAGATCTTTCGAGGCCAGCAAATGAAGAGCAGATCATTGCAGAGCAGTGGGAGCGGTATGAGGCGAGAAGCTCGCCTGACACCTATGACATGGTTTGTGGTGTTGTTGCCTACGCTGATGCGCAGTTAGGCTAGGAGGAGGTCATGAGCATGACCCCTCAGCAGTGGTTTCAGGCCATGAGCCATATGAGGGAGCAGATCGCGCCGATTTTGACCAGGAGGCGAGGCCAGAGGCCGAGGAGGAGGCACCATCAGCAGGACCAGGACCATGACCAGTAGTATTATTTTGTTTTTTAGGACTTGTTTTTTAGTTTTGGTGTTTTCATGACATTGATTTGTATATTTGTACTTTGATGACATTACTTTTAATTTCATGGGATTTTTTTACTTTGTTTAATGTATAAAAATGTTGGTTTAATTAAGTTGTGCATTTGCACCAATATTTTTTTGTGATTTGAACCGTTATGATGAATTTCAAACGTTTGTATAATTTGAACCAAATGTCGGTTTGATTTAATTATGGACAATTGTATAAGATATTTTATTTTTCTTGTTTATGTCCGAGTTTCAATGTTGTATGAATTATTTTCCCTTTCGAAATGCTCTGCTTTAATTACGTAAAAACTGACCGAAAAATGGCTTGAAAATGTTTTAGAATCATGCAGAGCTCACTGTCTACATAATTTGTTTTCCTCGGCAGTTAACTGCAGCCGAATTTCTAATTCCTCGGCAGCTAACTGCCGAGAGCCGAGAGACAAAAACGTAAATTATTCGTGTGCCACAGCCTTATCAAATGTGGGAACAACAATTCTCCAAACATGTCCCCATGGTCAATCGGACAATTCATAATACAGATGAGCCAAAAAAATATGAGCAAATGACGTGGCCATAAGGTACAGGTTGAAATTGTGGAACAGCTCGTAGAGGAACACAACAAGTACCACAATTACCAAGTACCATCACATTGTATTCTTGAATTTTGTTGTTGCCTTTGTCAAAACTCAAAATAGTACCAAAACTAAATCCAACCCAAAAGACAGAAACACAGAAACTCTAATCTGAACCAAGTTCTGGTTCTTTCTTCTTCAATCTTTGTATCACAATCTCTCTCTTCCATCATCAATCAATGGTTATAAAATCTCTAAGGTAATTTCTTATCATCACACATCCCCATCATAGCTTAACTCTTCAATTCTCTTACCTCATTTCAAAAATTGAATCTTTTCTCAATTCAATCATCACCTTGTTCATCATTTTGAATAAAAATCAGATTTTTAGATCTTGATCTGTGTTAATTTTTGTGGGTCTGCTTCTAAATTTGTGCTTTAGGGTTTCAGTAATTTTTTTGGGCAAGCTTCAGAATTTTGTGCTGGGGTTTAAATCTGAAATTTTGTGCTTTAGGGTTTAATTTAAATCTGATTTTTTTAAGGGATTAGAGAAAATGAATTGTGTAGGGCAATCTTCTGAATTAGGGTCTGGTGTTAGTATTGGTGAAGCAGTAGAAAATGTAGTTCTAGGTGGTGATGTTAGGTGTTGGATACAAGCTTCTCCTCCAAGGGGAAATGGATCAAGGAATACTAGTCCAATGGGTCGAGTCGGGTCAAGGAACACGAGTCCTTCAAGGCAAAAGGTTGTTAAGACTAAACCAAGGGGTTTAGATGAAGAAACACATGCTACATTTGGTAAAGTAGTTCATGCTGATGTTCAAATGGAGGATAATATATGGGCTATGTTGCCTGAGGATTTGTTGCATGAGATCTTAGCTAGAGTTCCGCCGTTTCTTATTTTCCGGCTTCGTTCGGTTTGTAAGAGATGGAATTCATTGCTTCAAGATAGTAGTTTTCTTAAGTTTCATTCGAGTGTGCCATCACATGGACCTTGTGTTCTTAGTTTCTGTAAGAGCTCGTTGATCCCGCAATGTTCTGTTTATAGTTTGCCTCTTAAAACTTGGTATAGAATGTGTTTCACGTTTTTGCCGCATTGGGCGATCTGGTTGGTTGGGTCATCTGGTGGTCTTGTTTGCTTTTCTGGGTGCGAAGGATCAGTTTTTTATATACTTGTTTGTAATCCCCTCACTCAAACTTGGAGGAAATTGCCAAGTATGCATTTTAATCAACAAAGGCAACTGATAATGGTTGTTGATCGATCGGACCAGTCGTTTAAAGTGATAGCCACTAATGATATATGTAGTGACAAGTCATTGCCGACTGAAATTTATGACTCGAAGGAAGATAAATGGTCGGTCCATCAGACTATGCCGGCTTCCAATCTTTGTTCTTCAAAGATGGCGTATTGTGATTCTAGGTTGTACTTGGAAACCCTTTCACCGCTTGGTTTGATGATGTACAGATTAGATATAAATCGTTGGGAACATATTCCAGCTAAGTTCCCGCGATCGTTGTTGGATGGTTATTTGGTTGCTGGTACCCAAAAGAGGCTTTTTCTTGTTGGAAGGATTGGTCTTTATAGTACTCTACAGAGTATAAGAATATGGGAATTAGATCATGCCAAGATTTTGTGGGGGGAGATCAGTAGGATGCCGCCAAGGTATTTTCGTTCGTTATTGAGATTGTCGGCTGAGAGATTTGAATGCTTCGGACTTGATAACTTAATTTGCTTCACATCTTATAACCAAGGGAAGGGCCTTCTATTTGATGTCGATAAAAAGATCTGGTCTTGGATTGGTGGGAGTGCTTTTCAGTCATACAACAATCAAGCTTGTTTCTATGAGCCAAGGTTTGATGCTTCTATCTACTAAGCTACTAAAGTCTTACGACATGATATCAGATTGTGATCGACACTACATAAAAGAGGTTTACCAGTGATTTGTTTTCACCTGACCTGTTTTCTTCGAATTGAGATTCTCCTCGACATGACCATTTTGAAAATGTATATGGCATTGGCACTGAAATTGTGTATCTGTAACTTCAACATTTTGCATTCTCGTGTAATATAACTTTTTTAAATCTTTTCTTGAACCTTTACCTTATATGTAACTTTTTCATGTAAATGGGTTCTTTCAACTTTTTTTTTCTTTCTCATGGAAAATAAAATAACTGATCAAGAATATGGTTTACTTTATACTTTTGTGACTTTATCTTGATGTGATTATAGAAATCGGTTTTACTAGTTTTAGTTATCTATACTGTTGCACTAGTTTCTGATGCAATACAAAAACTGTTTAAAATTGAGAGAGGATACTTTCATGAATGCTAGAGCTAATCTTTCTTGCTGCCATCTTTGTCTTCTGCTACATTCTTCATGAGTATACTCCCAATGTTAAATTTAGCTGAGAAGAAATTGTTTGAATCATTACACCGCTGATCTAAATTTGTTGATTGATATTGAAAGGTCGACAGCTTGAAATATAGGTACAAGAAGCTTTTTTTTTTGGCCAATTTCTTGATTTTATTTCATAGATTCTACCACTACTTTTGTAACTTTGAGAAAACAGGTTTTAGTTACAATTTCCAAGTTTTGTGTCTGACCTGACATTTTTCTTTTTTCCCCGGATTGTATTGCATGCCTTGCAATTTCTAATTGAAAGGGTTTTGGTCTCAATTGATTTCTGCATTGAAGATAGACTGAGACTGTTACCTTCAAATATAAATGTTCTTTATGAGCTGTAGCTGGGGCTGATGCTTTTTTTTAAGAAACATAAATTCCTTTGATTTCAGGGAGATGAGGTTTCAATTATTGAGCAGTGGTCCATTCATGTGCTTTAGTGTCCTATATTTTTGACATTTGCAGTGTGTTCGTGTCGTGTCAGGTGTCTGTATCAGAGTCTGTGTATCATAGCTTTGTTTAATTAGAGCTGATGATTTTTGTGCAAATGGCTATACTGTCTACTTTTCTTTATTATGACTAGTCACCACAATTTATTTGCTGTGTAGATTCTTGTTAATCCATGGTTGCTATAGGGAATGCATGTGATTTTGAGTGGTTTGAGGAGTTAGTTCTTGGCACATTATTATCCTTTCTTTTATGATTATATTAATATCTGCATGAATTGAAATGAGAATCTGCATAACATTTGTCAAGCTTCTAGTCCAAAAGATTATAAACATAAACAATTTCTGATAACCTCTGCAACCACCATAATAAAATGTAAGCAAAAGTTTCATATTTCTTATTTATTGTATTGTTAGAGTTTGGTACATTTCTTTGATTTTTTGGTCAATAGTAGTTTCATATTTTAGTAGTGGTAGGTAGAAATAGAGTCCCTAATAAGACAGTGTTCACTGGTATGGGTGGTATGGGTGTTAATGTGAAATTGTATATCCATATTTTCTTAAAAATAGACTTTGGAAGTGTACTTTCAAACGATACAAATGTTATCAATTAGTTGTTAGATTATTTTTTTTTTTCTTTTGAAAAATTTGAATCCAAAATCTCCAACTCCCGATCCCTTAACTCAAACCAGTTAAACTAGCCAGCCCACTACCCGAGTGGAGAAAGTGAGATACAGTTTCTTCTACAGACATCATAATTAGGTGGGATATACACAGAAATATTGTTCTCTAAGTATGTTAATAACTTGGCTAAAAAAATGTGGACTTAAAGCTAACTCCTATAACATACCTATAATATTAGAGAAATTTATATTTTACTCTATGATCTTACTCTAGTTGTGATCCCTTTCTTATATTGTTGGTGGTTCAAATACATGCACTACATCTTTCTTCTCCAAGTCCTTTCACATAACTAACCTACCAAATTATTCTATCATACACCTTTCCAAATTATTAAAAATAATGTATGTTTTTTGTTATTCCATTGATATCGATTTATTATTCTTTGTATTAAGTAAGTATACATGCCTTTCATCGCAGTCCTCTTCAGTATAAAATTAAATTTGTGACAATGGACTTCTCATCTTAATCCCTGTTCAACAACTTGAACATAAAAATAATGTAAGTTTTCATACTACTTTTTTCTATTGACAAATGTTAGTAATTTAATGCTTATGTTAATTTTCAAGATTCAAACTCCAAACCTCTTAAAAATTCTTTAGTGTCTTTTTAACTCATGAACGGAGTTATCTACTTGTAAATTATACTTTGAAAATTTCACATATTCCTAATCACAAACCGATTAGTTCACATGACATCTTAATTTAATAACAAAACATTGATTCAGCCCAAGGATTATTCAACCCCAAGTGAAAAGAAAAGAAAAGAGAGATAAAGTGAAAAGAAAAGAGACAAAGTATATGGTGTATGCAATGATACCCATAGAACTCAGTTGGATATGTACTCATCATTTAATTAATATTAAAAGTCATATATGTGAATATGATGAATGAATGATACGATTTCGAAAATAAAGATATCAATATTTGTTTGAAAGAAGCACCTAAAGTCTTTTCAGCTTCAAGATAATTTTTTCATAGCTCGCCGGCGTTTAAAAAGTCGTGAATAACACAATTAAACAAGTTCAATAGTAGTTTTCATTTTTCATCATGGTAAACTTAAGACAAAAGTGGCTTAAAGATAAAAAATTAAATTAGAGAAAGAACTTTTGACTTAATAGATGCGTCAAAAGCTATTTTGATTGAAAGATATTAGACCATCTACAATGGTAGAGTCTTAATTATTTAAGATCCGGTATCTAATAGGTACCTCCATTGTGGATAATTTTTTTGGAGGTCTTCTAAGAGGGTCTCACTTAAGACATCAATGCTTAAGTGGACTCCACATTACTTTTGCTTAAAATAATCAATGTCATTGTACTATTGCTTTTCAATTGCAATTTACCTTGATTTTTTAATGTTATTGGTGGGTCCTATTTAGACCTTTTGTTGGAGGATCTCCATTGTAGTGGTTGAGTACCTATTAGATACTATTATTAAAAAAATAATAAAAAAGTGATGTGTCAATATGGAACCCATTTAAAACCTCAAAGTTGAGGGTCTCCATTGTGGATGCTTTTACCGTCACGATCTTAATTGTTGATCAATGAGACATGGTGAGATTTTCAATTTCCTAAAATCATAATATAATATCTCATGATCTTATATTAGTGATTTATTTAAAGATTAGAGTTCTAGTTTCCACTTGGCAATTGAGCAGGCTTCACTTTTTCGCATATTTAACATGTAGTTATTAGGGAAGAGATTGCCTCTGATCTTTTCTCTCTCGTGTGTAATCTAAGCCATCCATTAAATAGGTGAGAGAATGTGTTTGTAATAATAAAAAGGTTAAAAGAGTGTAATTAACGGTGAATCGTCATAAAAATAATATTTCCACTCTTTAAAGTAATTTATGTAACAATTTTGAAGTAGTGGAAAAAAAAAAAGGTTAAATGCTGAATAATTTTATTGTCAATGCTTATTAGCATTTCGTCTATCTATCAAAAATAAAATAAAATTAGTGGAATAACCATGCGGCGTTTTTTGTGAATCGCATCACCAAAAAATTTATAGGTGTATCTTAGGGGTGATCAAACACTTATTGAGGGTTAAAACGAATTCTAAAGAAAATCATTACAATAAAAAATTGAGGCTTTTTAAAGTTAATGATAATATTGTTCACGGTGTTTTTGGCGAACAAGAAGAATGACTGATTTTGGTTATTACAAACTGGATAAAATCAGAAATCCTAGGACATGTTATACACGTTGTTTTCAAAAAAGTGAGTAAAAGCTCATCAGGTTCATCATGTTATGCACGTTGTTTTGCAAGAAAAGGTAACTGTCTCTTGCCAAGGCAAGTAAAAAAGATTTGAAAAAGTAAAGGAAATGCAAGTAAAAAGACTTTAAAGGTTTAAAACGCATAAACTTAAGGAAAATATAAATTGCATTAATGTAAAGGTGGTTAGACAAACCAGATTACATACATTTTGTATAACTCTTTTCTCTCGCACCGGTACTTCGAGTGTTGTATAATTTCTACAAGTGATTTGTGACCTATTTTCCAGATGGAAAATTAGTATTTATACATAGTACAATAAATGAAAGAGGCTAACTCCCACGATCAACACTTCTTTGCATCAGACAACCGTTTCTCCCCCACGTTTTCCACTAAGGGAAACCGCTTCTTGTTGGATTCAAATTCTTCCTGCCTCGACGGTTATTGCTTGACTTCGACAAACTTGCATCTTAGCTTATGTCTCGTCGAACTCCATAGCTTTTAGATTCTTGCACACACTAAGTTCAGACTCTGTCGAGATCCTCATGCTAAAGGAAAAAGACTTTGATTCCTGAAAAGTCAAAAGTCAACAAATGTTGAATGCATTAATTGAGGCTGTTGAAAATGCAGGCTAACACTGGCGCCTGTGCCTTGCGATCCAAGACACTGTTTTGTGACTTTTTATGCCTGAAAGTTCGCGTTTTTAGCCTAATATCACATGGAAACTTTCTTTATAAATGCCGCCTTCCTCATTCACAATTTCTCATTCAGAACTAAGCGATTCAAGAGGATGGCAAACACTAGGAGCTTCCAGGGAGAAGTTTCTCTCTCCTCACTCCAAGTTTTTTTAGGGTATGTTTTATTTCTTTTTAGTTATCATGAGTAACTAAATCTTTAGGCTAGGGCTCTAAGATGAACCTATATTTTATTTGTTGGATAACTTAATTTAAAGTCGTTTCTTTAGTTATTTTATGTTTGCTATTTAGTATTAATGTAGTGCGTAAGATTTGTCTCCTCTGGAGTGCAACCCTGATTTAGGCACTTAGGTAGTGACATGACCTAATATTGATACTTAAATTTGTCTAACTAGAAAGTAATTAATTAGTAACTAGTGAAACAAACCCAAAGCGAGTGTACCCTAATAGTAAGTACTTAGGAGTCGACATAACTAATATTGATGCAAATCTGCTGAAATCAGGCAGTAACTAGTTAGTAATTAAGGAAACAAGTGGCTTCACGACTTAAATCAGCCCAATAACTCCATTCTCCACGCACCTTGGTAAGGTAGATGCCGATAGGGGTGCCCATTTGTAGAACTACCGAGAGGGAGAGTGTGTTATGTACATATAAGATTCATAGATGGAAAACATTTAGGAACACTGGCCAACATACATTTGGAAATTTAGGAACGCCAATTTAAGTTTATGTTTTAATTACCCCTAAGCGAGTAAGACCCCACACTAATAATCATTACGAAGGTGGCGGATCCTATAGGATTGATAACCCTATATCGTAGCGCGCGTATAATTTTAGTGTGATCAACATGTGCAGCTCGATAGGCGGAGGGATAAACCAAATCTATGAGAGAGTAAGACCCCGCATGTAAGGATCGCCATGCGAACAACATGTGCAACTTGACAGATGATTAGGTTATCATGTCCCAACGAAATCCTCACTTAGATAGTCTACTTAGGATAAGAGAATGCGACTTGATTGTTAATTAATTGTAACAAATGAATAAAGGAGATTCAATGAATCCTAACCACCGCTAACCTTATGCAATCAAATAGGTAAACTTGCTATATTGCAAACAGATTAAATTGCAAACTCTAAACCCTTATCTCTTTATTTATTATTTTGTTATCAAATAAGTAACACAAATTGTTTGGACGAAACGAAAATCTCTGTGGATACGATGCTTTACTTATCATTTTATTACTTGGTAAACAATTTGGTACACCTGCCTAATCCGACCATCAGGCAACAAGATCGAGTTCAAACCACCTTTTTGGAACACCTTATCTTTCATCATCACTAATCTTATTATGTTGTTGAATTATGTTGTTTAGTTTTTTCCTGTGTTATGCACCATGCAAAACCCTCCAAACCTCAAGCATAAACACAGTATGGGACGATTCAAATTATATAATCCTAATTCTTCTCTAAAGCTTTCAGATTTTATTATCCAAACCGTGGACGGCGGTGTTGCATCAAAGGTTTTGATAATTTGTGGTTTATTAATCGAGTTTTAAATGTTAAACATGTTTCCTTTAATTGTAGTTACGATCTAGCAACATTTGATGACTATAAATAACCTTGCATCCTTCAATACTTTCATTCATTCTTTAAATATTAAACATGTTTCCTTTAGTTTTGAATGATTTATGATATCATGATCACTGCTGACTATTCATATGATCCCTGAAATTTCTTTTCAATTTTTGTGGGAATTGTACGATGGTCAGCAAAGACCTTGATATCAATTACACAACCATTTATGAGTTTCAATATGTTTCGGATTGTGTAATCCAAAAATCCCTATGTAAGAGTTCGAATTATAGAATATGAACAAATGATATTTCGGAAAAAAATTAGGGCGCGTGATAAAAGCTTAATTTCAAGACACTTCATGGTCTCTAACAATGATATATGGATAACTATTTTGGGACAACTCTAAAAATTAATAGAAAATTAAATATTTTAACATGTGTTGCTATCTCCATTTCAAAATATATGCCGCAGACAATCACTGCACACATGTCAATAAACAACTTTGACCATTAATATCTTTAATTATATATAATAAAAAATTATAAAAATTTGATATTTTGAAAATATTGATTGAGACAAATCAAATAACATCTTACATGCTAACATTTTTATTTGTATATTAGTTAAAAAATATAGTCAAAATAATCTACGTAAATAGTGTACATTGTAAAATTAGGACATGTATTTTGAAACGGATGAAGTACAATTTTATGAATATATTTACCAATTTCCAAAATTGAGAAACTATTTTGACCCATGCTCACAATTTAAAAACCAATTTACTTATTTGCTCCATCTATTCTCGGAAGGAATCTATTCTTGAAACCACTAAACTAAATAGACATGCTAATTGTGGAGTAAAAATTCAGGTGCTTATGAAGTGATGACTATTAAATCACACTCTTTTGTCACTTTTTCGAGACTCGACTTAATAAATTATACTATTAAAATAAATAAATTTTGTTGAAATATATATATATAATCATTGACTGAGCTCATTCAATAATTTTTTTTATGATATGAATTTGAGATGTCTAGTATTTATTACTCTCTCCGTCCCAAATTGTATGACGTTTTGGGCATTTCACATATATTAAAAAATGTAATTAATATTGTGTGGAAAAGAGATATCATGAGTTGTTTTACGAAATTGTCCTCAATAAATGATATGAGAAAAATAAATGAAGGAATTGAAAGAAGAGAGAGTAATAAATAGTTAAGGATATAATAGGAAAAGTAACATTAATTTTTCATTGGTATTGTAAAAAGACATACAATTTGGGACAAATATTTTTTCTAAAGTGACATACAATTTGGGACGGAGGAAGTAAGTATTACATACCAAAAAAATATGACAGCTTTTAAGAAGTTGAATGTACGATTTTTAATATGTGTATTTTTATAATGAGAATCTTAACATGTATCTTTGAAGGCACAAATTAACATTTTTCTTTTAAGTATTAATCTACAATTGATTACTTATGCAAGATCATTGATATTAGACTTTCTCTTGAATTAGTTGTTGCTTGTACTGAAAACATATCAAATAAGTACATGTATTTACACCAATGCTAAATCTCATAATCGATAACACTCACAAAAACACAAAGCTACTAGTAAATTTGAACGTTCACTTAAAAGTTAAAATAAATCTGAAAGTTATAACTACTTCTAACTTTAACTAACAAACCGAATTGAATTAGTCTCTCAAAAAAATCTGTGTAGCTTTTATAAAAATATGGTAGTTTATTGTGCACACGATAAATATATTATAATATCAAACATACACTAAAAAAGACGGTGAGATAAGCATAACACGTAATAGATATTTGAATCTCTTAACTATTTAGTATAGAGTTCAACACTTTAAAGAAGTCAATCTCTTAAATAGACCTCAGTTATTTCGATCTAATAGTTACGCGGAAAATACCTTTGGTTAAAAAAAAATGAAGACGGTGGAAAAAATCAGAAACGAAACCGACTTGGATTTATGTGATGTGAGGCACACCTTTCTCAAAAAGAGAGCACTAGCATGAAGTTGGAGGCTACGCCTCGTGTTCATATAAGCACGTAGAACAATACAAGTTTAAAGTATAGTTTAATCAATTTGTTCATATGGTTCGCAATTCTATGCATAGAATCAATTGCTCAATTTTCAGAAGCTCTTAGTTTGATACTCTCATGTCTCCTGAGGAATATTTTACTATGTGTTTGGCTTGACTCTCAAGATTCATCACTTTTTCCGGTAAAAGTGTGTGTTTATACAGATGGTAAGTTTGACATAGCCGGTGTTTGGTTTGACGTGGCGTCCAACCACTTTTACTTCAGTTTGACAACTCTTCCACCGTGATAAAAAAGAAGCTACAAATAATGGTTTTAAAACAAACGCACGTCCGTTGCCAATTTTCCGCAAAAACAAACAAGTTAATAATATACCGAGCAATACAAAATTTCAGAATAGTTATACTTTAAAGATTTAATAAAATTGTGTCATCATAATTTCGTCAATTTAAACCGGTTCATATATTGGATGATCCATGGTCGGCTGAAAGCAACAATGAATTACTGATTGACGACAACTATATAAGAGATCGAGACACCACATCTCCATCTAAAAAATTAAAAAATTGCCACCTCTCATATATTAACCATTGCACCTATTCATAGTTGATTTTTCCCTCAAGTGAGTCTCCGACACCATATGTTTGTACCACGCCAAGAACACTTTTGATGATAGGATTCATTTAGGAGATTGAACAAGGAACTACTCCCACTCCCTCCATGAAGTCGAACAAGGACTTTTTTTTTTGTTACAAGACTAATCAAAACAAACAAAATGGAAAAACAAAAACAAAAAGAACAAAAACTACTTTTTAGAAAAGAAAGTCTCGGTCGCATAATATATATTTTTTTTTTTATGGTGGTCGGGGTTTGAACCCCAAATCTTATATATATTATGCATTGTCCATACCAACTGAGCTAAGCTCACGAGGACTCGGTCACATCAATCTTAAGGAGGCTCAAAAGATCTGTTGGTGGAGAATCATGGAGAAGGAGTTCTATGTCTGAAGAAGTTTAGCCATAAGATCTGCACATTGATTTTCCTCGCGAAGAGTGTGGCAAATTGTGACACTGCTTTGATGTCATGAATCAAAACAGCATAAACATGGAACCTCATGTTGCGACCTTTAGTAAGATTGATACTGTGTAAAGAATCTGAATATACCAAATAGTTGTAATGAAGTGTCATGCTCATAAACTTGTATAAAACAACATAAATTATCCCACTAAATCATATAATCATCCAAAAAAACTATAGAAAAGAGAGATCCAGTTAAAAGTTAAAGCAAAGTTTAGTTGTTGAAAATCAGGTAAAATCGAAATAAATTAAACAGATTTTACCCAATTTTACCACAAGTTAAGGTATCGTTTGGCCATATTTATTTTTTTTCGATCTAAAAGCTACTTTAAAACAAAGTTAAAATAAAATTCTTTTAGGAAAAATGTAAAGTTGTTTGGTTTCTTTATTTTTTTTTAGTTCTAAAGTTATTTTTAAGTTAAAAGTTTGACAAAATATTGTACAAAACTTTGAATTTATTATTTTTTTTCGTGGTGTCCGGGGTTCGAACCCGCGACCTTGCATATATTTATGCATTGTCTAGATCAACTAAGCTAAGTTAGAGAATAGTTTGTTTTTTCTTTTCTAATTATACTGTATAACAAATTTTGTTATAAGAATACCATATTTTTGGTGTCATTTAAAAAGAATTTATATTATAATTTATATGATATTATATTTGTTACATTGTTTGTGTCATTGAAAAAGATATGTTTAGTTTTTTTAATAAGAAAAAGATATGCATAGTTTGTTACAATATAAATGTGTAAAATATATATAAGTATAATTTTTTTAGGCATCTATATTTGTACTTTTAATTAAAATCAAAATTTTATAAAAATAATAATCGTACGCATTACACAACACTAAAACAATTATACGCATTAGCCTAACAAAAAAAAAACAGACATACAGACATAAAATATTACTCTAAACGCTAATGTGTGTGTATATTTGTGAGGTTGAAGAAAGGGAATAAAAATATTTGGTGTCATTCAATGACAACATGAATAAAAATATTTGTGAGTTTGTGATAATTAAACGATATATTAAAATTAAATATGTAAGTGATAAAAAGATAATAAAATTCCTTCAAAAATAGATAATAAAATTAAATTGATCCTCCTTTAAAAAAAATTATATGGACCGGTTCAAAAAAAATTAAATGGAAGAAAAAAACAAATTGAAATATAATATTAAAAAATAAAAGAAAAGGTTGCCTGTGTGAGTTGAAGAGAGGTGCTTGTGAAATAAATTGGGAGAAGTAGCATTCAACAACTTTTGGTTAAAGTTCATTCCATTACATTCTATGCATTCTAAAAAAAGTATTTTTTTTCGAAGGTACTTTATTGATATTGTGTTTGGCCTAACTTCTCCTTAAAAATGTAGAGAAGCTGAAGAAAAAAAAACCGGGCCAAACGATCACTTAAAATTAAGTTGAATTCCGATTCACTTAAAACCAATTTTACCATCGATTTAACGTAAAATCGGACAATTGTATGTAATAACACAGGTTTGTGACAACATTGATCTCATCCTTCTTTGTATTAAAATTAGGGATTCAAACTCCGGCCTCGATTTTAGATCCTTTTGAGAAATTTTTTTTGTCCCTTTTTATAAGACTCATTTTCTATTTTCAACTACATTAATTATTTCTTTATATATATGCCCTCATTTATTATATATCTTTTTCTTTAATCAGCAATAAATGCATATGGAAAACATAAATCAACTCTCTCTCTCTTAAGGATAAAATTGTAAAAACAATAGTGATTACAAACAACTTTAATGCAAATATTCACTTTCTTAATTCCCGTAATTTTAGCAAAAAGATCTTATATATAGGGACGGAGGTAATACTTGTTTTAATCTATTTTTCCATAAAAGAAAAACATAATCACCTGTTACCAATCAAGGAACTTTCTCCACATGCAGTGTTCTCCGGTTCCCTATCTTTCTAATACTTTTTATTTTTATTTTTTTATTTCATCTTTCTAACCGTACTTATTAAGGGTCTTGCTAACAAGTGTCAATGTGTCATAAGAGTACTCCCTCCATCTCACAATATTTGTCGTTTAAAGTTTGTGCACGATTATTAAGAAAATGATTAATTGTGTTGATTTCAATGGTAAAATTAGTAACATTTAATAAAACACTTTTATTAATTATAGTTAGTTGAGTAGTTAAGTTGGATGAAATTTATTAATAAATAAAGGTATAATAGTGGAAAAAGAAAAATGCTGCATTGATATTGTAAAGTGAGAATTATTTTGAGAAAAAGAAAAAATGCTAAAGAGACAATAATTATGAGATGGATGAAGTATTGTATAAGGAACAATAAATTTCAATGTAAAAATTACTACTTTGTATGATTAAACAATTTCCTTAAAGACTGCATTTTCCTATCTTTCATTGTAAAAGCTTGTTATTTAAGCATTTAAATTAGAGTTTGAGTCATTCAGGAAAACCTACCTAATAATTGTGAATATTCTAGAGAGAAAGAAAAATACTTAAAAGAATTATGTTGGCATTATTATCAAGTCATCAATAATATACACACCAGTATATATAGCTAGAGTAAAATATACTGTTGTAGTGAGTGGGAGATTCATTTCATTTGGAATTGGAATCTACGGGAAGAACACTGATTTCGTCTTATCTTTTTTTTTTTTGGGTAGATAGACGAAATGACAAAGCCATTATAATCTCACACGCATAAGTGGAGGTATCAGGATTCGAACCCCGGTCATGGCATCCGACCTAACAATTTCGACATTTTATTAGTTGAGTCAGGACTTCTGGATGATTTCGTCTTATCTTACTAACTAGTAATTAAATAAATCTGACAAAATAAAACCTTTACCTGAATAGACCATTTTGTCTTCCTTTGTTTTTTTAGGGCACCATATATATGACAATATTTTGTCAGAAGTAAATCATCTTTCCAAGATGCAACGACGGTGGTCCAATATATTCAACGTGTACCATACATAATTAAACAACCAGCTATTTTCTCATTCAGTCAATGATTTTTATTTGGAGGCATGGTTTGGTTTCCATCATAATAATCATACTTTAATTTCTACCTATAAAGTGTTAAGCTTAACGCTGCTCTGTTTGTATAACTATTTTTATAATCAAAATACATTACAAGTGTGTTTTGCATCATAGAGCACCACAATACAAGATAACACTATAGCGGAACAACACACGATAAATTTTTATGATTTTGAATAATTTTTAATTTTAATATACGTTTTTGGATAGACAAAAGACTATTATAGTATTTTAGACAACTTGTACGCGAAATAAAAAGTTGTGTTCTGATTCAGTAAGGGAAAATAATTTCAATTTTTACTTCGGTTTATCCTGTCTATGAAATAGTTTTACAAATTAAACAATGTACGCTGAAGTTGTCATATTCTATGTTCATTTGTTAGCACATCATACAATGAGTAAAATTGCCGTGATTGAGTGCAACCTATTGGCATGTGCCCAATGAGAAAATGTAACACCAGGCCAGTTTACCTACCCCTTCTAGGTAATAAACCAACTCTAAGAAAAAACCTTTTATGTTTTTTAACAAGGGCAAAATCATACCATTTCATTAATAATAATATGTTGAATACTCTTAAAAATCGTGGTTGGGCGTAACACAACCTCACAAAATACCGGCTTGTGAGGTGAAGATTGCTCCCACTTAAAAACACATTGTCAGACCAACTCTTATACGATGTGGGACTCTTAACAAATACGGTCAGAAATGTCGATGAAAATATGAAAGCGAGATAAATATATAGATTTGAATGGAGTTAACACGTTAAAATCTAGTTCTTTGTGGGAGTGCTGCAGCATGTCGTTTGGTGTAACACACTATTTGATTACTATATATGGAAATGGATTCAAAATGTTAAGAGTTTGTCATTCTTATTATTCTGAAGTAAACAATTATGGGTTGTGAAGGAGGTCCTTCCTTGATATATAGTTTATAGGTGTTGTGCAACTCAAATTATAGATTCATTGTTAGCTTATATTGTTGGAGGAGTTTCTACTCCTCATTGATGAAATTGCAGCCTTTTTTTTTGGCTTTGACCATCAATATATCCAAAAATAAATATAGTTAAATTTTAAAAATTATTGTAAACTTACATTAATAAATAAAGACGGGTTGATATGATAGTGCAAGCTATATAAATCAGAAGTGTGTTTCTCTCTTAGTCTCATGTTCGATGCCAACAATTCATGTGTTGGAACAATTCATATATAGTTTTACTTTGAGTCTAACTTCAATTGAACTCCGCTAATAAACAATGAGATTGAGCTATTTGAATCAGTCGATACTTACACCATATGTTGTTACTTGTTTTCAAAGAAAACATAAAGAAATAGGTGAGTGGACAAATAAAAACAAATGTATATTTGAAACTAATTAAAAACTCACTTATAATAAGAGCCAATTTTCTTAAAAACCCAAAAATTGAAAAAAGATAGTACACCTTTATTAGTAATTTAATCATCTGTATAATTTTGTGCTGTCCTAAGTGTTTAACCTTCCAAGGAATAATATAATATAATCAGTAGAAAAGGTGTCGGAACCCTAATTAGCTTTGACTTGATTTTGGACTTTGAACCCCTCTATAAAACTCATGTTTTGCTAGTTAACTTTTCTCTCTTTCAGTTGTTAATTAAACTAAAGAAAATACACTCATATAAGAAAAAGAAACACTAAGATGAAGTTCATCTTCATATTGCTCTCAAGCCTTTTACTAGGAGGTCTCTTGATCCTTACTTTCCAAAGGGACTCATTAGCAAGAGTTGTTTCAGGTAAAAAAAAAAATGTTGTCTATTTATTTATTTAATTTGGTTACCAAAATATCAAAACAAAGTTTGCATGATCTGATTAAAATTACCACAACTGTAACTGCAGGTCAAGAATGGAACAAAAACAGGCTTGAAGTTGCTGAAATTACAGCCATATCATCACAAAAGGTAATTCTTCTAGATTAAATATATAAGTAAACCTAATTAAATCTAGTAAATATAGTGCTATTACTTCTAAAGTATCTTTTGATTAATTTATTTTCCATTAACTTTTTTTTATTCTTATGAAACAAGTTTGTACAATGGGAAATTTATAGTGTAATTTCTTACTTCGAGAAAATTAAAAAAGATTAAATAATTTTCTTAAAGATATGAAATAATTTATTTTTGCTTATAAATAAAATCAGAAGTCCACATTATAGTGTAATGGTTTGACTGTGAAAATATTTTATGTGGGATCCCAAGTTTGATTCCGGGTCTTCACAATCTTCGTGTTTTTGTTTTTATTTTGATAAAAAAAAAATGTATGTATGTTTATTTGAGTATGTATCGGTCACTAGAAAATAAAAATAAAAAATCAGAGAAATTGTTTATTTATATAGTCATGACCCAATAGTAAACCTCATGGATATACATGATATAATAAATTTCCTTGGTGTTTGTAGTTTGCAATAATATTAATTTTCCTTAGTAAAAAAGAAGATTAATATGCTATACCAAGTTAACTTCAACGATTTACACTTAAATTATTTTCTAAAAATTGTTAATTTTATTCTTGTTTTGATGATTGTATCTATGATCAGGAACCTTTTCAGAGAATCACTGGATTTTTTCATATGAGGAAGCTAGGATTTGGAACCATAATGCATCATGAAGAAACAAGTGTTGATTCTAAGAATGGAAAAAGAGAGACTTCAAAGATTTCAGGTGCAACTTATTGTGATGGAATATGTGACTTTGAAAGGGAGGGGTCCAAATATAAAATTGTAAAATGTTGTATTAAAGAGAAGAAAAGTAAACCAACAAGAAAGCTGAAAATGGATTTTGGTTCTGTAGATTTCACTGATGATTATCATGGACCAAGGCACCACCTTCCAAAACATAACTGAGTGAAAAATAAAGCATTTGTGAGTGAATCTCCTAGCTAGCTATAGCTTCATCAGTGTAGGAATAGAAATTAATTTTTTTGCACATCACAAGTATATAATACAATATACTTTGGCAATTAATTTTCTAGACTATGAAAAGGTCCATTAATATTCTAGTATATTGTGAAGGAAATCTTGATTAAAACATAATTTGCCCTAACATGCATATTCTCTATATAATATAGTAATTAAAATCTTATATTATCAAATGGTGATAAAAAATCTTATATATTACTCTTTGTACTATGTTGCTTCCATTCCACAGGTAATGAGAATGATGGTCTGAGGAAGTCATTTAGAAGCTTATTTCAAGTAAAAATGAACGATGCGCAGGTAATTTATCATAGGTTTAAATATGCATTTAGTCTCTGCAAATATATAATTTTCTGGTTTTGCGTTCTTATACGAGTCTACAACTTTTTACTTTTGATCTTCTGTATTTTATTTTAGTCCCTGCAAAATTTGTTCATATTGAAATCTCTATTAATTTGTGTATTATTTACTAAAATGACTTGTATTATATAAGAAACTGATGAAGTATTATTTCTAACCATATTAATACTCATGAATTAAACAGAAACATGTGACAATGAAGGCAAATACAAAGTTTGCAATTCCAAGGAATAGCCTCACCAACACAAACACAAAGTGTTCACAAAATTGTGATGTTGTGCCAATTAAGGGTAGCCCAGAGAGATCAACAAGATCTATACAAATTTCTGAAGAAGCTCAAAGTATTGATGCTGCAAAAGAGATTGGAAGTCTCATGTATAAAGACTATAGTCATAAGGGAAAACCATCCCATAGGCCACCCATCAATAACCACCAACCTAATAATCCATAGTGTATAATATTTCAGGTTCATGATCATATTCAATTTTGTACCAAGTTGCTAGCAACTTATAGTAATCACCTAGATATATAATATAGTATAGGTTAGCTATATATTATAGTCCTTTCTTTTTTCATGTGCCAAAAAGTTTGTTTGTTTGTTTCCAAATATTAAAAAGAGATATATGTAGACTGCATGCATTTTCAGTATTGTTTATTATATTATACCTTCAAGCCAATAACAGAAGATTAATGTAAATGAAAGTATAAGATAATGGACACGATCGATCTTTGTTAACGCAGTTCGACCAATGGTGTCTACCTCTGCAACTATAGGGTAGAGCAGCTATAGTTTCGTTTTATTTTTATGATGAATTATGATTTACAATGTTACAATCAATATATATAGTACTACTGTTCAGTATTGTTTGTGATGAATTAGGGTTTGTGACGCTCCACTAGCGCAGCTCCTTCTCCACCAATTGCCCCTCTTATGTGTATATACCATCCTCAACACAAACAATCATATTCTTCTAGTATATTATTGTTTTAGTAAATAACACTCTTCTATTTTTATTTTTATTTCGTCTACAAACGAAGTAGCAAGTACCACTTGAAACTAACAGAAACAATTGGAAAGTCCCAGTTTCGAACCGAATGAAGGTGTTCAATTTGGCAATGCCATTGAGCTAGGGTGGCAACCGGTGAAATTGAGTATGCCACCGCCACTCAAAGATTACAGGAACGGAAGATTTAAGATAGAATAAATAGTCAATTGATGATACTCTAATAGAAAAAAGTGTCACTATTTTTAGTCTTGTAAAGAATGTTGCACCAATTTAATTTCTTCCATATACATAATCGTTTCATATATATTAAGTGAAACAAATGGTATGCAAATGCATCACCATAGAGGAAGGCATCACAATCATTTGCAGCATTCCATCATACTATTCAAAAAAATGAAGAAGAATACAAAAGCAATGCATTGGGAGCAAAAAAAACCAAACCGTTGAGAAAGCAAATTAGGTAGTTAGGATAACCTAACTACCTGTAAATATAATTGTTAGTTTATCCCTAAATTAGACCAAAGGCTGCTGCATCCTTGAAGAACAAATTTAAGTGCACAGAACCAAAACCCGCTAGCATGCATCTCGAATCATGGTCAGCTTCTGAAGTTTATCCCTATAAGTCACGTGTGACTTGAAGTCTTGAACATGAGATCATAACCACTTTAACCGTAATCTAACTAACTTAGAGCAGTCATAAGCCTTCAATCCTTGCCTCGGATTGCTGAGTTGGCTTGGGTGTGGATTGATGAGTTGGAACTGGTTTATCAGTTTGCAGTTCCTTAAATAACACTCTTTGTATTTAACAGGTAGCCAAAAAAAGTATACAACCAAAGCAATGCATTTCATATATCCATGTCTTAGCATTTCATGTAATTATCCAATAAAACTAAAAGCATTTACTAGAAATTCCTGATACAACTAAGGAATGGATTCAACTTAACTTGTCAGTCTGTTATATGCAAAATTTGAGCAATTGTTTTCGATTTAGTGATAGGTCAGAGAAAATTTGAAGTGTTTCTCGAAAATTCACACTCGAAAGAAGAGTTATATCTTAATTCAACATGATCACTCGAAAAGTTCCTTCAAAGATCATCAGGAAAGAGTCCAATAAGGTATTTCTAGCAAGGTTCGAAGACTTAAAGCCTTTTAAATTCCAAGTAACTACCATGTCAAAAGTAAACAAGAGAAGTTTATGAGTTGGTTACAACAAAAATAAGTTCATTTCAGAAGTTAGCAAAGACTAGAATTTGAAGATCAGAAGAAACTTGCAACGGAAGTTTTTAAGTAGCTATAAGAAGACATGTTTCATTCATACAAAATCTAAAGTTAGATTCTTCTCTTTTTCTATAAATAGTCTAATTGTTCTCCATGGAAAGGAATTCAGTTTTGTTCGATAAATTAGCCTACTAGAATACACATCCTCCCACATAGGATAAAATATCTTACTGGTTGTTCGATCGAATGATGTATTGTATATAACTCAATCTTGATTATAATAACACCATTTTATTTTAATTTTGTTCTTACTTTTATGTACTTTTATGAATTAATGTTCTTATTCTTGCATTTTTACTACGTTTGTCTATCATTATATGTTTCTTGCACACCAAGCAAATACTTGAGACAATAAACCAGTCAACTAAGAACCCAACATGATCTAACTTGAATCCTAGATTGATCATAAAGTTCATTTGTTGAAGAGATATTTTTCTTCGTCAACACAGTCAAATCGTGAAATGTTAAAATCCAGTTATGGTAGTAAAATTGTACCTCATTTGAATCAAAATGAGATTTAGAGCAACAGAATGGCCACGTTCAATCATTGTAGTCCATACCAACCGGTTCCCTGGCATTGTTTTTTCTTTAGTCACTTGATTGTAATTTAGTATATTCATGTGTTTTAATTTGAGCTGTCCTAAGTATTTAACATACCAATTGGAATAATGCCAGGCTAGCTTTAGCTAGGTTTTGAACTTTGAACTTTTCTATAAAAACTCTAGTTTTTTGCTAGTTATTATTTCTCATCCTCAGAAAACACACTCATAAGAAAGGGAAACACTGAGATGAAGCTCATTTTCATATTGCTCTCAAGCCTTTTACTAGGATGCCTCTTGGTCAGAGTTGTTTCAGGTAAAATAATATATGTTAAGTATTTGTTTATTTAGTTTCCAAAATATATCAAACTAATAAAAATTGCATAATCTGGCTAATTTTCAGGGTTGTTTAAAAAAATCAAACCAAACCGCTAAACCAAATTGAACCGCACTGAAAAATATCAAACTACGACTAACAGTTTGTGAGCTGAACTATTCGACCAGCTCAGTTTGTGAACTTGGTGCGGTTCAGTTTTTGGTTTTTTTTAATGTCCTAATATTCAATTTGGTTTAGTGTTGTTAAGTTTTTTTTCAACAGTCTTAGTTATCGGTTAATAATAACAAATTTGGTGCAATTCGGTTAAGAAAATCACTTCCGAACGAAAAAAGTACATTTCAATTTTTTGTAAAGGTAGTTTTGGTTCGTTTCCGAGCCATAGAACTGGTGCAACATATACCTAAACATTTCCATTCGGTTCGAGGCAAACCATTAATGGTCCGGTTCAGTTTTTTTGAACTATAGTAACAGTTCAGTTTGGTTTAGTTTTCTTCTTGAACCGAACCATAAACAATCTAAAATACCACAGTTGTTACTACAGGTCAGGAATGGAACAAAAACGAGTTTGAGGGAGATAAAATCAAAGCGAAATTTGCTCAAAAGGTATATATTTATTGGCTTCAGGTCTACTTCATGTCATCATTGATTTTGATCTTAAACAACTTGTTGACAATGTTCACAATGTCAAATATAATACTCTCTCTAACCCTATATGTAAGCACCATTTTATTAAAGGTAAATGGTGCTTACATATAGGAACGGAGGGAGTAACTCTAAATATGGCTCTACCATAGATAATTGAAGAGTCGTTATTCTCGATAGACACAACAACTTTCAGATTGTTTTTATTAGGTGTCAAACAATGGTAGTTTTCGTGCTTTGGCAAAGGGTATCAATCTCTTATGCTACCCGCAATGACTTTCATTTTCTTCCTCTTTATATTTAGAATATGATTAATAAATGGGGAGTCTACCGTTTAAACCCCGCACTTTACATTATGTAAAGGTCTAGGTTTAAATTACAGATTTTCTACTTATTTATTTTAAAAGATGAATTTCTAACGTATAAAATACTTGATAAAAAAAGTATATGTTTATAGGAGAATTCTTATTTATCTAATTTAAAACAATTGAGTATCAGTAATAAAGCAAAATTTAGTACAAGATTTAGATTACTTAACATAGAGAAATGTTAACAAATACTCTTAAAACACTCGTCAAAGAATTAAATATGGTAAAAATATTTTGTGACACTAGTTAACATGACTCAAACAAAAAATTAAATATAACAAAGGTGTCGTGGCTTCCGATTACGGGTAAGAATATTCTGGACCGAGCTGGACTTTGCTTAAATAGGTCAGACCTAGTTGAAAAAACTAAAGTCTAAGCCTAACTTATTAGCTTGTCAAATGTTTTATTTTAAGTTTGGATTACCCTTCTTAACAGTCCGGCTTGACCTATTAGTCTGTTTAAAAGCCTAATCTAATTTGTATTAAAAATTTTAAATAGAACATTTGACTTATTTATAAAAAGGCTAATAAGCATATATTTCTTAATAGGTTCAATAAAATTTTGTAAAACATGTACATACATTTTTTCCCACTTTATATGCATATATTGCATGTATATCTAATAAAATTTGGTAGAACTTTTACATCCATTTTGTAGACGCTAATAAATGTGTATTGTATAGATTTGATTTATCGTCTTTTATTTTTGTATCTAATAGGGTTTCTTACTTTATAATTTGGAGTAAGATGAGAATGACAATAGTAATAAATTAATAGGGTAATACTCTAAAGTATGTGTACTCGTTGAAATTGAATTAAGAGAATAATACCAAGAGATTTGTAACTCATCGGAAATCCCAAATTGCAAAAAAAGTTGCAAAAGAATATATAAATTGTGGTTATGAAAATTTGAAGGAACCAAAAATTTATTAATAGAATAGGGTATATATAGTTACAATATATGTAATGCTTATTACTCTCTCTATCTCAAGTCAGATATATAAACTACTTCCTTTGATTTTTATCTTTTGATGTATTAGCTCTTGACACAAGTCTTAATGAATAATTAAAATATAAAAATATTTGTATGTTTTGTACTAAAATGTTCTTATTTATGATTAAATTCACATGTGATAAATCAAAGGTCACAACTCTTTTAATAGTTTTATAGTGTGTTTTTTAACAAGGGTAAACTTGAAAATAAATATTAAATATACTAAATAATCAAATATTTTAGAATATATTTAAAGTTCTAAAACATTAAAAAAGAAAAATGGAGAGAGTAAGAAATATAATTAATATGATAGATTTGATACTCCACCGACAGAGCATGAGGGGTTAGACTTGTAGTACAGTGATCCAATATTTTGATCTCAATTGAAGAAGGTTTTCACAATTAGTGTTTGATAGTACCAATTACCTCTATTTAAATAGCCCATATAAAACCAAAATAATAGCCCATATAAAACCAAAATAACAAATAAGTTTGTTGAGAATTGTCTAAAAATTGATGATTGAAATCTAGGAAAAAAATTGTGACACGATTTGGAGAAATGAGAGCACGGTTTTGTGCAAGTTTTGGGGGTTTTGGCTTGATAAAAATTGGGATATGATTTGTAGAAATTGGGGCATAATTTTTGGATAACATTCAGTTGTACAGTGTACCAACTAGAAAACCGGGACACGATTTTGACAGAACTCGTGCACTATTTAAGGTTTCATTTTCATTTTCTGAGTAGAACTTTAAGAGAGAGAAACTTAGGAAATCAAATGAGGTACTTTAAGGGTGAGAGTTTTTGGTGAAGATTCTCTTAAGAAATTCTCTTGGGTTGGGAAACACTTGTAAACACCTTCGATGAGTGAAAATCATTGAGTTTCTTGTTCATTTGAGAGATTGAAAAAAGAGTAGAAATTATGTTTTGTTCTTTGTGAGCTTGTTGAAGCTAATTTTTGACCATCTTCAACGGCAGTGTCTTCAACTAAGACCCGATACCTATTAAGTACTACCATTGAGGAGAAATTTTTTCAGAATCTTATAAGACTCGGGATCTCACTTAAGACCCCAATCTTAAGCGAGACACACACTCTTTTAATATAAAAAAATTGAAATGTAATTATATAAAGTTATTGATGGTCGATTAGTGAGTCTCATTTAAAAAATTTGCGTGAGATACGGGGTTGGAGGGATTGAGAACTTATTAGATATTACTATTAAAAAAATTATAAATAAGTGATGTGTACACGTGAGATCCATTTAAATATCTGAAAATTGATGTCTTCATTGTGGATGCTCTTATAACCCTTTTATATCTCTTTGTAAAGAACTCATTGACACTGAATTGGAGAATCAATCTCACCTCCAGAGTAGGTCAATTTGGACTGAACTGGGTAAACATTTCTTGACGTGTTTGTTTCTCTTCTCTTTTATTTATTTTTTTTTTTGTAAAACTTTACTTATCTTAAATTGTGACTTGCTAGGGCCTCTACCTCTAAGAATTGGAAAGTTAGCAACAAAAAATAATTATAATACCAAAAAACTAATTAATAATGTATTAATATTGTGAAATAACTTGTTCAATATTTTTGACCTGATTTATAAATTCAAACAAACAGAAGCAAATGGTAACCCCAGCAAAAGCAGATTCGAAAATCAACAAGTTTGCAAGTTCAAGAAAGAGTCTCACCACCAACACAAACACAAAGTGTTCAAAAGATTGTGATTATGCTGTTCCAGTTTATAAGGGTAGCTCAAAGAGATCCTTTAGGTCTAAACAACAAGTTTTTAAAGAACCTCAAGGTATTGATCATACTGCCAAAGAGATGAACAGCCTGTTTTTCATGGATTATTCACCTGCCCGCAAGCGACCCCCTCATGGAAAGTGAGCCTTGCAATTTGAGCTCACATGCAACTTAGTAGTGATTATTTTTTAAAATCCAGATATCATCTACGCAGGATAATTTCTCCTTAAGTACTTTTTCAATATTTACTAGAGTGAAAACTTAGGTTGGAATCCGAGACTTTGGCTTATAGTAATAATAATAATATATATATATAATGGAATATAACATTATGTAGATGTTTTTTATATTATGCAAAATTGAATAGACGCTTGTCTACTAAAATTAAATGTCAAATATATAGTGTACAAGTGAGGCAAGTCTTGCATTATGTACAAACTGACTTTTACCATTAAATTGGTAAATTCCACCATTGAAAGTAAACTTCAAGACAAAAACATATTTTTTCTGTCTAAAAATATACTTTCAGTTTCAAGTGTTTTTTTAGAGAACAATGGGAGAAAAAAGAAGCTCCCAAACATTTTACAACACGCACTGGTCTACTGTTTTATTATACTTAAAGATTTATTCATTTCAACTTGCAAGTCTATACAAGGATAAAGTGACAATTCATCGAAAGAGGGAAAAGTGGAAAAGAGGAGAATTTAAAGCCAACAAACGAACCAAACATGAAATATCATTTAAATTTAAATCTCCTGAAAACATTGGTATATCATGGCATGTAACCTCAATTATTCAACATTCACACTTTCACTTACCAACTATATATCTATATATAATTCAAGGTATACGGTGTGACACATTGCACAGACCTTTAAAAGTTTATTGTTTCACACAATATTCATTTATAATGCCTCTAAAACTGGCATGATGTTCCAAGTCTTTGTCTCTGCCTCTTTCCCAAATTCCTTTCTTTGCAATTAACAAAAGCTGGGACCAATAACCTTTGAAAATTCTCAAGAAACTGGTTCCATTTCTCTTCATCCATATCTGTCAGCTTCACAAAACTTGAACTAGTAATCAACTCATTCACACTAGTATTTCCAGATGATGTCCCAACTAATGATCCACTCCTTTGCTTCACACTCGAGTTCTGCAGACTTCTCTCATTGATCGTCGTGTTTTTCACTGACTCAGATAGCTTTGAAATATTAAGCACCAATTTTCCCATGGAGTTAGAATATGCATCACATTCTTCCTCCTCCTCCTCTATCACACTCTCCTCTAGTTTAGAAAGTTTGAGTCTGGAGTTTCCGTTTTTCGTTCTGAATTTAAGAGGTAGCGATACTGTTGGCTTCTCTTCAATATTTGCAGCGAATTCCAAATCCTGATCATGCTCGCAATCTAACTGAAAAACGGTCAAATCTTTGTCTCCAAATTTCGTCTCAAAAGAGGAGAAATCTTCACGATCAAACAGTTTCTTTGCCTCAATACATATTAGCTCAAGCTCACTGGGCTCTTCACCATGAAAGTGAAATTCCCTACTCATCATATCGCCGATTTCTGCTAGACAAAGACCAAAGGCCGCTGCTTCCTTGAGGAACAAAGTGCAAAGAACCAAAACCCGCAAGCATGCTTCACGGATCATAGGAAGCTCCATTCTAAGCATTTCTGAATCACGAAACGGGTCTAGATGAGATATATATTTGAGTTCATCGTCAGAGAAAGGGATTGAAGCCTGAGGCCAATGGATCCATTCAAAATAAGGATCTTCCAAATTTTCAGGTAGACAAAGACCATGATCGATTGGAAAAAGCTCGACCTGATCAAACCTTCCAAGCCCGTCAAGCTTCCTGACAAGAAGATTTCCTGCGTGTCTGTCTGTGTTTAAGATTCGTACATCTAAAATTCCGATCCTGTGAACAGCAGCAACAGGGAAACTAGAAGTTCCGTGATCACTTGCATCATAATCATGAGGAATGTACTGCTGCAGCGATGCAATCTTGCTTATTTGCTTCTTGTTTGGTTGCATATTACCATTGACCCTATCATTAACATTGAAAATAGTGTGTGTAACCTTCACGAGAGCAGTAGAAGGCACGTTTGCAAAATGATCATGGTCCAGAAGGTAAGCTGCAACTTCTCTGAAACCCGTCTCTCCAACCCTCACTGACCTTTTCAGTCCTGGTTGTCCGAGAGCTTTACCGACAAAACCTTTCGGATTGTTTGGTGCATAAGGTTCCTCATCAGTTGGTTTCACAATAGCGACATTTTCCCCGTAGCAGTTTCTAAAATAATATGCACCTCCTAACCCACTCTGAACAGGGATTGGTTCGACGCCGCCTTTTATTGCCATGATAATATCCTTAACCAGTTGTTTAGTTCCAGATAACATATCCGAGCAACCAATAATCTCAATCAGTCCACTCTGATCTCTATGCTGAAGATCCCTACTGGTTGGAGAAAGGCACGGTGTAGATGAACTCCTGTGCAAAAAGTTCCTGGTGAGAAGAAGTGGAGAATCATTTCGAACCACACTTAGATCATTTTTCAAGACCGTGTCGCCGCAAATAAGTGAACTTTCCTCAGTTGGGACATTGAATGCTACCTGTAATTTCCTCTTCACAGTATGTGCATTGTCACTTCTTTCTAATTCCATGCCTAGAACACACCCGGTTTCAGTCTGTACAAATACACGTCTTCTACCAGAAGGCTTTCTTTCCATTTTCTTATTCCCGAAACATTCACTAGGATGCCCTTTGAAGGTTGCAGCCGCCATCTCGTGATGTAAACAGGTGTTGGAATCAGGATACATGTAAGGAAAAGGAGAAGAGGCAAACTTGAATACCAGCGGCAGAGAGTTTCTCTCTCAAGCAAACGCCCAACTCAGATGCTGGCACTACTTGAGAAGAGTTTTTTCCATGAACAATCATAGTCCTTTACAAAATTGAAAATACTCCAAAGGATCTTACATATGAGCTGGTTACTCGATAAAACCACTACATTAGAGATGCCACCTGACAACAGAAGCTAACCAAAATAAGAAGAAAAACAAATCACTATATGGTTCGAAATAGAGATTGACAAAAAAAGGCAAACTCATACAAAATCTTAATGTTTAGTCAAGTATGGGGAAAAGATGTTTAAACTTTACCCTGTATGCAGTCATTTGAAGTAGTAACTATAGGATTAAAGGTAGTAACTAAAGGATTAAAGGTATCAAACCAAATTAATAGAAAGAGAAGAATTTGATGCATATTACCTCCATCAGTCAAATATGTAAAAAGAGTGACATCTTACCTTAGTTACTCCTAAGAAATGAAATCAGTGTTGACCAGAGACAGTGGAAATCAGATTAGTGTAAGCTTGTTGAAAGAAAAAAAAAAAAATGCAACTGATATTTCAAATACAAATCAGAGGAAAGAATTCGACGTCTAGGAACCATACCCGGATTGGATCGACCGAGTTCATCAGTTTCCAAAGGGGTATAAGGTGCCCGAGTTTGTTTGTTCTATTCTATAACTGTTGATGAGAAATCATGATGTAATTTGTGTTTCATACATAGTTTGGAAAGGGATCCAATAATTTCTTTCATTTTTCTCACTCAACCTAATCACAACCACGTCATGAAATGTGTATTTATTCTAGCTAACCTTTCCTATGTGAAATAATCACCCAGAAATAAACGGTTTTTTATACCATTAATTAATAACTAAAATTCTATCTTCCTTAACTACTCAACTAAAGACAAACCGACCATCACTATTTAGTGACAATAAATCCTAGCAAAGGAATCATTTCATCTCAAGATTCAAGTCCTAAATAAATTGATGTAAAAATTGAATTTAACCCCTTGGTTCCTTTTTAAGGTCTCTTATAAAAATAAAAAATTGTTCATTTTCTGTATCGTTTTCAGAGTTCAAAGTAATATTTAATCAAAATTATTTTTGACAACGGAGTTCAAATCCCTTCGGATATAGTTGTAAAATTGTAGTTAATATCACTTTCAATAATAATAATAATTTTCCCTTCCTCAGGTTGTTTTTAACAAATAGTTAAGGATATTAGAATAGATAAGTAGTTACATCATGATTCATTTCAGGGTAGGTTTGAATAACCTCAAAAACAAGTAACAACCACTAAAATAGATCATGCAAATTGGTACTATATCCATATGCCAACAAAACTACATAATTTAATAATGGATTTGGACCCTCCTTATCTTCATAATAATAATAATATGATCCTAACAAACCCGACAACAATAACTGGCTAGTACTAATTTTAGGACACAATAATGAAATCCACAAAATAACACTAATACTATTATATTATATTTACCTCTTACAAAAAGCATAAAATAAAAAAGAATTATAAAATTCAGAGATCCATATGACAAAAACAAAGACTTTGCGTATATATTGAATAAAAATAAAAATTGTTGCTCATAATTTTAAAAATTAGGAGATACTATATGACAAAAGGATTTCTTTTTTTTTTTTTTTTTTGGTAGATAGACGAAATGGCAAAGCCATTACAAACTCACACACACAAGTGGAGGTACCGGGGTTCGAACCCCGGTCATGGCATCCGGCCTAACAATTTCGGCATTTTGCCAGTTGAGCTAACAAGTGGAGACTACAAATGTTGACGGATAACTCTACAGACAGGACTGAAAAATGTGATTTTATTTTATATGATCAAAAACAAAATTTTAAATATTTATAAGGATAAAAAACATATACTATAACCTTATTTTTAGAACAAAAAAAAAAGTTTTTGTATAATAACAAGGTTAATTAAGTAAATAGTCAATATAAACATAGAATTTCATTTTTATTTCCTAAAAAAAAAAATCGTAGCTGCAACATTTTCTTTTAAAATCTTTAGGGATTTTTTTTTGTTGTGCTGGCCGGGATTCGAACCCGAACCTTGCATATTTTTATGCATTATCTATATCATCTGAGCTAAACTCATGGACAATCTTTAGAGATTAAAGATACTAACAAAAAAAAAATTTGACAGGACTCAAAAGTATGATTTTTTTAGAGGACTAACAACGAAATTCAGGATTTTATAAGAAGAAAATTTACTATATGATTATTATTCTACATTCTCACTCATGTAAATAAACTAATATTCTACTGTTTATTCAAAAAAATACATAGTAATTAATTGAATAATCGAAATGAGATAGGATTCTCGCCTGCTTCATCCTGCTGAATGATCAAACATACCGCCCATCGTCAACTTTACCTTCTCAATCTCAATAATATTTATCTGCAAATACCAACCTTCAATTCCAATTCAATAAAACACTAAAAACTGAAGGGAAAAAATAAAATCAAATCGTTTGATTCGTAAAAACAAAACAAAAAAATCGATCCGGTGTTCAAATTGTTTTGGAATGAATCAAAGATTGAAAATAAAAACCTCGTCGGAGAGAAGTTACGGCGGCACGTAGAGCGGAGGCTCCGCCGTGAGAGGCGGAGGAGAGATCAGTTCCAACTTAGTTAATTCTTGACAGATTATTTTTTGTAATTGTTTTCTTACTATGTGAAAAGGTTTAACCGATTCTTGTATTCTTATAGATTTTAATTTTAACTATACTATCCATTATTATTTCGTATATTTTTGTTGAAAAATAAAATAAAAAATATAGTACACTGTGGTTCAACAAAGTTAGGACACGTGGAGAAGAAGGGGCCTACCTTAAAGTCCGTGGCAGTTTTTGAGATGGGTTATGTCATTTCATCTTTTCATTTTCCTTCACTTTATTTTAAGGTTTTACTTTTTAATAAAGTACTTTGATACCGACATGGTAATAGTATTGGGCTATTGGCATGGCAATGTCAAATTGTTGATTATAAACTTGAACAAACAACAATTTGAAGGGATGATGATTTTAAGTTCTCATAAATAAGAGTTAAGATAAACAATAATGTTAAAGAATTGAAGAGGTGTATATACGAGGAGAAAGATAGTTAGGGTTAAATATATGTATGAGGTAATGACGTTGGCGAGGTAGAGCCCTAGAGTAAGGGTTGAGTCTAATGATTTAAATTATATTTAAAGAGTACAACCGAATAAAATAAGTGTACGATGTTAGTGGTCTAAGGTAATAAACGACAATAATGATAAAATTAATATCTGATGATAGGGTCTTAAGATTTAATAAGTCTAGTCGTATAAATCGTAAAAACCAAGAATGAAGGATAAGGTAGGTTATTGGGAGTAAAGGATGCATAGAATGACGAGAAAACCAATGATGAGTGTAAGTTCTAAACATGACGTGAGTTTTAACAAGAAAATGAGTTAGATATAATTAGACGAACATATAGTGTTGCATGATGACGAGGTGTTAATGATGATATAAAATGACGTTATGATTGTTATAAGACGAATGACGAAACATGACGAAAGACGAAAAATGACGAATGACTATGATGTAAAGATGATGTGTTGTTTATCTGTTGTAACACATCTCTGAACTACATTATTATGACGGTAGGATCGGTACTGGCATGCATGTAGGTCTAGGAATGAAGTATGTTGCATATAGGTCATATTAGGTGAATTGTGATATGTGCTAATGATGTGCCTGTGTTAAAAGTGTGCATAAGATGTATGTGTTAATGATGTTTATGAAATAAATTGTATGAATATTATGATGAATGATTGATGAGGATATGATGATTGATGAGGATATGATGAATGATTGATGATGATGTGATGTAATGAAGAACCGATGATGATATGATTGTCTACTTTATTATTCATGTATCTCAATATATGTTATGATGTGAATTCTCACCCTTTTTGCTATTGTTCGTGCATTTTCGTGACTGTACCCTTGGGGTACAAATACTTAGGACGAGGAGCTTTAGCTTTGCGGGATGCTAGAAGGTGGCGACAGAGATATATTTCGTAGCTATTATTTGTGATATTGAGTAGTCAAACAAATACGTGCTCTGATCTGTAACACTATGGTCGGGGTTAAACCTTTAATGTCTTTAAATTATGAAGTTTAAACACTATGATGTTTTATGCTATTTTTCTCAAATATTGTTTAAGACTAGATATTTATAATTATGAAATTTCTATGAAGTATCTTCCGTTGTGTATCTGATTCTCTATTATTTTATTATGTAAAAGATGAATGAATGTGCGTGGCATCATTTTTCGTTAAAACCATGATTGTTATTATATAAAATTAACGTCGGAAATTAGGGTGTTACACGCATCACTTAAACTAGAATGCAAAGATGGAAATTAAACTTCAAAACCAATATTTAAGAAGCAAGTCAAAACAAATGAGCATGGTGAATTTAAAATCCAACTTCCATTCTCAGTAAGAAAACATGTGAAGAGAATCAAAGGATGTGTAGTGAAATTAGTAAGCAGCAATGAACCATTTTGTTCTATAGCCTCAGCAGCCTCATCTTCATCACTTCACCTAAAGTCTATGATTCAAGGAAACCAAATATGTAACTAATGAGACCGCTAAAAATATTAAAATTATCATTCATCATCTAAAAATCAATGACAAGTAAACAAGGCCGTTCAAAAAAAGTAATAATAAGTAAGCAAGACAACCAAAATAAAAAAGTTAATGAGCTCATAATTGACAAACTATTAGAAGGATTAAGTTAAAATCACAAAACCAAAATTATTAAGTTATTTGATTTCTTAACTTATGCTTCAAGGGCACAAGTTAACATATCTCTAAGTTAAATTACTTTCTTCCCTCTACTCTATGGGCCAAATATAGAAGAAAATAAGAAAATGAGTTGTGACTTAAAGAAGTGAAACATATTTTATTTTATTTTGACCTATAGAGAGGGTCAACCAGTATCGTTGTCATCTCCTTTTTTTAGTAGATTAAATAAGACGGTAAATTACTAATGATGAGTTCAAAATCTCAAATCTTTTGGTAAAAAATACGGATTCAACATACGGATCCAATGAATCCAACTCGTTTAGTCATTACTAATCAGATTTTTTTTATAAACCCTAAATATGATTCTATATATGAAAAAGAATATGATAATTATGGTGCAGACAAATGCATTGGTCCAACAAAATAAAGGATTTCTAACCTTTCCTCAAATAAAAGAGAATAATTCTCTATATTAAAACGTTGCTTTCATTTCATTTCTCATACAACATTGCTTTGAATGCATATAAGAAAATAGTACAACATTCAAATCAATTTCCAATATCTCCATGTAGAAAAAAGTCTCTCCTATAATAGAGTTGCTAAAAAGAAACATCTCTTCCATCTATAGAGAGCCTACAAAGAAAAAAAAACTCTTGCTTAAAATATGAAACATACAAAATGAGCAATAAATAACATCCTTATTAGTCTTTTATCAATTTGTCACAGAATCTCTTTAAGTTTTTTCAGGTCCCACCCACATAAGCCATAGATTACATATTTAGAAATGTGCTATTTTTCAACCCTTTTGTTTTAATTAATGTTCAACATCATGTATATACTTTCTCCATTGCAAAAAAGGTTCATTTCATTAATCATCATATCATCAGATCTCAAAAACCCTACTTTTCATTAACCTTTATTTGATCATGCATTTGATCATCTTACAAATTCCTAAGACATCCATTTTTAGAAGACCCTACACACATATAATTAATCCCAAATGTCAAAGCAAGTAGTGCTACTTATGTCATCTAAGTACTAGTATTAGTATATCTTTTAGTATTTTATTGTAAAAAATAATAAAAAAACGAAATAAGTAGATTTAGAAACATAAAAAGTATTCATAAGAAAAGAAAGATAAATGTTTTTTTTGGTAAAAGTATATTGGATACGAGTAAATTTAAAAGTTTTTTTTGATGGTAAACCAAAGATGAGGTAGAATTGAAATAATCCCATAAGTTGATTTTTTTTAACAGTAAATATCGATAATGGATATGTCTATCTATATTTTTAAGTTATTTTTGACTCAACTATATTTTAAGATAAATGTTATATAAAAAAAAAACATGATTTGAAACCTCAAAGATTTGACATTCATAAAATAAAAAAAACTTCAAAGACTTGGTTTAGTGGTAAAGAGATTGATCTTGAATCCGAGAGATGTCGGATTCGAGTTCAATTAATGTCTTTAAAAGAAGGTGAATATAAATAATTTTTTAAGTGTTTTTTAGATTCAAACGTCTTTCTTCCCTTAGACAGAGGTACCATCCCTGATCCCTTAACACTAAATATTTATTAGAATGCAAAACATGATTGTGAATAAGTTATCTTTTTAGAGAAATAAACTTATGTCATGTCAATAGCGATAATTTGTACAATAAAGCAGGAATAACATCAAAATTATGAGCATCAATTTTATATTAGCCGACCAAGTTGGCTGATGAGCCACTACATTAACTTGTCTTGTAATGAGCAAAATAATTTGGACTAAAAATAGACAACGAAAAACTACGATCAAGAATAATAAGACTAAAGTAAGATTTTTTTTATTCAAATGTAACCATCGACCACAACCATAACATCTAACTCAAAGATTTCGTTGTTGAAGCTGAACAAACACCCAAAAGCCCCCATGTGGTCGTCAAAGATATGCCGAAAGTCATTGTTCTCGCATGAATAAATCTCCCTTCATCATCACACAAATAATTCTTTTAGTGTGTGCTTTGGAATGATCTATTTTTACGGTGAATAAAAGCTTCATCTTATAGCTTCAGACTTATTGTGTGTTTGGCTTTCCCTATCGCTCACCCAAACATGGTATTAATTTAAGGGTCTCTGTTTCAAGTGTACACGATAAGACACTCAATAATAAAAATTTTTACTTCGAAAACGACAATTTTTGCATTTATAAAAATTTAAAAACATGACTCTTAAAATAAAATTAACATATGTAATGCTCTAACTTATACTTTAAAGCACATGTTGGCATTTTCTCTTATTTAAATCCTAAACTGCATGGAGATGCACTCAAGCAACAATCACTATACAAAATTACCATTAACTATTGAGCAAAAAATTATCATTAGAAAATCCACATTTTGTATTATTATTTATTTTTGAAAATTGAGCACAATTATCAGTCCTAGAAAAACTAAAAAACAAAGAAATATCTCAATTATAGATCTACCTGCTACTTGTACATTGGTTTGTACCAACAACAACCATTAACGCAGGGAGCACACCTTCACCTTCCAAGATGCTATTCAATCTGACAAAATTTTCCTGGGAACCAAAACTGAAAAATAGTAAATATTGTACTCCATACTCCATCCATTTCATATAAATAAACAGTACCTCTATTTCAACAAAAAAATAAATAAACAGTACTGCTACTAGTACCGTCACAATATTCAGAATATTTAATTGTTTCAAATTGTTTATTATTTTAGAAAATGAGTTTTCTTTTTGAAAGGAAATTTTAGAAAATGAGTTATTATATATATATCCAATCACACACATATTATTATAATCAACGAAGGTTAAATCTAACAAAAGAGGACAGTTTCATAATGCGATGAATTAAAATTTACATCTTAACTTAAAGAGTTAATCATGTTTAGTGTTCAACACGATTCAAATAAAATTATCTTTATATACATTCTTTAATATTAAATAATTTGGAAAAATATATCCCAGATTAAACATCATAAATGAAAATAAAATTATTCAATACCTTAAAAATTTGTCATATTCTTTTTCATTCAATATACTCATCATTTTCGGAGTCAAACAAATCCAATATATATATATATATATATATATATATATATATATATATATATATATATATATATATATATATATAAAATGAAAAAAATGACCTAGGTAGTATAACTTTAAATAATGTATTAGCACATTATTAGATTATTTTAGTAAATAAAGTTAACTTATTAATAATTAATTTATTCAAGTGGTAAGTAATTTGTACTCCTTAAAGAAGTAGCGAGAGCTGAGAAGTTTCATTATTGACTCTAATGTATAGTGAAAACTAAATTGAGAAAGAGAGAGCTGAGAAGTTTCATTATTGACTCTAATGTATAGTGAAAACTAGATTGAAAAAGAGAATTCAACGTATGTATCCATAAGTTTCTCGACAAAAATTAAGTTTGTCGACAAAAATTAATTACTATAAAACGACGGTAAAAACTTTGTAACAATACTAAAAAGAAAATAATTTTTGATCATAAGAAATTCATACATTCAAGAACTTTATTTTTTGAACACTCAATAACTTTTTATTAAACAAGTGTGTAAACTATAAATGTGTTATTATTATTAAATAATAAAAATTATATGCAAAAAAAAAAATTAAAATGTAAAATAAAAAGATAGTACAATTACAAAGATATAGGGTGTGGTCCTTCTTCTAAATCTTGATCCAACTCATAAAAAAGCAGTACACTCTCTCTCTATTGTCTTTGTGGTCAGTGTATCTATCTATGAATTAAAAACCAAAGACATGCTTTAACACGTGCTCTCTCTTTCTCTCTCATTCATTATACTTTCATAGACTTTTCTCTTGACTCAGTTACACTTCTCAAGAGGGAAGAGAGAGACAAAGAGTTTTAGCTTCTGTAACATTTTTTAGTTTTGTTACTACAACAATGAAAGGGGAAATAAAAATGAAGTCAAAAATCAAATGGGTTGGTTTAGTTGGGATAGTACTTTCAGCTTTTTCAATCTTCATTCATTTTCTATTAGCTAGATTCACTCAACTTAGTGTTTCTGATTATCAATCTTCAATCACTATCTTCTCTTGGAGACCCATCTTTGATAAACCAGATTTTCCTACTAATGTATGTAAAAAGATCTTGACTTTTTTATTCACTTTTTCTACCCCCCATTTTTTGTTTTTGATTTTGTTATGTCTTATGTTTCTTAAAGTTTTGATTTTTATCAAAAACATATCCCTTTTTTTAAGGGGTTTAGTTTTTTTGACTTTTTATTGTACCTTAGAAAATGACAAAGTTGTTGCATTCAGTGTGTAGTTTGAGTATTGGTCATACGAATGTTCTTGTTCTGTTTTTTTCTGTTTGTTGTTAGAAATTAACACATCACTGTCTTTCGTCATTGGTTTGGATCTGTTGTTTTTTGCGAGTTTATAAGATTTTATTCAATGTTTTAATGTTTGTGTTATTAATTTTTTGTTTTGTGTATTTTAAGGTTGTTTTTTTTTTTGTTTGTTTGTGTTGCAGAGTGGTTCATATAGAAGATTATGGGGACAGGTAAAGCGTCTTGAATCTTTGTATCCAGATTCAAATCCAAGAGGGTATTATCCAGGTTAGTTCAACTTTTCATCTTGATGCTTTTCCTTTTATTCCACTATTCAAATTTATGATTTTTATGCTGTTTTATTGACCACTGATTTATCTTTTGACCAAACTTGTGAACTTTTGGTGGGGGTTTAAGGAGAGGGTTGACTATCTATTTTTCTATTTTTGTCGAATTCAGTTGAGTGTTCGATTCTCATCTGTTTCATGTATGTTTGGAATCACGGTGGCATTGTGATTTTGTTGAAGTTGTAAAGGGTAGCTTTTGCTAAAAGCATGATAGCACATTGTGATTCCGACCAAACTCCAATATGTAGCAATTTCCGGGAAGAATTATTTGTTTTGTTTTCTAGATTCTTTTGAATCACTGTAAGCATGAATATTGGATTATCCGGTTACAATGCTTTTTATATTAAATTCATGATTGGTGATAATGACTTAGTTTGATACGTGCGGTTGGGTCTGGGTCTGTATAGCAAGGAGAAGCCTTTGACTGAATCACCAATTTAATCTTTGAAATTTAGAGGTCAGCCAATTTGATCATTGAAATTAAAGAAAATCGTCATTAGTCCCTGAAATTAATGGCATTTCACCACATTAGTTCCTTTGAGATAATTGTAGCGACTAAATGTGATCGTTGTTTTTCAATTTAAAAGATAATTTTTGAAATTTGTTAATTTTGCTGATGATGCTTTTTAATTTTTATACCAAAGCAACTATTATGTAAGCATATGCAATGTCATATGAAGCAGCCAAACAACACATAGATAACAGTAAAAATTTGATAAAATAGAAGTGATTGAATGTGAGCACATGTGTCGGTGCTGTACACCAGACATGCTTTCAAATTCAATCTATAGTGTCAGTGCTTCATATGCAGTGTCCTCTGAATGAAACTTTGTCCAGTATGATTATTTGTTGCCCTGATTTTAGTTTGTCTCAACACTTTTTAAATTAAAATGGGAAATGGGATTTTATTATACATCAAGTGACACTAATAGTCATTTTACGACCGTCCGATTGGAACTACATCCCTTGAGATTATATGGTCAAACTCTTATCACAGAGTTCGTGCCTCATCGACCAACACTTGCATGGGTATTTTATGTCATTTTGTGATGTTTTAAGAATACGGTGTATATCAATAATGTCGGATCTTTGTTGCTCATAAAATCTCCCTATAAGAATAGTCGGATCTTCACATCTGCTCACCATTCAGTATATGCATTCGGTCTTGTTTCTTGATACAATTTTATGTATGATTTAGCATAAGTTAAATACCATTCTTTTATGTCCGTCCGTATACTTAGGATTAGATGTAAAACCAGTCAAAGTTCTTATATATAGTCTCTTTCTAATATCTATCTAAAAGGGACAAAAAATTCTATCTTTCCTGACAGATCCTGGTTCACAATCAAATGGATTTATTTTTGTCCGGATACAAGGTGGTTTTCATGAGATCAGAAATTCGGTGAGGTTATTTATTGTTTAAGGTTCTGTAACATTATATATTTAAATGACATTCAACTCAATGTGTTTTATCATGTGTTCTTTTTCAGATATCTGATGTTGTTGTTGTTGCTCGACTTCTCAATGCTACGTTAGCAATGCCTGAAATCCAATCAACAACCAGCAGCAAGGGAATAAGGTTCGTCATATTTTCTTACGAATAGAAGCTTACATTTAACTATGGACCTGTTTGGATAAACAATTTAATTAACCACTTATGGCAAAAGTGCTTATCATATGAGTGTTTATGTATAGTTAAACTATTTCTGTAACTAAAGATAAAACAAAGGCGAACTATCATAGAGAGCTTACGGAAATAAGCTAAAAATAGGTTATAGACGTAACATGTCATGTGGTGTTTTCGTAAGCTCTCCCAAAGTCTCAGAAGGGCTTATGCCAGTAGATAACTCAAATAAATCAATCCAAACATGCCCTAAGTCTCATATGCTCTATATTTACTTACTCTTTCTTTTTATAATAATTTTATCCAGCTCGCAGTTCAAGAGTTTTGCATACCTATATAACGAGGACCAATTTATATTCTCATTAGCAAAAGATGTCAAAGTAATAAGAACTCTTCCAAAATATCTAAAGGGTGCAAGGAGAAAGAAGGAGATTCCATCGTTTAAAGTGCCGTATTCGGCATCACCTTTTTACTACTTGCATCATGTTCTCCCTGTATTAAAGAAGCATTCAGTGGTTGAACTAGTTGTTTCCAATGGCGGATGCTTGCAGGTAAAGACAACATATGGTTCATGCAGTAGGTCCATAATTTTTATCTTTATTTTTCCTACCATAATTCAAGTTTTATCGCTGCTTGCTCGACACCATGCAGATTTTTAAATTGGTTTGTATCCTGCGTTTATTATATGTACCTATTGATTATTGTTTCTCTTTGTTTGCCCTTTTCTTTCTTCTTTTCAGGCTACTCTTCCTCCCTCTTTCGAAGAATATCAAAGGCTGAGATGTCGAGTTTCTTTTCATGCTCTTCAGTTCCGACAGGAAGTTCACGAACTTTCTGCTAAAATTTTGCAGAGGCAAGAGAAACTTAATTGTTACATCTTATGATTTTTTCTTCTTCACTTCCATAATATTTTATCCCTTCTTTTGGTTTCTGAATATTTCATGTCATAATTATAGGTTACGAGCTCCTAGTCGTCCATTCATTGCGTTTGATCCTGGCATGACTAGAGAGTCTTTAGCTTACCACGGCTGTGCTGAACTTTTCCAGGTATGTAATTCCATTGGTGATAACTATCTAAAACTCCTCAGCTTTTTGTGTCCGAGCTTCAATAATGGTCTTGGAATCTTTGCTAGGACGTGCATACTGAACTCATTCAACATAAAAGATTATGGATGATAAAACGTGGGATTGTCAAAGGGAAACTTAGAGTCAACTCAGCTGAAGCAAGACTGAACGGATCCTGTCCTTTAATGCCTGAGGAGGTGATGCAAACGGGCCCTAATTTTTCGGTGTCAGTGAATTGGTCAGAGAACGACTGTTCAAGCTTCAGTAATTAACGGTTATTATATAATACACAATTTTAATTTCTTGCAGATTGGTATACTTCTGCGTGCGTATGGATATTCGAAGGACGCAATTATATATGTATCTGGAGGAGAAGTCTTCGGTGGTCAAAGAACATTGATTCCTCTTCACGCGATGTTTGAAAACGTTGTTGATAGAACTTCTCTTAGTACTCCTTGGGAGATGATTAAAATCTACGGACAAGAGGTTAACCTAGTTAATCCTCCTCCCGGACCACCACCTTTCGAGGAAGTTAAAAAACTCGCGGCTTGGAAGAATGCAGGTCCACGTCCCCGTCCACTTCCTCCTCCTCCAGCGAGACCAAAATCGTATAACATAGAGGGTTGGTGGGGCTGGGTAGCCGAAAGTGATAATGAACCGGATAACACAGTAATGGAACTGAGGACCAATGCTCATAAGCTACTGTGGGAGGCTATTGATTATGCGGTTTGTGTTGAAGCCGACGTGTTCATTCCTGGATTTGACCGTGATGGGAAGGGGCATTCGAATTTTGCTAGCTTGGTGATGGGACACAGGCTATATCAATCGGCTGCGTCGAAGACATTTAGACCTGACAGGTAAATAACTCTATCTTGATCGATGTTTCTATGCATTGAAGTTCAATTTTTTATTTTAATAATACTTTAAACATGAAGATTTGTTATTTTAATACCTTGCAATCATATACTTCTGCTGATGCAGAAAGGAAGCTGCTAAATTTGTAGACGAGATTCGCGACCACATGTATCAAGCAAATCGTACGTGGCTAAAATCAGTTCGCAGGCATTTGAGAAAAGCATTAATCGATGGAATAATTGAAGCATCAAGTAAATCAAAATCATTATCCTTTCTCTCTCATCCAGTCCCTGAATGTTCATGTTTGCGGCATGACTCCTTTGAAGCATCAAAGAATTCTTCCATTCCTTTATCTCTTGGTGTTACTCACCTGTGTCCTGCATGGATGGTCACTAGTCCAGTTTCTCAATCGAAAGATAAGGAAAATGAAGACGATGGTGATGACGATGATTCTGTATCCGGTTTATTCTTTAAACAAAGTGGTGGAAATAACGAAGGTGATGCAGAAGTAAACACTAAAGAAGAAAATCAGTTCGAGGATCAAGAAGAGCTCGAGGGTGGTGACAGATGACATCCAAGATAAAATGTGGTGTTGATGGTTCATCTGACAATCGATAATGGATTCACATTCCCCGGATTCATGTACATAATTGGATGTTGCTTCCAACCGCTGCATACCAGATTTAGTTTCAGGTGAAGAAATGAGTAAAGCCTATCCGCGCCTTACTAAGGAACATGGTTTTAAATTGTGGCTGCAGCTCTGGTTATGCCGCAAATTTTTAAAATGCGGCAAGATGTGGCATGCGGTGTTGTTGCAGAGACTTCAAAATCCTTTCTATTGCTCCCGCAATTGCGGTTACACCGCAATTCAAAATCATTTACTAGTAGAGAATAATAATCTATGTAACATAAAGTCCTTAAATATAAGTTACCTGCTAATTTATTGATAACAATATCAGTTTTGGTGTAACCTTGCATGATCCTCCTAGTTAATATTAGGCTTAAGTTCACTTTGGCTGTATTTTAGTGATGTAGCAATGAGAACTTAGCTCCATTTTTGTATCTGATAAGATTAGTAATTCATCCTTTTCATATATTGAATGAAAAGAATTAAGAAATGGCAATGTGGTTGTTATAAACTTTCTTCTATCTTTTCTTTTTTACATGTATGAGGGAAATAGGAATAATGCTTATGTATACTAATATTTTTACCTTTTCATCATGAACTTTGATGCTTCCAATTTTTGGTAACTAGATACTTCATAATTGTAGCAAATATGGAATGCAAGAGTTTAGGGTTCAGGGTCTTGTGGTGGATTACTTGGTAGCAAACATAAAAAAGAGTGCCCTTAGATACTCTTTAAGGTTTCTCAATTAAGAAATTATTCCTTGAAAATGTTTAACACTTTAATTTTCGATGCATTGAATGCACAACTTTCCATAAATTACTATTCAAAGTCCTTAAAGAGTGCTCTTAAGGCACTCGTTAGTATTTCTCGTTAGCATTTCTCATATTATAAATGTAAGTTTTATTTTTTACTTTTTTCCTTCCTGTTTTACTACTTCTTGCATGATTTGATTGTTATGGAAGTTTTTAAATCACACTACATAGTATGAATCTCCTCACACATGCAAAGTCTTATCCATACTCCAAATGTAAATCTCCTCACACATGATTTTTTTTATTTTTTATTTAGTACTAAAAATGATAATTTTTTCTATTAAAAATGAGGAGTTTTATAACTTCTGAAAAAACAAATCTGATTTTCATAAATATGATAGATAAGAGGGAACATTAAAAAAAAAAAAAGATTTTCCTTATTATACAAAAACAATAATAAGTTTTTATTTCAAATAAAAATCTCTGTAAATGATCTAGAGATTATTATTTCTCACAATCACTTTTATTTTAATCTTTAGACAAATTGGCCCTTAATATGCTATCACGGAGGGCTAATTAGAATAAGCTAAAACTATTATAAATTCTCTTAAATACTTACACAAGTGATGGTGTCATAACTCCAAACAAGTTATAAATAAGCTCTTCCAGACGTTTATTCTAAAATGTCCTTGTTTCAAAACCAGAATCATGAAATATACATTTTAATCTAGATCTACTAAGCATGAAAAAAATAACCTGACCTACCCAATCCCACTTTCCCTCAGCTCAACATAAAAAAAAAGAAATATTTAAACAGAACAAAATGAATATGAGGAGAATCACTAGCTTGCTTCTCTTCTGAACCTCTTTGAACTTTGTTCAGAATCCTCACTGAAGTAATCCATTCCTGAACATGCTATTGCTTGATTGCTCACAAATTGATTTTCATTACTCTGCAACATTTTTGTTTTGGTATAAGATGATATTTAAGGAGAAATGAAACAATATAAGACCATGCCAAGTCTGCATCCTTAGAACCGGACTAAAGATCGAACCGGTGAGACTTCCGAGTCATAGTTCAACCAGTTAAATTGGTTTAACTACGGTTGAACTAGATGGCAATTAAAAAAATAAGAAAGTATTATACAAGTAAAAATATGAATAAAACATGGCAAAAAATAAAAACCGATTGAACCAGCCGCAGTTAAACTGCGGTTTAACCGCTTCAACCCCGGTTCAATCCAACAACACTATAACTGATCAAAACAACTGTGAAATGGCCCGTCTACACTCCAGTTAAATTGGTTGAACTGGCCGGTTCAGCTCGGTTTTTAAAACATTGTGTAGAACAGATAATGGTGACATAGTTAGGGGTGTTGGTTAAGTAGCATAATTAAGTGTTTATGTGATAATCACTTAAATACAATAAGCTATTTGTATTTGTATTTGGATAAATACGTTTGAAAAGTGATTTGCATTCTCAGACATTAGTTCATTATATGAAAGTTTATGTGATAATCACTTAAATTCAATAAGCTATTTATATTTGGATATACATGTTGAAAAGTAATTTGCATTCAATGACATTTGTTTTTATTGAAAATAAAATTTGAGACAGATGGAAAACAATGAGGGGAATCAAGGTGTTAATCTCTGCATACACACACTATTTCCATATGCTATCTTGAAAAAGTTACAAAATTATACTGAAAACATCTAATGAAGCATCATAAATTATTTTAGAAGTTCTTCCAAAAACTTACATAAGTACTTATATCATGTGGTGAACTCAAATAAACTCAACAAGGTTTTTCAAACGCAACTATCACCTACTAGTTCTAAACTGACCAAATATAAAGCTTAGACATTGGCAATTTCTTCTTCCTTCATCCTTTTTAATGCATTCTGGTAAAACTAGATCATCTAATTCGATCTCTTCAGTGCAATAAAAAGTCCTCTTAAATAAATAAAAAAAAAAAAGAATAAACTTTGCAGGGCCATAGAATGAAGAAAAATAACGCATAAACAAACCTTTGAGCTATATTGGCAGGGGGTAAATCCAGTATTTGTTCGTCTACCAACATCAATATCTACCGATACATTGGTCTGGGACAAATCTACACCTGAAGATTGTAGCGCTTGGGTGAGAGTACCCAATATTCTGTTTGAACACGAAACTAGTCAACATCATATACTGACATGAATATTATAAAATGTACTCATATTGATTCGTGTGTTGAAGAATTAATTTCTTGGAAAATGTATTGTTGCACCACTTATTTTGAAAATTATATGATACATGAAGATGTTAAAAGAAAACAATGTCAAGTTGTCAACTGCAATAGGATTTTCTGGAACAAACTCTTGAACATTTTCTTATGTCAAATTTTTTTTTCTTTTTCAAGAACCGAATCTCATGCACAATTAATAATTGTAAACCAAAGTGGCGCTCTAATAATTTTGTCGGATTGGTCATATAAAAAATTTTATATCAGTGATAATGTCCTAACAAATTGCAAAGAGTAACTGACAAGACTCAAGCGTGTAAAATGGTGATCGACAAAGCATATGAATGTGGAATGGAAAATTTCAGCAGATTTTCGATAGAAGTAATAAATTTCTTCTACCAATAATACATACAGCTATGTTGTTAATCTCAAATAGTGGCGTAGAGTGACAAACTCCGACAACAGTATACAAACACAGGATACATAAATACTCAAAAATTATAGGAGTAATCATAGATTTATACTTAATAGTTAATAATTAAAGAGGTAACAATTTTTTTATTGTTAATGTCCTTCAAAGAATTCCATTCCCAAGCCACTTCAAAGTTGTCACCAGTCAGCTTAAATTAACCTTCATTCTTGGAGATTGGTGTTTCAGATGAGGAGGATACCATTGTTCCCGCAGAAAACTCAAAGATCAGAGCAAAGGAAGCCAAAAAACAGAGAAGGAATAGCGGAGAAACATGAGAAATATAGGCTTTCTCAGTTCGCAGGAAGAAGAATGGCTTCCCTTCGCAGTTTGCAAGCGGAAGAATGAGAATGGGAAAGGAGCTTCACAGAAGAAGAGTCGCACAAAGCAGGGGGAGAAAGAGTCAAACAAAGCAAGCACAGAATGAGCAGAAGACGTGGAGAATAATAGAATATAGGTCATTTAAAATATAATGAAATGACCTATACCCTTAAAGAATAAAACAGTTAAAACTATCTGGGTATTCGAGGGATTTCACCCGTTAAATCCTAATTGCAGATGCGCAGGAGCGATAGGAACGCGATAATGATGTGATAAAGGGGGGTTTTCGGCCACGACTGACGCACCTAGTGAACATGTCGCAATGGACCACATTGCTGCTCCTTGAGTCTGCAATTGACAACCTAGACATACGGTATACCAATGTTGTCAATCACGGATCACAGGAAACAGATTTGTTCAAATTCCACAATGTTACAACACTGCGGCCTACAACAATGAAGAGACACTCCTACTGGCTACTGCTGCTGCTGTTAACCATTCCAACATTATGATTGAATGACTTAAAAACTCACAAATATAACTGAAAAATAGAACTATGATAATCTAAAAATGAAGACGAGAACATTAGCATTTCCTTTTGTAACACACACAAAATGTGTTCATACTCTCTAAATAGAGTAGTTTCAAGCATGAAGTTAACGTGAAATCAGGCAAGAAATACTGCTCTAAATTTATCAAAGAAACTCACCTTTGAGAGTAGGCACTTGAGATACTATCTGACTCTGATCCGCTATCAATTTTCATCTCCTCTTGTTCCTTCAATGTATTATCTGAAACAATATGATTGTCCTTGTTTGGTTTGCCAAGCCATACTTGAGGCTGGAGATTGGAAGCCATGTCAGGATTAGATACAGGCAACTCCAGCATCTGTTGAGTCACCATACCACCGCTAACAACCGGATCAAACATATCCAATCGCATTTGCATGGTCAGGGGAACTACTTCTGTCGATGAACCAGGGGTGCAACCCTTCGGAATAGTTGTGGAGGGGTCAGACAATATTGGGTTCTGTACATTTTTAGGAAATGACGGAGAGACAATATTTTTTCCATCAACAGACCCATTTTGAATAGCTCGAGAAGGATCTGTAGTATTTTCAGAAGGTCCGTGATGATTTCTCTGAAAAAAAAGTTGAACACAATAAAATTTAGATGAAAAGCCAGTGCTATTAGTTTTATGTTGCAACTAATCATTGTGAGAATTATATCATTGAGGTTGCCAAATACCATAAAATGGTAAAATCTTAAGCACCACGGAACTTAAATTCTTGAATGATAAATGTTATGCACTTGACATCATGAAACATGACATACAATCAAAGTATATTGGCATGATGATGAAAATATATGCAGTCCTGCTTAGTAGGAACAAGAGTTTCTTTTGCATTTAAATCAGGAATAAGACGAGTATATAAACATAAATTCCCATACAATTAGACAATCACAAGTTTCACAATGTCATACACTACGTGTTTCAAGTTAGAGTGTCATGACAAGATCAAATTTTAGATCAGGTTTGTCAACGTTAAATCGCGAATAATAGTGATCTGTTCAAATTCCTCTACGCTACAATGCTACAGCACCACTATATTAAAGCTCATATCACAGAACAGTAGTTTGTTAAAATTCTGCTACGCTATATCGCCACTATAGCCGTTATTTGACAACATTTTCCAGATATGAGGTTGCATCACTTGAATCCGAACAGTTCCTCATATATTCGTAGAATTGTACAAATATATAAACAGGAGAAACAATGTCGAGATCCCTGAATTTTAGGATCAGGGCTCAAGTTGAGCTGGATTCTAGCTTATAGGAGCTTCTCTACTAAAATAAGTTCTTCACTTACGTAAAAGGCCGTATGATCTTACATATGTTTATGTATAACTTAAATGAGTAATTCACTTTACAGGGTAAAATAACTAATCTCAACCCATATACTAAACAATCAACGGTTGATATTCCAATGCATTCATAAATTGGTATGCACGCACACATAATACGATACATTGTTTTATTCATCAAGGATTGCATTTAGGCTTAAATGCACTTTTCACCCCCTATGTTTCAAAAAGTTGCAATTTTGGCCCCCTTTAAAAAAATGGATATTTTGACCCCCTAACTTTTGGCCCTCTTTTGATTAGCTGATTTTATGCCAATTTCTCGATCTTTGATGGTGTAAACTGGCATGGGGATAGAAGGATGCTGATAAGTGGAGTCCAAACTTGCGTGGTGTCCAAACTGGCATGATAAGTGGAGTCCAAACTGATAAGTGGATCCTTCTTTAGGGGTGCCAAAAGTTACACCATGCCAGTTTGGAATCCACTTATCACCATCCTTCTATCCCCATGTCAGTTTACACCATCAAAGACTGAGAAATTGTCATAATCTCCATCAAAATCAGCTAATCAAAATAGGGCCAAAAGTTAAGGGGTCAAAATATCCATTTTTTTTTAAAGGGGGCCAAAATCGCAACTTTTTGAAACATAAGGGGTGAAAAGTGCTTTTAAGCCTTGCATTTATAAATGTACTTCACCCACAAATGCATACTTCTACGGTCATGCATTGACAATCAAAGGAAAAAATGAACACAAACACAATTCCAAATAACTTTACCCATGGGATTAATTTAGTTGGCTCCTGATTCCATCCTTCATAAGGATGTTCATAAATTTGTAACTTTTCCTGTAAGAAATGAATATACTCAATAACCTGCACATAAGACAAAACCAAAGGACAATAAAAATCAAAATTCCCAATTTAATTTACAAGAATATAATTATTCATTGAGATGTATGCATGAAGCAAATGATTGAATCAAGTACCTCCAACAAAAAGGAAGCTTTATCTCTTTTTGAATCATTTTCAGGAATGAGATCTCTCAGAGCCTGAAATCTGTCACACAAATATATATTTATTCAAACATCCAATCATTACCTATGAAGCACAAACACAAACACTAGACTAGTAGACACGTCGACGCTGATAGTAATTTAAGCGTATATTTGGATTCACATCTAGAGGGGCCAAAATTGATTCTTACATGTTTGGTTGCTCCTGAGTAGAATTAATTTTGCCTCCAAAATTGATTCTACTTGATGCTAGAAATTGGAGCTTTTGATTATATAATTGATTTTAACACTTTTTGTTCAACTTTCAAAACATAAATAACTTTACATTCAACTCATTTTTAACCGGAATCAATTTACACAATCAATTCACTTAAAACCAATTTTTGTGGCACAGAACCAAAACCAAACATATACTAAGAAAATGACATAACTTAATGTAATTACATGTGTCGACATCGGACATAGACACGTGTCAGACACCTGACATGCCAAAGTGTCGGTGCTACAAAGATCATTACTAAATTACTTAATATTAATATTAACATAAGAAAAACATTAAAATTTGACTTAAAATGTAAACATAATACAAAAAATAATTAAAAAAAATCTTATATCTTATAACATTTCAACATGAAAATTTACCTTTCATTAATTTTACTTCTTCTACGCTGTTCAGTTTCTGAATGCTTAGAACGATGAGGGTTAGCCCTTTTCCCTCTGATGGGTTCATCCACCTTCACTGCCAAGTCACAACACAAAAATTGCATTTTTTAGATAAAATTGAATTGTGAAACACAATTAAAATGGAAAAGGATAAGAAATTTGAAACACCCATTAATCAAGGAATTGTGAATCATTGTTGGGTATTGTAGAGAGAGAGAGAGAAAAAGAAGAGAGAGAGTACCATTGTTGTTGTTGTTGATAGAGGAAGATGTGTTTGGTGTGAAGATGTCTTGATCGTCATCATCATCGACCAATTCTTCATCTTGATGGCCTTTAGCAGACCTAGCCATTTTCCTTTTCTTGAACAAATTTTCTCGAGAAAATCCAAAGTTAGAGAAAAAAATAATAGTGTTAGCTTAGTAATGTGTGCACATCATGATGCAATTAGTTATTTTTATTTAATTTATATTTTTTTTACAAAAGTTACTATTAGTTTTTGCGCGTTAAGTCTCCGGTTTCCGGTTAAAGGGAAAATAAATTAGATCATATCCATTTAACAACATTTCTATTTCTTTTATTTAGAAAGTAAAAGACACAAAAGAAAGTTCGAAAATAATTATAAATAATTAATAATGGTGAGGATTTACTATTTATTTTTGATAAACGAAGATGCTAATTCGAGGAAAAAGGATATGAAAGTTTGGTCGTGAGGTAAGTATAATATGAAAAAAATTGTCTTAATAAGAAATCGACTTCTAGTTCTTTTCAAACAATGTGAAAATCAGAGGTTAATCTAAAGAAAATATATAAACGCTTTTTTAAAGAAAGATAAATATAAATATATTTGTAAGTATTAAAAAAGCTTTGGAGAATGTTGATTATGCTTTTCTTGTGAATTTGGAACACTAACTTTAACATGAAATTAATCAAATTCTCTTCCAACATGAGCTCCTTTGGTATTAAAAATCAAGGGAAAATTGGAACATTGTTGGTTATAATGGGTGGCATCTTCTTCAAATTGCTTTTACCTCCCAAGCTCATATTGTTACTATCATTAAAGAGAATTTTAGCTTTGTTTTGAGTCTTAAAACTGATGTGTTTAAATCTTGATCCCTACTTATGACACTACAGTTGATCAACTATAGAGTTTATGATGGATCACCAAATTAATTTTTAAGAGTTAGTTATTTCAAATACACTTTAGATCGTTACATTGTACGCGTTCATTATCTTTTACCAATCTAATTCATTCTTTATGAATATTTACGAGTATCACCTCATGAATGGTCCTATGTTTGCTTTCCTGCTGTATCATTGTTATGATTTTCTTCCCTACAATACCATGATTCATAATACTACTCTAAAGGAAATCCTGCTGCCTTGAAAAATAGATATGCTTCAATTATTGCTATTCGTGTCACTTCAGCTTTCGTTAGATAGTTGGGATTTCCTATGTTCCATTATCCGTTTTTGAAGTTCTTTATGTGTGTGTGTTTCTCTATGAGATTCCAAAAAGGTAACCCACCTTTCATTCTAACATTTGTTTTTATTCTAACACACATATATGATTTCACTAGTATTGTTAAAAAAAAAAGATTTCACTAATATTTTGAGTACTGTTTTGTTGTATTTGACTTTGCTGCATTTTTTTTTAATCATTTGTTTACTTAATATAACTATTGAAGTACATCCAAATATCGTTCTAAATGTAACTATTGAAGTAAAAATATTAGTCACAAGAATCAAGGAGTTTGGATTGCGACTCTTTAAAATTTTTGGCTACTTCTCAACTTTGAGAAGAGGTTCAGATTTGATAATCTAAAGTATATCAAAATGAATTTGATACAAGAAGAAATTGAGTGATTGTGCTTGCTTCTGGATTATAAAATAAAGAGATAAAAGCTAGAGAAGATGATACATTGAAGTTATCTTGGTTCATCCAACCCAGTCGAGTCTCTACAAATTGTGAAATTTTTCACTATGGTGCTTTGAGATACCCACTCAACTTCTGCACTTTTTCTCTTCTTTTCTTGGCCTACTTGACAATACGAGTTTTGGACAACCTCTTCAGGGTGGCGTTTAACCTGGGAAATGGAAGTTCTTTCCCACCATGGAAAAGTCTCCCTTTCCAGAACAGGTGTAGGTTGGTAACCGTTTAGGAAAAGAAAAAAACAAAATTAAATTGTTTTTTTAATGTTGTTTTTAATTTTTCTGGTGTATAAATTTTAGGGGGAGGAATTTTCTCTTTTTTAAGTTTAATTTGATTGAATATAGCAAGAAAGTAAAAAATAGAAGATGAAACTGATAAAAAAATTGATGCATAGTTCTTAAGTTTAATTGTTTTTCACCATTTTAATTATGGCTTCACCTCTTTTAATTATTTTGTTTGTGCTTTGAGTTTTTAAAAACTCAGGGGAGTATGAGATGGTAAGCGAAGAACAACAACATTGCGACCCTGTGAAGTAGGTTCGGAGAGAGAGGAGAAAGAATGAGGTGGGCTCCACGTCTTATTAAAAAAAATCAATAAATTAAAATTGATATTTAATCATTTGATGAGGTCAACTTTTCTGTTACACAATAACCATAAAAAAGGATCAACAATTATCAGGTAATTAATTTTGGTCATCCAAATAAAAAACTATTATATCAATGGCTAAAAGTGAAACTTTCCCATCATGAAAAAAAACTATCCATTCTCATACTAAACCCCACCCCTCTTCAGACTTTAACTACGGCACAATCCACCTTTATACTCTAAAAAGAAGATTATTGAAGCTTTACAAGTGTACGCAATTGTTTTGTGATCTTGATCTAACAATGATCAATTTTATCTCAGAATGACATTTCTCCCTTTTCTCTCTAAGTTCAATATGATCACACTAAGGTGAATCTAAAATTTGCAAAAACATTTGTTTTTGTCAAAATTTTCAAATACACTTGAATGATATTTTGATGTAATGGAAGCTTGAGTGTATTTGTGTTTACTATCTAATGTTTGAGAATGAATCTCAAGTTAAAAGATGATTATGATTTCTTTCAAGCAATTTTTATTTTTCTGCTTCTGATCTTTTTCAGATAAAGTGATTATGCTGACATAAAAGATTTTGATGAGAGTCTCTGTTGTGGAGAGGTGTGTTCTCATTTGAATGAAGATTTCCTTTATAGAACTTCATTCTTGGTGAACAAGCAAGGAACTAGCCATTAAAAACTAATCGTTATTTTTCCCTTTTGTGCTTTGCCTTAATGACAAAGAAACTCTTTAAACTATACATTGTGCTTTGCTCCTCAGCTTCTGATCTATGATTATGAGCTTCTTGCACACCGGTGGTTATGTTTTTGTCGTCATTCCTTTTAGTGTCTTTTAAATTTCTCAATTTGAAGTCCATTCTGATCTTTTTAAAAAATATAATATTTAAATTTATTTTTAATTCATTTTCTAAAATGAGAGTTTTAAAACAGTTAAATATGCAACGACATGGTAGAATTTTCCGAACACTAAATTCATTCGCTCTGAACAACATATTTTTGCTTAATAACTAGCGGTAATTAAAATAACACCTAAGACTTTTTTTTTTGAGAAATGATATTTTGACAAACATTTAGCTGTCCAACAACGTATTTATATATTATATATATGAGTTCATTTTTTAATTAGTTTGTTCTCTAAAGTCAAAACAATATTTATAAATGATGTAATTTCATACGATTGTCAAATATGTTGTCAATTTTGGTTCTTTAAAAAAAGTTTTGGTTGTTCAAATAACATTCGTTTTTTTATAAGACACCTCATGGCATCTTACATTATTCTTAGCATGTTTTTCAGTAGGTTTTACAAGCAGAATAGAGGAGTATTAGATCAATTGCTTATGATTTCAAGACATTTATAATGTTTTTTTTTTATATATATTTGAGTATGTAATTCTGTTCTTCCTGAAACATATCAATTTTAGGATGTTTTGTTGTAAATTCACGAAGAAAACATGCATATCGGCGAAGCAAGACATCTGAAGATTTGTGAAGTCCTTGGAAAGATGAAGAATGAAGATTTAAATGGTCTCAAAAGACGTTACAGAGGGAAGAATTTTATTCCCAAGTTCCAAGACATCTTACATGGAAGCAAACACCCAAAAGACGAAGAAACATGCATTTTTAGCACCGGACACACTCACATGCGCCCAGGCGCACAGAATGGGGCGCCAGGCGCCCATGAATTTGCAATGGGGCGCTTGGCGCCCAAAACCTCACTCATATGCGCCTGACGCATGGTTCTAGGCGTTGTTTTGTGACTTTTTGGTGCGAAAAGCCCGCGATTTTAGCCCAAGTTCAGGTTGAAATTGTCCTTACAAATACTGCATTCCTCATTCACAATTTTTCATTCAGAACGAAGCGGTTCAAGAGGAAGAAAAGCACTAGGAGCTTCAAGGGAGGAGTCTATCTCCTCACTCAAGGTTTTTCTTGGGTATGTTTTATTTCTTTTGTAATTTGTTTTTAGTTATCATGGGTAACTAAATCTTTTTAGGCCATGGTTCTAAGATGAACCTCTATTTTGTTTGTTGGATAATTATTCAATGAGTCTTGTTAATGAGTGCCTTCGGGGATACTCTTTAAGGTACCGTTTAGCCCGACTATTTTTTTTTTCTTTCAGCTTCTCTACATTTTTAAGGAGAAGCTAGGCCAAACACAATATCAATAAAGTACCTTCGAAAAGAAGTACTTTTTTTAGAATGCATAAAATTGAATGGAGTGAGTTTTAACCAAAAGTTGTTGAATGTTACTTCGAAAAACTACTTCTCAGTAATTTATTTCACAAGCACCTCTCTTCAACTCACGTTGACAACCTTTTCTTTTATTTTTTAATATTATATTTCAATTTGTTTTTTTTTTCATTTAATTTTTTTTAACCGATCCATATAATTTTTTTAAAGGAGGATCAATTTATTCTCCTGCCCGCGTGCCAAGGACGTGTGGTCCTTTTGTCTCCACAAGTTGGTCACTCCTTCAGATCGAGATAATTTGCGTACTTGGATGAAAGATTTTATTTCAAATATTGGGCCAATTGGTCCCATTATCATTTGGAAGATTTGGTGTTCTCGCAACAAATGTATCTTTGAGGATATCAAACATTCTATCCAAGAAATTGGCGCTCAAGTGTTATCTTCTCTGCATCATATCTTGAAAGCTTTTGCTCATCCTACCTCTCACAGTGTTCAGCAGCCTGCACGTATTGTCAGTTGGCAACGTCCTAGTATGAATTCAGTAGCTCTTAATGTTGATGGCAATGTATTCCTTGATTCCAACTTGGGAAGTTTTGGTGGTCTTATTCGGGATCATACAAGTTCTTTTTTGCATGGTTTCTTCGGAAAAAATAGTAGACCTTGCATTCTCCATGTTGAGATTTCAGGTTTGTACCATGGTTTGAAGCTGTGTTGGGATATTGGAATTAAGCATGTGGTGTGTCACTCTGATTCAACTACTGTTGTTGACCTCGTCCAAAAAGATTTGAATGTTCATCACAAATATGGAAATTTAATCATGGCTATTAAAAAACTTCTTCGTAGAGATTGGGTGGTTAGTTTACGACATACATTGTGTGAGGGTAACGCTGCAGCTGATTTTCTAGCTAAAAAGGGTGCTCTTAGTGATACTAGCCTTGTTATTTTGAATGAAGCCCCTCCTGATATAGCCTTTGTCCTCTTAGCAGATGCAGTAGGTGTTAAGTTTGTTCGACCCTAGCATGGGTCTTTTTTAGCTTCTCTGCTTTTTTCCCTTTTGTTACTAAAAAAATTTAATTTTATTATCTATTTTTGAAAGAATTTTATCATCTTTTATCACTTATATATTTAATTTTAATATCGTTTAATTATCACTTATATATTAAATATCGTTTTAATATATTTAAAACTTTTAACTTTGTTTCGAACCCAGGTTTTTTTTTTTTTGTCTAAAAGCTACTTTAAAACAAAGTTAAAATAAAACTCTTAAAGGAAAAAGTTAAAGCTGTTTGGTTTCTTTATATTTTTTTTTGTTCTAAAGTTATTTTTAAGTTAAAAGTTGTTTGGAAAAATATTGTACAAAACTTTGATTTTTTTTTTTTTTTTTGTGGTGTCCAGGGTTCGAACCCGCGACCTTGCATATATTTATACATTGTTTATATCAACTGAGCTAAACTAAAGAATAGTTTATTTTTTCTTTTCCAATTATACTGTATAACAAATTTTGTTATAAGAATATCATATTTTTTGTGTCATTTAAAAAGATAAAAATTTATATTATATGATATTATATTTGTTACATTGTTGGTGTCATTGAAAAAGATATGTTTAGTTTTTTTAATAAGAAAAGGATATGCATAGTTTGTTACAATATAAATGTGTAAAATATATATAAGTATAATTTTTTTTAGGCATCTATACCAGTACTTTTAATTAAAATCAAAATTTTATAAAAATAATGATTGTATGCATTACGCAACACTGAAAAAATTATACGCTAATGTGTGTGTGTGTATATGTGAGGTTGAAGAAAAGGAATAAAAATATTTGGTGTCATTCAATGACAGCATGAATAAAAATATTTGTGAGGTTGTGATAATTAAACGATATTAAAATTAAATATATAAGTGATAAAAAGATAATAAAATTCCTTCAAAATAGATAATAAAATTAAATTGATCCTCCTTTAAAAAAAATTATATGGACCGGTTAAAAAAAATTAAAGGAAGAAAAAAACAAATTGAAATATAATATTAAAAAATAAAAGATAAGGTTGCCTGCTTGAGTTGAAGAGAAGTGCTTGTGAAATAAATTACAGAGAAGTAGTTTTTTGAAGTAGCATTCAACAACTTTTGGTTAAAGCTCATTCAATTCAATTTTATGCATTCTAAAAAAAGTACTTTTTTTCGAAGGTACTTTATTGATATTGTGTTTGGCCTAGCTTCTTCTTAAAAATGTAGAAAAGCTGAAAAAAAAAAAGTTGGGCCAAACGGTACCCTAAGTATGCTAAATTAAGTAATTATTCTTTTAAAATGTCAAAGTTTTCATTTCCAATGCATTGGTTACACAAAATTTCATAAAAAGTTACAATTTAAAGTCCTTAACCCGTGCCCCAAGGGTACTCGTTAACATTTCCCTTATTTAATTTAAAGTTTTTTATTCAGTTATTTTCTGTTCACTATTTAATTTTATTGTAATGCGTAAGGTTTATCTCCTCTAAAGTATAACCCTGATTTAGACACTTAGGTAGTGACAGTGTCTAATATTGATATTCATATCTCATATTTATATCTGTACTAACCATACTAATCAACAACAACTCTCTCAGGGTAAGATATAGCCGTATGAGGATACATACTCCAAAGTACAAGTATCCATAAATCTCTTGTCCTTGAAGTGACAACTTTGAGAGAATCACTTTTTATACTTTGAAGATCTTAGTAGCTTCTAAGTCAAATCATAGTTAGACCTGTGATGTGATCTTCAGTACTTGAACCAAATCATGGTATTGGTATTTGAATATACTAATCATTCAGATAATTTTTTGTCCAAATGATGATATAGGCGTAAATGCAATCGACTACATAGATGATCATCAGGTCCAGACGATAGCTTGGACTTCTTGGAACAAATTATGCATTTGTTGACAATGTGTTGCTCAAATGATTTGCTTGCTTAAGATCTTGATCAACTTGTCTTGGACATAATGACCATTTTTCATTACTTCAAAGATATTTGTACATCTTTCTTTGCTTGGATGTTTAACCGATTACATTAAGGTCACAGGATGCCAATATTCTTTCATTTGTCTTATACCATCCTGCATGCTCATAGACACATTTAATAGACACATTATTTCTTTATTATTAGTCTTGTTATCATCAAAACATAATATAAGGATATTGTTTTTTGAACCTACTTGGTTCTAACATTTTTTTTATTTGAGGGATACTTGGTTCTAACATATATATGGTTACTTAGTTTAGTCTCAACCAAAGGTTTCAAAACACAATCTTAAGCGATTAAGACTTTCCAAATCCGTCCTTTTATGTCAGTTACATCTGTCCTTTAAGTGTATGGATGCCCATTTAAATTAATTTAATTTCTATTAGTCGATTGACTTGTTCTCATTATTCTCTTGGCACCTTTACTAATGACAATTTTACTCTGTAGGATCATATTTTGGGAGGGAAAATTGAACTTAGATGTGAATCTAATAATCAGCGGCGAAGCTAGCAATATTTTTATGAGGTGGCCACACACACACACACATATATATATATATATATATATATATATATATATATATATATATATATATATTTTAAAACATTAATTGTGAATTTAACCAATAAATAAAAAAAGTTACAATAAATATTACTTATATAAAATGTACTTCATAAAATACACTTAAAGCAATAAAAAAGGATTATACCAAAAATGCAAAAGCAACAGATTTTACAAAAAAAAAAGCAACAACGGAACAAATGATTGTACGTAAAAATCAACAATTAAAACTGATAGTAGCTATTTATGAAAGTCGAACTCGACAATCCTTGAAAGACTCAAATTCATCCATAACTGCCTATAAGTTTAAGTGACTTGCAATGTTCTTTTCAATGTAAATAAAGTGTTGTTTCCTTTCTTTTGTCCAAATATATTTACTAATAAGTTAATAATATTATAATTTTAATTTAACATTCCTATGGGATGAATGTTGAGACTATATGATATATGTTTTGGACTAATAGTAATAGATTAAAATTTGTTTCTATTGTAATATTTTCTTTGTTTAATAAAAATAATATTATTAAAGATAGATTCTTCAATTTCTATGAGACGAGATCAAGTAATTTAAGGTTCTGAAAAGTAACTAAACATGATGCGGGGAGTTATTATTACTAACAGAAATGATAACTAAACACATAAATTTAGCCACAAATACGACACCAAGGGTAAAATCGTAATTTCAATTAAAAAACATGGACATAATTGGTTTTCCAACAGAACATGAGGGGTATTTTCGTGAATTTGCATTCAATTTCTTTCTCTCTCTAAACATTCTTGTTGTCTTCTCCGATCCACCTTATGTTCTCACCACCACTGCATCTTCTCCAATCCACCCTCTGTTCCACCACCATGTCCTCTTCTCGTTCTATAGATCAGGTCCCAAGGAAAGAAATTTGCATAGGAGAGAGATCTGTAAAAGAGAGAGATGTAGAGAAGAGTGAGAACATGAGAGAGAGAGAGATGGCAGAGGACGCGGCCGATCGCTGTGGGTTTGCGGAGAAGAGAGAAATTGAGATTTGATTTGCAAACGAGTATGGGTGGTCGTCGACGGAGTTAAAGAGATGGATGGAGTCGACGACGGTGGCTGGTGGCCAGAAGGGGTGTGTTCGAGAGTTGCAGAGACGGCACAAGAGATGATGACTTACAAAGACGGTGTTGGGATGGTAGCTCGCAGGTGAAAAGAAGACAGTCTGAGTTGCAGGGAAAAGATTAAAATAAAATAAAAAGTATAAATGAATAAGGATGTCGTACGGTGTCGTATTCTTGTCCAAAAACTTGTGTCCAGTTATCATTCCTGTATTACTAATGAGTGGAAGAGACATAATGGTTGCATTGAATTAATTCCGGATTTGTTGGAATTCAGCTGGGTAGTGGTAATATTCTACTCCTTCGTGATTCATTCGCAATAAATTTGTTCGGGTTATCTAGCATGAATGATCATTAGTGTTCGGGAGGGTGTAGTATGAATGAAGATGTGGATCAGTTTTTCGTTAGGTGCGATTTTTTTTAGGTACTTAATTTCTGATTGGCATGGCTTTGTTACCTTAAGCCCATGCATTTTACTACTTTTGGCAGATTCTAAAAAAAAATTGTATGAGTCTTACCATTATATGGCTTTCCAATGTTTGGAATATTTGGAAAGAAAGAAAGAGACATATTTTTCAGCATAGGAAGGGAAACTTACAAACGTTAAGTGATAAAATCGAGTTTCAGTCTTTTTGGTGGTTGAAAACGAGTTACACAACTTTGTTTTTTGACTATCATAATTGGTGGCTTGATCCTCTTTGTTGTTGTCTTGTTCGTGTTGTTTTTATTTTTTTTTCTTCTGCTTTTGTATTGACTTGTTAAGTATGTTCCTGGTACACCTTGTGCTGGACGGACTTGCTTGACCCAGTTTAATATATTTCATTTTTACTTTTTCAGCATAGGACAGAAAGCTTACAAACGTTTAGTGATAAAATCAAGCTTTATTCTTTTTTGGTGGTTTAAAACAAGATACACAACTTGTTTTTGACTATCATAACTGGTTGCTTGTGATTGGAAACTACACAACTTTTATATAAGACATTAAAAGAGTTGAGGAGTTAAAGGTTTAGAGTTCAAATCATGGCAAGAAGAAATTATTAGCGTTGAGAAAGATGGGATTTCTGGATTTTATGATCGGAAGCTGGATAAAAACTTCCAAGGTTGTGTTAAAATGTTTAATTTATTTAAGAATATAATCTACATTAATATTTGGAATGTTTATTTTTTAGTTTTCATGAAAAAAGGGCTAACTAAAGACAAACTAAAAGCCTCAAGGACAACTAACAAAGGAAGCATATTACAAGGACGCGGAAACTAAAATGTTTCATTTAAGGTTTCATTTTCTTAGAGATCAAGTGAACAAGGATGGTCAGAACATGAAAATTGTAAGTATGAGTTGCATTAGAATACTATTTCCCAATGAGCGTCAACTATACGATGGCGTCTCCAGAAAATCTACCTTTGTATCATATGATCTATCTTTCTCAGAGGAGGTTTACCGTGGAATGATAATTCAACTGCTGAAGTTTTCTGATTCATTTGCAAATAAAGCACTTCAGCATGGTGTATGTTCAAAATCCTCAACTTGTTCGAGACACTGTGATCTGACTCATGAATTTGAATCATTGTTTCTTTATTCCTTGGTGATCGGAAGCAATAAAAATCAAGAATAGATTCTGTGAAACAAGTAGAGACATTTTCAGGGAATTTGAGAATCTGATCTTTCGTACACCAGAAGTGGAGTTAGATTGTTGGGCACGTTCATCCGATGACATGTGAGGCCACTGGCTACATTGTTATTGCTTATCGGTTAAAACAAAATCTGGAGAAAAATTTACAAGAATTCTGCTTGGCTGTTGATGGAGCAGGAACTTCTTCATTTTATTCCCAGATGGAGCTTATAATGGAGTAGTTTGAGAGAAAATTAGAAGTTAAGTCATAAATTTATGAAGATCCTGCTTTATGCTATTTTTCTTGATGAATCACCTATGTCACATTAAGTGCATATTGGAAACCATTTGGGATAATAGGTTTTGTGAAAACACAGGTAAATACTTTGAACTTTATTGTAGAAGCTCATGAGTCAGATGTGTCGATTCTAAAGCAAGTTCGATGAACGACATGCTTAGTTTTTTCAATCAGATGTTTATGGAGACATCTGGAATTGAGTCTACATGGAATGTTTTTGATCAACAACTAAGGAAACAAATAATAACTTCCCTCCAATATTGAGTTGTTGCTTGCATATGAAAACTTCATTACTATGTTTCAGAACTCACAATAAATTCCTAGTTTCAACCAAAATTATCAAGCAATATAAATTCCTATTTATAGCTTCTTGTCATGCACTAACAAAATAGAGTTAAAACCAACAGAAGAAAAAAAGTTGAGGCATCAAGCTCAATAATGAAAAACAAAAGCTACATCCAACATGAACTATGAGAAAATAATCTAAAGATCTTTTTGGTGGTAAAAACAATCTTAACATCTATAATATTGGTCATAATTTTCATAAATTTCAGTGATATTAACTCTAGGCATTGGAGTAGTGTTTTGAAGCAAGTGTTCCACAATTTCGATTATTTCATCATCAGGTACGCGTGCATCAGACTCCTTGTTCACCGTCAACGACTCTAATCTAACAAAGCATGGAGGTTCCACCTTCTTTGAATTGTCATTTACAGTAAAATCCTGCACAATTAGAGTGAATAGGAAACATTTTCAAATGGATATTTTGCGTGAATACGGAGATGTTATGCATTATAAATATAAACGAGGAAACAAAAAAATATATATAAATGAGTGAACAATCATTCTAGTCACTGAATGTGTGAGGCGGTGTCACGATAATATCTAAATGTATGTAAACTAGAAATAACGTCCATGAGCGACTAAGTTGTTGGAGATTTCATTGATCAAACTAACTAACTGGAACCAGTTTAATTAGCATAAAACACTTTTGAGGACCAAGTTGATTAGCAAATGACAGATTCATAGATGTTTTTGTAATACATTCAAAGACTACACTTGCATCGTCTAACATATTTAAGGACCCAAATGATTGTTTTAATCAAAATAAAGAAGTGAAAGTATACTAGAGTGACTTACATTGTCTATTGCTTGAATGATAGAGTAACCAATTTTCAAAATCTTTACGTTCGCAAGCACTTGAAGCCAACTTAAGAAGACTGAAGCTTCTCCAATATCTTCAGAAAGATTCCATGTTGAATTCTTGAAGCCATCAATATTTACTTGTTGAAGAAAGGAAAGATTGCATGTTGAGGACAAGACTTGTTCAAAAATAAGACTGTTCAAGATAGTAAACGAACAAAGATTTGGAGTAGAAAGCACAATTTCATTAAAAAATTCATCAGCGAAACATATATGAAATATAGTCAAATTGGACAGTGTCTGATTAGATATGCAGAGGACTAGTGCATCCTCAATCAAATAACAACACCTGAGCACCAAAGTATTCAACGCATGAAGGTTTGAAAAGGGATCAACATAGTGATCGCGAGTTGCAACAAAGTTGACGTATTCAAGATGTAAAGTTCTTAATGCAGGCAAATGTAGAGATTTTGGAAGTATAGGAGATCTTGCAGCCGCGATACTACCACCCCTACGATAAGAAAGCTCAAGGAATGTCAAGGAGTTAGAGGCTAAAATTAAAGGGAGTAAATCAGATTTGGGAGTCAAGCTTGGATTTATCTTAATATTCAAGTTCTGAAGATTGTGAAAAAGAGCATATTGTATGAGTGTATGTAGGTCTTCTTCACCTTCCTGAAACTGAGTATCAATAGTAAGATTCCACAGTGAACATGATTGATCTCTACTAGACAGAACCCAAGACTTAAAGTTCTTAAAACTATTTTCATCCCACGACGGAATATATGTGAGAGTAGTGAGACGTTTGCAAAGATCCTTCCATCGTTTAGACAAGATGCAAGTCCGAACAGCATCTCGTGCTTCAAGAAAACTCATTATGTGGAGGAGTATGCAGTCAGGTAACTCACTAATCCTATTTCCTGCCTCTGTTTCATCAGTCCCCTACAAAGTTTCCGATTGGATAAATAATCAATTAGACATATATAGCATAAGCACTACTAATATAAGTATTATATAACAAAGGATAAAACAAAGTCATAGTATTTTCAGAGTTTTTATGGAAATAGTTATAAAAAACTAAGTTTTTCCCCTTCAACTTCAAATAAGTTAATCCAAACAGACATCATATCAATTATGCAAATATTAAGATTAAACATTCATTTTAGACCCTAAATGCAGTAGGGTTTTCACCATTTCCCTATATTAGAAATCTCTTCTTTTTACTTAACATGCACGCACTCACTTGATACACTTAGTTAACTGCAGTTGCTTATATCATGAAGCACGAACACGACACAGATACGCCGACGCTGCTAATAATTTGAGAAAATCATATAAAATTAAGTAGCTTACCTTATGGCTTTTGAGTTGTTTGGTTATGATTGGGGGAACCCAATTATCAACAATCCATTTACGATGAACCCTCAGCTTCTCCTTTGAAAACACTTTCGTATTAGTGCCAGATACACTAACCCTAAACTTTCCATACCCTAAATCTTCCTTTACGTAGCCCTTCCACCACCCTTGTTTCCAGAACACATCCACATCGTCGCCGATCTTTAATTCAAAATCACCCACAGGCAACGGCACTGGTCGGATCTGGTGAATTCTGACAACAGTTTGTTCCAGTTCCAAATCATTGTAATCAACCAAGAATTCGTTGGAGGAGACGCAGCTGATGATGGTGCCGGTGAACCATGGTTCATATATGCTGCCATCGTAGTTGCTAATTTCCACAGGGCAGCCCGGGTCGAACTTGAATCTTACCATTACTATGTTCACGTTGTCAACTATCAGTTACTTTGGAGATGGAAGTGAGAAAGAGCTATCATTTCTCGATAATAAACTACTTTTGTTTTAAGAGGATCGATGAGCTACCCATTGTTTAGCATAGGAAAATGGAGAAGCATTTAATACTTTGAGAATCAATAACCTTTTGAATTCATGGAGCCGTGTGATCATAATGCATGAATTAGCCATATAATCAAATAAATGGGTCCACTATAATTACAATGGTGTATAATGAGTGGTCAAGCAATTATTAATAGTGGGGTTAGTGGGATTAGGACGGGAAAATGGTGGGTTAGTGGATTCATTAGAGAATTGATTGGATGGTTTAGTGTAATGAAGTGATATGATTGGTTAGCAGATTAGGGTTATGTACTTGTAAGCTAAGCTCGGATATTCCAAAACGGAGACGTACCCATATCGGATATGTATTGGATATCGATACTCCACGGATATGCACTGCGAAGTATCAGAATTAATTGTTTAAATTTTTAAAAAATATTTTAACGGATACGTATACGATACTACACATGTATTTTGTTATATTTTTTTATTTGGAAAGACAGTTTTTTGACTACGTATCCGTGCGGGATCAAAATCATGCAGTTCGGGGTAAAAAACCGAGTGATTTGTTTGATATTTTTTTAGTTTTTTGAAAAGGTTCCTTTTTTTAGTTTTTTACGAAAAAATTCCTTTTTTTTTTTTAATTTTTGAAAAGCCAAGTGATATTTTTTTAAGAAAAAAAATTCCTTTTTTTAAATTTTTTTTTTTCGCTTTCCTATCTCTTTTTCCTTCCTCTATTCAAATCCTAACCTAAAAAAACCAAAAGACCAATAACTCAGCATAGATCTAAAAAAAAACAACAAATTTTTTTTGCTACCTTCTGCTTTCTTTTTTTTAAACTGTGATGTTAAGTCTGATTTTGTTGTGTTAGGATTCAGCTATATTGTGTGTTTTTGTTTGGGTCTTGATTTCGTGTTTGCGGTGTGTTTTGTTTGGATCTGGATTTCATATTTGTGGCCTTTGTTTTTGTATGCTCGGATTCGGCTCGGTTATATGTATTTTTGTGGGTTTGGTTGGATTTGTGCGGTTCTGTTGAGTTGTTTATGAATGATCTAGGTGATGATGTGTTGCTTTATGGACTTTGGTCTTTTTATGATTCTAGAAATTGAAAAATTTCTAGGGTTTGAGTCTAAAAATTTCCTGCCCTTTTGTTCTGATTTTTGTTTTGATATATAGACAAAAATTTCCGAAATTTTGCAAGGAAACCAGTTGGAGTATAGCATTTTCCAGGAGGAGCCAGTTCCCCGAAAGAGGACTAGGAGCCATAGTAGGTTTTTTTTTTTTTTTTTTTTTTTTTTTTTGTATTGTTTTCCTGACAATTGTATATATTTAGATAATTTTATGACATTTTGGCATATGGATGTACTATATTTACACTCGCACCTTTGCATATTTTTATGACATTTTGGTTAATTTTCGATTTATTTTTCGTATTTTAATTTTGAATAAATAATGATTTAAATCTTGAATGTATGAATGAATGAATTATTGCATGAATGGATGAATACATGGATGAAAATGTTTGAATAGATGTATGGAAGTATGAATAAATGAATGAAAATAGGGAAAACAAGTTAATTATGTTGTTATGTTACTTATCACAGGCAGAACGTGACTTAACTCACATTGGCTTATAACCCACGCGAGTTAAGTCACGTTGACCTGAAATGAGCATGAGTTAACTCACGTTGACATAAACTTGACTTAAGTCACGTTGATAAAAGGCTAACGTGACTTAAGTCACGTGGGGGGTAAATTCGTCAGTTTGTATGGGAGTGAGCAACTTTGTATGTGAGAAGAGCAATTTTCACTTGGACAAGTCTAAAGGGTTTGGATCTCATTCTAAAAGCTAACTTAAAAGATAAGGGTACTCATACATATTTATACATTTAGCAACCCGAGAACTTGAGCAATATATAACAAATAACAAACTACAAACAACTTCAAAACCAACTTCAACACCCACCTTCACGCTCAACGTGGATCTGGGTCTAATTCCTACATTACAATCCTTAATCCGACTCTGATACCATGTTAAATAGGAAATCCAACTTATCTACATCTGGTAAAGAAACTCCCATCAAACAGTTGAACAAACCATCCTAAATTATATTATGAGTTGGGACAAGATTCCGGAAGGTTATTGCAATGATATTGAGTCCATGATCGCGGAATTCTGATAGGGTTCCTCTGACTCTAGTAGGAAAATCCATTGGATAGGTTGGAATAGAATGGGAAAGGCAAAAAGCAAAGGTGGTATGGGGTTGAAAGGGTTTTCTGAGTTCAACAAGGCTCTACTTGAAAAACAATGCTGGATGCTCCTCACAATTATACTCTTAGGAGAAGATAGTTTTGATTTTGAGTATGTGTGGAGAGACTTGTTGGTGTTAAATGGATCTATTGCTTTGATTTCAAATTATTCAAATGTGGATACTTTCCATATATCTATTTTAGGGGAATTTGGTGTGAAAGAACGTGAGTGTCCTATTGGAGATTTGGAGTAGGAAAGAAAGCAAGTAGATTTTTTACAAAAGAAGTAGTCTATTTTGATTAATGCACTCAGGTGATTGAGGAGCTCAATTTTACAGGAGGTGCATTATGGGACAAGCCTATAATTTACAAAGAAAGTCTTCTTTCAATTGGAGAAATAAATATGTAATTTTTTTCTTGTTTCCACCCGTTATTTGCCTCTCCAATTGAAAATATGGAGAAATCATATCATATGCATGTGTATATTAGCAAGATCTTGTGCTATATTTTACCATTGTTAGATGGGTCAACTGGAAAAGATTATGTAACTAGTTAGTTATACTAAAAACTTTTACTTTCGTTTATGTATATTGTAGTGAAATATTAAACCGTTCAATGTTTTTTCTGATTGTAAGTCAACATTTTGATGAAAGGATGAGGAAGGTTGACGGTTATTAATTTCTTAACGTATTGTGTGTCATAATGTATTTTTTTAATTTTTTTAATGAAAGGGAGGGCCGAAATCCGAAAAAAGAAATTACATCTTAATCAAGCGCGGAAAAGTAAATCTCCGCTTGATCAACAACTAACAAATGGTTAATTTGAGTTGGGCACGACTCATAATACATCATCTCATTCCCCATGATACAACTATTTCTTCGTATTTTTTTGTGTTTGCTTCCATATAAGATGTTTTTTCATATAAGATGTTTTGGAACTTTGGAACATAATTCCTCCCTTTGTAATGTCTTATGGAGCATCTTGAATCTTCATTCTCTCATTTTTCCAAGGTCTTCACAAATCTTCAGGTGTATTGCTTTGCCGATTTGCATGATTTCTTCTTGAATTACTTTAAAAGACCCTAAAATTGCTATTCGAGAAGAATATAATTACAGACTCAAATATAGAAAACATTACAAATATCCCGAAATTATAAGCAATTGTTCTAATACTACTCATACAAATAACTTTTATAAAAAAATAGAAAATAATAATAAAAGACCATGTTGTATAGAGCTTCAACATAGAACTAAGAATATTACACAACTAAAGATCCCAAAGAGAATCATAATCACAAATGTTGAAATCCCAAAAGTCATCAACAATTGAAAACTCCTCATAGTTCTCCACTTGTAATGAAGAGGACGATCCAATTATCTCACTATCTACTTGCTCCCCCAAGTTCCATAAACTTTCTGACCACATTGTACAAGGTATTGGGACATTACCTAGAATTGGTTGTGAAGAAGAAGCACAATCTTTACCAATTTGGTTAGGAACAACCATAGTCATTTTGTCATCACGATCTCTAGGAAAACAACCATCATTGTTTGAAGCCAATAATGGTTGTGTCACAAAATTATTGTGTTTCACATTCAACCAAGATGATTGAGTTGAAAAAGTTATAGGTCTAGGTTTAATAACTTGGTGAGCTTTCATTGTCTCCATTGGTTTCTCTTTTTCTTCTTCTTGTTTTGAAACCACCTTCTTCAACAAGTGTGTGTTCCAATAGTTTTTCACACTATTAGCTGTTCTACCCGGAAGCCTTCCAGCAATCAATGACCATCTAAATATACATATATGATTAAATGTGGCTAAAAAAATTGTATATTCCTATGTTCCATCACTAAAAAAATGATTTTACTTAAAAAGTAAAGGATAATTTTGTAAAATAACTCATAATTTAGTTTTCTCATACAAAAATAAATGGTATATTAATTCATATGATATTGAAAAAATAATGATTTATAAATTGAGACCCATGGAGTAAATTAAAAAGCATATAAAATTTGAAAACACAAAGTTTGGAATCCGTAAAAGGAGTCATCCTGGTAAAATACTTAAAATAGTTAAATATATTTTTGATTCCTATAAATATATCTATTTTTGATTTTAATCCCTCTAAAAATTTTCTTCAACTTTTAGTCCCTATAAAATTTTCAATCACTACTTTTGATCCCTAATTTTATGAAGATTTTAGTATATATTTTTTTTTTAATGAAATCGTGCAGAAATAGGTAGAATATTGTAAAAATCTCTCCCAAAAAAGTTATAATTTTTTAACAAAACATAAATTAAATATGAATTTTTAACCGCCAAAAATATAAAATTCATATTTTTTTTTGGTGGGATTCTTATAATATTTTAAATTTTTTATACAAAATTTTATTCTTTTTTTTTTTTTGAGGAAATTCAAAAATATTTCCACATACAAGTTTTATTTAAAGGAGACAAAAAATGAAGATGAAAAACTTTTGGGAACTAAAAGTTGAAGAAATTTTTTAGAGAGACTAAAACGAAAATATGACATATTTATAAGGATCAAAAACATATTTAACCCTATTTAAAATAAGATATGGAATGTAATCCCTAATCGAATTGGATCCTATCACATCAACAGATGAAAAATATCATAATTAATTATAGCTAGAATGCATAACAAGATGATCAACAAATATACACAAACACAAATTGAATTTTAATTTGGCCTCGGAAGCTTACCTATTTCCTAAGAGTTTGTGTAACCTTAGGATCATATCAACTTCATCCTCAGAAAAGCTTTTTCTATTGATGTTGGGCTTTAAATAATTTATCCACCTCAATCTACAACTTTTTCGACATCTATTCAATCCTGTAAGTGTAACAAACACATATTTTGATAAGGATAGTTGGATTCTATAATTAGTAACAACATAGTTGGATGAAAGATTCTCACAATAAAAATAAATAAATAATGTGTGATACAGTTGATTAGCATTTGTTTAGTGGAATGTTCGGGGTTCAAACTCAGCCCCCTATATATATAATATATAATATTCATACCAATGAGATAACATCACAAAAACGATTAACATTTGGTTGTATATTGCTATACAAACATTTTCTTCTATATAGTTGTTCAATTTAATTAATTAGACTTTTTTTAAAACGAATTATGATTGTATATATCCAATATAGTGCACTTTCTATTTTATTTGAAGTTCCACGGTAAATCGTGGCTCTCATCCATGATATCGAATTATGATTTATATGTTTTTTTTGGTAGATTCGTTTTCTATTTCCGTGTTTTTAATTTGTTGAGTAGTCTAGTAGAAAAAAATTCAATTTTTTTAAGGTGAGTAAATAGTTGTTTGAGATTTGAACTTCAAACCCTGCATTATATTATACATTGTCCCTAACAATTCAGTTAAGTTCAGCATAACAATTAAGTTGAGTTAAGCCCTGCATTATATATATAAATCGCAGGTAAATTTTATAACTTAAATATATAATTTTTTTCAAAAATAGTAGATTAATGTAATATATCATACTAATAATTTAAACCATAATACATTAATTGGTATCTCATAGTATTAATTAAAAATCAGTAAATAATAGATTAATGCAATATCTCATATTTATTAATCAAAATAATAAAGAAGCATTGATTTATATACTTGGTTCGGTTCTTAAATCCATAATTCAATCTAATTCGATAGAATATAAACACCACTAATCCCGAGTGAAGGGGTGGATTCAGACATAATATTTTGCAGCTGTTAAATTATGAAAGAAACTTTAAGTAAATTATACTAAAAAAATAAGAAATAACATTGTTTCTCTCAAGAAAGCATAGGAAAATATTTCTTTATACTATAAAGCAAAACAATGACTTTGTAAGCACAATAACTAAAGCATTCTGAGAAAAATCAAAATTCAAAATCAGAATTGGAGATTCAACAAAGAAAATCATCAGAGTTGGATATTCAGAATTGGGATACATACTAATGATGCGACATTTATACATCAAACATTATATCTTAGAGATAAATGCTTATATTTTTCACTTATTTGTCTTTGTAGTCGATTCTCACATGCCAGAACGCGCGCGCGTACACACACTTTTTGAGTAATACTCTAGTGTGCTATAGTCATACTAAGTCATACGGTGGATCCATCCCTACCGGTTTGACATTGATTATTTGGGCTGTTTTGGATATAAGCATAATGCTAGCAAAGTTTTATCAAAAGAAATAACATTTTAACAAGACATGCAGAAAAGAAAATTAAACATGGTTAATTTACATTTGGTTCTATATGTGTTTAATTTATATCATTTGGTAGAAGAAGTGGCATTCAATTCATTATACCTGAACCTGCTCTTTGAGGAATTAAATGCCATTTTCCTTCACCATACTTGTTAATGTAAGCCTTGAGTAAGTTGTCTTCCTCGTATGTCCATGCACCTTTTTTCACGCCTATGGTATTATCCATATCCATACCCACACCTTTAATATCCTCGTATACCCTTTCCTTAATCAACTTCATATACAAATATATATATATATATAGGCATGGTGTTTCGTGTGTATCACACACACTTACACCCACATAAAAAAAAGAACAAATATTAATAATTTAACAATCTAAATTCACTTTCTTTTGACAAAAAAAAAAAAAACAATTTCCATTATTTTAAACTAGCATTCAGATAGGCACGACTCTTTTTATGTAAATTATGAACGATATTTTTTATGAAACTAATTAGATTTTGAATAAAATTATGTGCGTATAGATGTTTGTGATTACAAATTGTAACAACATACTTATCTTTTTAAATTACACCAACAATATAATAAATATAATATAAGATCTTATCTTTTTCAATGACATCAATAATATAACATTATTATAGAAAAATTTATTTACGGGTATAATTGGAATAATAAATAATTTAACCCAAAATATTCTATTTTCTGTATACATTGTTATAGATAATATAATATTGTTCTCATGGACAGATCTCAACACCGCTTGGTGTGGTGCCACACCAGTTTTTTTTAAAATCTTTTTTTAATTTTTTTTATCAATTCATTGTATAAATTTACTTATATATATATATATATTAATACAGACATCTAATTTTGTTTTTATGTTTATAAATGTGTCTACATATTTACTCATATATTAATACGGTGGTATATTTTTTGTAATTTATACATGTGTATATATTTTTACTCATATATTAATAAAAAAAAATTTCTTTTAATTTATACGCGTGTCTATATTTTTACTCATATTTAATACAAAACTATTTTTTTTGTACAATTTATACATGTCTATATTTTTATTCATATATCAATACAGAGTTCTATTATTTTTTAATAATTTCTACGCAATTGCGAATTGCTTCCAAAAAAAGAGCGCAACACGCTCACTCGTCCATATGCACGGGTATCCTGATAGAGCATTCGATTCATGTGTTGTAACCTATATAGAAAGAGACGTTTTTTAAACAAATAGTAATGATATAATTTTACTTCATTTTCAACAAATGAAAAATAGATTATTTTCTTTGTAATTTTGGTTGTTATAACTATTTTTAATATAATTTTTTATTAAATTTAATATTATTTAATTATTAACAAAAAAAAAATGCCCCACTGATATTGTGAGGCCAGATCCGCCCCTAATTGTTCTTGTTGTATGTGGTGAAGTTGTTCTTATTTTAATTGAATTTAACTATTTTTTTAATTAATAATTTAAGTAATATTATAAACAGGAACAATAAGGTTATTACTTATTATTGTAAAATTAAAGAATAGTTTTATCAATTTCTCTTTATCCTAGTAACCAAAATGGTTGTTATTGTAAACAGGAACATGAAGGTATTATTTTTCTTTTATTTTCAACATATATATATATATATATATATATATATATATATATATATATATATATCAAAAATAAAAATATATAATTAATTATTTATGCAATACTTGACAAAAAAAAAATACTTATACAATAAGTGCTTTAAAAGAAAGATGCTTAAAAGACAAAAGTACTATTTTGGCGACAAAAGAGTAGGGCATCACTTTCCCTTTCAAAAAAAATTTAGGTCCTTTTCATTTTTCTTCTTTCCTTTCTTTTCATTTCCTTATTGACACATCCTTTTCTTTCATTTTCAAAGTACATTTATTTTTTACAATCACTTTCAAAAGTACTATCAGTATTATTTTATTTTTATATTTGAGACATATATATTGAAAGTACATTTATTTGAGGCAAGTACAGAAATTTATCCTTAATAGAGTAAACAAGCATTTATTAATGATGGATTGGTTTAAGTGATAAACGACGTGAACCTTTTAAGTATATAGTAAAGGGTTTGGTTCATGCGTATGGAAAATCCGATAGTGAGAAGAGAATCTACATTGTGTGTCCCATAAATTCCACGACGGGGATTAATCAATTTTAAGAGATGGTGGAAACTTTGTATCAATAAAAAAGTAAACAAGTATTTCTCCTTTCTTTTAACGACTCAATTTAGATAATAAAAGGTTACAGATATATATTTGATGTGTTTGGATGCAGTTTCGAATCACTTACTTTTTTTGTAAACAAAAAAAAAAAGAATTACTTACTTTTTTTTATGAGTTTGGCCGCAAGATGTAAAAAAAGTAAATATGAAGAAACATTTTATGATAAAGGAGTGCAATTTCACAAATATGACCCGTATGTATAAATAGTGCAAAACCTTGTGCTCAAAACAAAATATTATCTATTTTATTTTGTCTATAGTTATAATTTTTTTAAATATTTGACGAATGGCTCTAAGATCCTCTCGTTCAAACTAAATTTAATTGAAATAACAACATTAATATGTGTATTGAAAGTTATCCTCTCGTTCTCAAATTTGTATTAAGAGTTATATTTTGGTTGATAGTGACAAAAACAATGTAAAAAACAACTTGTTTTGGTTTGTAAATCATAGCACAAAATTATAGTAGATAGGAACATTCTATACGTTGAATTCTAATTCCAACTTGGAATTTTTTTTTTTCTTTCTAAAATGACATGTTTCTTGTCAACTGATATTGGAGATTGATTTTCAGGAATGTTTAGTCTCGTGTTTTGAAATTGAGTTGCAGTCTTTAAAAACATTTTTCCATCTGGTTATGATCAATGTAGCCAAGATCGAGTCCCAGGTCGTAGGATCACACGATTTTACGTGCCACATCCCCTCGACCGTGCTTCAACGTAACTTTGCTCTGATTCAGTTTTACTTTGTTTCCTCTACTTTTTGCCATTTTTCCTCTGTTTCTTCTGTTTTTTACCGTTTTTGTTTCATTTGTTTTTCTCTATTTTGTTGCTTTGTTCCTCTATTTTTCCTGTATTATTTATGTTTTTATGCTTGGCTCTTTTGCTTTCCCTCTATTTTCACTATCTATTTCTCTCAACTCTATCAACAACCTACCGATATACGAACCATGTTACGTTCCTTGTGTTTACGTTCTTTCACCAGTCGAACGATCCTTAGGATCTCGATCCTAACTACATCGGTTATGATAACTCCTTGTCAAATGAAATTGTTTTCCCTATAAGAACCAATTTATGCAGCACAATGTTGAAACTTCTCTTTTGGTTGATTAGTGTTTTGACCATAATTGATATTCTAGTGTTAAAAAATTCATATTGTGTTTATTGTCATTCAAATGGGAGAATGTTAGAGTATTTTTTTAATTAATTAAATATGAATTGGCATAATCAATTATTTATGAATTATTTTTAAGGAGTAAGTTATTATTAATATAAAATATGGTATAGTATTATTAACCACTAATTATGGTGCGAAAGGGTACTACCTCTATTTTGTTTATTACAGGAGTATGATATGCTTGGTGTTGGAGAAACAATACTATTTTTTAGGATCAACATTGGCGTATTCAAGATGTGGTGCGAAAGATCTTTTTATTACATGATGAATGCATTTATTACTATCCCAATCTCGGTTTGGACCCACACTCATCACACCTCTTAGCTCATTGGATCCCCCTTCGGAAGGTACACTCAAACTCAATAGTGATGGTAGCTTTCTAGAAGATTTTGGTTGTTTAGGTGTTGGTGGTGTTGTTCGCAACCACGATGGAGATTGGATAGCAGGTTTTGCTCACTATGAAGTTGGAGGTGATGTGTTATTAGCTGAGTTACGTACTATCCAGATAGTTCTTGATTTTTGTAGTAAAAAAGATTATGTCAACATTATTTGTTAGAGTGGTTGTTTGGAAGCAGTTGACCTTATTATTGTTGATTTTGATCATACCTTGCACACTTATGCTACTAGCATCCTTCATATTAGAGATGTTTTACATGGAAATGGAAATAGAACATTGGTGCATATTCTTGGGGAACAAAATACATGTGCAGATTTTATGGCTAAGGAAGGATCACATGCAAGGTGCTTTGGTCACTGAAACTGCCCTCCGTCTGACATAGAATCTCTCATCCTGAGAGATAAGCTTGAAACTTAATTTTGTCCTTTCCCTCTTTTTTTTCTTTTTGCCTCGTTACATTGTAACACTACCAAAAAACTTAACCACTAATTATTGACGAATAGTTTAATTGGGCTGTTGTTTCTTAATGAACTATGATGGGTGAGATCATTTACTTAAGTCTAACTAGAGGTCTTTACCCTCATCCGTTTAACTATTTAAACTTTATCCCATTCTAACTTCACATGTATATTTCTATCAACCGAGTTAAGCTCACAAATATATTTTTTCTCGAATTTTTTGTAAAATATTTGTGTCAAAAATATCATTTCACTAATATAATTTGGTGAAATATAATTAAAGTGTAGTAATTCAAGAAATTCTACTATTACACATGACTTTTTGCGGGAAAAATCTTCACTATTGTATGACAGTTTTACATGAAAAAGAGTTAAGATTCTCTCCATTTATTATTCTCTCCATTTCATTCATTTGGAGAGATATAGACACACAAAAATTTCGAAAAACTAAAAAGTAATTAATGTTGGTGGAATTCATTTAATAGTAGGATTCGCTATCTATTTTATGTGTTTATATCTCTCCAAATTGTATACTATATTTATTATATCAAATGGAGAGGATCTTTAAAAAAAAATAGTGACTTCTTGTCGGTTACATGAAAAAAAAAAATGGCAGTAAGAGTAAGACGGTTCAAATGTGTACGCTTGGATATCTGTTGTTTAATAATACAGGCCATACATTCAATACCGTTAGAAACTAAAAAAATGTCAGTAAGAGTAAGACGATTCAAATGCGTACGTTGGAGTTAATGCTTCACATCCTAATTAATTTTGGAAATAATTTATGGGTTACGATAATTTGTGCTTTAAAAATAGAGTATAAGTTAAAAAGAGAAGTAAAGAATTATTTTTGTATTGAGAAGATAAAGTTTAAACTTTTATCAAGAATGCTACGGTCGGTGACAACTCTACAAGAAATGCTACTTTCTTAATCCTTAATTATAAGATTATTTACAAAAATTATATTCCCTAAATATAAGACTCTTTAGAAATTTTTAGACGCATTTATTATTATTATTATTTTTAAATATAACACCTAATAATCTATCAATTTGTCTTAGAAGTTAGAACATAAAATGTAACGTGGAGTGCATTTACATATTTAGAGTAATTTCCTTTCAAAAATTAATACTAAGAGTAATTTAAAAATAGTCACACAACTTTCAGACAAATTTATTGCTCAACAATTTTGTTCACGAATTTTGTTTATGGCGGAGGAAGTAGTAAACAAAAGTACGAAGAGAAAGGGACCATAGGAAGTGTTTCTATATATAGTCCAAATTATGAGATTTCTTTATGATGTAGGTCACACATTACGACATTATATGTTTTATAGAAATGATATATGTACGTCTAGAAGTCTTAACTCAACTGACAAATACTAAAATTGCAATGTTGGATGTTGTGATCCGGATTCGAACCTGAGATCTCACAGTTGTGTGTGAGTTTAATTTCAATGGAGAACCACTTCATCTTAGACCAAAAAAAATAATATATGTATAATTAATTTGTGATAACTTTCTTTTTTATGCTCACGTTATATATTTTACTTTCTATCTCTATTGTTTTGGTTTTTCGTGTCAATATTTACTTTTCTTTGTAAATCTATTATTGTCTCCGGAATTATAATGTAAATAGTTGTTCAAATATCATACATCTATGTTTTATAGCGAGGCCTAATGTGAAATAATGACTTAAGTTTGAAGTCCGAACCTATAAATTAAAGCATAACATTTTTTTAGCAAATGAAACTTTTATGTTAATTTCTATAAAGTTGAAGAGTTGTGCCGTTGCATTACGCCATGAATTATAATTTTTTTTTGGTTACAATGTTAAGCAAAACAAACAAAATGAAGGTGTTCAAAAAGATAATTCGGCAGGGTAATGTGATGAAGGAGGTCTATGTCTAATGAGGCTCTAAGCTTAGCCATAAAATTTGTATATTGGTTCCCTTCACGAAGAGTGTGGCAAACTATGACGTTATTTTGCTCAATTAAATCTTTTATATCTTGAATCAAAACCGCATAGAAATGAAACAAATGGGGGTTGATACAATGAATGAGGTTACTTTGCTCAATTAAAGACTAGTCTATGAATGAGGTTGATACAATGTAAAGAGTCCGAATAACAAACTATCACAGCGATATCCATCTCCTTGTCCAACAATAGGCCATGGTAAATAGCAAATAATTCGATATGAAGAATGTCAGAAGAATCTTGAATATAGCCGAAAAAGCCTGATAAATAAAAACCTACATTGTTTCTTAAGACACCGTCGTAACCACTCAATAGGGGAGTCTAGACAACTTTCATCTACATTGAAAATGATGTTGTAGTGATTGTTATTGTTCCACTTAATAAGACTATCAACAGATGCGCTGCCCGAGATTGCAGGAAAGCAAGTGGAGAAAGTTTCAACCATACTATGGATGTTGGTGGTGATGCAAGTGAAGAACAAATTTTCAATATTCAAGCACATAAGATTTCAGTGACGCCAAGTCCACCAAACGGTGGTAGTGAAAATGAAGGAATGGGAACCCTTCACATGAGTTTTAAGCCAATCATACTCATTCATGTTAGAGAAAAAATCTGAGAAAATCTAAGAAAGAGATGGTCTTGAATATTATATATTTTTTTTGTTTCAAATTATTAATCATTTTAAACATTTTATACAAATTAAAAAATATAATGAATTTTGTATGAGAAAAAAAATCACGAACATTTTATAAAATTATCCTTCATTAATAATAAATTAAAGAATTAAAAAAGATATATCATGAAATAAGCAAAGATATAATAAAAAAAATGATATTAATGATATTGTGCATGCAACATGGTTTAATTTTGCCGGCATAGGATGAAGGTTTCACAGAGTGCTAACTTAGTTGGGATGTCGATATTTCCTCTTGATGTTTGTCTTCTCTCCTAGCCTAGCAAAGCAAAAAAAAGTATTATAGAATGACTTGTAAGTTAAGATAATATTTTTCCCAAAACTATTTATTTATAATTTAAAACGGATGTATTAGAGTGAGAAGGTAGAGGTGGAAGAGTAGCGGTTTATAATCATTGGTGTGTCTATCAAATATACCACAAATAATTTTTCTTTAAATCATATTCATGTGGTGGTTGAGGATTGTTTAAGGTAACTGGAGGTTGGTCTTAAAGATAACCGGAGGTTGGTTGGATTCTATGGTTGTTTTGACTCTCGAGAGCAATAAAAACTTGTTGAGACACTACAAAAAGTTCCAATGGCCAATTTATGCCGGTTAGAAACTCACTTAGCGATCGATTTAGAGAGTTATTATTATACAACTCAATCTCTTATTTTATTTTATTTTTTACAAAAACAAAATTAATTCGTTTCATTAATAATAACTATCTTAATACAAGATGGCATATGATCATGAATTTGAGGACTAGCATAAGATAATGATGTTCTAGCTAACAAGTCAGCAACAATATTTGCTTGTCTCCTAATGAAACTTATCTTAAAGTTTTGGTAAATTCTCAAGGAAGCTTTGCAAGTCTCTAGAATAGCGCCGAACATGGAATTGGTGTTGAGTTTCCTAACGATGTTGTTAGGTGTCAACCACTTGCTTGCAATCAATTTTGATAGACACATTAGACAAACCCAAGCTACCAAGCCACTTTATCGCTTCCTTTAATCATTTTGCTTCCGCCTTGTGAGATTGTGGTAATCCTAGAAACCAAGTTGTCCTAGCTTTTATATATGTCTTCTTCTCAGACACATGACAATGATGTAATAGCCTTCCTCTTGGAAAATTGCCGCATCGATATTGCACTTTGTCTCCCCTTCTTATGATTTCCTCCATCTGCTTTGTTCATGTTTGAAAGACCCGTTGTTGCTCAGCTCTTCTTCTTCACTACGACCCTCATTTGCACGAACTGCAGCCATTACAATAAGGTTTTGCATGCCATATATGTACATACATACTATGGCTTGTATCAATATCGCTCCAGAGCTTTTCGTTACTTCGCTTCCATATGCACCAGAAAGCCATGACAAACGTCTGAAGTTGTTGTTGAGGTAGTTGCTCAATAGCAATTGGTTGCTATGAAGATTGAAATAATGCGGTCGATAAATCAATTGACATATAGATAATTTTTAATAGTAAGAACTCATGCCATATTGATGCATTTATCTTGGTGCGTAGTGTTATACTTCATTCGGTCACTAGGAGCTATAGTACCAACCAAAGGTTAGAAAAACACAAGAAGGGGGGAGGATTGAATTGTGTTGTCATTTTTGAAAATCTTTTTAAGTGTTTAAACAAAACAGAGCAAACAGATAATGAGAGAGAGAGAGAGAGAGAGAGAGAGAGAGAGAGAGAGAGAGAGAGAGAGAGAGAGAGAGAGAGAGAGAGAGAGAGAGAGAGCTAACTATCGTGGTTCATCCCATAATTTGAGGTTAATCCAGTCCCCTTTCATTTTCAAGAGAATTTTCACTATAATCAAACAAGATTACAATTTGTCAAACACACAAGTTTGAGACTTCCATACCTCTGACAAGAGGAATTATACAACCAATGTTTACAACAAATAAGATTGGTTGTTTACACTTTGTACTCGGAGTCTGGTAAACTAAACTTGAAGTTTAATTAACTTCTGACCCTAAGAAATTCTAAGATTCGAAGTTTGTGAGAATTTTCTAAGTGCTTTTGAATTTGAAAGAATTTTGTCACTTGTAAAATATGTGTGTTCACTTAATTTCTTCATACTGCTCAGGTCCTCGTATAAGAGAGAAATGAGAGAGCTGTTGTTTGAAGAGTGTTAGTGCATCAAATTCGTCCTTAGGAAGCTTTGAATCAGTTTTGAAAACTTTGCCTCTAATGGATAATGATGTTGAATAGTACTACATAGGTCCTTTGTTACTGGTAGAATGATCTGTTACATTCTCTTTGCCACTGAATTTCTTTGTTTGTTTTTGCACGTGGTCAGAAAAAGATAAACAATACTATCAGAATTTTGAAAGCGACGTTTCTCCAAAAGAAGACAAAATTGGTGAGAGTCACCTGAACTGCTTACATGTCCTTCTTAACTTGCTTCCTTCTGAGTTTGAATCCATCATAGCTTGTTCTTATCAGAGTATAAGGCTTGATGCATCTTCTGATCAAATCTTTGACTTCTTCTTGACCTTTCTTTATATTATCTTCTAAATTCTTAAATTTTCCAATGCTTCTCTTGAGTTCGAAAATGTTTTCCATTGTGTTCGTAGCTTGATATATCAAAACTAAAAATTTGACTTTGAAGTTAGAATTTAATTATACGGCTCTGCATACTAGAAGAAACATTAGAGTACCCAATTGCTCTTTCGTACATTATTATCATCAAAACATTAGAGAAACTATTCTAAAACTCACTTTGGTTCAACAATACCAACCCAAAAAGTTAATGCATAAAAGAAAATCCAAATATGGAGCAAAGAGAACCAAATTAAAAAAAAATGCAGTGTGTGATTTGACAAGCACTGAACCCAAATGTTGATGGCAGCGAATGAACCAAGATACTTTGAGAAAAGTATTTATTGATTTACATATAGTTTCACAAGTAGAGTAATAATGTAATAATAAGTTTATAACCAAAATACTTGAAGACATTTCGGTTAATAAATCAAGAGAGTCCTAAAAGTAAATGCTTCTAGAATTGTAGTAATGACAGAAAGAAAAATGTCCAAATCGGATGATAAAAACTATCAAATTAAGGAGAGAGGTGCAAAATAAATCGGAAAAGAAATCATCAAGTATTTTGGGAGTATGTTCAGTGTTCTTGGTTTTCTCATTGCCTATGGGATTGTTCTTTGTTTTTGCTAGTTTAGGTTCTATTTTGATAGTTTAAACTTTGAAATGTCCTCATTTCAAAACCAGAATCATAAACTGCCATTGCTTGATTGCGTATAAATGGATTTTCAGCATATAACTTGAATGTGGATTGGAAAATTTCAGCATATTTATGTAATGAAATTCTATGAGATTAATACATCATGTTATTGCCTTACTGGTTTTAAATGGTTTTTAATTTTTATCGATTGTGTCTTTAGCAAAAGATCGGGGCTTTTTACTCTAAGCTTCTCACTTTTTTTTTTTAAATAATCTAAGCTTCTCACTTGAACCTTTAAATTAAATATTAAATTATTGTTAAATTTAAAATAGTTTATTTATTAAATAAATGATATGTTTAGGTCTTAAAATCACTTATAACATGCAAATATGAACTTTGTTGAAAAAACAAGGTCTAAAATTGATTACAGAAAGTTTAGATGACCGTACTCAATTCTCGTGAGCTTAGCTCAGTTGATAAGAACAATGCATAATATATGCAAGGTCTGGGATTCAAACCTCGAACACCACAAAAAAAAATGACCATAGTCAAAAGAAATCTGAGTTAGAGCAACAAAAACAACTTTTTGTTCTTTAAAATAAACGAAACATAATGAATTTAAAGGGAAACAAAAGCATTTAAGAAGAAATATGTGAAAAAGATAAAAGAAAATTGATAAATAATAATGTACTTAATGAAGTTTATACAAAATAAATATAAAAATCTTTTATGATCTTTATTTATTTTGATACAAATATCTTTTGAGTTGCTTCTCAATTACGCTAACATATAAATATATCACTTCTAGGAAATTCGTCTTTATTAGGTTAAACAGCTCGAGTTCCTTCTCAATTTCGCCAATATAAAAAGATTCCCTCTCACATAGTTTCCTCTCACTTTTCCACCACAAACCCTAAAAATTTCAATTCAGATCATTTTTACATTTTTTTCACTAAAACGAACAAATTCCCTCTAACCAATCGATTCGTCTTCATTTCTTGTTCGCTTCACCTAAACCCACCACTATTTTTTCTTCATAGATTGATTCCTTCGCTCACCCTCCCTTCTACAACGATCCATATTTTAATTTTATTGAAATAGTTCATAAAAACATGCCTTCTTATTGAAAATCATTGTTTATGATTCTTGTTTATTTTTTATTTTTTGTCTTTTGTTTGAAACAAAACACCTAAACCGTTTTTCTTGCCTTCTTTCTACTTTGTGTAATTTTGTACGTAGTTTCTTATTTAATTTAGGCTTAAATATGTATTTCATCCTTGCAATTAGGGGTCGTTTAAAAATTGGTCCTTGTATTCGTTAATCCTTGCAAATTACCCTTTCAATGTTTAATCATTTAAAATTTCGTCCCTCATCCCAGTTAATCACTGCCACGTCACTGATTAGCTGACGTGGCAGTTCTAATTGGCTTATTTCGTATGAATGGACCAAAATACCCCTGCTTTCCCTTTCTTCTTCCCTCTCTTTTTCCCTGTCCAGAACATCTCCTTGATGAACCCAGCAACACCATGGCTTTCCCTTCCTTCTTCCCTCTCCTTCATTCATCAATCTCAAATTCTCAATGAACCCAAAAACAACAACAACACCGTCCATCTCTTCACCACTCGAGAAACTGAACCGCAAACACACCCTCCAATTCAGATCCATCCAAACCTGAATCTGAACAACAGCAACAACAAATCCATAACAAATCATCAACAAACAGATCGCGTAAATCCCAATCTATTCACTTCACCAATTTCTCTAACAAATTATAGAAAAATCCCAATCTATATTCATGGGTTCAAACCATGCTCACTAAATTCAACCTTGATTCTCAAATCATCGACCCTTTAGCTTTGGGTTCTTCTTCTTCTTCTTCTTCTTCTTCTTCTTCTTCTTCTTCTTCTTCTTCTTCTTCTTCAATCTTCGATCTTCTGGAATGGCCGCATACCCACCACCTCAAGAAGAAAACACAGCCGCTAAGAGAATGAAGACTTGGTGTGAATCGGAATTTGATGATATTATTCTTCCGGCGGTGACAGAAGAATCTACGGTAACCTAGAAGAAACAATCGATTCATCAGTCTCAGAAATTTTTGTTGTTGTTGAGGAGAAGAGGGATTTGCGTACTGACGAAGAAGAAGAAGAGCGTGAAGGAGAGAAGAGAAAACAGTTATGGTTGAGTTTGAGTTTTTGAGTGAAGTTTGTAGAAGGAAGTGGAAGTGTGTGAGGGAAGAATATTATGTGACACAATGTCATTTCTGTTTGTTTTTGGAGTGAAAACTCATCACCATTTCTAGAAGAAGAAAAAACCCACCCTTTTAATGTTATTTCTCTCTCCCTCTTTGACCCTTTTTTCTTTTACTATGTTTTCAGATTGAGATTGTGATTGGATTATTGTTGTGTTGTTGTGTTGTAATGGAGGAAGAAGTGAATTAGGGATCCAAGTTCTAACTTTGTGAGGAATAAATGAATCTTTGGTGGTGGTTTTGTCACGAGTTGAATAGAAGAGGAAGGAGAAGAACCTGGACTGCATGAAGAAGAAGAAGAACTATGAAAGAAGAAATTGGAAATTGGACGATGAGGGTATTTTTGTCCATTCTCATGCCATTTTGCTAATTTGATGATGTGGCAGTAATTAAGTGGGTGTAGGGATGAAATTTTAAATGATTAAACTTTGAAAGGACAATATGCAAGGATTAGAGAATACAGGGACCAATTTTTAAACGACCCCTAATATTCTGTAAGTTAGTATTTTAATTTTATTGAAATAGTTCATAAAAACATGCCTTCTTATTGAAAATCATTGTTTATGATTCTTGTTTATTTTTTATTTTTTTGTCTTTTGTTTGAAACAAAACACCTAAATGGTTTTTGTTGCCTTCTTTCTACTTTGTGTAATTTTATACGTAGTTTCTTATTTACTTTATTACTAAAGAACTCATTTGACAAGTTGAGTTGTTTTCTTTGATCCACTATTGAAAATCGCTAATCCATTGTAATGATTCCATTTGCTGCCAAAAATATAAAGACCTCATCTCAAGTTTTCATACTACTTAGTTATTTTTCTTTCATGAATGCTCCACTTTTTATTGATATACCATTCGATTTAGTTGTGTCCTATTGAAAAAGTGAACAAAAGAACAAAACTTTTATATTTGCTTCATATATAGAAATGGAAGATGACACATTTAGACCATGAAAGTGAACTAAAGAGTGATAATTAGTCATATGAGGATTGATTTACTATCTAGTAACTAATTAAACCATTTGACTCATCCCATTTACAATATAGTTTTATTCACACAAATTACAGATTATTATGTTAGGCAGAATCAGTCGGTAACAATACTCTTTTCTTTGAATTTTCCTCTCAAAGTATTGTTGCTTATTACTTAATGTGTTTTCTGCTATATATTTAGATGAAGGAAAGATACCAAAATTTAGAATGAATCATGATCTACCTGCTTGTTGTGGACAAAAATGTTGCGACAAAAATGTTTAGACGACCAACAGGATAGATGAAGATTGCACGCTACCAAAGAAGATTTTGATCTTTATGATAATTAATTAATTGTAACTTAGAGATATCAATGATTTTTAACTTTGATTGTCAATGGCTATACATTTCTAACTTTTATGTTATATGCAACTAATACATTCATTTTATAATATTTGAAAGTTTTATTTGATAAATAATAGTCTCAATGATAATGTGCCAAAAATATATATTACCCTTAGATGAATTTTATATATTTATGTTTAAACAAAAAACAACGCACTTGAAGAGATATTGGAAAAAAAGGGCTATTTGTAGCTCTTGTATTTATAAAATGCTATTAAAAGTTTACTTGTTAACAAAGCTTATAATGGAATAAAGCGCTATTAAAAACCTTAGGTTTGCATAGTTTTTTGATAAAAAAAAATAAAAAATAAGCGCTAGTATAGGCTGTATTGTAGTAGCTCTTGTTGGAGAAAGTGATATCTAAAGAAATCCATTGATTGCGCTTTTAGACAAAAGAGCTATGTAAACCCAGACTTAGACAGCGCCTTATGTCTAAAAAAGCGCTATATTACCTTTACAAGCGCCTTTTATAATAGTACTTTTTAAACGCTATAAATAGTATAAAAAAGCGCTATATAAGCCCATTTTTGGCGTAGAAGTGATTTTCCAATTTAAAAAAGTTGATTTGACGACGTGTTAATGTCATTTTTCATGTTGGAATTGCCACATAAGTGCTTTTTTGGTCACATCAGTAAAAAATTGAACAAATCAACATTTTTGGAGGGGCGAATGGGGGTTAGGACTAAAATTGTAAAAAACATGATAGTACATGGACTGCTTTGTTCAATTTGAAAAAGGCAAGACCAGTTTTGTGAGTTGGTCAAAATGCGATGACCAAAGGTGCAATTAAGACTTCTTTATATATAATATAGATATAATGTTAAATTGTTTCTACCAATAACATAGTGAGGGCCTTAGCTTACACAATGGTGATTCTAAGTCCGTCCCGGACCATCTCTCTCATACTCACAATATGTTTTTATTCACTCTTTTTTTTTTCTTCCTTTTTATTATTTTTTACCAATAAAAGTTGTCTCAAATGGTTCCAAATATCACTACTCAAAAACTAAACATGAATTCCACGTCTCAAACGGACACCAAATATGTTCAATAGAATATAAAACTATTTATGGTTTGAACATTATGTTGAATCATTTTCACAGAATCCTATGTATAATTTTTAAAACATCTAACATTTTTTTATTCTCTTAATATTCAGTCTAAAAGTTGGAAACTAACTACTAGACGATCATGCTTGTCTATTCAGAATGGTAGTAGTTATTATAGCTTTGGTTCAAACATGTTTGTTTTCATATTCATCACAAATTCACAATAACCCCTCTTCATTTTATATCATCTTTATTGTTTGAAAAAAACATAGTACATAAGCGTTTTACATTCTCTTAATATTTGTATAAATGAAAAGAGAAAGCTGTGTTGTTTCAGCTTTTCCCTGCACTGATTGCAGTAATGCGAGAAGGGCTCAAATCTACTCTCAAGTTGGCATAACGCGCATACATGTCGCAATAATGCGGCGAAACAACAACAGAAAGTTGTCAATCACAGATGGAAGAAACCGAATGCAAGGAGCTACAAGTGTAATGTCGATGCAGCTTTCTCCATGTCAAGCAATAGAGTGGGAATGATGTGAGTTCGTTCACAGATTCATCATTTTGAGTGAATGAATATCATTCATTTCTATAAAAAAAAAAGTTTATACTTTTGAGTGTAGCTAAAATAGGAATTAATGGATAAGAAAGAGAGCTCGGACCGATATATAGCATCAGTTGTCGAAAAATTGTTAAAACCTTGTGTTCCTAGATTAAGAAAAGCAATTGGTGCACTTAAGAAAGAGGTGAATTAGTTTGTGAAATTTATTTTGAATTATTTCTGAGATTTGTTATTAAAGATTGTAGTTCTTGAACAAGTTTTTTGTTCTATACTTTAAGTTCTTCAACAATTGTGCTCTTCTTTAGATACAATTAAATAAATTTCCTTATATTTGAACTTTTTTTGTTCTCAGCTAAGCGTTTTACAACTTCAAATTCATGATCCTTGCCCAGAATGGCCAACCATCATTGACGATTCGGGTTAAATTTTTTTTAACACGACTTGTATATCATTGTAATTGACGGACGAGGTTCAAATACACGATTGATAGACGAGGTTCAAATATTAAATCAATCACCACCTTAGATGAAGAAAAGAATTGAACAAAGATTAACCTTATATTGAAGCTTAAACAAAATGTGGTACAATACGAACAAATAGGTATTATATGTCCCATAGATGAATGCTAGCAACACACATTCTAACACACATTTTTCAACATACTTTCTTTGATTGGTTAAAATTCACATAGCTCCACCCAATTATGTGGATCCCATATAACTTTTGTGGGTCCTATGTGAATTCTAACCGGTCAAACAGAATGTGTTGAAAAGTGTGTGTTAGAATGTATGTTGCTAACATTTCTCATGTCCCATATTAATCTGCACGAAGTTTAGTGCTTTTCAAATTCAATTTTTTTTCTAGTATGAGTTGATTTTCATCAATATAAAATTATAGTAGCAATTTTGAAAATAGAAATAAAATCAACCACCAAAATAAGATTTATGAATCAAGATTTGAAATATAAAATGAAGATATATGCCCAAATAGAAGGCCACATTTTTTTTAATAGGGTTCAAATGAATCTGCACTACCCTAAATAGATTAGATTAAAAAAGATAAATTACAAGAAAACCCAGGGACATGAAACCTAACTCATTATAAGCAAAAAAACAACATATTAAACACAATTCAGTCCAAAAGGGTTTGCTAACACAAAATTTATTCCAAAGTGAATCATTCACTGCACACCCAATGCACAATTCAGTTTGTCCGCGTACGAGCACGAAACCAAATTGCAAAAGAAAGAGGTGCATAGGTTGACCAACATTAGACAAAGATTCTTGAGAGCAGAGAGTGAATCTAACCGCCAACACGGTAACTATCGAGTTCACTCGCACCAACCATTTACTGTGATAATCCACAACAAAATAACAGTCATTTATGGCCTAACAGTTTGAATTCAATCACTATGGACTGAACTAGATTTCACGATGAGGATGACCAACAAATACCAACGCTGTGTCGACAAACCAAACCAGAAAAACTCCAGATCTCAACATATTTGGAAGAATCAGAAATCACAAGTGATGAATCACGACAACGTGTTTGCGACAGGATAACAACACACATTCACAACATATCTGACAGCCACGATACAATATAAAATGATAACAACCACCACAATCATATTACTCTTGAATGAGAGAAAGTAAGAAAATAATTATTGGTTTATTCCTCCAATTGGAAGACTACTTTGTTTATAAATTATTGTCTTACCCCAAAATCTATATCCTTCAAAATTGAGCTGCTCGACCATCAGAGTACTCAAGTCAATATTGAGTTGCTCGACCATCAGAGTACTCAAGTCAATACAAACTAGTGTGCCATCCACTACATTAGAGATTATATATCTCTTATTTCCAGATGTGATAGGACGTTCAATGCAGGGTAGGGGACAAACAATGTAAAGTTTAGTCCATGATTCTTTCACACCAATTTCACCTAAAATAGATATATGAAAAGTATCATTTTGTTTATAATGTGATATTAAAGCAATGAATCCATTTAAAACCACCAAGTCTTTCCATGCCATTTGAAAAATTCGACTGTCACACTCTGAGGGTATGGGTGTTATAAGGAAGGCCTCTTTGCTTAGATCAAATGATAATAGATATACCTCATCAACTCTATCAATGTCATAGCCATCTTCACCCAACCAATGACACATTCCATCCAAGCAAATTCCATCTTCTCTATAATCATAAGGGACATCAGAATGAAGTTCCCTCCACGAGTTACTTCGTAGGCTATATATCTCCCAAAAGAGGTCATAAGATACATCTTCTAATGATGAATCATCAGTGTCACTTTTTGGATTATACATTACCTGTCTAATCAGCTTATATTCATCTGCAATAGAAACATAACCAAAACCATGTCTAGTAATTTCAACATCCACATGGCGTACAGACTCACGAAGGCTAATAGGAACAATCTTAAATTCATCGGTAGTTGGATTCCAGAATACAACTCTATTATTTGGTTGTGATTTGCTAACTAGACAAAGAATCCCATTAATACTACCGGATCCCACCACATCAAATTCAGGGTCAGCCTCTTCAAATAGATTTGGCCAGTCTAATTTAGTTTTATTCTGATACCTCTCGCCAGAAAGAGAATATAACACAAATTTAAGTTCAGAATCGATGGTCACAGTTTCAAGTTGGAGTAAAGAGGTATCCTTGTAATAAGAATGATTCTTACATAATAAATTTTTGCGGAACATGCTCATGAAATAACGATTTTTAAATAAGATAGACCACGATTTGCGTACGCATCCAAAACGATTCAATGATTTCACAGGCAATTTTGACAAAATAGAGAAGACAAGATCATTAGGTATATCATTTCTAACCTTTTTAATTTTTGCCGCAACAGATTTCTCCGTCTCCATCGACTTTAGGGTTTGGCTTGCTATTGTAAACGGCGGCGTGAAGTTAAGGGTTGTTTTTGTTTTCAATAGTGAACAAATCAATATGAATATTAGGTTTATATAAAAATAAACCTTATTATTTATAGATGGAGAAAACTTTATGTGTGGTACACAACATCCGGTTAGTGTTGTTCTCCCATCAACATATGACACGTCAAATATTTTAGGCTTAAACGTACTATTCACCCCAAGTTTTCAAAAGTAGCGGTTTTGGCCCCCTTTTAAAAAAATGGCAAAAGTGACCTTCATGTTTACCTCCTTTTGCAAAACCTCAATTTTGACCTAGTCAACCATATGTGTCATGCCACCTGGTATTTTTTTTGTTTTTTATTTTTATGTTAATCCTTAAATTCCACGCGTATAATTAATGAAATTAAAAAATAAAAAAGTAAAATCAAGAAGAGAGGGCACGTGAGTGAAGAGACAACAACATGAACATAACATCATTCACACAAAAGCAACATCAACAAATCGAGCAAAACAAACCAAAAAATTAATTAACCATAAAATTACAATAGATTTTCAGCATCAATAAAAACCCATAAACCAATAACAACCCATAAATCATTAACATCTTAACCTATTTTCCCTTCACGTGTGAGGAATTAGTTCATCTTGAATTGGAGAGGCACGTGACATCAAAACCATAGATTCTAGAGTTTTTTTTCCCCAAATCTTCTTTATCTCTTCCTACTTTCTACAGCAAAGTATAAAGATTAGACCATAATTAGAAAGAAATTCAATTTCTGAAAAATAAAATGAGAAGATGAAGATTTGGTTTGGAAGGAGAAGAGGACGGTGAAGCTCTCATGCGCCATGCTATTTTTTTTTGGTGATTTTTTGTTTTTCTTACTAGCTAATTATACGCGTGGAAAAAAAAAATACATAGGTGGCATGCCACATATGGATGATTTAGAGTATTTTACAGATGTATGGTTCCAGCAATTTACTCAAGCTTTAGAGAATTGATCGATGATTTAGAGTAAGGGAATGAGGGAGAATTATGTTGTTAATGTAATAAAAATTCTTGTTCTTGTTGTTTTTGTGTGTCCAAATTAAAGCCCAAATGCCAAGCATTTATAGTGCATTATATGACCCTTCACATGAGAGAAAACACCCATTTGACTTGAATCAATGTTATGGTTCATTAATCACCCCTTTCCCAAAAGTTATGACCATATACACTTAAATCAACTAGCCGTCGTGAGTCTGTACGCTATGTGGATGTTGAAATTACTCGACATGGTTTTGGTTATGATTCTACTAGTGATGATTATAAGGTAATTCGACAAGTAATGTATGCTCCAAAGAGTGACATTGATAGTGAAAGTCACAATGATGATGATGTTGGGTTTGATTGTCAAGTTTCTTGAATAAAAAAGGATGTTAGAAAATATTAGCTATTGGTGATTATGTTCCACATCGCTTAGTTTAGTGAAGCAAGGGGAATACCAATGCTATATATTGAACCTAGTTTCTTTGTTTTTAGATGCACCAGTCAGTAGCACTTTAAGCTTATATCTAACTTAGTTTAAATATTTTCTTTGTGAGAGTGTGGGTGTACTGGGGCATTGGGTGAGAGTGATAGAAGTCTATGTGTTGTAAAAAATTTCACATAGTGATAATTCTCTGGTTGTCGGTTTAGACAACGGTCATGGTTTTTTCTACGGTTTTGGAGTTTCCACATTATATTCTTGTATTTGTGATTGTGTTTATTTTTTCTTCTTCAACCCTGTTATTTCCTAACAGTGGTATCAAGAGCTTCGGTTCCGTGAGATATCACAATTCTTAGTATGCTATTTGGTTGTATCATTGTCTGATCTTCCATATCAGAAAAAAGAAGTGTGATATTGTGAAGGTGTTGAAGAAGGGTGGTACCGTGCAACTGCTATGTCTTATTCAAGTGCAATGAAGTTTGACATAGCGAAGTTTGATGGAAGAATCAACTTTTCCTTGTGGAAAGTACAAGTCAAGGATGTGCGGATACAATCAGGATTACACAAGTGTGGAATGTCTAGGCATTCAAAGAGAAATTGTCCACGTGGAGCAGTTTATGAAAAAGACTCCGAGTCAAGTGCTAGCAATGTCTCCCTTGTTTTGGGAGATGATGGTGATCTTATCTAGAAGATAAAGTTTGTCCTTATGGTATTTCCACTATACCATGCAAAAGGACAAAGTTATTGCTAGCGGATTCAAAACAACACACGAGCATTGGTTGTCATTGTTGCAAGGTGTGTGGTGAGACATGTCGATGGCTGAAGAACTTCCTGAAAACCAACATGTGAGTTGCACCATAATCTTTCAGCAAGGTTTCGACGTGAAGAAATTCTTGGAATGGTTCAGTTTCAAGTGAAGTATAATCTTTATGGTGGAGTATGATTGTCGGTATAGACAATGGAAGCGGAAGATGAAACTCTTACAATCAAGGTGGAGATTGTTGGGTTTGATTGTTATATATTGAACATAGTTTCTTTGTTCTTAGATGCACCAGTCAATAGCACTTTAAGCTTATATATAACTTAGTTTAAATATTTGTTTTGTGAGAGTGTGGGTGTACTGGGGCGTTTGGGGTGAGAGTGAGAGAAGTCTATGTGTTGTAAAAAAATTCACATAGTGATAATTCTCTGGTTGTCGGTTTAGACAATGGTAGTAGTTTTTTCTCCGGTTTTAGAGTTTCCACATTATATTCTTGTGTTTGTGATTGTGTTTATTTTTTTTCTTCTTCAGCCCTGTTATTTCCTAACAGATTAATCATTAGAAGATATATCTCATAAACTCTTTTGGGAGATATATAGCTTACGAAGTAGCTCTTGGAGGAAATTTGATGTTGATCATGTCCCTCATAATTATAGTGAAAATGGAATGTGTCATGATGGAGTGTGTCACTGGTTGGGTGAAAATCGATATGACAGTAAATATGAATCTTATCTATTGTCTTTTGACCTAAGCAATGAGATATTCCTTATAACACCCATGCCCTCAGAGATTGACAGTCTTTATGTTGGATATAGATGGAAAGGCTTGTTGACGTTAAATGGGTTCTTTGCTTTAATCTCAGCATGTGCCGAATATGATACTTTTCATATATCAGTTTTGGGTGAACTTGGTATGAAGGAATCATGGATAAAACTCGACACTGTCTATCTCTTATCTTACATTGAACGTCCTATCAATGCTAGAAAAAATATATATAGATTCGCTGCGGTAATGCAAGGCATACTAGTTTCTACTGATTCAAGCACACTGATGATTGAGGAGCTCGGTTATGTTGGACGACATACATTTTTGAGTAAAACAATATTTTATAAAGGAAGTAATCTTCTAATTGAAGGAATAAACCAATAAATTTACCTTGTACTCAAAGTGGCGTTCATGTTCGACATATCATATTTATTATGTATTAAACAGATTGAGAAAACAGTTGATATAATAAATCTTGCTTTATCAATTTTATTTTGTTGGTTGATTCTATTTCTATTTTCAAAATTGCTACAATATTCTGCACAAGTATTTGAAGTAAATGACTTGTTTATAGATTCTAATTTGTAAAATTGACTATAACACTAGATACAATATTATTAATTATTTTTTAGGGAAACACTAAATACAATATTCTGTAAGTTAGTATTTTAATTTTATTGAAATAGTTCATAAAAACATGCCTTCTTATTGAAAATCATTGTTTATGATTCTTGTTTATTTTTTATTTTTTTGTCTTTTGTTTGAAACAAAACACCTAAATGGTTTTTGTTGCCTTCTTTCTACTTTGTGTAATTTTATACGTAGTTTCTTATTTAATTTATTACTAAAGAACTCCTTTGACAAGTTGAGTTGTTTTCTTTGATCCACTATTGAAAATCGCTAATCCATTGTAATGATTCCATTTGCTGCCAAAAATATAAAGACTTCATCTCAAGTTTTCATACTACTTAGTTCTTTTTCTTTCATGAATGCTCCACTTTTTATTGATATACCATTCGATTTAGTTGTGTCCTATTGAAAAAGTGAACAAAAGAACAAAACTTTTATATTTGCTCCATATATAGAAATGGAAGATGACACATTTAGACCATGAAAGTGAACTAAAGAGTGATAATTAGTCATATGAGGATTGATTTACTATCTAGTAACTAATTAAACCATTTGACTCATCCCATTTACAATATAGTTTTATTCACACAAATTACAGATTATTATGTTAGGCAGAATCAGTCGGTAACAATACTCTTTTCTTTGAATTTTCCTCTCAAAGTATTGTTGCTTATTACTTAATGTGTTTTCTGCTATATATTTAGATGAAGGAAAGATACCAAAATTTAGAATGAATCATGATCTACCTGCTTGTTGTGGACAAAAATGTTGCGACAAAAATGTTTAGACGACCAACAGGGTAGATGAAGATTGCACGCTACCAAAGAAGATTTTGATCTTTATGATAATTAATTAATTGTAACTTAGAGATATCAATGATTTTTAACTTTGATTGTCAATGGCTATACATTTCTAACTTTTATGTTATATGCAACTAATACATTCATTTTATAATATTTGAAAGTTTTATTTGATAAATAATAGTCTCAATGATAATGTGCCAAAAATATATATTACCCTTAGATGAATTTTATATATTTATGTTTAAACAAAAAACAACGCACTTGAAGAGATATTGGAAAAAAAGGGCTATTTGTAGCTCTTGTATTTATAAAATGCTATTAAAAGTTTACTTGTTAACAAAGCTTATAATGGAATAAAGCGCTATTAAAAACCTTAGGTTTGCATAGTTTTTTGATAAAAAAAAATAAAAAATAAGCGCTAGTATAGGCTGTATTGTAGTAGCTCTTGTTGGAGAAAGTGATATCTAAAGAAATCCATTGATTGCGCTTTTAGACAAAAGAGCTATGTAAACCCAGACTTAGACAGCGCCTTATGTCTAAAAAAGCGCTATATTACCTTTACAAGCGCCTTTTATAATAGTACTTTTTAAACGCTATAAATAGTATAAAAAAGCGCTATATAAGCCCATTTTTGGCGTAGAAGTGATTTTCCAATTTAAAAAAGTTGATTTGACGACGTGTTAATGTCATTTTTCATGTTGGAATTGCCACATAAGTGCTTTTTTGGTCACATCAGTAAAAAATTGAACAAATCAACATTTTTGGAGGGGCGAATGGGGGTTAGGACTAAAATTGTAAAAAACATGATAGTACATGGACTGCTTTGTTCAATTTGAAAAAGGCAAGACCAGTTTTGTGAGTTGGTCAAAATGCGATGACCAAAGGTGCAATTAAGACTTCTTTATATATAATATAGATATAATGTTAAATTGTTTCTACCAATAACATAGTGAGGGCCTTAGCTTACACAATGGTGATTCTAAGTCCGTCCCGGACCATCTCTCTCATACTCACAATATGTTTTTATTCACTCTTTTTTTTTTCTTCCTTTTTATTATTTTTTACCAATAAAAGTTGTCTCAAATGGTTCCAAATATCACTACTCAAAAACTAAACATGAATTCCACGTCTCAAACGGACACCAAATATGTTCAATAGAATATAAAACTATTTATGGTTTGAACATTATGTTGAATCATTTTCACAGAATCCTATGTATAATTTTTAAAACATCTAACATTTTTTTATTCTCTTAATATTCAGTCTAAAAGTTGGAAACTAACTACTAGACGATCATGCTTGTCTATTCAGAATGGTAGTAGTTATTATAGCTTTGGTTCAAACATGTTTGTTTTCATATTCATCACAAATTCACAATAACCCCTCTTCATTTTATATCATCTTTATTGTTTGAAAAAAACATAGTACATAAGCGTTTTACATTCTCTTAATATTTGTATAAATGAAAAGAGAAAGCTGTGTTGTTTCAGCTTTTCCCTGCACTGATTGCAGTAATGCGAGAAGGGCTCAAATCTACTCTCAAGTTGGCATAACGCGCATACATGTCGCAATAATGCGGCGAAACAACAACAGAAAGTTGTCAATCACAGATGGAAGAAACCGAATGCAAGGAGCTACAAGTGTAATGTCGATGCAGCTTTCTCCATGTCAAGCAATAGAGTGGGAATGATGTGAGTTCGTTCACAGATTCATCATTTTGAGTGAATGAATATCATTCATTTCTATAAAAAAAAAAGTTTATACTTTTGAGTGTAGCTAAAATAGGAATTAATGGATAAGAAAGAGAGCTCGGACCGATATATAGCATCAGTTGTCGAAAAATTGTTAAAACCTTGTGTTCCTAGATTAAGAAAAGCAATTGGTGCACTTAAGAAAGAGGTGAATTAGTTTGTGAAATTTATTTTGAATTATTTCTGAGATTTGTTATTAAAGATTGTAGTTCTTGAACAAGTTTTTTGTTCTATACTTTAAGTTCTTCAACAATTGTGCTCTTCTTTAGATACAATTAAATAAATTTCCTTATATTTGAACTTTTTTTGTTCTCAGCTAAGCGTTTTACAACTTCAAATTCATGATCCTTGCCCAGAATGGCCAACCATCATTGACGATTCGGGTTAAAATTTTTTTAACATGACTTGTATATCATTGTAATTGACGGACGAGGTTCAAATACACGATTGATAGACGAGGTTCAAATATTAAATCAATCACCACCTTAGATGAAGAAAAGAATTGAACAAAGATTAACCTTATATTGAAGCTTAAACAAAATGTGGTACAATACGAACAAATAGGTATTATATGTCCCATAGATGAATGCTAGCAACACACATTCTAACACACATTTTTCAACATACTTTCTTTGATTGGTTAAAATTCACATAGCTCCACCAAATTATGTGGATCCCATATAACTTTTGTGGGTCCTATGTGAATTCTAACCGGTCAAACAGAATGTGTTGAAAAGTGTGTGTTAGAATGTATGTTGCTAACATTTCTCATGTCCCATATTAATCTGCACGAAGTTTAGTGCTTTTCAAATTCAATTTTTTTTTCTAGTATGAGTTGATTTTCATCAATATAAAATTATAGTAGCAATTTTGAAAATAGAAATAAAATCAACCACCAAAATAAGATTTATGAATCAAGATTTGAAATATAAAATGAAGATATATGCCCAAATAGAAGGCCACATTTTTTTTAATAGGGTTCAAATGAATCTGCACTACCCTAAATAGATTAGATTAAAAAAGATAAATTACAAGAAAACCCAGGGACATGAAACCTAACTCATTATAAGCAAAAAAACAACATATTAAACACAATTCAGTCCAAAAGGGTTTGCTAACACAAAATTTATTCCAAAGTGAATCATTCACTGCACACCCAATGCACAATTCAGTTTGTCCGCGTACGAGCACGAAACCAAATTGCAAAAGAAAGAGGTGCATAGGTTGACCAACATTAGACAAAGATTCTTGAGAGCAGAGAGTGAATCTAACCGCCAACACGGTAACTATCGAGTTCACTCGCACCAACCATTTACTGTGATAATCCACAACAAAATAACAGTCATTTATGGCCTAACAGTTTGAATTCAATCACTATGGACTGAACTAGATTTCACGATGAGGATGACCAACAAATACCAACGCTGTGTCGACAAACCAAACCAGAAAAACTCCAGATCTCAACATATTTGGAAGAATCAGAAATCACAAGTGATGAATCACGACAACGTGTTTGCGACAGGATAACAACACACATTCACAACATATCTGACAGCCACGATACAATATAAAATGATAACAACCACCACAATCATATTACTCTTGAATGAGAGAAAGTAAGAAAATAATTATTGGTTTATTCCTCCAATTGGAAGACTACTTTGTTTATAAATTATTGTCTTACCCCAAAATCTATATCCTTCAAAATTGAGCTGCTCGACCATCAGAGTACTCAAGTCAATACAAACTAGTGTGCCATCCACTACATTAGAGATTATATATCTCTTATTTCCAGATGTGATAGGACGTTCAATGCAGGGTAGGGGACAAACAATGTAAAGTTTAGTCCATGATTCTTTCACACCAATTTCACCTAAAATAGATATATGAAAAGTATCATTTTGTTTATAATGTGATATTAAAGCAATGAATCCATTTAAAACCACCAAGTCTTTCCATGCCATTTGAAAAATTCGACTGTCACACTCTGAGGGTATGGGTGTTATAAGGAAGGCCTCTTTGCTTAGATCAAATGATAATAGATATACCTCATCAACTCTATCAATGTCATAGCCATCTTCACCCAACCAATGACACATTCCATCCAAGCAAATTCCATCTTCTCTATAATCATAAGGGACATCAGAATGAAGTTCCCTCCACGAGTTACTTCGTAGGCTATATATCTCCCAAAAGAGGTCATAAGATACATCTTCTAATGATGAATCATCGGTGTCACTTTTTGGATTATACATTACCTGTCTAATCAGCTTATATTCATCTGCAATAGAAACATAACCAAAACCATGTCTAGTAATTTCAACATCCACATGGCGTACAGACTCACGAAGGCTAATAGGAACAATCTTAAATTCATCGGTAGTTGGATTCCAGAATACAACTCTATTATTTGGTTGTGATTTGCTAACTAGACAAAGAATCCCATTAATACTACCGGATCCCACCACATCAAATTCAGGGTCAGCCTCTTCAAATAGATTTGGCCAGTCTAATTTAGTTTTATTCTGATACCTCTCGCCAGAAAGAGAATATAACACAAATTTAAGTTCAGAATCGATGGTCACAGTTTCAAGTTGGAGTAAAGAGGTATCCTTGTAATAAGAATGATTCTTACATAATAAATTTTTGCGGAACATGCTCATGAAATAACGATTTTTAAATAAGATAGACCACGATTTGCGTACGCATCCAAAACGATTCAATGATTTCACAGGCAATTTTGACAAAATAGAGAAGACAAGATCATTAGGTATATCATTTCTAACCTTTTTAATTTTTGCCGCAACAGATTTCTCCGTCTCCATCGACTTTAGGGTTTGGCTTGCTATTGTAAACGGCGGCGTGAAGTTAAGGGTTGTTTTTGTTTTCAATAGTGAACAAATCAATATGAATATTAGGTTTATATAAAAATAAACCTTATTATTTATAGATGGAGAAAACTTTATGTGTGGTACACAACATCCGATTAGTGTTGTTCTCCCATCAACATATGACACGTCAAATATTTTAGGCTTAAACGTACTATTCACCCCAAGTTTTCAAAAGTAGCGGTTTTGGCCCCCTTTTAAAAAAATGGCAAAAGTGACCTTCATGTTTACCTCCTTTGCAAAACCTCAATTTTGACCTAGTCAACCATATGTGTCATGCCACCTGGTATTTTTTTTTGTTTTTTATTTTTATTTTAATCCTTAAATTCCACGCGTATAATTAATGAAATTAAAAAATAAAAAAGTAAAATCAAGAAGAGAGGGCACGTGAGTGAAGAGACAACAACATGAACATAACATCATTCACACAAAAGCAACATCAACAAATCGAGCAAAACAAACCAAAAAATTAATTAACCATAAAATTACAATAGATTTTCAGCATCAATAAAAACTCATAAACCAATAACAACCCATAAATCATTAACATCTTAACCTATTTTCCCTTCACGTGTGAGGAATTAGTTCATCTTGAATTGGAGAGGCACGTGACATCAAAACCATAGATTCTAGAGTTTTTTTTCCCCAAATCTTCTTTATCTCTTCCTACTTTCTACAGCAAAGTATAAAGATTAGACCATAATTAGAAAGAAATTCAATTTCTGAAAAATAAAATGAGAAGATGAAGATTTGGTTTGGAAGGAGAAGAGGACGGTGAAGCTCTCATGTGCCATGCTATTTTTTTTTGGTGATTTTTTGTTTTTCTTACTAGCTAATTATACGCGTGGAAAAAAAAAATACATAGGTGGCATGCCACATATGGATGATTTAGAGTATTTTACAGATGTATGGTTCCAGCAATTTACTCAAGCTTTAGAGAATTGATCGATGATTTAGAGTAAGGGAATGAGGGAGAATTATGTTGTTAATGTAATAAAAATTCTTGTTCTTGTTGTTTTTGTGTGTCCAAATTAAAGCCCAAATGCCAAGCATTTATAGTGCATTATATGACCCTTCACATGAGAGAAAACACCCATTTGACTTGAATCAATGTTATGGTTCATTAATCACCCCTTTCCCAAAAGTTATGACCATATACACTTAAATCAACTAGCTGTCGTGAGTCTGTACGCTATGTGGATGTTGAAATTACTCGACATGGTTTTGGTTATGATTCTACTAGTGATGATTATAAGGTAATTCGACAAGTAATGTATGCTCCAAAGAGTGACATTGATAGTGAAAGTCACAATGATGATGATGTTGGGTTTGATTGTCAAGTTTCTTGAATAAAAAAGGATGTTAGAAAATATTAGCTATTGGTGATTATGTTCCACATCGCTTAGTTTAGTGAAGCAAGGGGAATACCAATGCTATATATTGAACCTAGTTTATTTGTTTTTAGATGCACCAGTCAGTAGCACTTTAAGCTTATATCTAACTCAGTTTAAATATTTTCTTTGTGAGAGTGTGGATGTACTGGGGCATTGGGTGAGAGTGATAGAAGTCTATGTGTTGTAAAAAATTTCACATAGTGATAATTCTCTGGTTGTCGGTTTAGACAACGGTCATGGTTTTTTCTACGGTTTTGGAGTTTCCACGTTATATTCTTGTATTTGTGATTGTGTTTATTTTTTCTTCTTCAACCCTGTTATTTCCTAACAGTGGTATCAAGAGCTTCGGTTCCGTGAGATATCACAATTCTTAGTATGCTATTTGGTTGTATCATTGTCTGATCTTCCATATCAGAAAAAAGAAGTGTGATATTGTGAAGGTGTTGAAGAAGGGTGGTACCGTGCAACTGCTATGTCTTATTCAAGTGCAATGAAGTTTGACATAGCGAAGTTTGATGGAAGAATCAACTTTTCCTTGTGGAAAGTACAAGTCAAGGATGTGCGGATACAATCAGGATTACACAAGTGTGGAATGTCTAGGCATTCAAAGAGAAATTGTCCACGTGGAGCAGTTTATGAAAAAGACTCCGAGTCAAGTGCTAGCAATGTCTCCCTTGTTTTGGGAGATGATGGTGATCTTATCTAGAAGATAAAGTTTGTCCTTATGGTATTTCCACTATACCATGCAAAAGGAAAAAGTTATTGCTAGCGGATTCAAAACAATGCACGGGCATTGGTTGTCATTGTTGCAAGGTGTGTGGTGAGACATGTCGATGGCTGAAGAAATTCCTGAAAGCCAACATGTGAGTTGCACCATAATCTTTCAGCAAGGTTTCGACGTGAAGAAATTCTTGGAATGGTTCAGTTTCAAGTGAAGTATAATCTTTATGGTGGAGTATGATTGTCGGTATAGACAATGGAAGCGGAAGATGAAACTCTTACAATCAAGGTGGAGATTGTTGGGTTTGATTGTTATATATTGAACATAGTTTCTTTGTTTTTAGATGCACCAGTCAATAGCACTTTAAGCTTATATATAACTTAGTTTAAATATTTGTTTTGTGAGAGTGTGGGTGTACTGGGGCGTTTGGGGTGAGAGTGAGAGAAGTCTATGTGTTGTAAAAAAATTCAGATAGTGATAATTCTCTGGTTGTCGGTTTAGACAATGGTAGTAGTTTTTTCTTTGTGATTGTGTTTATTTTTTTTCTTCTTCAGCCCTGTTATTTCCTAACAGATTAATCATTAGAAGATATATCTCATAAACTCTTTTGGGAGATATATAGCTTACGAAGTAGCTCTTGGAGGAAATTTGATGTTGATCATGTCCCTCATAATTATAGTGAAAATGGAATGTGTCATGATGGAGTGTGTCACTGGTTGGGTGAAAATCGATATGACAGTGAATATGAATCTTATCTATTGTCTTTTGACCTAGGCAATGAGATATTCCTTATAACACCCATGCCCTCAGAGATTGACAGTCTTTATGTTGGATATAGATGGAAAGGCTTGTTGACGTTAAATGGGTTCTTTGCTTTAATCTCAGCATGTGCCGAATATGATACTTTTCATATATCAGTTTTGGGTGAACTTGGTATGAAGGAATCATGGATAAAACTCGACACTGTCTATCTCTTATCTTACATTGAACGTCCTATCAATGCTAGAAAAAATATATATAGATTCGCTGCGGTAATGCAAGGCATACTAGTTTCTACTGATTCAAGCACACTGATGATTGAGGAGCTCGGTTATGTTGGACGACATACATTTTTGAGTAAAACAATATTTTATAAAGGAAGTAATCTTCTAATTGAAGGAATAAACCAATAAATTTACCTTGTACTCAAAGTGGCGTTCATGTTCGACATATCATATTTATTATGTATTAAACAGATTGAGAAAACAGTTGATATAATAAATCTTGCTTTATCAATTTTATTTTGTTGGTTGATTCTATTTCTATTTTCAAAATTGCTACAATATTCTGCACAAGTATTTGAAGTAAATGACTTGTTTATAGATTCTAATTTGTAAAATTGACTATAACACTAGATACAATATTATTAATTATTTTTTAGGGAAACACTAAATACAATATTCTGTAAGTTAGTATTTTAATTTTATTGAAATAGTTCATAAAAACATGCCTTCTTATTGAAAATCATTGTTTATGATTCTTGTTTATTTTTTATTTTTTAGTCTTTTGTTTGAAACAAAACACCTAAATGGTTTTTGTTGCCTTCTTTCTACTTTGTGTAATTGTGTACGTAGTTTCTTATTTAATTTATTACTAAAGAACTCATTTGACAAGTTGAGTTGTTTTCTTTGATCCACTATTGAAAATCGCTAATCCATTGTAATGATTCCATTTGCTGCCAAAAATATAAAGACCTCATCTCAAGTTTTCATACTACTTAGTTCTTTTTCTTTCATGAATGCTCCACTTTTTATTGATATACCATTCGATTTAGTTGTGTCCTATTGAAAAAGTGAAAAAAAGAACAAAACTTTTATATTTGCTCCATATATAGAAATGGAAGATGACACATTTAGACCATGAAAGGGAACTAAAGAGTGATAATTAGTCATATGAGGATTGATTTACTATCTAGTAACTAATTACACTATAGTCATGGGCGATTGCTAGTATAACAAGGGGTAGCAGTGGCTACCCCAAAAAAAAATATTGAATGAGTAGTAGGTATGTTATTATATATATATATAGCTACCCCTGATAATATATATTTGGCTACCCCAAGTTTGATTTTAGTTGAAATAATTTTGTATGACTTTGATTACTTGATCTCGTCTCACATGAATTGAAGAATCTATCTCTAATAATATAATTTTATTAAACAAAGAAAATATTGTTGCAACTTGTGTTGGGGGTCTATGCAATAACTTGACCAAGAAGATGATGAAGATGAACATGATGAAGTGTGCAAATAAATTCCAAAGATTGTTGTATATCTTGATCGTTGGGAAGATGCTGCTGCACTTGAAACTTGAAAAATCTAATGGTTATGCATGTAAACTCAAAGCGCATGGGGTTGCCATACCAACCTTTAGGTTCGATTTGCCCCCACCAATAACTGTATATTGGATGCAATAAGGAATGACCGGCGAATTCCCTTGAGGATACTATGAGGTCCTTGACGTGTATTGCACAACCACACCAAGCGTATCTCCTAACAATATTTTACAGATTTATGGTTCAAGCAATTCACTAATGCATTAGGTTTAATTTCTTTAATTGTTGATTTTTACGTACAATCATTTGTTTTGTTGTTGTTTTTTTTTTTTTGGTAAAATCCGTTGCTTTTGCATTTTTGTTATAATCCTTTTTTATTGCTTTAAGTGTATTTTATGAAGTAGATTTTATATAAGTAATATTTATTGTGATTTTTTTTTTGTTCATTGGTTAAATTCACCGTTAATATTTTAAAAAAAAATTATATGTGGCCACCTCATAAAAATATTGATAGCTCCGCCGCTGAAGTCTATAGTTTTATTCACACAAATTACAGATGATTATGTTAGGCAGAATCAGTCGGTAACAATTTCTTTATGCATAAGAAGAATAAAGAAAAATCTCTTTTGCACTCCTTTTCTTTTTTTTACAAAAATAAATGATATTTATTCTTTCAAATTAAAAGAGTACATTGATAGAATATAAATTCAAACTTACGAAGAAAAAAAAAAGGATGAATCTTTGAACAAATTCACAACATCGATCCATGTTAATTAATAGCATAAAATGGCAAAGTATCTATGCCTACAAATATGACTATATTAAAAAATTTAGAATATGTTGACGACGCCAAAGTCATTCATTGAATCTGCACTTTCTCAAAACTATTCTTTCAACCTTAATCAAATAAAAACTCCATTAAGACAGGAAATCAAAAACCTCATCACAAAGATGGAAGATAAAAACAAACAGAGTCGTGTGAATATGAAGAAATCATAAAAACAAACGTAATAAGATTGAAAATATGTTGAAATCATTTATTCAACTAAAAAAGAAATTAGAAATACAATTTGGATGAGTAATTTTGGGTCAAATTGACCTTAACTCACACCAATGCTGACAAAGAAGATAATTGATGCCTTTGGACTTTTATCGAGTTGTCTCTTTTCTAGGTAATTTTCGTTATGGCTATGATATTGTGACATCGGGGTCAGATTTAATAAAATGTATTTTGACTTATTTTCATTCAGGCCTTCTATTTTCAATGAACTATTCACAAATTTAATTTTATCATGAAGATAATCATAATACTTTAAGATGCTAAATATATGTCATCATGAGCTTACTTTAGTTAGTAGAAACAATGCGTAATATATGTAAGATCTGGGGTTCAAACTTCATCCACCACCAAAACAAAAAAAGGATGCTAAATATATTTTATTTAAACTATGATGTTAAGTTGTTGTTGTGGGTCTCTAAAAAAAAAAAGTTGTTATTGTGGTGACAATGTGACATCCTTTACCGCTAGAAGGTTTGTTGTTATAAAAAAACATATTTTAATTTTAAGTTTGAGTTATTAAATATTTCAAAAGTTTTTCTTTTTTCTAGAAAACAATTTATATTAGAATTATTACTTTATTTCTAAATGTTGACCGGTTCCAATATCCATTTAAATATCTCCATGACTCATCGTTATTAAGTGATACTCATTTTATTCCCTTTGAACACATGTTCATATTACTTTGATTAGTCAAAGGTTAGTGCCTACTTCATTAACGGTTTTTGTTAGCCTATACGAATGAACATTGTTTGCTATATATAAACACCATACATATGGAACAAATGGTGTGGCAGTACAGAAATACATCAACCACATATGTACTTTTCCATTTTATATTTATTTGTACACACTTATTTTCTATCATCCAAAATATTGAGTTTATGGGTTACATCTTCTGATATTTTTGAGATAAATTTTAGTTGTTCTGTCATCTCTATTTATGATTCTTAACGGGGAAGAACCTCTTGTATCCTGACAGAATATGCGCTTATGAGGTGGAAAAAATCATCAAAGACAACGACTATGTCATATCTCGCTTTACATAATAGTGTGTTGTTTTGTCAAGGTGTCTTATTATTATTCTTGAATAGTAAAAACTCTACAAAATTTTGTCATTTTTAATTTTTTATTTGTTAATTATTAGAAAATTAGTATTCTCACTTCGAAAAAAAAAAATCAATATATCTCCTACTACAATTAACTGTTGTTCCACATTCACACCTAAAAATACATAAACAAAAATAAAAAATAAAAAATAAAAAATAAAAAATAAATCCCAATGCCTCTCAAGTGTCGTGGAGCCTCATATACATATAACTAGGTATATAACCCGTGCGTTGCACTGGTTTGATCAAAATATTGCTTGCAATTTTCTCAGGAACTACACCTAACCAATATTTTTAATTTGATCCACCAATTTTGCCACATTATCCACTCCATTTTGAAATATAATATTGTTTATGATATTTTAAATGCACCATACTGTTGCCAATCAAACCAATTGCTCAAACTTCTTTACATGACTTTGCTGTAACAAAGCTCTAAAATGTTCTCTTTAATTGTTACGCATAGAAACTAAAAACAAAATTAAAAGAAAAACAACATCAATCTTGTTAAAAAGTAAGGTGCTCTCTCTAAAAATAAAAAACATCAATCTTGTTAAGAAAATAATGTGCTATTTCAATATACAACGATACAAAATTGAAGAGTATTATCCAAGAGTTGATTGAAGTAAGTGATAATGATGATCCAAAAGCAAAATAATAACACCGAAATTTATACAATAACCTTTAATTAATATTATAACCAACCCATTTTCAACAAAAGTGTAGAAAAATATTTGTTGTTAAATTGATATCAATAGAAGGCATGGTGGAAACATCCAGGAATTGAGTGAAAATGAATGTGGCATAAGTTGTGGTTATAAAGGGTGAGTGGTTATTTAAAAATATAAAAAAAGGTACACTTTAAAATTTTCCATTTTGTAGGTTGTAATTGAAGAAATGTTTCCTTCAAAAAAAAATTGAAGGAATGTTAAGAGATACATCAAATGATGATATGATGATAGTGTAAGAAATTATGGAATGTTTGAATAGTTTGTTAGGTGCATAAACCGTTACTATTAGATTCTTAAAACATGGTTATAGAAAAACAATGATGTTTTTGTTCATTAACGTAACGTCTTTGTTATTTTTTTGTCTAGAGTGAGTTCATAACCCATTGTACTCTTATGCATTGTATGATTGAGTTAGCATTTTTGTGAAAAAAATAAATAAATGTTAGAAGTTACATATTAGATTAGTTTATTAGAAAGAATAATTAGAGAGTAGAAATTAAGCTTTTTTTAGAGGTGCCTCATAGGCACAATCCTAAGCATTAAAATGAGTCAAGTTTAGTTTACTAAGAGAAGAAGATATAGATAGATAGATAGATAGATAGATGCTCCAAAGATGCGACATCCATCTTGTTCATCACCTCCTCAAACTTGTCATGCTTCACAATTTTTGTTAGAAAGCCTGCTTCATATATAGTAGTAGAATTTCACAATATTTCACAATATTGCTAACTTTAAATAACCACTCACCCTTTATAATTGCTAACTTTAAATAACCAATTACTGTAAACACATCAATAAAATGAATGCTTCACAATATTTTTTTAGATAGGTAAAGTTTCAAAGTGTTTAATTTAAATTTAGCAATTATATTGGAGAAAAATATGACAACTTTTAATTTTGTTTTTCTTGATTTACATTGTATTTCAAATGGCTCAAGTAAAAAAATCATTTATTTCATGTGGTTCCTAATCTTCACATGTTTTTCCCCATAACCTATAATATATTAAAACAGAACTCCGAAATCATTTGTTTACAAATCCTCCTCTAATCCAACACTGCATTGCAAAAAAATCATTCCTAACACTTCTTTAAATTTATTTCTCATTCTCTTTTTCTTTTTTTTTACTAACTCTTTCTCACATTTTCTACTCTCGACATCTTTTTTAAAAGAGGATAAATAATAACTGCAAATATATTAAGAAAGGATGATAAGTTTTGTAACTTAAAATTAATTGCATTATTAGATAGTTTAAGAATGGGCGAAAAGTTATACTATTGTGAGAATATTTTTAGAGGTGACGCATGTGCATAATCATAGCTTAAGAATGACGCATGTGAGAATATTTTGTAACTTGAAACTCAATATCCTTCCTCCTCTTATCATGATAACTCTTCTGCCTACTTTGAGACGCTCTCATCTTCTCAATCATATTCACCTTCTATGTAGTCTATTGCACAACTTCTGGTCCTAACAAAGCACTTTCTCCTAACTCATACCAACACAACGGTGTTCTACACCTCCTTCCATACAAAGCCTCAAACGGTGTCATACCAATTAGGCATGGCAATGGGGCGGGGTGTGGACGGGTTTTACCTTCCCCGTTCATATACCTTGCTCCCAAATACTAACTCATTACCCTACCCTTATCCAACGGGGATGAGAAATCGAATCTCATCCCCATCCCCAACGGGTTCAGACATCTCCGTTTCATACCCATCCCCGCAGTGAATAATTTTTTTTTTTTTTTAAAAAGTATTTTTCAGCCCCGAACTCAATGTTGTAATGCATTATCCTGCAAAGAGATGAATGTGGTCAATGGGTGATGGAGAAGAGAGATCGAGGGCGTGCGATGTGGAAGAAGAAGGGATAAAACTTAGAGAAGTGAGGGACGTATGAAAGGCAAAGAATTTAAGTTTCTTATATTAAAGGTAAAATAAATTGATTTTTTGCATTCAGGACGGGCTTGGGTATGATTCGGGGTGGATACTGATATCCCTATGTCCGTCCCGTACCCGTGTTTTGAAATTGAGGAATATCCAAACTCAGTCAAAGCAGAAGAAAAAAAAAATAGTCAATTTGAGTTTGGTTCGGACGGGTGCCCGCGGGTATGAGCTTTGTTGCCATGTCTAAATAGAATAGAAAACTATTTATGGTTTGAACATTATGTTGAATCATTTTCACAGAACCCTATGTATAATTTTTAAATCATCTAACGTTGTTTCATTCTCTTAAAATTCATTCTAAAAGTGGGAAAATAACTACTAGACGATCATGCTCGTTTATTCAGAATGGTAGTAGTTATTATAGCTTTGATTCAAACATGTTTGTTTTCATATTCATCACAATAACCCCTTTTCATTTTGTATCATCTTTATGCTTTGAAAAGAACATAGTACATGAGCGTTTTACATTCTCAGAATATAATATGCTGTTAATATTTGTATAAATGAAAAGAGAAAGCTGTATTGTTTCAGCTTTTCCCTGCACTGATTGCAGCTTGCACAAAGTCTTCACACCGGGTGATCCCACCGGACAAAACCTCTGGCAGAACCCCAACAATATCAAAGGCCTCCTGCAAATCACTAGCAGAGTTAATCTCATCAAGCCAGGAAATCATCTCTTTTGGGAATCCAAGAAGCTCTTTTACATTCAAGAGTCGCTCTTTCATTACCAACTCCCATCCTTCCAGGTTCCCACTTTCGTCTTCCCCTTCTGCTGCAGACGAAACCCCATCAATACTTGCTGGTGTTGCACTAGGCAATTTCTTGACCTTGAAGAAATGCTGTAACTGCTCAATCAAACCTGTGTAGACAAGCATCGGACGAATGATAGACAAAAGCTCATCATTCTGCCCTGCTTCTGTTGTAGCACTTTGGCCTGTACTTCCAGATTCCACACCTTGTACAGAAGCTGAAACGGACGATGAGCGAGCAGTAGTACGACCATGTGTGTGCTGCATGTATGCATGGTAAATTCCACGCTGCAGAAAAGCACGGCGGTGCTGCAGCCAGGACTCATAAGACTCTGAGAGAAGTGAGTTCACCATCATAAATTGGACGGTTTCTTCTGTTCCCAATGTAAGTTGGGTGCCGGACGGAGAAGAGGGTCTGACATCTGATGTAGAAGAGGATATATATGCTGATACAGCCCTGGCCATTGTTCGACGCTGCAAGGGGCTTCCTAGATCAAGGAGATGACGTGCCATTTGGAACATAAATGGGAGGAACCGAGAATTACTGTCCCGTCCCCCACCTCGGCTATCTGCACTGAACGATGCTCCTGTTGCAAAGCGAGCCAACATCTACAAACAAGTAAATAATGCTTAAGCACCGGGGTGAGGCAAATTCATGTAATTCAAGCAGTGTATACATAATTGTAGGGACATCCTATTATAGATAATATTTAAACCCGGTGAAGTGAGTTATCTCGAAGATCTAATCATTTATATATGTTGTCATAAACAAGATTCCTTCAGTTTCTCCTTTAATTATCTTGTCTTAATCAGTCCAATTCACCATTAAAAAAACATAAAAATATAACATGCTGAGGTTGAATAACATACCAAAACAATGTCATAAGTCAGAAGGCGGAGCCTGCTTCCATCAGCTCGTCCAAGACCATTAAGGTTGTCCCAGTGTTGGTCAACAAAGCGGATATACTGTGCCAGAGGAACAGATGGACCTCTGACAGGGAATAAAGAATTACAGAGAGATTCATTGTTTCTAAGTGTTGCTCCATCCCACTCTTTCTTGGGATTCTTCAAGGCAGCATCAGCTCTTTTGGCCTCTTGATGGCACTGGAAATGAATAATGTTAAAGTAGCTTACGGTAGTGTAAACACACTCTCCACGACCACTTCCTGAAGTGCCTACGCCTAGATTCACACGCTTACTATAAGAGTAAGCACCCAGTAAATCAGTAGGTCTTAAACTGTATCCTTCCCGGCACACCATGCATGCCAACCCATCCTCCTCCTCCTGCACATCTTCCAAACCTTCAAGGACAGGCCGGGAAACAACAATGCGTTCACCTCCATCTGAAGACAGTTCTTGTCGCATTCCTAGCCCCTGCATCATACACAACAGGCAAGGCAAAATATAACAAAAAATCAGTTTCTAATACATTTCAAATAAAACAAGTAATACAATGCTGTATATATTGTCCAAGCCAAATGAAAATATTTTGAGCACAATCTCCAACGTAATATATTAAGAGTTGAAACAAAATAGGCCTCTAGTCCCTAATTTATTTATGAAAAATGCTACTTGGTATGACAATCAATTCGTGGGAATCACACGAACAGTAAAATAATGATGTTTTAGTTTTAGTTATTTAAATTCATCTAAACAATTGTAATTTGCTCAAATCTGTTTGTATATTGGCAAAAGTTATGACTGTGCTTCGTTTATATAATGTTTTTACATTTATCTATGTTTTAGAGGCAATTGTGGTAAACTTTAAATGTCACTTGGGTTTCTGAATGTGTAATGATTAGGTACAATAATTCCTCAATGTATCAAAATTTTAAAATAGTTCCTGATTGTACACTATGTTCATCTTGATTGTACACTATGTTAATCAAAATAGTTTCAGACATTAAAATAATATTTCGGTACTCACAATATTTGGACTAGCGAAGTGCACAATCCGAAACTATTTTAAAATTTTTGATACTTTAAAAAACCATTGTGGCTACTTATTACACATTCAGGAACCAAATTGACTATTATTTTTTACAATTATCCCTTGTTTCTATTGTTTAAGAGTTTGGTTTTACTTGAGTATGCTGTCAAACCAATTGACGACAACGTGTGAAATTTTTTTGTTGGTTTTGAATATGGTATTTTAATAAAAATAAATATCACAAGAGTGTTGGATTGCCCATTCATTACAAGGTCGTGTGTTTTACGCGAAAAACCATTCGCACCATCTAGCACTGCTCTTTATTTATTTGTCAAGGAAAATGCCAATTTATGTAAATCTAAATAAAAATAATGTAAATTAAGGTCTTCTATATAACATACCTGAAGCAGCTCCTCTCTTTTACGCAAAGCCCGGCGCCTCATTTCATTTCTAGTTGCATGCCGCAACTTACTCACCTCCTCCACCAGGAATCCATCTCCTTTTCCTTCCTTGTTAGATAGTGTGTCCAATAAATTTTCAGCCCTTGCCCCAATTTCATTTTCTCCTGAAACTCCTTCCAAGGCATGCAACAAGGGTAAGATACCTTCCTCTTCGATACACTTCTGAGTGAGGAGATGTCCCATTGACAAACCTCTCAGCATCGACAATATAAGAGGGACGGAAGGCAGTGTTAAACCTTGTACCCATTCAGCACTGGTCTTGTAGCCTGTCTGCCCAGCATTGGCAAAACTATCCTTCAAATGTTTCATTGCAAATTTAGTTATACCCTTTTCTAGGATAATGTCCTTTAATCTCTCACCACAGGAACTTGTCTTAAGGGACTCTGAAACTCTAACAAAGTTTTCCAGAGTGAACCTCTGCTTCGCAGCTAGCTGAGCAACATTATCATCCTTTGGATTGTCCAAATGTTTTTTCTGCAAACTGTCAAATGCATCCCAATCTTGCAGGTACGGGCTAAAATGCTGGATTAGGGCATCCATTGCAGCAGGTTCACCATATGTCAAATAAGGTAGTATTCGAGCAACCATCTCTGTGTTCCTCTGCTGTTTGTTTGATTTCTTAAGTCCCAATGGATGAGATAATCTGTCCAAAAACATAAGAACTATCTTCTTGGCTTGTTCACCTGTCCCAGCTTCTTCACTAGTGACAGTAAAGGCACCTTGTGTGATGCTTATACTGTCACTTTCATTTGCTTCTAAAGTCAAACTTTCAACAATCAAAAGTATGCCTTCCGCTGGCTCCATGGCATCAACTGAGAAAGCCCGCCTTGCAGTTTCAAGAAGCAAACCTAAAGCTCCTAGCTTCAACAACGCTCGTCTATTTTCTCTAATTTTGCAACAGTACATAAGAAGATTAAGAACTGCAACCAATTGCTCCTGATTGGACTTGAAATCATCTCTCAGACGCTGTAAATTAAATCGAGAAAAGTGAGAACTATATTAGCACTTTCAATTTGCAAGCAGCAGAATAATGATATTTAATAAAAATCATCGAAGATACAGAGTAGTTGTGCATGATAATGTCTCTAGAAAAATATATATTAAGCATTCCACAATTTTTTTTGAAGTAGATACCTTAAACAATAGAGGTCAAAGACATAATCAAGGCAATCACAAAAGATGAATGCTAGATACAAATTTGTTTGACTTTGTAATGTATTAACAAACTTGTAACAACTACAAAAATCATATTACTAGGAATGTGGCACAGCACCTTATTGGCTTGACTTGTGTGTGTGTGTTTGTGCGTGGAAGCCAAGCCCACAAATATAAAAGATATTCCTGTGTACCTGAATCATGCCCAACAGTATTTCCAGTCCACCACAATCACGAACAGCACCAGCTATGGCAAACTCAACCTCTGGATCCTGAGACTCCTCTCTATCTTCCTCCAATTCTTTAATCATAGGCTCAGTTGCCTCACCATCCAATCCCTGGAAATTGTATACATATATAACAGATAAACTCAAAACAAAGTGTTTAAACAAATGAGCTGGCTCACATGGTCACTGATAGAGAAACACACCTGGAGTCGATAAGTCACTGTCATAGGTGGGCAATATCTAGATGAGGTGACAGCATTTGAGGATACCAAGTTGGAATTAGTCACGTTGGAAGATTGATTTGATTTCTTCCACACAAGCTCATAAACGTGGGCAATGCTCAAATCAAGAGAAATGATATTACCGGCAACCAACAATTCCATTCCATAGTCATCCTCAAGAAGACCTAACAAATCCAACTGATGACAGATCTTATTCTTCACATCACGCATCAATGGGCCAATCTCAGTACTTGAATATGGATTCTTGGTCATTGATCCCCTGATGAACTCTTCCTGAGTATGTGCCTTGTTTAGGACCAACAAATATACAGGCTCGGGTTTTGAGGGGCATACAAGATTGCAGAGTTGCTCTAAGATAAACTGCAAATGCAGGTGCAGATCGCATCAGAGATTAAAATGACCCTTGTTAAAAGGTTGCTATAAATTTGAAATCAAAAAACAGGGTTACTATAAATTCAATATCTAATATCTCTGTTAGTTCCAATCCTATATAACCCAACTGACACTCTGTTCAATAGAAAATTGCCACAACTAATTTTAGTGAAAAGAACAAGTTATAAACGAAAAATGAAAAAATTAATACATACCAAACAAGCACGCCCTTTCTTCTCCTTTGCATGTATTTGCAAACCATTGATACAGGCCCTAATGAATTGTCGCTTATTATCAGTGCTTTCTAGTAGTAGACTATCCAAAAGATCTTTAAGGAGACGATTGCAGTCACTTATCAACTTAGTCTTTTGAACAATCAAGCCACGAATTACAATAAGGGCTTCAAGAATTTCAGAAAGTAAGTCCTCTCGCATGAATCTGGAATTAAAAATTTACTTCAATGAGATGATGTAAATCAAAAAACTAACCTCAAAACTAAAACTATTCAAGCAACAATCATACCTGGATCTTACATTTGGAACCTCAAGAAATTTACCAAGAAGCTCTATCATTTTGTGAAGGATAAATCCCTGAGTTATATCAATGTGTAGACTCCTTTCCAAAGACTCAACATTATTTACTTCTTGGGTAATTAAAGTACAAATTGTCCGTAGACACCCCCGAACAGTCAAAAATAAAAGAGCATCCTCCGAATCTACCATCTTGAATAACAATTCAAAATATTCCGCAGCACTTTCACCAGAAGAAAGTGTTGCAGGCAACAAAGAAACCACTAGATTCAGCAGCCGAAATCGTTTGGACGAACTTTGACCACAAAGCAAGCTTATGAGTGAGCACATCTCTGATCTGATAGATTGCGAACATGCACTCAGAACAAGTTCTTTAACCCATGATCCCAACTCAAAAACTGATAACTCACTTTTAGCTGCTTTACCAACACGACGCTTCCATCTTAGAGCATATTTAAGTGCAAGGTAATCATGGCGTTGGGGTCTTGACCTCTGGCCTGTAGCTTTGACCACCTGAGACACTTTGTATTGCCTTCTAACAAAATCAAGATAAGTAGCTCCACTCTCCCATTCTGAATAGCTCAATAACTGAATATCTTGAGTCTTAGGTGTGGCATCCCAATTTCTTTCTGACGAGTCTGGAAATGTCTTTGTTCCACCGACACTGACAGCACCTGCCAAGGACCCGGGTACAGTTTGAGATTTCTCATCCTTCGCCTTTGCAGAAGACTTTCCAAGGCCTTGCTCTTTGTCTGGTGTCTCAGGTTTTGGAGGTGTGCATGCCTGAGAAATAATTCTCAGACAAGGAAGAATGACATGCTCAGATATGGCAGGATGTTTGGCGCCCAACTTAATGGAAGAAAACAATAACTGAAATACAAGACGTAATCTTGATTCCCAGTATTCATCAGCCAAAGAACACACCTCAGAAAGTAATAGCAACTCCTCGCGTGTAGTAACTGCAATGTCCATGGAGCGATGATGCTCAAGGCAGTACAAAACTTTTTTTTGTATCAAACTGTTCAGCTCAGTAACTGCATTTACATCACCTTCAGATAAAGAACAAAGTACTATTCTTGCTTGAACCCGGGCAGCTTTAGGACCTTGATGAATGTTATTCTCAAATAGCTCAGACAAAATGCCAGCTGAAACAAGTTGTTTCTTAGAATTCGGATGCCTTGCAAGCACCTGTAAAAGTTCTAGACACTGGGTTGCAAATGTAGTTGCACAGCCATAACAGTTATTTGGTGATCTGGACACCACAAATCTTGAAGCCACACTATTATCAGCGTTCTTCTGGTGCAGATAATTCATCAGCACCTTACGTAGCCCTTGCAGTGTCTGGACACTTTTGGTGACAGAATCAAAAGCTGCTTTGCACTTCTCACCATAGAGAACTCCAAGAAGAGCAATTTTCCGGTTAATTTTACATGAGGGGCCAGGTAACGAAACCATCATTTGCTGCACGGAATCCTTCTGCTGTGAGTCTATTTCACTGTCACCAATGCTTGACACAATTTTAAGCAAGGGCTTTTTGAAGCCCAAAAGTTGCTGATATCGCCGATGAGCATTCTCTGACTCAGACTCTATGGCTGCTAATCCCTTCTTCATGTCTTCATCATTCTCCATATTATCAAATGTAAAACTTGGCTTCGCCATGAAATTAAACTCAAACCGCCCATATTTGCTGTACCCGCACTCATTACACAGAAAAGAGTCCAAATTCTCGTAATTGATGTTGCGACATTGCCTGCATTGATATGCATTTTCATGACAATTGCTACATATACCATGCTTATCTGTGACTGGACGACTACAGCGTGGGCATTGCAATGGTTCGAGAGACAATGCCTGAAGATTTTCATAGAACGAATCCAGTTCAATCATGAAGTTACAAGCTGTAATTGGAATAGGAAATTCAACTTTAAGCTCTGTCTGATCAAATGCAAGATGACAACTTTTTGCACGCTTCCATAAAGACCAGTTGTTTTTCAACTCTGATAAGTCAGTAACTGGTCTGTTGTTATAGTATAGGTTTAAAACCTTCACTGATTTTGACTTCCTGGTATCATGAACATTCATGGTCACAGTCTGGATTGTGTAACTTCCGGTGCATTTCACTATGATGCGATTGTCAGTGAATTTTGTTTCGGATTTCAGTGATTCTAGCTTCATCCTGCTGTAAGGTACTTCTGGAGAGCTGCAGGCAACACAGGGTTCACTTTCAAGATAGTATCCATCAAATTCCACTAAGCCACTCAAAGTATTATATATGCGAGAATTTGGATGGTTAGCTAACAGCTCATTCTGTGAATGAAGTGTCTCAAAGATGCACCTAATTACATCAGGAGTCAAGCATCGGTCTACAAGATCAGAAATCTTGTGTTTTGAACTAGTATCAGGGGATCTTCCAAGCAAGCAAGTAAGAAGTTCTGTATACTCCACAATATTCTGGCCAAACATAGGGAGGCACTTGACTTTCTGCAAGAGAGCCATTAGCATAGTTTCCTTAAACATTGGTTTGGCATGATGCCAGACACCATATAAAACTAATTTAGCCTCTGCACGCACAGTAACTGAACTCCACTCTAGAAGGAAACTATCTATGAACTGCTTTAAGGTATTGCCACTCTTGTCAGTGAAGACATCTACTGCTGCCTCCATATCCAAATAGGACTTCTCCAAACCAGAATCAGCTCCGTCTTCACCTTTCTTTTTCTTCTTTGAATCTTGAGATGCAATACTTGATTTGGTTGAACTTGAGTCTCCTGACTCTGTTTTTTGTGAAGTCTGACCAACATCTTTTCCTGTATAGAAGGCAAAATTGAGAAGTTTAAGAGTCTGAATAACAGACTCTTCACCGAAATAAAATATTCCATTCATCAGGAACGACAAAATATCCCCATGCCTTAAACAGTATTTCTGCCAGTTCCGAGGACGTGCAGCTGCTACTTCTGCCATTGTGGAAAGGCACTTCACAATTTTCACACTTCTTTCATATGGAATGGGATTATTTTGAAAACCACCAGACTTTGTTATGTGTTTATGAAGTCTCTTGACTTCACTAGCATACTGCCAAGAGTCTCGTACACTGTAATAGTGAGACTTGCTCCCACAGAGATGCAGAAAAAGTCTCCTGGCATATCTTCTTACAAAGTTGGTATGAGGATTGTTGATGTAACTGCAAAGAACATCTTGATATCCATCTAATTTCAAATCCTTACCATAAGACAACTTGTAGACCTTTTCCTTTTCTCCGGTCTTGTCATGTTTTTCTGGCCGAACAAGTGTGTACACCAGTCGAAAAGCATTCTCTAGTAGAAGCCTGGGGTAGTCCATAAAGATGTCTGTTCTATGCACTTTCACATACGAATCAGAAAAGAAAGGTGAAAAATTACCAGCTGGCAAATCTCTACGTACTGTAAGCAAAGCCCCACATCCAGGTCCAGCATTACTATGCCCACCTTCACTGTTAATTGGAGATTTGAAAACATGAACTAGCTGCTGCAGTATATCCATCAAATAATTAACAAAAGATTGCTGCCTGAGAGAATCACAAGCTTGAAGCAGCTGCGATGCAAAGTCGTTCTTCTCTTGGTCATCAACTGATGTCTTCGAAGTGGACGAAGAAAGTTGGATTACATTTTTATCATGGACATCAGCAGTTCCGCTGTGTCTTGGCATGGAACCATCACTACCAGGCTGATGCCAATTTCTAAGCATCAGCGTGAAAAACATGAAGACCAGAATTGCAACTTCCCCAAATGATGACCGGGCTCTGGCTACAAATGGTCTGTTGAGATTAATCTCATCCAAAAACCATTTGATTAGTTTCTCTAAATCTAAACTGTCAGGCTTTGAGCTGTCTATGAAAGGTCCCCCCACGGCAGATGACAGCCTGTAGAAAAGCTGCATAACAGGGATTGCTCGGACTCCAGAAGTTGTCTCCATCCATCCTTTCAATTGTTCAAGAAGCTCAGAAAGTAGTAAGGAATTTATTTCCCGTTTTGAAGCAGAGATTGAAACAGGATCAGTCAATGCAGAAGCAAACTCTTCAGAATCATTGGGCTCCAAAGTATGAATTGATGGAGAAGAATTCTGCATGTTGCTATCAGCCGGTAAAGGCAGCGAGTCACTAACGTCATCAGGTGTGAAGTGAAATTCATTGCCATCTCCTACAGAGTCCACTTCAATTGGAATTGCTGTCATAGGATGATCTCTAGAGTGTGGTGGAGGAAGTCGGTCTGCATCTAGTACTTCAAAGCAAGCCTCACACAAATCAAAATCAGGACAAACAGTGCAATGCCACCTTCGCCTGAGTATAGGTACAGTAGAACAACCATCACAACAATATTGAACAGATGAAGTGATGGTGTCATCTTCAATCATGACTTGGTTATTTCTAGCACTAGTGTCTGCTGAGCCAGGAACTGGCACTGCACTCTCAACAGCATCATCTGGAGCTAACAACGTCTGCTTTGGGAAAGGGACCTGAAGCAATCTCGAAGATATGGCCAAACTGAAAAGAAAGAAAAAAAAATGTGTAAAAACCTGATCATCAAAGTTAGAATAAAAAATAATAACACAGTGAGAAAACACACCTGCTAGCAGTCTGAACAGCTTCATCAGACGAAAAAAGAAGTTTCTTCAGTAATACAACAGCAGGTGCTACACAGTGCACTCCTGAATCTTTTACATGGAGGGCCAAGCATTCAGCATAACAATAAATAAGTTCAACTGCAGACATAACAATGTTGTTCATGGTTTGCGTGTCGGGCTGCTCAAAGTCCAAAATTCCCCATAAAACTTGCATCAGTGCATCCACCACTTCTGAGCCTACACCAGCAAAGGTAGTTTAAATCATGTAAAATGTGTTGCAAGTATAACCACATTGGACAGATGACTTCAATATTTATTCACTCTATTCTTGATTCATAATAACAGTACCTCAGTCACTTAAAATTACAATAATCTAATAAGCAGTATAAAAAAAGAATGTAGTAAAAACCAGCCATGAATAAAATATAAACCTTAGAAACCCATTCTTACAGCAGATATGAACGGTGCAGATATCAACTCAGAAATTTCAAGAATCACTGTTGAAGTTTAGTTTAGACCCTTATACTAAATTTCAGTAGAGAGAATACTAAATTTCACAAAATTACTACATAAAGAAATAGAAAAGCATCTCAAAAAAATAATTGCATCCAAAGGATTGTTTAAATTTACTAAGTGTGTGTGTACTTATCATTTATATATTTAAGATCCAATCAGCGAGAACAAAACAATACCATTTGTCTCCAGAAATGTTGCTAAATTTGAACGGCGTTGCAATGCTATCCTACAAACGGCACGCATCTGAGCAGTGAACTCTTCAATGATCCAACTTCCTGCAGTACCACCTATCCCAAGCCTTGACAACAGTAGTGAAGATGATTTGACCACTCCAAGGAGCCGCATGGTATCCTTAATCTAATGTGAGAAGAGTCCAGATGAAATAATTAGCATAACATTGACATTAAGTAGAAATCCAAGTGATACTATATATAGATTACCTGATGGTATATCTCTTTCTTGGGAAAAACTGCTTGTAAAACACAACTAGCAGAAGCCTGTAGGATAGGTTCCCTATCACTCTCAAATATTGTTTCTAGTAATTGCTTGCACTTGAGTTTTCCCAGCTCTGTTCTTGCTTCTTCAAGCCTTGTGCAATCTTGTTGCCTACATGATGAATAAAACTTGGTAATAAGCTTAAGCCCATCTGCTATTACTTGCTCTTGAATAGGAGCAGATTGCATTGATCGGCGCTTCTTTCCAGATCCACCGAGTGATGCATTTGAACCAAGTACTCTTGCTTCCATATCTAAAATTGCATCCATTTTCTCTTTCCAACCAAACTCATCTTTAGCTCGGCCATAAACTTCCAGTGAGTCTATTCTGGGAAGTGTTAAGCCATTAAAGGTTGGCCCAACTAACACTGTAAATTCTTCATCTGCAAGAAGAGACTCCGCAACAGTAAATGGAATATCATACCACGACCTCATTCCTTCGTCTAATTTAATAACCCTCTGGAAAATAGAAATACTAGAAGGTATGTGGCTTGCCGATGTATTACCCACATTAACTCGAAAACCAACCATGACAATATCAGGGTTTGAGTTGAAGACGGATATCTGTTGAAATGCATAAAGAAATTAGGGAAACAAAAATGCTTTATCAAATCACGTGAAAGACAGGCAAACATCATCAAAGCAGCTGACATTATTGCAGTGATGATATCGTAACAAAATGAAATTGTTCGGAACAGCGTCATATGATATGACATGTGAAACAGAATTCACCTCTCATCTCATGTAACCATTTTAGAATGGATATATTTTAGTATTCTGGAAATGAAACATGCAATTATAAAAGATTAATTTTGACTCATTAATAGCATTAAACTACATACCAAGAAAACTATTGAGTATTTACTTAACTATCGCTAAATAAGAACAAAAAGACAATTGCATGTTGAACTTTCCAGATCATGATGAATCAAACACAATCTAGCGCATGTCTTTGTGACTCTCAAACCCCAGTGTGGGGTGTGTAAATTGGGTTTCATCAACAAACATGTTTGTCAAAATCATGTTAGCTTATATTTTTTTTAGAGGATTTTGAGTTTAACATCATTACTTATGTAAAAGCAAAACAAAGTTGTTCTCAAGGGATCAAAACAACGTTTCCAAATTGTTATCCAAACACACTCTTATTCATAGTTTTAAAAACCGGCTCGGACCGGCCGACCGGTTCAACCGGAAACCGGACCCATCCCCGGTCCGAGCCAGTTATTTGATCGACCATGTTATTAACCCAGTGCCACGTCATCGAACCGGTCGTTGAACCGGTGCAGCAAACCAGGTCGAAAAGCTAAGCCTTAGAATTTCTGAAAATTGTGTAAAAAATGGCCCAACAAGAGACGAACCCAAGACATTGTAGAAAAAAACACATCAATTAACCACTGCGCTAGAAAACACTTTTGATTATTAATGCCATTAGATTTATATAATTAACTACAGTGGGAACAATTTCACGTAAGAAGAATTTAAATCAATCACCAAAAGACTGTTTCCTACATCTTCATTTCTTTTTTTTAGCAATGAACCCATCGTTTTTTTCAAAAAGATCACATAATCTTTAAATTTCATATTTACACAATAATAATAATAATAAATATACATATCATCTTCCCCCTAAAAAAATAATGTACATAAAAAAAATTAAAAAAATCTACATATTATATTATTATTAATAGATATGAAAACAAAATCTATTTTCTGTCAACAACTATTAGTTTTTTTTTTTTGGTTTTAAATGGCCGAGTCATCGGTTCAATCCAATCTAATCTGGTTAAATACCTATAAAAATTTAATCTTAAGACAGGGTCATACAACCGAGTTATTCGGTTTAATCCGATTCAGTCGGTTCAACCAGTGACTCAGTGGTTCGACCATTAACCCATTAACCCAGTACCTCTGCCGAGTCGATGACCGAGCCGAGTTTTAAAACTACGCTCTTATTCCACTAGTAAGCATACACACGCTTACCCCCTATACTTAGTAGGTTTTGGGATACGATGCAACTATACCTTCATGGAGTATAATTACAAAGATCAGCACTACATTATTATAAAAACAAGTTCGATTTGTTTCCTCTTTCAGAAGAATACCAAGTGTCATTATTGATATCATATAGGGAGTGTTTGGCAATTTCTAAACTAATTTAAAATGGTGGTGTTGGAACTAGTTGCACAAATCTATGCAAAAAGTCAATCAAAGAAGATCAACATTATTAGGGTTTAAGTTAGGTTAAAAAATGCTTAAAAATAATTCCAATGCAACCAAAGCCTCTTCCCAATAGGTGGGATTCAAAACTAACTCTAGCATTGAGCATGTGGAAGATTGTCAATGTCAAAATTCAAAAAACTTGGCATGCTTATTATTGACCAGCAGAGGAATGAGTTGAGTGGTCTCCACAACTAGATTTCATCTAATAACCACACTTAGATCTAATTGAAACTTGAAAGTAAGGGGAAGAAAATGAAAGAGAGACAACAACAACAACCAAGCCTTATCCCACTAAATGGGGTCGACTACATGGATCAAATTACGCCATAAATCCATAATGTTCTATCATAAACCATATTTCGGTCCAACTCATTAACTCTTAATCTTTCTTAATAGTTTAGTAGGTCTTCCTTTGCCTCTAGTGATCTGACTATCCTCCACCTGATCTACTCTACTTACTACAGAATCAACAGGTCTTCTTTCTACATGCACAAACAATCTAAAGCCTATTTTCCACCATATTTTCTACAAGAGGTGCTACCCCAACTCTCTAATATTGTTGGACAAGATAGTGAGTCTGGATAATCTTGGACAAGAGAATGAGTCTGGATAATGTTGGACAAGAGAAAAAGAAAAAAATAACTTGAGTAGCACTTTTTACGAGCTAGCTTGATCTTAAACTTAGTTCACTATTATAAAATTCATGTAATAACACTACAACCTGTGTCTAAAAATAGCAAGAGCGCGCCCAAATATCTAGCATTTAAAAGTTGCCAAAGACGCACTTAGGCTATCTACAGTGTTATTTCTAATCTAAAAGACTAAAAAAGAGTATACCACAAAATACAGTAATATATTCGCTTTGAACTGCAAGGTGATAGAGGATACCTTAAAACCTGTAGGACTTGGACTTTCTAGAAAACCATCCTCATTCACCAAACTCTGTTTAGCTCCTTCAGAATCTCCATTTCTGATGGCGTCACCACCCAGTTTCACATCTGGTGTGATGCATACAGTCCTCTCAAAAAAGTCAAGAGGAAATTCAGGATTTGTTCCAGCATAAGCTTTAGTGAGGATGCCAGAACCCAATTTCTTAACTTTCTCAGATGCTGCAATGACACCAGCATCCACACCCACAGGAGCATGCGAATATATTTGAAGGCTACCATCATCATGTAAGACAAGACAGTGGATTTTATCCTTAGACAGTGGTTTGTATGCAGTCATACCGACTATAGGGGAGGCTGAACCCACTGAATGCCTCATACTCTGAGCAAGTATCTCATGTTCCTCCATGGACACCGCAAGTGCAGAATTTGATTTCACAGTTGATAAACAAACAAATAAGCCACTGCCAGCCAACAATTCTTTCCAATGATGTACTCCAGCAGGTCGCATCTTACTTTCTTGCTCCTCAAATACAGAAGACATCTCTATTAAAGAAGCTGCATCAGAGCTTGGTCGACCTAATAGTGTGGTACCATCTTGAAAAGATATGAAGAGCAGCTTGCAAGTTGGAGAGAAGTACAACGATGATCCCTTTGCATGAATTTCTCTTCCCTTGAGTTGTACAAGTTCTTTTAATGGCACAGCCCCAACATTCCCTTTGACTGACAACTCGAACCTGAAAATGTTTCCATTTTCTGACAGAACAACAAGAAACATTCTGCCCCGGGAAGCTGTATAGAGAATGGCATCCACAATCATGTCATCTGACAAAGTGAAGTAGTGTACTGGACTGATGTTGTCCAGGGACAGGTCATATATCTTGACAAATCTGTTGGTCACAACCATTAATTGAACCTGTGAACCTGGAACCCATTCCACCCGTCTAATGTATGCACCTTGCAAAGCAAGTTCAATGGCAAGGCGATCAATCACTTCACCACGAGGATTCAATGTCAGGACCTGACAATCCTCATAACCGGCTACAACAAGATAGTTCTCAACAACAGGATTGAATGCGAGTTGTATAATTTCAAAGCGGACAACGTTTTTAGACAGATGTTTTACATTGGTCTTGTCAGCTGTCACAGGTGAAATGGTGGCCTGACCAATTAACTGTCCAACATCATATATAGCAACTTTATCACCTTCACCAACAGCAAGCCGACCTCGTACACTAACACTGAGCAAGGACTTCACAAGAGAGCCATTTGCTAAGTGAGACTTGAGATCCTTGGCATTAGAATAGTCAACCTTTATCTTGAGATCAAATGATCCACTTTTATAAGCTTTCTTCAACTGCAAGAGATCAATGCCATGAGAAATCACCTTGTCTTCTCCCAAACTGATATTCTTATCCTTAGAATGGTGGGAGTCTCGTCTATTAATTACTGAAGGCATCAAGGAGGAGCAAAGATTGAGCACCTGACTCTCAACATCAAGTTCTTCCAGTAACAATGGAATCATTTCTTGAAGCTCTTTTGTAATAGATAATCTGAGTGAGTTATCTACATCTGAATTTATGTCCTCATCAAAATCTGAATCGCTGTCTGGTAGCTGATCTCCATCTTCAGGAAAGGGTAAAAATGACTGAAATGTGTTAGAACCACGAACAGGTGCACTGTTATCTGCAGTAAATTTCCGTGGTTTCAAACATTGACAGTTACTACCCCTAACACCTCCAGCTCCACAGTCACAAAAGAAGCGGCTTGAGCGTGAGTAGACTACACGGTGACCCCGATGACAAACCTTAGCACATACTGAGCAGCAACCTTTTGATACAGTCAGGTCACATGTATAGCAGAAGTACCAATGCTGCTCCATGAAATTGCTTCCACTGGAAGTAAATGTGCAAACTTTAGAGGCAAGGGCCCTTTCACTGTTGGCATCCTCGTCATCATCCTTATCTATGCTAAGAACCTCCCCATCAGAGGTTGCATCATCCTCATCCTCGTCTACCGAAGTAGCATCGCATTCTAGAGAGGTTGATCCTCCTTCTTGATTGGAAGAAACAACGAATGCCTCAGAAGTTTTCCTGGACCCAACCAGTCGAGCAGACGCATGTCCTACCCCAGCAGTATTGCCAGTAGAGCAATTCTTAGTTATCCTTTGCAAGGAAGTTTTACCAGATCCACATTCTCCCAAGACAGATGCAATAAAGCCAAATAGAAACTTAAGCCCCGGAAGCAGATTTTCATTGCCTGCCAGTTTCCCCATGATCATGACAGTCCTCGTCAAAAGCTGTTTCATCAAAAGCTCTCCTCTTGAAATTTGAACTATGAAATTGAAATAGGACTTCGCCACATGAATATCAAATAGCAAAAAAGCATTATCAAGTAATAGAAGTACAGAATTGAAAATATGATGTTGCAACTCTTTTGACTGTTTCTCAGATGGCGGTGATACAAGGGACAGAATAAAATTCATAGTTGAATCCCGAAGAGAAATGGAGCTCCCCTTTGCACAGTTCACCCCACTATCTGATTTCATTATGCTTCCTAAAAGCCTTTTCTCCAACCATTTAGATACACTCTGTATATCTCTGTCAAGGAATTTCCTTTGTATCCTCGTTCTGAGATGAGGAAATTGTTCTCCAGATAGAAGGTCTACAAAGAACCCAAGAACTTTCACGTTCACTGATTCAGAGAAACATGTATCTAAGGAATCAATTAGAACCAAACAGTCACCAAGATGCAACTGCAAAAGCTTGCTCGTCTGCCCTGGCACATTTTCAATACCAAGACAAAAGTGAAATATAACAGACTTTGAAGGATCTTTTCTAAGACTGCTTAATATCTCAACAATTTTGCAGATTATCCATTCATGGACAAAGCAATCACTTGCTCCTCTAGCATTCATATCCTTCAAAAACCCTTCCATTTGCTTCATTAGAATCAAGTTTGTAAGATTTGACAATTCCAGTTCTGCACTTGAGCTGTGATAGATAGTGTCACATTTCTGATGAACACTTTCAAAGACTCTATCACACTTGATAATCATTATTGTATCAACTATTTGTAAGAAGACTTCAGTCTCAGAGTCAATATTTCTTCCTGATTCTTTTATTTTATGTAACCCGTCGAGAACAAAGATGATTCCTCTTACGCTAAGAACACAAGAGAGCAGAGTCGCACTAGAAGTAGAATGGTTTAAAGGAAAACCATGCAAAATGCACTCCCAATAAGCTTTGGGAAGAGTTTTTGAAGCTTTTTTATCAACAGCAGCATCCAACTTGGATATGAGGCTCAAAACAGACTGCAGCTCATCTGCATTGGAGCCACTCCTCTCCAGTAGCTCATCCTGCAGGCTTTTGTCAATTCCAGTATATTTCAGCAGTAAGAGTGGTAAAAACCCAGGAGCCACCTTCTGTTTGTAACTTAGGACATCAAGGAATGCTCTCTGATAAATTTGCACGCGTTTGCTTAGTAAGGATGAGAACAGCCTTACTAGCAATACAAATTGACCAGAGTCAATCATGGAGGAAATCACGCTTCCAGCAAGTTTAAAATATTTCTCATCCCCAAAAGCACTCTCAGTCCAGGTTAAAACGTGCCCAGAAATTGCAGTGTCTATACAATATCTCCATATGCCAACATTAGTGAAGGAAAGCACTAGAGACAGCCACATTTCACTTCTGAGGAAATCCCAACCTAATTCCTCAATGCCTTCTGGTATGGGCAAAGCATCTAAATTCTGAAGCAAGCTCAGTACAACATCTGGAATATTGGTGAAGTTTCCGAAGACCTCTGGATGGCCTAGGAGTAAATGGCTGAAGTGGAAAAAATGCAACATATTAGATAGATCCACGGAGTGCCCTTGATTCCACGATAAAACTGGATGGTCAGCTTCAGAGCCTATACAAGGAATATCCCAACAAAGGTTGAAAACATATCTTTCAACAATTTGATCCTCCACTGCATTGGCTTTTTTGCCTCTCCAAAATCCAAGAATCAGTGAGAAAGTACAGTATATGTCCTTCCAATTCAAAGTTAATTTCTCAATCGTCAAATCATCCACACTGAGTGAAGCAGAAGACTCAGAAACATCAATTAGTTGTCCAATCAAGCTACCAAGAAAAACCTCATCTCCCGCCAATCCACCAGCAATGCTTTTTAAGGCAGTTGATGACCAAGATGACATGTTATCATTAACTTTATTTAGCAATGATGAGCTAGACAATGGTGCTTCCCTCAACTTAGACCGCACATCTACAAGCAATGATGTAGGACAAGTCTGTTGGTGAAATATCATATGGCGAAGAACTAAGATCAACCTTGAAACCACCAAAGCCCAACATGTTAACAGTGAGCTGTTCAAATCCAAGACCGGGTTAGCAACTTCTTTGAGGGTTGAAAAGATTAAGTTTGCCATCACTCCCTTTTCTTCTGCACAGGACAAATGGAAGGCCATAAGAACCACCTCAATGTGAAACAATGAAGGAAGAGTACCAACGAGTTCATTGATACTTGGGCAGTTTACACAAACAGATTTCGCCTTCTCAACAACAAAAGCAACATAGCCTCTAAAAATCTTGGTTCTCAACTGACTGCCAACAGAACCAACCCTACTGAATAACGCGTGAGCAAGCAGGGTGAGGGTCCTATCATTGTAACTAAAAGCACCATTTTCAACAATAAGGATCTTTTCCACAAGGTAGTCTTCGAGTGAATCACTCAAAGCATGGTTTGTGAGAAGGTTGTGCAGAAGATCAAAGGATAGTTCATGGATGATCCCAACCTTCCCATCTTCATGTGAAGGGATACAAGCATCAGACATATTATCTTCAGACCAACAGCCATGAGAATCGAGTAGGGAAAGCAAAATATCAATGTCTGTATTACTGAGTTTGCTGCAAGCATCAACAAAAAGAGAAGGATGCCATTCAGTAGAGAAGATGCATGTTTTAAGAAAATTCAGAAGTTCTATGGCAGACTGAATTGGCATATTCTGATTGCTGGAATTAGAAACTAAAGCAGCAGCAGGTGGTTGTTCGCATCCATCTATAGATCCAACAGAACGCGCTGTCTCGGAAAAAAGATCTCCAAAAAGAGCCTCATCCTCATGGCACACTGCATTTTCGATTTCGGATGGTCCAGCAACTTTTGCCAAACTAGAATGGGACCTTTCCATTTTTTGCCTTAATTTCAATCCTTCAGAATGAAGGAAGAAAGCAAGTTGCATCAAATTTTCAACCCATTGGCTTGATGCAGGAAATATCAATTTTGTAAGCTCTTCAAAAGTGTATCCCTTTAGCAAAGGAACAGACCCATGATGAACAAGGTATGAAAGAGAATTGTTTTCTGAGTCAGTAGAACTGCCAACAAGCTCTGCATCAAAGTCTTTCCGCTCAAAAGGAATCTGGTGCCTTTGCTTTTTCAGATCATTAATGAGTTTCAGAGTATAAACAACAAATCGGGGGAAGAAAGACAAAGGGGGCTTTGAATTTGGATCAGTTTTGTCATATATCCAAACAGAAGAATCCAAACTCTCTAGAATAGATGCTACAACACATGCTTGGATATTCTGAGCTACATTGCTATTACCAAAAATAACCTGAACATCATGAAGAAATTCTTCAGTAACCATTAAAACAATGCTCTCCAAACTTCCCTCGATAGTAGCATAGGTACTCACAAACTCGAGCTTAACTCTAAACAAATTAGACAAAGTATCAGTAAATGAGGCAACTGCCCTCATCAATGAGGCGTCATATTCAACATACGGAACATCTGTCGTGAGACTTCCAAGTATCTTCAACATTCTCAAAATGAATGATAGCCTCCTTCGAAAATTTTGGCCCAGTTCCCGCTCATCAAATACATCTTGTACTTTGGCTAGTTTATTGCAAAGCAAGATCAGGCGAGGAGTGCATTTCCCATGGACAACTGCCCAGTGCTGGGATAGAAAGACAAAAGTGTTGAGATATTGAAAATAGGTCTGCTCGCTGAATCCAGATTCTTGCCTGTCATGTGGCATGTGTTTAGAAGCTAATGTCTTCAGAAGCCAATCCATTGATTTTTCTTCCATTGAGCACGGGAAGCCTTTTATGAATCCGTAAAAAAAATGAAAAGAAAATCAGCACATGGTTAGGTTAGCAGGAAAACTACGACGAGGCAATGATGGGGTGATTATTGGGTATTAATATTATACCTTCTAAACGGCATTTTTTGTAGTCATCCACATAATCACCACAACAATCATCGACCATTGGCAGCAAATCTACTAGGGCACTTGCAGTTGTAGGTTGTAGTATGTCCACTACCATATTTACTCCATCAACCAAAGCTATCTCTAAAAGATGTATCATATTGGTCTGAAAGGATCAAGAAGAATTAGTGTCACAAAATAAGAAAAAACAAAAAAATAACCACCCTACCAAAAAAGTACACAAACCAAGACACTAAGTTCTAACACAGAATAATATAAATTTAAGCTATACCCACCAGACTTTTTATTTGTTCTACAAATGGATTCTCCATCCTTACTCAGGTATAGAAATCAGAGAAAACCTATTACCGCACAGTACCATACATCAACTATGCATAAAGCAAGATAAATAAAATCAGACCCAAAAATCAATTTGATATTTCTGAGAATCATGGTCAAATGTAGCCTTGGTTGCAGTTTGAAAATTTTGGCAGCAACACCAAGGTATTTGAAGTCTTCAGGGCCGCAATCAAGGCTATACTTGACCATGATTCTCAGAAATATCAACAATCATGATGCAAGCGCTGCTGCAAACACAATTAAAACATTGATCATGAAACCCTTGTGGGTGTAACGAATGATTATCGATCAAACAGAAAACAAACAACTCCAGAGAAAGGTTAATGAAAAAGAGCTGAATTAAACTTTCTTTAGAACCCCTTACCTTTTTATTAGTAGTCTTTTTCGGCATACATATAAAGAAATAAATAAATTATCTATTAACTTGGATATTATTTAGCATTTCCTTCTTTATTTCAACAAAATAAATACTCAAAATTCAATAAACTGGGCACACTACTCTCCAACGCACCCTTGTAGAGAAGCAGTCCCTACGATTTTTAAGTTAATAACTGTATTGGGTATCGTGTTGATTCCCACCTCCCAATTATGATTATGCAAATAAGCTACGATACTCGTACGATGATCGGGATTTTAAAAAAACAAGTTAGTGAAATGTCGACTGTGACAAGGTGTTTAAAGTCTACTACCACAATTGAAGCTCATTTGACTAGATTGTCAAGATGCGGCCGCGGCTACAATTTAAAACCTTGGCAATGAGTTCCTAACGAACCTAATGATTGATCATCAATCAAACAGAATACAACAGAAAATTCCAGCGAACAAATAAAGAAAAAGGAAAACTATTCTTTTTCGGCATACGTGTAAAGAAATAAAATTATTTATTAACTAGAATATTATTTAGCATTTCATTTTTTATTTCAAAAAAATAAATGCTCAAAATTCAAAAACCGGGCAAGTGACTCTCCAACGCACCCTTGTGGAGAAGCAATCCCTACGATTTTTAACTTAATAACTGTATTGGGTATCATATCGATCCCCCCTCCCAATTATGATTATGCAAATACGACGAGCAGGATTATCAAAAAAACAAGTTCGTAAAATGTCGACTGCGACAACAAGGTGTTTGAAGTCTACTACCGCAATTGAAGCTCATTTGACCTAGATTATCAAGATGCAGCAACGGCTACAATTTAAAACCTTGGCAATCAGTTCCTAACTATGAAGCACGGATACAGACACAGACACCGGATACGACATGGACACTGACACGCTGATACAGCTAATAATTTGAAAAAATCACATAATTCAGTGCAATTACAAGTGTCGGTGTCGTGTCGGACACGACACGTGTCCGACACCGGGACACGCCTAATCCGAGGAGTGTCCGTGCTTCATAGGTTCCTAATGATTGACCATCAATCAAAAAAAGAGCAGGATTTAAAAAAAAAAAAATTGAAAAGAAAAAAAAAACAAGAATGTTTGTGAAATGTTGGCGGGGACACTGATGTGTTTGAAATCTAGTGCCGCAATTGAAGCCCATTTGACCTAAATTTTCAAGATGCAGCCACGGCCACAATTTAAAACCTCGGCTATGAGTTCCTAACGGACCTAATGATTAATCATCAACCAAACAGAAAACGACAGAAAATCCAGCGAATAATAAAGAAAAAGGAATAAACTAGACATCATTTAATCATACTTAAAATTCAATAAAACCATGCACACTACTCTCCATCAAATTTTCAAATTACAGAACTTCAAAACTATCGTAAGCATACCTGAATTCCTAGATCATCATCATCAAATCCAGATTTCTCCAAATAACACAAAGCAAATTCTATAGACCGCTGCACAATCGCAACAAGTACTCCTTCCGCTTGCTCCACTATTCACACAAAAAACCAAAATAAACACCAAAAGAAGTTACTACAAATATAAAATCATTTCCAAACTATGAAGCATGCACAATGACACCGGACACCTCGACACGGACAAAAATTTGAAAAATGAATTCATTTAAGTAATCACGTGTGTCAGTGTCAGAACACACCGGACACACCTTCCATCAGAAGTTTCGGTGCTACAGAGTTTCCACACATCGAAAAAATAAAAAACAACAAAAAATTTATACTCATCAACAATTTGCAAGTTCAACAGCAATGATCATACACAAACAAGCTAAATCACGCAAAAGCAGAAAAACGCGAACACACATAAATTCATTTCCAAACACTATAAGCAACAAAAATAATGTTCATCATCATCGATCAACAACATGCAAGGATCACACGAACAAGCTAAATCGTGCAATGGCAACAAAACGCAACAAAGTTGAAATTAACACAAAAAAAAAATTACTCATGGAATCAACAAATTACAGCTTCATTTCAACAACGATGATCACACGAACAAGCTAAGCTAAATCATGCAACAAAAACAAATCAACAAGTTCAATGAAACGAAAACAAGTACCTGATAAAGATCTCGAAGAAGAAGCAATAGCTAACGCGAGAGAAGAAATCGCGTGAATCTGAGAATCAGTCCATGACTGAAGACGCAAAGTATCATCATCGCCACCGGAAGATTCGAGTCCACGGCGGAGAAGGCAGTAGAAGGCATCGAGACCTGACCTAACAGCATCATCGGAACGGAGTTTGTGAAGAAACTCGCCGGAGGGATTGGAAATTGCGTCCGCGACGGCGATGAGGTTGGCTTCCGCCATGGCGATGCAAATCGGAGACTCGAGAGAGTGTTATCAGTGTTGCATTGAGAAGAAGAGAGAGGGGTTTATGGTAATTTTGTAGAGTGTTGAAAACGGTTATGGTGGAAGACGATGATTGAAAGAAATCGAAAGAAGTGTTTAGAAATGAGAGAGAGAGAGAGAGGTTTATTACAAGTATTAGTCTTGAAAGTGTTTTACTTAAGGACGAAGGAGATTTGTGCTTGTCTTTGTCCAAAAGAAAAACAAAATGCTAGTTTACTATATCATTCATTTTTGTTTATTACACCTCTAACTTATCTGGTTACACCTTAATGATATTTAAAATTTATCATAATATCGAATAAATTTTCAACCGCTTTCTATTTTTCGATCTAACAGATTACTTTTCTCTCGCAAATATTGATTGAAGATAATGAAGATTGATGAAAGGTTTAAGATTGAAGCGGAAAGTCATCGCTTGATATTCTATTTATTGTATAATAGCAGGTTTGGTTGTGCGGTGGAAATGAGAAACGAGCGTATGCTGTGAAATTCGCTCCAATTTATTAAAGTTACTATTATAAGTTTTGGCGGCAATGCGGTTCGCACTGTGTTTTTTTTTTTCTTTTCTTGTTTGGGTATATAAATTCGCTGCAATTTATAAAAACTACCATAAACGCTAGCAGGCCCACATTGAGTAATTGAACTTTTGAATTATAATATGTGTTTTCGCTTTTTTTCCCTTTTGAATTATAAACGCTAGCAGGCACGCATTTTTGTTTTTAAAAAAAATAAGCGTGCGTGAATTAAACTCGTGTGCATGAATTTTGTACATTCAATCATCGTAAGTGAAGTTTGTTCCAGATACGTAATCTGCACTTAAATTACAATTTCATTAAAATAACATTTTTCTAATTCACGTATATCGAAAATTGAATAGAAACACATATATGTCATTGTTGCTTTATTTTGCGGGGTGTGGCGGAAGGGAACCACCAAAACTAAAATTGAATCTTATAAGTGAAGAAAAATAGGACGAGTAGATGTTTCTCTAATTGAACTGCAACATACGTGAATTGGATTCATCTTTTTTAATTATCTTAGACTTAGAAAAATTAAACCTAATGATATCGGGGAAAAAGATCTACCAAAAAAAATTGGGAAAAAACAATTGGACGCAAAAGAGAAAAATTAAGAAAATGATTTGAATTCGAAAATGAGAAGAAGAGTGTGACAAAGGAAGAGAAAAACTTGACAGTGTTTAAAGTTAGAGAAATGTCGACGAGGACAGTAATGTGTTTAAAGTGTAGTGCCGCAATTGAAACTCATTTGACCTAGATTTTCAAGATGCAGCCACACCCACTATTTAAAACTTTTGCAATGAGTTTCTAACGGATCTAATGATCAATTATCAATCAAACAGAAAACGACAGAAAATTCCAACAAACAAGAAAAAAGGAATAACCTAGACATCATATAAATATTTTTTCCGCCATAGCGATGCAAAACGGAGAGCCGAGAGTGATATCAGTGTGATTGTTGTGAATGTGGCATTAAGGAAAAGAGAAAGGGTTTTATGATCATTTTGTATAGAGTGCTAAAGAAGGTTTGGAGAGACGAGGAGAGAGGTTTATTATGGTATTTGTAACGCCTCCGCTTCGTGGGCATGTAACGCTCGAGGCTGATGAGGGTGGAGAGTGGTCCGGCTCATGACAGCTTCTAAGCAAAACTGAATCACATCGGAATGATAGGGATCCTAAAGTCGTGCCGGTATGGGACTGCATGGTTGAAGGAAGATTTATAAGAATTGTTTGGTATTACCTATATCAACAAGATGCATCTTATTTTTGGTTGCCCAAACCATAAGAACTCCACAGTTAAGCGTGCTTGACTTTGAGCAATTTTGGGATGGATGACTTTCTGGAAAGTTTTCCGAAAAAACGTGCGAGTGAGGACAAAACACACTGAAAACACTCGTGTTGGTCTGTGAGGACAATTGGCAATCCTTAAAGCAGTATAATATGTTACAATATTAGTCGTGAAAGTTTGCTTGAGGATGAAGAAGAGTTGTGCTTGTCTTTGTCCAAAAGGAAAGCAAAATGCTAGATTTCTACTTCTAATATCTTTCATTTTTGCTTGTTACACGGCAAAATTATCTCGTTACACCTAAAAGATATTTAAAATTTATTTTAATACCGAAACTATCATTCGTAAAAGATATTTAAAATTTATTTTAATATCGAAACTATCATTTCTCGTATAAATTTTGTAGACTCCTTTCTATTTCCCTCGATCTAACTATTTACTTCTCTCTCACAAATATCTGTTAAAGGATATTTTACAAATCGCTTTCTATTTCTCTTAGTATAACAGTTTACTTCTCTCCTGCAAATATTTGTTAAAGATGATTAAGTTTGATGAAAGGTTTAAGATTGAAGCGGAAAGTCTCGCTTAACATTCTATTGTATAATTGCAGCTTTGGTTGTGTGGTGGAAATGAGAAACGCGCGTCTACTCCGTAATTCACTGCAATTTATGAAATTTATCATTCTAAGTTTTGGCGGCAACACGATTTTGCACTATTTTTTTTTTCTTTTTTGGGTATATAAATTCAGTGCAATTTATAAAAACTACCATGAACGCTAAAGCAGGCATACAATGATCAATTGAACTTTTGATTTATATTATGTGTAACTTTGTCTTCTTTCTCTGATGAAGTTGGGAACCCTTTTTCTTCTTTCTCTTTAACCTGGCGCTGCAACTTTGTCTTTCACTCGTGTACCTTTCTATTTTGTTATACAATGCAACAACTTTGTGGTTGCAAATTAGATATTTGAACTCCCTTTAGTAATATCACGTTATATATTTTAAATGGGTCAATAAAGTACTAATAAGCCTTTAAATATTATTTTATTTTTTGAGTTCAATGGACCCCTAATTTTATTTTATTTTTGCTATTAATTTTCTTACCCTATGGCCTTCTAATACATCCTATTTTTTTTTTTTACAAGAATGCCTTGAGGGATTTTCGGATTATAGAATCTGAACTGAGTTTTCACTCTATTTTTGTATGGAAAATGAGTTTTTCACCTATTCGGATTATACAATCCAAAACCCCCATTATAACATGGTGCATTTCTTGTTTTTTTTTTCTTCAGATTATAAAATCTGAACACTCCATATACACCCTTCTTGTGGCAAGAATTCAGGGAAAATTGGTGCAAATAATATAATCTGATATTTATCACCACAAAGACCGAGTCTTTTTGAGAAAGAGATAATCATTTTAAGAACTATATTAATCATCATAACCATCCTCCTTGTGTTTTAGGTCATTGTTCAATGTTCCCGTTGAGCCTCAGTCAAAAATCTGATTTTTAGGCTAATTGATGAGATTGCTTTGAAACTTGATCAGAAAATCAGAAGAAAAAAAAATCAAGGAGCATGATTTCCATAGAAGGAACTTCTTACAAGATTCTACCTTTCAAAATCCAAAATTTCATTGTCTAGACCTATTTTTTTTCATTGTTTAAATATTGAATATTCTCAGAAAAATTCGAAAAAAAATCTGCATTTGATTTACTTGATTTTTTTATAGACGAACCAATTTTTGGTTTTTAGTATTTATTTTGTGGTATTTTTTTATATTTTTATGATTTTATTTGACATGTTTAATTATTTTTTGTACTTTGTTTTTTGGTTGTTTTTAAAAGCAAAGTTCAAAATTGATAAAATGGAGGAGATTCTAATTGGTTCTTATAGGGTTTGCATATTCTGGATATTATAATCGAAAAATCACTAAAAAAACGTTTGGAATATATAATGCAAACCAAGGGTATTTTCGTAAAAAAAAATAGGACGCATGAGAAAATCGTATGGTGAGAAAAATAATAGCCAATTTTTATTATTTTTTTATACTTTGGGTCCCAAGTTGAACTTGGTTTTTGGAGATAGGACGGTGGCCCTCTTCGCCTCGCCTCATATACCACTATAGAAAAAGGAAATTGTTTTTATCAGTCATCCTCTCTCATATACGACTCTGGAAAAACGAAATTGTTTTTGAGTTCATGAAGTAAACCGGTGTTTCAAACACAATTACTAACTGAACTGCACTTAAACCGAATTCGAACTACATGAACTGAACCACATGAACGGCTGCTCTCAGTTATTTTCAAAACAGTTCAATTTCAAGAAAAAGAAAGAAAAAAACTCAACTCTCTCAAATAGTCAAATCTCGTCATTTTCAATAATCTAAAATTTCAATAAACACTATTGAAGTTACCAGCTTATGCAGTATATTTTTATTACAATTGTAAACCAGCACCAGCTTTCTAAAAGGAAAAAAATTGTAAACCTTGAACCATTGATCATAATATTAAGTTAAACAACAATTTGGTTGATCAATTGTTTAGGTTCATGTTGGATGTTTTGCCTTGCCAAAAGCTAATTTACTTTTCCTACTCAAAATCCATGATTGTTGTGACAGGATGATACAGTTGAATTGTTCCATGTAAAAATATATTCAGTACAGAGGTTCATTAACTATAGTTTTGCTTGTAACAATAATGAGTCCCTTTCTTAATCTTTAGTTTGATTATTTACAAAATTCACAACTTACATGGCATTAACAGTTTTGTTTACGGTGAATCATGGTGCACCGAAGCAATTAAACCGTTGACTTTGAACTTCAATTCAATTTTCCTGAACTACTATATTTCTGGTTCAGTCCAGTTGTTGTCGAGAACTCATCGATTGAATTCGAACATTTTTCCAAATGGGTTAAATAAGCTCCCTTCTTTTCTAGGGCTACTTGTAGTGACTATTGAGTCACTTTCTTGTCTAAGAACGAAAACATTAGTTATTCGTCCTGCAACATTCAAAGATTGACATTATATGTAAAGAATGTATGCTTAAACACACTCAATGTTTAAAACAAATGTGCATCACGAAAGTGATTCAGTCATGAAAACGAAACATTCTATTAGATTATAAACTAGAACAGCAATACTAGATATAAACATGCAGGTTCGGCATTATAGAGAATTGGCTATATTATAATTGATAGCAGATTACAAATTACAAACATAGTATATATACAACCATGTAATAATAATGAAATAATGAGGAATTAAAGTTGACGTTGTTGACTTATTCTAAGCTACAACTATAACATAATGACACAATGAATTGAAATGAATATTTGCAATCTGATGCAATAAACTACTGATATGAAAATTGATGTGTTGACTTTGAAATTGATGCATCTAGAAACAGCTGTACATTAATGTCTAACACGCCCCCGCAAGGTTGGAGTGCCGTCAGAAACTCCAATCTTGTTTCGTAGATAATGATGTCGACCTTTTGAGAGAGGTTTTGTGAGACAATCTGCTAATTGATCAGTAGTGCTGACATGCTGAATTTTGAGTTTCCCTTGTTGGACTAGATCACGGACAAAATGAATGTCAATGGAGATGTGTTTCATGCGAGTGTGATATACCGGATTTTGAGTAAGATATGTGGCACTGAGATTGTCACAAAGGATAATTGGTGTTGAGGAAGATGATACTCCTAATTCATTGAGAAGGGAGTTTATCCAAGATATTTCAGCTGCAGTGTTGGCTAATGCTCTATACTCTGCTTCTGTAGAGGATCTTGCTACTGCTCTTTGTTTGGATGATTTCCAGGAGATGAGATTAGATCCAAAGTAGACAAGATGAGCAGATGTTGAGGTGTAATCATCCTTATTTCCGGCCCAATCAGCATCACTGTATGCTATGAGTGAAGACGTGGCTGGTTTCTGAAGAAGGAGACCATGAAAAATAGTTCCTTTGAGATAGCGAAGAATTCTCTTTAGTGTTGTAAGATGAGTAGTTGTTGGTTTTTGCATAAACTGAGCAAGTTTATTGACAGGGAAAGCAATGTCAGGCCGTGTCATGGACAAATATTGGAGGCTGCCTATGGTACTACGATAAAAGGTAGCATCAGTATTTGGCGAACTATCATCTTTTGTTAGGGCAATGGAAGTGGAGAGTGGAGTGAGTACAGCCTTGGCATCTGTCATTTTTGTCCTTTCAAGAAGATCAGCTATATACTTATGTTGGGAAAGGAATAGGCATGTGGAGGTTGGAATGACTTCAACACCAAGGAAGTAGTGCAATGAACCTAGATCTTTGATGGAGAAGGAAGAAGCAAGTTTGCTGATACACTCATTCACTTTAGCAGTGGAATTCCCTGTGATAATTATATCATCTACGTACACTAATGTGTATAGTACCATGCCTTGTTTACGAAAGACAAACAGAGATGAATCAGATTTGGAATTAGCAAACCCATAGTCACAAAGAAACTTACTTAGAGTTTGATACCATGCCCGTGGTGCTTCTTTGAGGCCGTATATTGACTTTCTAAGGCAACAAACATGGTGAGGCTTATCTGGATGGATAAAACTGGAGGTTGTTGCATGTAAACTTCTTCAGTTAGAGAACCATGTAAGAAAGCATTGTTTACGTCTAGTTGACGTAATGGCCAATTGTGTTGTAGGGCTAAGGAAACGACCAACCGTACTGTGATGGGCTTAACCACTGGGCTGAATGTTTGTGTGTAGTCAAGTCCAGGTCGTTGGTGGAAGCCTTTCGCCACTAATCTGGCTTTGTATCTCTCAATATCACCATTTGCTTTCCTTTTGACTCGATAAACCCATTTGCACCCAATGAGATTTTTATTAGATGGTCGAGGTACCAGATCCCATGTTTGTTGTTGGATTAAAGCATTAAACTCATTGCTCATAGCATCTCTCCATTCACTTGTTTTAATTTCCTGGGTCAGACATGTTGGCTCAATTGTGATAGGAAGAGGATGCTTGGTGGTGAGAAGATACTTAGGATTCGGTTTATGAATGTTGTTCATTGCTCTTGTCACTGGGCGAAGAGGCACAGGTTGTACTGATGCAGGAGAGTCCATCTGTAATGGTGAGTCTATGGAGGTTCGGGGGGAAGATTGATTTGTCGAGGATGTAGATGAGGTAGGTGTATGTGGAAGATTTGAAGTTACAGGGGGAGTGATTATGGATGTGGTAGAATTTTGAGGAATGGTTGGTGGAGGATTATGAGGAGGGATAGTGGGGTGAAGTTGTGAAAATATTAGTGGATGGCGAGACATGGAGATGTTTTGATTGTTAGTGGATAATGGTGGAGATGGATTTGTAGAGTCACATACGGTTGAGGTGAACGGGGAAATTGACTCGTGGAAGACAACATGTCTTGAAAGGTAAAGTTTTTTGGTGGGAATGTGATAACATTGATAGGCATGATGCTGATTAGAAGGACCTAGAAATACACAAGGCATACTTCTATTCGATAGCTTATGTTTAGAGTAAGGACGTAACCAAGGATAACAAAGACTCCCAAAAACACGAAGATTGAGATAATTGGGTTTGGAACCAAAAAGGATTTCATGAGGACATTTGTTGTGACATTGAGGAGTGGGCATGATTAATTAGGTGAACTGCCATTTGAAAAGCATAACACCAGAATGTTTGAGGTACAGAAGAGTGAGAGAGAAGTGTGAGAGCAGTTTCTACTATATGGCGGTGTTTGCGTTCAGCAATGCCAATGTGTTCAGGAGTATAAGGTGGGCTAATGTAATGGGATATTCCATGTGTATTGAAATATGGCTTGAGTTTAAAGTATTCAGTTCCACCATCAGTGTAAATAGATTTGACTTTGTGGGAGAAAAAGTTTTCAATTTTAGAATGAAATTGAGGAAATATGATAGCTACATCAGTTTTGTTTTTAAGTGGATAAATCCACGTGTAGCGAGTGAAATGGTCAACAAAGACAAGATAATACCTGTAACCATTAATGGACGTTATAGGGGATGGTCCCCAAACATCAGAGAAAATGAGTTCAAATGGAGAGAAAGTTTGTATTGAAGATATAGAAAAAGGAAGTTTATGACTTTTATTAATAGAGCAGGAATTACAATGCAAAGATTTCTTGTTAAAATTCCTAGACAGGCCACAATTTGACAACATTTGTGTAAGGACTCTAGGGGATGGATGACCAAATCTAGCATGCCAGAGGGATACAGTTGAAGTGACAGTTGATAAGGCAGTAGGTGATGAGAAATTTGGGTTGTAGATGTATAGATCACCATTACTTGGACCTCGCATCAATACCGCCCCCGTTACCTGATCCTTCACACACAAAAAAAAAGAAGAATGAAATTCAACATAAACATTGTTAGATTTGCAAAACTTAGAGATAGAAATTAGATTGTGTTTTGCATGAGGAACACAGAGAATATTTTTGAGATTGAAAATAGTATTTTGTGTGGGGAGTGTGGTAGAGCCAACATGAGAAATTTTTAAACCTGTACCATCACCAATTTGAACTTCCTCGGGACCATCATATTCTGAATGGATGTGCATATTGTTCAGGCTGTTGGCAACATGATGGCTAGCTCCAGTGTCAAACACCCAGTTAGGAGTGGTGGAGGAAGCAGATGCATACTGAGCTGTTGGAGGATTGCTGAATTTAGAAATTTCTGGGCAGTAACGTGCAATGTGTCCTATAGCTGAACAATATTAGCAACGTGGAGGTGGTCTATTTCCACGAGGGTTGAAGCCTCGAGACTTGCGTGACTGGCCATAACCACGACCATGATTGGAACCTCTTGTGTGGAGGGAGGAGTTACCACGACCATATGCTGGTGATGGTAATATACCATCATTCTTTGAGTTTCTTTGAGCAAAGTTTGCTGTTGGAACCTGGATTTCCACTTGAGATTCACGACGAATATATTCATCATGAGCTAGTAGGTGACTATGAAGCTCTTCAAAGGTGAAGGGACGCTCACGAGTCCGGATTGAGGCAGCAATATCACGATATTCCGAACCAAGACCATTGAGCACATAGAGGGTGAGATCATCATCAGAAATTTTTCTGTCAATGATAGTTAACTCATCAGCGAGACTTTTGACAGAAAAGAGATAATCAGTGATGGATTTTTCACCTTTGGTACAATGCTGAATTTGATTTTTGATTGACATTACATGAGATCGAGAGGTGTTTGCATATTGGGCTTCAATGGCATCCCACAAGGTTTTAGCAGTGTCATAGGAGGCAAATGATATACTGTCTGCTTCTGTCATAGAGGAGATAAGAAGATTGATGATGAGTTGATCAATAGTGAACCAATTTGTGTATTGTGGATTTGGGGTTGAGACACCAGCAGTAACAATGGTGGGACTTTGAGAAGGTGTGGTTCCATCAATATGGCCAATGACTTGGATACCAGAGAGAAGAGAGGTAGCCTGACGTTTCCAGGCACGATGACTGGCTCGAGAAAGCTTAAGAGTGATGGAAGCATGAATAAGAAGACTTGTTTTTGTTGGGTTTGTGGTGGCTGCCATAGTGAAGGAGGTATGGATCGTGAGATGCTGTTAGGCTAAGGCTAAGTCTGATACCATATAGAGAATTGGCTATATTATAATTGATAGCAGATTACAAATTACAAACATAGTATATATACAACCATGTAATAATAATGAAATAATGAGGAATTAAAGTTGACGTTGTTGACTTATTCTAAGCTACAACTATAACATAATGACACAATGAATTGAAATGAATATTTGCAATCTGATGCAATAAACTACTGATATGAAAATTGATGTGTTGACTTTGAAATTGATGCATCTAGAAACAGCTGTACATTAATGTCTAACAGGCATATATAAACGAAATTAAATTCATTCCTAATATGACATACATCCCTGTGAAAGAAAGACAACTCATGCTTGACCATCTAAGATTATGTGATTGGCAGAGTCGGTCCAATCCTAATATGGCATCCATCCCTTTTAAAGGAAGATAAATCAAATCAACACGAAAAAAAGGCCGCTTTGACAAATTAAGACGAAGATAGAGTACTGATGGGATAAAACCGCAAGTGTACGGTTCTATCGAAGTAGTAAAAATAGAGTATCGTTCCGACAGGGAGTTATGAATTGAAGTAACTTTTAATAATGATTAGATGAAAGAGTTTTAGATAAAAAGTTGGATTTTAAAAGAAAATAAAAGAAAAGATAAAAGCCTTGGGATTATTGGTTCATTTAATTGACAAGTCCTTCACAAACCAAACTATTAAACTTATAACCTTATGTTAGACCTAACTTCTAAAGACAGTTTCTCTTTTGTTCCTCTAGCAAAGTCTATTTCGCTGACTTGATTACTATTAGATTTTGGTCCTAAGTTGCAACCAAGCCTATTTCGCCGACTTGATCACAATGTAGAAACCTTGAAGTTCGAAACTATATGTCTCAAAGATTGTAAAGACTATTTCGCTGCCTTTACAATCTTTGGCTAAATTCACTTGTTCGAATATCAAAACTCCACTTTCGTTTTATGAATTGATATTTGAGATGATGAATTAACAATTATCAAACCCTCCACTTTCGTTTCCACAGTTTGATAATGGTTAATTCATGTTAAAGCGGTGAATTTAGATTAGAAATTAGGGTTACATAAGATTAAGGTTTAAGAGCTTGGTTTGATTAGGATTATGTCATTTAGACTCATCCAACAATCCCAAGACAAGAGAAGTCTACTCACTAATGTTCATCGTAGACATGGAGAAGAAGAGAGAAAGCATAAAAGTAAATAACAAGAAAGTAAAGGAAAAGAAAAGAACTTTTATTAGAAAGACAATTGTCACATATTGAATTCCAAGAAAAGATGAATATTTGTGATGGCTATCTACTCTATTTATAGCATACATTCAACTTAAAATCTAAGCAATTACATTACTAGAATGTTCCACAAGAAACTGCGGGCTAAAATAGAGTAGCTTAAAATCTAAGCAAAAGTGACTCTGGAGGGTGGCACGGCCGTGCCAAGCTTCTGACTTTGGGGGAGACATATTTTTGTCTCCGAATCTTCGTATTTTCGTACTAAATCAGCTCCAAGTCCCTTTCTTTTGCTCCAAGACTCAATCCATCCAATATTCGTTCCTGAAATATAATAAAATGCAATTTGTAGTAAACTATTTCAAAAAGGAAATAATACTAATATAAACTAAACTTAAATCTAATTAAAACTAAACTAAATAACATATAAAAAAGGATAATAAATGACTCATCAAACTCCCCTACACTTGAATCTTTGCTTGTCCTCAAGCAAAAGGCATAGACATAGCAGAAACAAAAAGATTAATATATGACAATTCAAATAAAAGCTTATGTCTCTTTCGAGGTTTCATTTCAATGTACACTAATCACAACTTCAAGTATTCCTTGTGAACTTATTCAACCCAACAACAAGTCTTAAGTGAGTGTGTGTGTGTGTAGTCCAACCCTTTTCTTGCTCCTGTATAAGATAGATATTATGAGGAACATGTTCTAACCTTAACACTAAAGTGACCGAGAAAAATCCTTTCTTCATTTCATATAAGAGAGATGAGAATTAGTTTAGATAGATTTGACAATTTAGATACTTGGGGGTTTGTAGATGCCTAGGGGCTATCATTTCACATTGGAAGTCCGCGAGGGGGTATCCTTTCCTCCAAGTTTCCATGATCACCCTAAGTAGTGCTACAACTTATTCATCTTCACTTAGGAAGTTCCTCTTTTTAGAGGGTTTTATTTAAGCATAATTTATTTGAGAAGTCATCACCACATTTAGGAAGTCAGTCAGGGGGTGTCCTTTCCTCCACGTGTTGGTGATATTCTTCTGCCCCATTTTGATTTACACATTATAGCACATTAGAATTATTCCCACACAAACTTATACTACTTTTACTTTGAAGATTTTTAAGGGTCCAAGTTACCATTAAAGTTAGAATGTGTTCCTTAAAATACCTATTCATACACTTACTCAAGGATTGCAACTAGATGCTTTTCTCATTGGAGAATTTTCACAATAAAACTTGATGTGGGTATAGCAAGAACACTTACAACACAAGAAATCACTTTCATGTACAAGAAACGACCATTGAAGAGACAACAAAAATTTTATGTCATAATAAAACAATAAAAACAAACTGCTTATTCATGCCTTTTACAATAAAACAAAACAAAATAATAAAGTTCAAGGGAGTTTGGAAACACTACGACTAAAGACACTTTATTAGGCTCCCCCCACACTTAGGAGAAACATTGTCCTCAATGATTCAAAATAAGAAAAATAAAAGAAAGAGAAGAAGAAGATGATGAAGAAAGAAGAAAAGTAGAGAAGAGTAGAGGAAGAGGAGAGCTCACAATTTTATTGAAGTTCATAAGGTGGACCTTGGAGGTGAATGTGTTGCATCATGTATCGGAACATTTGATTGTTTTATTCATTTATTTTGATTGCCCCTTAGGACATCGTTTCTTAGCCCGATCATTTCAACACCTTGTCTTTGTTGCTCGGTGCATGTTCTTTGAACTTCGGTTTGCATCCATGCCCACCGTTCATCATTATAGTTTCCACCGGCTTCTTGTTAATGGTGCAAGTTTGCACCTACCTCCTCTTCATCACCATCATTGTGTACCTGTGGGTTAGTGCCAACATAAACCAAGTTTTCTACCACCTCCGGATTAGTAATATCTGAATTAGGTAGAATAATCAAGAAATTAGCATTATTGACGCTCCACTCATTTTGGTAATTGTTAGAAGGGTCGTGGATTCTAAAAAATACATGGTAGTGAAAGTTAAATTAAGAGTTTCCCTCAATCCTATTTATCCTTTCGTTCACATTTACCTCAAATTTTTTTAACAATGAAAGTGATGATTCCACCTACCATTATATCACTCTTATCATCTGGTTTCTTTTTAGTAATTGAAACAAGATAATCAAGCAAATAATAGCATATGTTAATAGGATGGTTATAAAGCAAAGTCCACAACATAAACAGCTCATCGATCCTTATCATTCCTACCTCTTTCATAGTCTATCCATAGCATTATTATCAGGGTATCTACAAGCATAAATAGATTGAGTGATAAGAGCTTTATACCTACTCCTTTGCTTGTCATTTGAAAATTGATGCCATGGTTCTTGACTATTGCTTTCTTTTTCTTTCCACCACTTCTAGAGCTTCCAATCTCCTTGCCTTTCATTTTTGATGCCATTGACCTAGTTGACTTGGTTTGGGTTTTAGGGAAGGTTAGGGTTTGGTAAGGTTGGTTTAGTGATGAGTTGGGGTTTAAGTGAGGCCAGCAAATGAGGAGCAGATCATTGAACACCAATGGGAGCAGCACCAAGCGTAAGGCTCGTCTGATACCTATGATATGGTTAGTGGCATTGTTTCCTACGCTAATGAACACTTGGGTCAGGAGGTGATAAGCCCTGAGCAATTGTATGTTGCCTTGCTCCATGTTAGAGAGCAGATAGCACCAGTATTGACCAAGAGGCGAGCTCGGAGGCCAAGGAGGCAACAACAGGAGCATGAGCAGAACCAGGAGTAATGTTATTTTTTCAGTTTTAGGAGTTGTCTATTATAGGCTTTGTTAGTTTCATTTTCAGACTTTGATGACTTTTGTTTGTATTTGGCTGACATTTTATATTTTAACTTATGTTGATACATTTTTAATTTATCATGGTAATTTTCGTTTATTTTGAATCAAATGTTCATAATTTATTATTGTTGCTGATGTAAAAATATTCAAACAGGTTGTGTTATGTGTTTAAAACACATAACAGATCCAGAAAATGAAGTTTCTACCAAAACAAAGGTATCAGGACGCATCAGTAGATAAATTCCGATGAAATAGGAAATCGGCGACAGTTAACTACGATGATATTGAAATCGGTGGTGGTTAACTACCGAGGAGCATTTTGATCTTTTACTGGTGTGTGTTAGCCTTCTTTAGTGTGTCAACGACAATTTTCTCTTTTGTTATTTAAGAATAAAGATGGCCCAACCCATTTACTCCCACTAAAAAAAAAACGACCCAACCCATTATAAGAAACCCTAAATTTTCATATGACTACATTTCTTCTTGTTCTATCAGCCGCCTCCTTATTTCATCATTGTTAACCTCTTCTTTTTTTCAACAGGCGACTCCTTCTTCAGGGATGAATATGGTGAAACTTGTGCCTGCAAGAAATAACAAGGTTAGGAATTATATACCTGATGATCTTACCCAATCAATTTTGTCAAATTTATCCCTGAAATCTTTGAATCGTTTTAGATGTGTACGCAAATCATGGTCCACTTTGTTTGAGAACCCTTCTTTCATAAGCTTGCTCCGCAACAATTTCTTATTCAATAATCATGATTACTATGAGGATACATCTCTCCTCCTACATCAAATTGTGACTGATGATGAATTTGTGTTATATTCTCTTTCGGGTGAGAGGTTTGAGATTGGAACCAAGATAGATTGGCCAAATCCATTTGAGGAGAACAAACCTAATTTTGATATTTCAGGATCCTGTAGTATTAATGGGATTTTATGTCTGATTAATTACTCCGAACCCAATACAAGAGCTGTGTTGTGGAACCCAACCACTCAAGAATTTAAGGTTATTCCTACCAGCCCTTTTGAATTTGTCCCACATATGGATGTTGATATACTTCGACATGGTTTTGGCTATGATTGTGTTACAAATGACTATAAGATAATTCGACAAGTGATGTGTTATCATAAAATCGACATTGATGTATATTTATTAGAAGATATAGACAACGACCATTTTTGGGAGATATATAGCCTACGGAGTAACTCATGGAGAAAACTTGAATATGATATCCCAATCAATCACAAAGAAAGCGGAGTGTGTCTAGATGGAATGGTTCACTGGTGGAATCAAAGTGATGATATTGGCGATGAAGATGATGAAGATGATGACGATGATGAAGCATATCTTCTGTCATTTGACCTAAGAACGGAGGAATTCATAACAACACTCACACCATTAGAAGATGTTAGTTTTGATTCTGGATATGTTTTGAGTGACTTGATGGTTTTAAATGGGTCTATTGCTTTGATTTCAAATTATACAAATTTGGGTAGTTTTCAAATATATGTTTTGGGTGAGTTTGGTGTGAAGGAATCATGGTTTAAACTCTTCATTTTTCAACCACTATCTATCATTGTGTATCCTATTGGAGCAGGAAGGAAAGGGAATATATTCTTTACGAATGAAGATGGAAAACTAATATTTTTTAGTTTAAGCACGATGATTATTGAGGAGTTCAATTTTGTTAGAGGTAAATTTTCGGGTAAGACTATAACTTATAAAGAGAGTCTTCTTCCAATTGGAGAAATAAATGAGTAATGTAATTTCGTGTTTTTACCCAAGTGACATATGATTATGGTTGTTACTTTGTAATCAAATTAGTCTTTCATTTGTCTATGTCATAATTATTATGAAGTGCAAGACAAATCAAGAAACCATTTGATGTTAAAAGATTTTGCTTTATCAATTTCATTTTGATTATCTACTCTCTTCATATTTTTTTAGAATTGTTGTTTATTTCAATTGATTGAAAGCAATGCATAATATAACAAAATAAATATAGAATTTGAATGTAAAAATATTGTGCACAAGTATTTGAATAAAATGTCTGTTGAAATCTGAATACGGAAAATTGACACTAAACACAACATTGTTTAAGCGGGTCATTTACTTTAGTGAAAAAAATCCATAGAGATATGCCTATTTGGATTCTTTTTTTATGGTTTTTCTTTCTATTGTTTGAAATGAAACACCAAAATAGTTTGTATGGCCTTCTTCATGTTTTGTGTAATTTAGAGTGTATTTTTGTAAAATTATTATTGGTAAACTAGTATCACATTTGATAAAAGATCTAAACATGTGTCTTCAAATTTATACTTAAAGCATTTTAATTAAATTGATTCTAATTTTATAATGAAAATTTATATAATTTATTAAAGGTTTGTCATCCATTTTGAGGAGATTATTTTCCTCTAGTTCATTAGAATGATACATTGGTCTATTTGTCAAAAAAAAGATGATACATTGGTCTTGGAAGATTGTTTATTTCCACCTATATTGTTCTATTTTGAACCTAGAACCTTTTAAAGAATATATACTTTTTTGAATTAATAGTGTTTTACCCCTGCAATATAGGTCATTTCCGATTTACTCCTGTTGAGGCAAAATCCCTAATTAATTTTAAAGATAATAAACTTTAATGATTAAGGATTAAATGGACTTTGATTAATTCCTTGGTATTTAACTTGTGCTCTTGAGTGTTTTCACTAAGACAGGAACAAGGTCTGAATCATACCAAGATGCATAAAATCAAAGGACATTGAATCCATGAACTAATTCTGAAGTTCAGAAAGTTAGATCAGAATGTTGCTCAGAAGGTTGTTCAGAAGCAACCTAGTTCAGAAGGTTGTTCAGAAGCAACCAAGTTCAGAAGCAACCTAGTTCAGAAGGTTGTTCAGAAGCAACCAGTTCAGAAGCAACCAAGTTCAGAAGCAACCTAGTTCAGAAGGTTGTTCAGAAGCAACCAGTTCAGAAGCAACCAGTTCAGAAGCAACCCAGTTCAGAAGGTTGTTCAGAAGCAACCTAGTTCAGAAGGTTGTTCTTATACAAGCCAAGAATCTCAAGAACTGTGATCAAGGTCATGCAAGGCACATGTGACATGAATATATGTCCAGGAAAGTACATTTGCATGGATCAATCAAGCAATAAAGGCATATACAAGAGTTATGTCAAAGAAGGCATTCAATGTTCATTTAAGACTATGAACATTGATGTACTAGGAATATTTCACAAAGGAATATCATCCTAGATGTTATCATCACTGCTCTTCATTATTGTTTCACTATTAGGATTTGATTACATCAAATGATAGTCTTACAAATCATCCTAAGTGAAACAGATGGAACATTCTGATGATCAGAATGTTCAAGCTCAGCTCATGCTTACTTTATGAACAGTATAGTAGGTGAAAAGCAAAAAGCAAAAGCAAAGCAAATCTGTCATCTTCAACAAGAGATAGACACGTCTGAGAGTTGGTACTGAACAAGGACAACACAATCTCTCAAAGCATGGGCATGAAGATGCAGAATCCCACTAAATCCTCCTGCACCGGTTCCAAGACAAAATCTGGGAAAGGAACATTCTGATGTATGAAGAAAAGTCCATACATTGGTTATTGTCCAGAAATTCATATGAAAAGCATATGCATAGCCCAGAACTTCATGTGTTCATTCATACATGATGAACCCAGATGAAGAACGTGATGAACCCAGATGAAGATCATCATAAACACAACAACATTCTGATGTTCATCAGAGATCAGAATGTTTGCCCAGAATTTCAAGTTAAAGCTTGTGGGACCCAGGACACATGGCATAACACCATTGGACACCCTACAACGGCTATATGAGCCCAAAGACTCTATAAATAGAGGGCTTGGCCTTAGCAAAACTTGCACCATTGCAAAGCATACAAGAAAACAACTCTGATTTTGTTTGAAGCTTTTGCAAACTGAAATTGATCAATCTCTAAGTCTTTCATCAACTTAGTGCAAATCAATACTCTTGTTATCTGTAGGATAACCTCTTCTTCTTCTTCTTTCATTGTTTGTTTTACAAACACCCAACTTCCATACAAATTGTAACAAAGTCTCATCTAGCTTTTAGAGGTCCTAAAGTGTTAGGTTGAGCAAAGGTTGTAAAAGTCTAAGTGGTTAACTTAGCAAGAAGGTGCAAGCCTGCTGAGGCTTAGAGAATACAGGAGTGTAATTGTTCAGGTGAACAAGATTGTAAGGTGCAGGACTTGAGAGGTTATCTCAAGCATCTTAGTGGAAACTCTCACAGGATTGTGGGGAGTGGACTAGCCCACATTGGGTGAACCACTATAACTTTTTGTGTGTTCTTTCTTTCTTCTCTATACTCTTTTATTTACAGTATACACAACACACACTTACACTTATACTTTATTAAGCAATTTTGTTTATGAACTTCAGAACATTCTGAAGTCAGAAAGTTAACATAATTCCAAGTAAACAACTTGAGAATCACTTTTAAGTTTCAGGATAATTTTTAAAGGGTCACAATTCAAACCCCCCCTTCCTTGTGACTATTTTATCTACTTCAATTGGTATCAGAGCAAGGCTCTAAGGGTTTGAACACTTAAACAAGTGTTAGAGAAAAGATTCAGGAAGTATGTCTAAAGTCAAGTACATAGCTGAAGGAGGATCTTCAAATAGACCACCACTCTTTGATGGATCAAACTACTACTTCTGGAAAGGCAAGATGGAACTCTTTCTCAGATCTCAAGACAATGATATGTGGGCAGTCATCACAAATGGAGACTTTGTTCCAACAACCAAAGAAGGAGCTGTCAAAGCAAAAAGTGCATGGTCAACAGATGAAAAAGCTCAGGTATTACTAAACTCTAAAGCTAGACTCTTTCTATCATGTGCACTAACCATGGAAGAAAGTGAAAGAGTTGATGAATGTACAAATGCTAAAGAAGTATGGGATACTCTGAAAATACATCATGAGGGTACATCTCATGTCAAAGAAACTAGAATTGACATTGGAGTCAGAAAATTTGAAGTCTTTGAAATGAGTGAAAATGAAACCATTGATGAGATGTATGCAAGATTTACTACAATAGTAAATGAAATGAGATCTCTTGGAAAGGCATATTCCACTCATGATAGAATTAGAAAAATTCTGAGATGTCTTCCAAGTATGTGGAGACCTATGGTCACTGCAATCACTCAGGCCAAAGATTTAAAATCTATGAACCTGGAAGATCTCATTGGTTCACTAAGAGCTCATGAAGTTGTACTTCAAGGAGACAAACCAGTGAAGAAGGTAAGAACACTTGCCTTGAAAGCATCTCAGCAAACCCCATCAGTTGCTGATGAAGATGTGCAAGAACCACAAGAATTAGAAGAAGTTCATGAAGAAGAAGCTGAAGATGAACTTGCACTAATCTCTAAAAGAATTCAAAGGATGATGTTGAGAAGAAATCAGATCAGAAAGAAGTTTCCAAAGACCAACATCAGCATCAAAACTGAAGCTGACAAAAGTCAAGTCACTTGCTATGGATGCAACAAAACTGGACATTTCAAAAATGAATGTCCTGACATCAAAAAGGTTCAGAGAAAACCTCCCTTCAAGAAGAAAGCAATGATCACATGGGATGACATGGAAGAATCAGATTCTCAAGAAGATGCAGATACAGACATGGGACTGATGGCTCAGTCAGATGATGAGGAAGAGGTCTTGCCTCAGGGTGTAAGAACAAAACCATGGTACCTGGATAGTGGTTGTTCTAGGCACATGACAGGTGACAGGGATTGTTTTCTAACTTTTGAAAAGAAGGATGGAGGACTAGTGACATTTGGAAACAATGACAAAGGTAAAATCAGAGGTAAAGGTACTATAGGTAATCTTAACTCTGCTAGAATAGAAAATGTTCAGTATGTGGAAGGTTTAAAACATAATCTACTTAGCATAAGTCAATTGTGTGATAGTGGATTTGAAGTTATCTTTAAACCTAACATATGTGAAGTCAGACAAACCTCCTCTAACAAATTGTTTTTCTCTGGTTCAAGAAGAAAGAACTTATATGTTTTAGAACTAAATGATATGCCTGCTGAATCTTGTTTTATGTCTCTTGAAAAAGACAAATGGATCTGGCACAAAAGGGCTGGTCATATAAGCATGAAAACCATTGCTAAACTTTCCCAACTTGATCTAGTTAGAGGTTTGCCTAAGATTAGCTTTGAAAAGGACAGAATCTGTGAAGCATGTGTTAAAGGTAAACAAGTAAAAAGTAGTTTTAAAACTATTGAGTTTATCTCAACTCAGAAACCTTTAGAGCTTCTTCACATTGATCTGTTTGGTCCTGTTCAAACTGCAAGTCTAACTGGCAAAAGATATGGATTTGTTATTGTTGATGATTTCTCCAGATTTACATGGGTGCTATTTTTAAAACATAAAGATGAATCTTTTGAAGCATTTCAAAACTTTTGCAAAAGAGTTCAAAATGAAAAAGGTTATAATATCATCACAGTTAGGAGTGATCATGGAGGAGAATTTGAAAATGCATCCTTCAAAACATTCTTTGATGAAAATGGTATTAAACATAATTTTTCTTGTGCAAGAACTCCACAACAAAATGGAGTTGTTGAAAGAAAAAATAGAACCTTGCAAGAAATGGCAAGAACAATGTTAAATGAATCAAATGTTGAAAATTACTTTTGGGCAGAAGCCATTAACACATCTTGTTACATTTTGAATAGAGTTTCTATAAGAAAGGTTCTTAACAAAACCCCATATGAACTCTGGAAAAATATTAAACCTAGCATATCTTACTTTCACATTTTTGGCTGCTATTGTTACATACTGAACAATAAAGAAAAATTGGGTAAGTTTGATCCTAAATCAGATAAAGCTATCTTTTTAGGATACTCTACAACTTCTAAAGGTTATAGAGTGTACAATCTAAAAACCCAGACAGTTGAAATTAGTATGCATATCATATTTGATGAATATGATGAACATTCTAAACCTAAAGAGAATGAAGACACTGAAGTACCAACACTTCAGAATGTTCCAGTTCAAAATACTGAGAACACAGTAGAGAAAGAAGATGATCAGAATGTTCAGGATCAATCTTTTCAAAGTCCACCTAGAAGCTGGAGAATGGTAGGGGATCATCCTACTGATCAAATCATTGGAAGCACAACTGACGGTGTAAGAACCAGATTGTCCTTTCAAGATAACAACATGGCAATGATTTCTCAAATGGAACCCAAGTCAATCAATGAAGCCATTATTGATGACTCTTGGATTAAGGCCATGAAGGAAAAACTTTCTCAGTTTGAAAGAAACAAAGTTTGGAACTTGGTTCCAAATAATCAAGATAAAACCATCATTGGAACAAGATGGGTTTTTAGAAACAAGCTTGATGAAGAAGGTAAAGTTGTCAGAAACAAAGCAAGGTTAGTTGCTCAAGGTTACAACCAACAAGAAGGTATTGACTATGATGAGACCTTTGCACCAGTTGCAAGGTTAGAAGCCATCAGAATTCTTCTTGCTTATGTTGCACATAAAAGCATTAAACTTTTTCAAATGGATGTGAAAAGTGCATTTTTAAATGGTTTTCTAAATGAAGAAGTTTATGTAAGTCAACCACCTGGATTCATAAACAAAGAAAAACCAAATCATGTTTTCAAATTAACAAAAGCTCTTTATGGTCTTAAACAAGCTCCTAGAGCTTGGTATGACAGACTTAGTACATTTTTAATTGAAAATGGTTTTTCAAGAGGAAAAATTGATACCACACTTTTTAGAAAAACACATAATACTGACTTGCTTATTGTTCAAGTATATGTGGATGACATCATTTTTGGTGCTACTAAAATAAAAATGTGTGAAGAATTTTCCAACCTTATGCAAAGTGAATTTGAGATGAGCATGATGGGTGAACTTGGTTTTTTCCTTGGTTTACAAATCAAACAACATTCAAATGGAATTTTCATAAGTCAAGAAAAGTATGTCAAAGACATTCTTAAGAAATATAAAATGAATGAGGCAAAAATCATGAGCACCCCTATGCACCCATCTTCAAGTTTAGATAAGGATGAGAGTGGAAAATCTATTTCTGAAAAAGAATATAGAGGCATGATAGGTTCTTTATTATATTTGACTGCTAGCAGACCTGATATAGTGTTTGCAGTAGGATTATGTGCTAGATTTCAAACATGTGCAAAAGAATCTCACTTATCTGCAGTTAAAAGAATCTTTAGATATCTAGTAGGTACTACTAATCTTGGCCTTTGGTATAGAAAAGGTTCTAGTTTTGATCTTGTAGCCTATTGTGATGCTGATTATGCTGGAGACAAAGTTGAGAGGAAGAGCACAAGTGGATCCTGTCAATTCTTAGGACAAGCATTGATTGGATGGTCTTGCAGAAAGCAAAACACTATTGCACTCTCCACAACTGAAGCTGAGTATGTATCTGCAGCTAGCTGCTGCTCTCAAATTTTATGGGTAAGAAATCAGCTGGAAGATTACTCTCTAAGGTACACAAGTGTTCCTATTTATTGTGACAATACAAGTGCAATTAATCTTTCTAAGAATCCTATTCAGCATTCTAGGTCTAAACATATTGAAATAAAACATCATTTCATTAGAGACCATGTTCAGAAAAAGAATATTGCATTAAGCTTTGTTGATACTGAAAATCAATTGGCTGACATTTTCACAAAACCCCTTGTTGAGGATAGATTCAATTTTCTTAAAGAAAAATTGTTAATCATGAAAAATCCCAATAAAGATTGATTACTGATCACTAAGGGCCTTAAACTAAACCCCTTGATGTCATCTGATACAAATCAGATAGATCCATCTTTATCTCACTCTCATCAGAATGTTCCTGAGTTCAGAATGTTCCTGAGTTCAGAACGTTCATCAGGTCAGAATGTTCAAATGATCAGAATGTTCATTGCAATATTCATACGATCAGAACAGTCACAAGTATGTTCATCTGAGTTTATCCATTCATGATGTTCTTGAAACTTATTTTTTGTTCAGAACCCAAATTCTGGGTCAAACAATCTCATGCGTGAGATCTTGTTTTGACTTTTTCAAAAAATCCCTCCATAATCTTAAGCATTTAATGCTTGGTTATAAGAAGTCATGTTTAAGGTTTAACCACCATGTAATGGCTTAACCATCAAATCATCCAAAATCCATTCATCTTCCCAAACGGCTACTTTTTTCCTTTCTCTCTCCTAGGCGTTGCTTTTTGACAGTTTTTCATCCTTTCCAATGCTAACTGTCATCATATCACTACTATTCTTTTTCTCTTGCACGTTTTGTCTATATAATCAGTTACCAACTCTGATTATTTCACTTCCATCTCATTTCCTAACCTCTCATCTCTCTCCTCGCAAAAAATTCAAACTACTCTGTTCTTCATTTTCTGAAAAAATGGCTAGAACCAAAACTACCCCAAGACTTTCTGAAGAACATTGTCAACCACCACCATCCAACACCGCTGCTGATCAAACCTCTGATCAACAACTTTTGAGTGAAACCCCTGTACGCACCATTCTTCAGGACGTAATCATTCCTGCTTCTGAAAATCCCAAATCTTCCAAAACCAGATCCTCTAAGAAACCCATCATCAAACCCAGACCAATACCTACCAGACGATCAACAAGGATGAAGAAACCTTTGAAGAAACCAAAGGTATCTCACGTGAATCTAGATTCTGACGAAGAAAAAGAAGATTCAAGTGATGATGAAGACTCTGAGGATGAAACAGAGGAAGATCCAGAAGAAGAGGATGAAGACTCTGAACAAACTCTTTCTGACGCAATGAAATCAGTAAAAGCTTCCTCAAAAAGGGATAAGGAACTTACAAAGAAAATACTTCAAAGGAGGAAGGAGATTGCTGCTGAAACTATGCCCTTATCTGAGGAAAAGACCTCTGAAGATGAAGAAGAAAGTAAAGAGGAAGAATCTGAAGAAAAGACTGAAAAAAAAGAAGAGAAAGGCTCTTCTAAGAAGCATGGGAAAGGTAAAGATATTACCAAACTTGCTGCTACCTTAAAAGCATCTAGGGCTGAGAAAATTGCTCTCAGACCTATGAGCAGAACCAAGTATTTCAACCTTGAAAGTCTGGAAACCAAGACATGGAATATGAAGGAGTTCACTGAACCTCAAGGATGGACCAACTTCATAACTCTTCAAGAACACACCTATGAAGACTTGGTCAGAGAGTTCTACACCAACCTATCAGTTCAGGAAAAGAAGAATGGAAATGAGAAGTTTCTCATATCATCAGTCAAAGGTGTAAAGATCAAGATGACTCAGGAATTTGTCTCTGAAGCATTCAAAATTCCAAATGAAGGTAATCAGCTATACTCTAGCTTCTGGTTTGATGAGTCTAGAGTTAACCGTAACAAACTCATAGTTAAATACACCAAAGAAAATCACACCTTTAACTCCACAAACCTGGAAGATACTCCCAAAATTCTTCACAACATGATTAGGCATTGTCTTTTACCTAGATGTGGATCTTTTGAACTTGTCTCTGACATAGATCTTTGTTTCATCTACCATCTCATGAAAAAGATTAAGTTAAATCTGTGTTTTATCATTATTCAACACATGATTGATTCATGCCTAGCCATAAAACAAACATCTGCTGGACTACCCTATGGAATGCATCTCACTTCCATTTTTCAAAAGGCAAAAGTGCCCCTTGAAGGAGAGAAACGCAAGCTGGATTTTATGACCTTTTCTTCCAAGACCTTAGGTCAACTCCATATTACTTCATCCAACATGCCAGCCTCCAAAACTTCTGAACCCTCTGGATCTGGTAAAAGAAATTCTGATCAGAATGTTCAGAAAGCTGTGAAGAAAAGAAGGGTTGAAGAGATTACAGATACCAAAACTCCCTCTCCACCAGCAGAAAATACTGAGTTTGGTACTCAGAATGTTGATGGAGAAACTCAGGAAGTGGCTGAGCTCTTAGCTTCAAATATGAACATTGAAGAAGAAGCTCAAGATGTGGAGTTCTCAACTGGATTCGATCTCAATATTGAAGATATCAACATTGACTTCAATAGTGAGTTGTTTCAAGATGGACAAGAAACAACTCAGCAAGCTCCAAAAGGTCAGAATGTTGAAATTCCTGCTGTTCAGAATGTTCAGAATGTTGAAACTTCTGTTGGTCAGAATGTTGCAGTGTCTAAAGCCCAGAATGATGAAGATATTCATGTCATGGCTGATCGAGACAATCAAGAGCTTGATGATCAGCATGCCTCAAATGAACTTCCTCCAGATGGCCAGCTGTCAGTTGATCCCATGCCTTTGGCATCAGGATCTCTGCCCTCTGAGGAGGTACAGCTCATGGCCCAAAATGGTCAGAATGTTAACCCATCATCCTCCACCATGGATTCTGTTGCAGGTGCTACCAACTTCTTGGTCTCTGACCTTCCTACTCCACCTTTCATTCCTTCATCCACTCCACCACCACAACAAATGAAGACCACCACAAGAAGCAAACTTCCAAACATGGCTGCTTTATTTGACTCTCTCAACACCTTTGTGTCTGCAAACAGAGAGCAAGCTGAAGCCTCTGGTCCTGCTGAACCTGCTAAGCCTTCAAGAGCAGAGAAGATAGCCTCAAGGGCACTTAGAGTCTCCACCAAGACCCACAAAATTGCTTGTGTGCTGGCTGACTGGACTGTCAAAGTCCATGCTCCTGGTTTGGCCATTCCACCTCCAGTATTTGATGACCCCTCCATCTTTGAAGCAGAACCCTCTTCTGATTCTGGAGACTCCACTCCATGAATCTTTTCAGAAATCCTCCCTATCCTTTTTTGCAGATGACAAAAGGGGGAGAAGCTTTAGGATTCAAAGTCTTTAAGTTTTTTTTAGTTATAGGCCCTAAGTAGGTCTAGGTGATCAATTGATATTGGAATTTATAAATTCCATCTTTTGCTTTTCTTGATCACATGCACTTTGATTTTCTTTTTTGTTTTTGAACCATCCTTTCATGTAATGTACTTCATGTTATATCAAATGAATGAATATTGAATTTGGTTCAGTCTTGCATATTTTTACTTTATGCAAAAGATTATGAAATTGAGGGGGAGCTTTTTAAAGTTCTTAAAAACTCTGCATAATGGATTATAAAAATGAGGGGGAGCATTAAAATAAATTTTTAAGCTCTGTTATTTTTCATATATATAATCAAAATCCTTAATCCTAAATCATAAGTTTATCATCTTCAAAAAGGGGGAGATTGTTGAGGCAAAATCCCTAATTAATTTTAAAGATAATAAACTTTAATGATTAAGGATTAAATGGACTTTGATTAATTCCTTGGTATTTAACTTGTGCTCTTGAGTGTTTTCACTAAGACAGGAACAAGGTCTGAATCATACCAAGATGCATAAAATCAAAGGACATTGAATCCATGAACTAATTCTGAAGTTCAGAAAGTTAGATCAGAATGTTGCTCAGAAGGTTGTTCAGAAGCAACCTAGTTCAGAAGGTTGTTCAGAAGCAACCAAGTTCAGAAGCAACCTAGTTCAGAAGGTTGTTCAGAAGCAACCAGTTCAGAAGCAACCAAGTTCAGAAGCAACCTAGTTCAGAAGGTTGTTCAGAAGCAACCAGTTCAGAAGCAACCAGTTCAGAAGGTTGTTCAGAAGCAACCTAGTTCAGAAGGTTGTTCTTATACAAGCCAAGAATCTCAAGAACTGTGATCAAGGTCATGCAAGGCACATGTGACATGAATATATGTCCAGGAAAGTACATTTGCATGGATCAATCAAGCAATAAAGGCATATACAAGAGTTATGTCAAAGAAGGCATTCAATGTTCATTTAAGACTATGAACATTGATGTACTAGGAATATTTCACAAAGGAATATCATCCTAGATGTTATCATCACTGCTCTTCATTATTGTTTCACTATTAGGATTTGATTACATCAAATGATAGTCTTACAAATCATCCTAAGTGAAACAGATGGAACATTCTGATGATCAGAATGTTCAAGCTCAGCTCATGCTTACTTTATGAACAGTATAGTAGGTGAAAAGCAAAAAGCAAAAGCAAAGCAAATCTGTCATCTTCAACAAGAGATAGACACGTCTGAGAGTTGGTACTGAACAAGGACAACACAATCTCTCAAAGCATGGGCATGAAGATGCAGAATCCCACTAAATCCTCCTGCACCGGTTCCAAGACAAAATCTGGGAAAGGAACATTCTGATGTATGAAGAAAAGTCCATACATTGGTTATTGTCCAGAAATTCATATGAAAAGCATATGCATAGCCCAGAACTTCATGTGTTCATTCATACATGATGAACCCAGATGAAGAACGTGATGAACCCAGATGAAGATCATCATAAACACAACAACATTCTGATGTTCATCAGAGATCAGAATGTTTGCCCAGAATTTCAAGTTAAAGCTTGTGGGACCCAGGACACATGGCATAACACCATTGGACACCCTACAACGGCTATATGAGCCCAAAGACTCTATAAATAGAGGGCTTGGCCTTAGCAAAACTTGCACCATTGCAAAGCATACAAGAAAACAACTCTGATTTTGTTTGAAGCTTTTGCAAACTGAAATTGATCAATCTCTAAGTCTTTCATCAACTTAGTGCAAATCAATACTCTTGTTATCTGTAGGATAACCTCTTCTTCTTCTTCTTTCATTGTTTGTTTTACAAACACCCAACTTCCATACAAATTGTAACAAAGTCTCATCTAGCTTTTAGAGGTCCTAAAGTGTTAGGTTGAGCAAAGGTTGTAAAAGTCTAAGTGGTTAACTTAGCAAGAAGGTGCAAGCCTGCTGAGGCTTAGAGAATACAGGAGTGTAATTGTTCAGGTGAACAAGATTGTAAGGTGCAGGACTTGAGAGGTTATCTCAAGCATCTTAGTGGAAACTCTCACAGGATTGTGGGGAGTGGACTAGCCCACATTGGGTGAACCACTATAACTTTTTGTGTGTTCTTTCTTTCTTCTCTATACTCTTTTATTTACAGTATACACAACACACACTTACACTTATACTTTATTAAGCAATTTTGTTTATGAACTTCAGAACATTCTGAAGTCAGAAAGTTAACATAATTCCAAGTAAACAACTTGAGAATCACTTTTAAGTTTCAGGATAATTTTTAAAGGGTCACAATTCAAACCCCCCTTCCTTGTGACTATTTTATCTACTTCAACTCCCATAATATATTTTTCATATCCTTAAATCAGATTGGTTTTCCAAACATGCAAGAATGAAGGAAAGGAAGGGACTCACCCCAAGGCTTGGGGAACTCTGAAAGTTGTTTTCTTCTCTTTTGGTCTCACACTTCACTCTCTTTTCCCCTTTTCTCAAAAGAAGTGTAGCTTGCATGCCATCTAATTGGTTGGTTTTCCTAAGTGGAGAGAATAATCAAATATGTTATTTATCTAGACAAAAACTAACATGTATGACACCATATAAATTAGTTTTTGTCTTTGTAGGTTGCTTTTCAAGCTGATTTATGAGATTATGAATGTTTTGAAAAGGTTTTTGACTTTGTCAAATTTTATTCATATTAATTATATATATATGGTCCATTTTTTTATAACACAGTGACCAATTTGCAACCAAAAAAAAGATAATGTGTAATATAAAAATCAATTTTACTAATTCAAAAGAACTATGAGAACGAATATGAGATTCTCGTTTAATTTTACTAAATCAAATTTAAATTTTTTGATTTTTAAATGGGATATTTAACAAAATACTTCATAAATTTCTTTCATTTTAATTTTTATTAAATTTACGAGCGTGCAGACGGGCACTCCCGTGCCCGTCTGTCTGCTTTTTCTACCGCCCTAATGTGTCCAACTCATTAACATTATGTTTTTGTTCAATGTTGGTTTTTTATATATGTTTTGTGGACAAAATTATCATAATTAAAAGAAATATCATACATGTAATTGATATAAAAAATCGAACTTGTTAAAAAATGTAAGATTATACATGTCCACTTTCAATATGTTGTCGCAATTCACTAATGAATTTTGACTGATACCGATATTTTCATCCCTCGTTAAATCAAGTTTTGACCTTTGTCCCCGTTAAACCAATAAAATGGCAAAAACAAAAGATCCTCAACACTTGTTATGATGTCTGGATGGTTTCAACATCTTTTCTCTTTTGATTTAAATTTTACTGTTATTTTTTCCATTTATCGACTTTAAATTGAGTCCAAAACCAAACCAACATACACTTCAATCTTGAAAAATTGTATAGTCAGATGTCAACAAAATTTGAATAAAAATGCTTTGGAATTGACCAAATAAAAAGGCCATGAGAGAAAAATAATGAAAACCTAATTATAAATGCCTCGTTTACCAAGCATTATTGTTGTGACCATTAGCCAACGCAAAAGTCCCAAAACGCGACCAATCGTCCATTTCCATTATGGCGTCCACTGTTCTACCCCAACCACTGAATGCTATGTCCTTTGCATTAAAATGTCATTTACAGGCTCCCTATATCATCCTCCATTCATCTTTGATAGTGAGGTATACGTCAACCACGAATAACGTACCCCTCCCTTCCCTGATTGACGACCATTTTATAAAAGAAATAAAATATTTAAAGCATGCATGATATACATAAGCAAACAATGAAAATAAAAATAATAACATAAAGAGAAACATTTATGATATAATGGGTTGGTAAAATAGAAAAAGTGAATAATATAATTGAAAGATACCTTCATGGCCTATGTGACTCCTCCACCACATGCCGTGCCTTGGAACAAATGAAGAGAATGAAGACCAAACTATGAGATACATCAGCATAACAAAAAAAGGAAGAATTATTCCAACAACAAAAAAATGAGGCCCCTATGGTGCTTCTCTCACCGTTGTGGTTCACCCTTGCGTCGGTGGTAGAGGTATGTTATGTAAGATACCAATCTCTTGAAGATGTAGAGGAAATTAATCTTGTGGACGTATAGAGAAGAGACATACCATTAAAAATGTCAAAATATTAAAGAAAACAAATGTGTTTAATAAAGAGTATACAATGAAATTCCCTAACATATTCAATGCCTAATAATTATGTTTACCTATCATTATCTCCCCGATGTTCTTCTAAAAATGCTAAGCAAAAGTACTGAAATACTCATTCTCTAATGAGTAGTGATATTTAAACATCCATTTGAGACAACTTTTTTAACAATTTCTTTTCTCTCTCTTTTCATTGGTCAAAAACAATGGAGAGAGAAAAAGGAAGAGAGAGAATAATGGTATAATGTGAGTATGAGAGAGAAAGTTGTCAAAAAGTTGTATAAAAATGGTTGTACAAATATCATTTCTCTTCTCTAATTGTGAGAATTCAATTACCTAATAATTATTTGACCCATTCTCACAGTCCCCCTAGTGCAAACAGAAGTTAGAAGAGTAATTTTTTCATGAAAAAAAATGGCAAACACAAAAAAAAAAAAAAAAAAAAAAAAACTCATTACCTTTATCTATTGTTGTAGATTTATGACAAATTTTAAGCAAACCCTTTGAGTAAGTGTCAATATGACATTTATATGTAAAGAACAGACAATTCCACTTGGAAGAAAACTGTCATCCATAAAGAATTCTTTACTCCAAAAACTTAAATTATAGAAGAATTCATGCACCAAAATACATTTTATTTCTAGAATTAATTATTAACATAACATGTGAAAAATAAGATGAATTAATACGACATCAATGCTTAGTTAAGTATTAACATCAGCAGATGAATTCTTTCAACAAAAACATTAGCAGATGAAAAAGTCACATTGTCTTTAAAAATAATAATTAGCAGATGAATTATAATTATAAAAAAAGCACTTGAGGAACAATAAAATATTTGAAAAACAAAAATAAATTTTAGAGAAAAGAATAATGCAAATTACCATTTTGCAATGATAAAAATTGAAGCCTTCAGCCTTCTCCATCTTTTTCCCTTACTCTCCTCTACAATCTAACGTAAAACAAAGGCCAGTAGAAAAGATGAGAAACAAATACTCTACACATGGCACTGTTGGTGCTCTATTACAATTTTTGTAAGTTGTAAATATCAAAAATAAAACTGAAGGGAAGTTATTTTTTTGGTGTGTGATTAGTGGGGGTAGATTTTTTCTTTAATAATTGTCACCGTGTGTGTGTGATTATTAGTGGATAAGGCTGATTTTTTTTAATTACTTCCATTAAATAAGGGCATTTTAGAATTTATAAAAAAGACTACGCCAAAATATAATATTGCCTTTATTAATAGATATTAATAGGTATAGATTATTCAAACAATACAATTTACATTGAAGAATTTGATTTACTCTAAAATTACATTAGCTCAAAAAAGTTCATCACCCAAACACACTTTAAGTCATTCTTCCTTTAGGATTATGCTACTATTAAATTTATCAAAAAAACACACCCTAATACACATAACAATAAGAGTTTTAGTAAATCACAAAACACAATTAATATAAGTTATTATATACTAAAGATATAAGGTGAGTCTTACCGTTGCAATGTTACAATTTGAGACATTTTTGCCGATTTACCAAGGTTGAGATATTAAGTATTCATTGTTTGGAGCTTGCATACCTAATTAATACCCCAAAAGTAAACATGAAACGCAAAGAGTGTAATTCATCTCCTAAATTTTGCTTACAGCTGAATGAATTTTACATATAATTACGCATGACAATAAAATTCATACCCGTGGTTACCTATCTGAACCAAATCTAATTTAACGGATTTTTCCCGTTTTGATTGGGGTTGAGTATGAGTTTGGGTTTTCCCCGATTTCAAAACACAGGTATGGGACGGGTAAAGGGTATATAGGTACCCACCCCGAACCCATACCCAAATCTGTCCCGAATGCAGAAAATTACTTTATGTTGATATATCATGTAATTTTGTTTGATAATTGTCGTGTTATAAAAACTACCAATGATATTTAAAGGAGCAACTAAATCAATCGGTTTAACAAATGTTAAAATGAGCATATTGTTGGACAATGCATTACAACATTTCTCTAGGATTGCAAAAAAAACTTCTATTTTTTATTAAAAGAATTATTCAATGCGGGGAGAGGGATGGAGCGGGGATACTCGAACCCGTCGGGGACGGGGATGCGGTTCAATTTCTCATCCCCGTTGAATATGAATAGGGTAACGGGTAAGTATATGATAATCGGGTATGGGAACGGGAAATCTAAAGTCCATCCCCACCCCACCTCATTATCATGCCTACATACAGTGATATATGCTTACATCAAATAGTTTTGTAAATAAATGTGCCCTTAATTTTTTATATAATGCAACTTTTTAAAATAGTATTGCAGTACATTATTGCAATATTTTTTTTAAAATAATACATAATTGAATTATAAAGAAAATACAACATTAATGTATTCAACTTTACTCTTTCGGCAAAGTGAGAAGAGTATAGGTTTTGAAATACAAGTGAGTGAACAGTCTCATGTCGACTAAGAATAAACTAAATGAATGATTAAAAGACGTGTTTTAAATAATGAGTTTAATTTTGATATATTGTCAGTGTAAAAAGGCTTTACAACATTAGAAAATCACAACCAACCATGTGCGACTTTAGAAGTAGTTATGATTACAGTCAAACGTTTTTAATGATCTGACGATCATGATTCATTGAAAGTGTAATACACTAGCAATTTATATAAATTAAATTCTGAATTAAAAAAAATTGATAGCTATTCATGCATATATTGCCACCACCAAGACTGACAATAGTCGTTTTATCCGAGTCTTCATCTATTGGGCTCCCTTCTTTTTTGAGGTTCCTTGTAAACTAGAAGACATGGGATTACTCGAGTCATTTTCTTGTCTAAGAACAAGAATATTAGTTATTGGTCCTGCAACATTTGAAAGATTGGCATTAAACAACGCAAAGAATGCATGCTTGAGCATACTCAGTATTGTAATTAAACAAAGTGATTGATATCGTGTCCAGAAGGTGATATGAGATATGAGCATGTGGGTTCGGATACAAATGCAAATTTCATGCATTTATATAATCATCTAGAGTATATTAAAAAGAAAAATTAAGTATCCTTGTTAAAGGGAAACAACAAATTACTCCAAGTACAATCAGTCAAACGGTGTGAATGAGGTATACACTAGCAGTAGCAGTAGAAGTATTAACAAGAGTTGAATATATGATGAATACACTGTCAGTGCCAACTGCACTGAGATGATAACTGATATAACTAAAGCAATAAGAGTTGAAGATGTTATGAGCACTGGCATTCCAAACTCGAACTATTCCATCATCAGATCCAGATATTAAAAAGTTCTCAGCGGCACTATATGCTAAGAAAGTAACTGACCTGCTGTTAGAATGAGAAAGTTAATTAGTTAAATTACACTACACAGCTTGAATTAATCTTGTTTGAGAAAGCGTATGGAAACACATTATATGACATCTCCATGAGCTGTTTACAGATTTATTTCATAAGCCCTCTGGGATAGCTTATTTAATATAGCCGTCTGGGATATATTTCTTTGTAGCATTCCATTAGATAAGGTCCATACCTTAAAAAAAGAAAACATAAGAAGTCAGAAACAAGAACTGTGAATTGGAAAACAATCCAGATTCAAGAAATAGAGAAGAAAAAAAAAAAACTCAACTCACTCTCAAATTGTCAAATCTCTTAATTCAAATTAATAAAAATTTGGGTAGTTTTCAAATATATGTTTTTGGGTGAATTTGGTGTGAAGGAATCATGGTTTAAACTCTTCATTTTTCAACCACTATCTATCATTGTGTATCCTATTGGAGCATGAAGGAAAGAGAATATATTCTTTACCAATGAAGATGGAAAACTAATATTTTTTAGTTTAAGCACGATAATTATTGAGGAGCTCAATTTTGTTAGAGGTAAATTTTCGGGTAAGACTATAACTTATAAATGGAGTCTTCTTCTAATTAGAGAAATAAATGAATAATGTAATTTCGTATTTTTACCCAAATGATATATGATTATAGTTGTTACTTTGTAATCAAATGAATCTTCCATTTGTGTATGTGATAATTATTATTAAGTGTAAGATAAATCAAGAAACCATTTGATGTTAAAGATTTTGCTTTATCAATTTCATTTTGACTATCTACTCTCTTCATATTTTGTAAAATTGTTGTTTATTTCAATTGATTAAAAGCAACACATAATAGAACAAAATAAATATAGAATTTGAATGTACTAAATATTGTGCACAAGTATTTGAATCAAATGTCTTTGTCGAATCTAACCCGAAAACTGAGAATTGACGGTGAGGCCTACGTTACCCTCTCTTGTTTAGAGGGTAATTATCCTCATATCAACCAATCAAAATGTAATATACATAAGTTACATTAAATGTTAAATAAATGAGTAGATTTTTTTCTAAAAATAAAAAGAGTTAATCTTAATCTTTTTTTTTTTTGAAGGAGAGTTAATCTTAATCATAAGATAACTTTTAATACTTTTTTTTTTCTTTTTTCAAACAACAAATGTTTTTTTTTTATATATATATTAAGGCGTTCAATCTTAATTAATTTACACCACAAGACTTATAACAAAATTTTGTAAAAAAAAAAAGACTTATAACAAATAAAATTCTACATAAAATTTTCTTCCATTCCAGAACCCCGAATGTGAGAACAAAAACATCTCCTTCATTCAAATTTCTTCTTCTTTTTCATTCTTCTTCCCATTTTGATTATTCAATTTTGTCGTTTCAAACTGCCGCAGTTTCCAATTATAGTGAGAATTGTCGTTGTTTCTAGAACTGCGTCAGGTATCGTGACTTATTTTTTTTATTTAAGCAGCCAACCTAATAAAATCTGATAACACGCATAGACATGTCTCACTATCAGCCAAAGCCTTTAAGTCCAAACAAAAGATCACATAACCATTTCAGCATCAACCAAAAAAATGCTAGCAGACTCCCACAACATCACAACGGCAACACCTGCTAGCAGCCCTCAAAGTACAATAGATGACTTACTCAATTGTTATAATTAACTACCTCACACCCAAGAAAAATCAAATCAAAAAGAAAAATCAAGTCACCATACCTAACGTGGTACTGAAAATAACGAAAATTCTCACGATATTTGGAATCAAACGAACGACGACGATTCTCACGAAAATTAAAAAATGCGGCAGTTGGGAACGACAAAATTGAACAATCAAAATGGGAAGAAGAAATTTTATGAATATAACTGATAAATTTAAGGACATTCACATGAAAGAAATTTGATGTGAAATTTTAATTGTTCTAAGCCAGTCTTGTAGTGTAAATTAATTAAAATTGAACACCTAAATATAATTAAGGCAATATTACTACATTGTGATTGATTGACTCGTCACCCTAACTCTCACTTTCCCTCCCTCCGTCGCTCGCCGCCGTTTACACCGTCGTCTCTACAACAGGTATTCGTTACACCACCAATTTTCGTGCATCTTATTCACCTGTTTTTATTAGTTTCATATATTCACATAGTTAAACTTTGGAGTGTTTTAGTGAGAATCACTATACTATTGTTTTAGTTTATTTATTATTAGGGTAGAGACAAGCACGAAAGCAATAAACAAAAAATAAATAAATAAAACTATTTTTCAAATTGGAGAATTAAACTGAATCAGGCTTGTAGGCTTGGAGAATTATATGGCTGGTTTTTTACGTTCGGACATCCACAACATTGAAAACAACTTATAACTTATATAAAAATGTTTGGACTTTATTTTATCTTTTGTTATAGAAATAGCATATACATAAGCACTTACATGATAAGCACTTAATTTTATCCAATTAGAGTTTCACAGGTTTGATTGAAATATTATTTTATAGAGATTTTATGAAAAATCAGAATTCATTTTGCGTTTGTTTACCCTGTTAAAAAATAACTTGAAGCTGCTCTTAACAGCTTCTCGTTTGAAGCTATTTTTAGATTATTTTTTTTAGATTTTGATTATCTTAAAAAGTTGTAACAAACATATGCAATACTCTTAAAAGTGATTTTTTTTTCTTAAACAAGCTATAACAAACAGGCTCATATACATGTATTATAAATTGCCTCAACAACTACTTAAGTAATTCAATTTTTCTGAATTGGACATCAACTGACGATACCGCTGGTTAATGATTCAACTGTTTTAATATGTTCGAATCGGGATGAAACTTCGAGTGACTTGCCAAACTAATAGAGCCGTAGTAAAGACCGGTTTAAGGTTCAACTGGTTGAACAATTTGGTCCAGTTATTAAAACACTGGGTTTTAGGCTTGCAAGGATAAATTAGGTTTTATTTTACTTGTTGAAATCAAAATGTAGTGAAAAATTTGTTCCTAGTGATGGAACTTGTTTGTGTTAAGGTTGTCAAAATCGGAATCCCACTAAAGATCGTTGGGGTATAGAAAAAGCGTAGATCGTAAGATGGTAACAAGGATCATAAGATCCCAAAAAATTGAAAAAATTATAAAAACATATTATATTTCACCACCAAAAATAAAGAAACAATATATTATTTATTGAACACCACCAATATCTCAATTTCCCAACCTAATGAAATTATTAAACACCACCAAGTCCCAAAAATATAACCAATATATTATATTTCACCTAAAAAAAAAAAAGAAACAATATACTATTTTTACTATTATAATAAAAATATATTATTTATAAAACTAAAATAATATTTTTTCTATTATTTATTATTTGTTGTTATTTTATTTTGATTTTTATCAAAAATATTTTATGATTTAAGTCTTCAAAATAGTCTTAGGAAGCCAATGTTGAAAACAGAGCAAGCCCAGTTTTAAGAGGCCCATGTACTAAACAGAATAAGCCCAATCTTTAATATCTTCCTTGAGCAGCGCCGCTTCTTCCTCTTCTTCTCTTTCTTCACGCCTTCGCACGCTGCGCCATCTTTTCCGATCTTCGAACCGCTCCAACTCGGCGGAGGCTTAGTGGCGCGCCGAGGAAGGATGGTGGTTGTTTTGGCTTCATCCACGGATGCTAGTGGTGGGATTGGATGCTGGGACCTTAACACAGGTTCTGAGCAGATCCGCTACAAATCATTTTCTTCCCCTTCTCATGGACTTGTCTCTGTTGGTGATCGTTTCCTTGCATCTTCTCAGCTTCGAGATGCATCAACTTCCTCTGCTTCCGTTTTCTTCTGGTCCTGGTCCAAGGTCTTTTGTTTATTTTTACTTATGGATTAGTATTTGTATCCGCCAATGCAATTTTCTTAAATGATGTTTTTACCTTGTGCAGCCTCAAGTTGAAGTTAAGAGCTTTCCTTCTGAACCTATCACGCCTCTTGCTTCTAATCACAGTGGCACTTATCTAGTTGGTGGAGGTTTGTCTGGTGAAATATACTTGTGGGAGGTGACTTTTCTTCTTCTTTTCTGTATTATTATGCATCAACAGTTTGTTTCAGAATTCTGAATTGCCTCCATTACTTGTTAGGTTGAAACCGGCAGATTGCTTAAGAAGTGGCATGGTCATAATACGGCTGTTACTTGCCTGGTATTTTCTGAAGATGACTCACTTCTAATATCTGGTTTTAAAAATGGAAGCGTACGAGTTTGGTCTCTCTTAATGTATTTGATACTCATCTCGTCTCTCCATTTTTTCACCTCTTATTGTTTGTTTTCCCTTTTGGGATTATATATATAGAAGTGCTGACCATTGTGTAAAACACTACTATGCATCATATGGTTCAGGATATTTGATGATGTGAGAAGACGGGAAGCAAGCAAGATTTATGAGTATAGTTTTTCAGACCACACTTTGTGTGTAAATGATGTTGTGATCGGTTATGGAGGATGCAATGCAATTATAGCTTCAGCGTCAGATGATCGGACGTGTAAGGTTTGTTTTACTGTTTTTATGTGGCAGTGTTGTTGTCGAAAAATAGATAAACAATGGAATATATTTATCGCATCATATTTACTATAGCAAGATTAAATTGTCAATCTTTACTAGTTGAAAATTTTAATCATTTATGGTTACATATCAAAACTTTCATAACGCTGGGGGGAAACCATCTGTTCTTGTTCTTGGGTGATAATGTCAAAGGTGCATTGTGCTTTATTCAAGTATAAGAAGCATATATTTAAGGAAATTTTGGCCATGAACATAATGCTTTTTTGAGAACTGATACTGTAATAAAAAGCTTAGCTAATTTACTGTTTGAGTGGACTTTGATCTATATTGTCTTCTGTGATTAAGTATCTTTGAACCTGAATTACTGTGCTTCTCAGTTGTGTATTAATTACTACCTCTGTCCCTTTTTATAGAATCTCTTTCCAGTTTTTAACTGCACTAATTATTCTATTCCAAAATATCCCTGATTATTTTGCATCAAATTTTTTTTTTTGCTAGTATAATTATTTTTCATCTTCTTTGCAACCAATAAGTAAGCAATAAATACTATACAGGGTAAACTTTGCAAAACAATACAAATTTGTTTTCCAATTCATAGATTTATTTATTTTTCCAAAAGGCAATCCACAGATCTTGTTTCTGAATTCTAATTTGTTTTCTTTTTTTAAGGTATGGACCTTATCTAATGGAATGCTACAAAGAAATATAGTGTTCCCTTCAAAAATTAAAGCCATTGCATTGGATCCTGCTGAACATGTTCTCTATGCTGGCAGTGAAGATGGAAAAATATTTGTCGCTGCACTTAACACCACAAGAATCACTACTAATGATCAAGTTTCATATATCACTGGTTCATTTTCTAACCACAGGTTATCTTTTACCTCTTATTGTCAACTGAATTGAACTGTCGTCATCCTCTCTTACATGATCCTTTTTATTTTCCCTAAATTTGGATATATTATTTCCCGAAATTTGATAGTGCAGTTAACTCAACATGACTGTCTTATGCTCTCTCCTAGGAACATACATGGTAGTTACAATGCAATATTGTAACTTGTAGTTCCTAAGGGAGTAAGGTAATGGAAGCATTCAGTTTTGTCCTTTGGAATTTATGGACAAATTTGATGACTATGGGGTTCTACCATAATGTTATTCTCAACTATGAAGAATTCAAGCAAACATTTAGGCCCTGTTTGGATAAACAATTTAATTAAGCACTTAGCAAATAAGTGCTTATGTATAAGCTAATTCTATAAAAAAAATTAATAAAGTCAAACTGTTTTCATATATGCTATAAGCTGTTTTCATAAGCTATCCCAGAGGCTTATGAAATAAAGCTGAAAACAGCTCATGGAGATGTCATTGGGTGTTTCCATAAGCTTTCTCAACAGTCTCACAAGTGCTTTTAGCCAGTTGTTAAACTCAAATAGGCCAATTCAAACAGAAGCTTAGTCTTGGTGATGTTGTATCTAGGATAGTTTGTCAGAAATCACGTTTGAGTTTATCGCTGATTCAAAGTCATTAAGCTCCAACTCTCCCCTGATTTAATTTTGTTTGCACATCTCATTCTCCTTTTCGCTTCTTTGCCTTGTCAATTACAACAAAAGAAGAACTTTATTCAAGCTGTGTAATGTCATTTAACTATTTAACTTTCTCATTCTTACAGCAAGGCAGTTACTTGCTTAGCATATAGTGCCGCCGAGAATTTTTTAATATCTGGATCTGATGATGGAATTGTTCGAGTTTGGAATGCCAGTACTCATAACATCATCCGTGTCTTTAAACATGCTAAAGGTATTGCATACACTTCTTGAAATATGGCCTACTTGTGGTTTGGGTCTTTGGGATTGCTTTTACAGATCTGGCTTTTTGATTGCGTATCTTGTTTTGTAAAGAATCATTCATGTGATATTTATTATGAACCTTTTTTCTATGCAACTTTTACTTTGTCAATGCTCAAGTTATTTTTTTTCTCTTGCCAAATTAGAACCCGAGTTACAACTGACACTTTGCTTGTGATATGTTATAACAACTAATGATTATTACGATTTTTCTGTGCATAAAAATTTTACTTGATCAAAACAATATAGGGGCATTATTGCTCTAATTCTCTGTTTTTTTAAAGAACTCTAATTATCTCAGTGCAGTTGGCACTGACAGTGTATGCATTCAACTCTTATTAGTACTTGTGCTGCTAGTGCTATTTTCCGAAGTATTTTTGTTCGATACGTTTTTTTTACACATGTATACCTCATTCACACCATTTGACTGGTGTTACTATGAGTAATTTGCCATTTCCCTTTGACGAGGATACTCAATTTTTCTTTTCAATATACTCTAGATGATTATATAAATGCATGTAATTTGTGTTTTTATATGCTGAACCTGCATATGCTCATATGTCATCACATTCAGGACGCGATATCAATCACTTTGTTTTCAATATATGCATTCTTTACGTTGTTTAATGCCAATCTTTCAAATGTTGCAGGACCAATAACTAATATTCTTGTTCTTAGACAAGAAAATGACTTGAGTAATCCCATGTCCTCTAATTTACAAGGAACCTCAAAAAAGAAGGGAGCTCAATTTCCTCCTCTGGAAAAGTATGCGAATTCAATGGATGAAGACTCAGATAAAACGACTATTGTCAGTCTTGGTGGTGGCAATATATGCATGGATGTTTCATACCTTAGTTCTCAAGTGATTTCTAGTTACAGTAAAGAACTTCAGGTTTGTCTCTATTGATGATTAGGTTCCTTTAATATTTTTTTTTTGGCTACAATGTTTCTTTAATATTTATAGCTATCAGTTTTTATTTATTTTTAATTCAGAATTTAATTCATATAAATTGTCAGTGTATTACACGTTCAATGAATCATGATCATCAGATCATTAAAAACGTTTGGCTGTAATCACAACTTCTAAAGTCACGAATGATTGGTTGTGATTTTCTGATGCTGTAAAGCCTTTTTACACTGACAATATATCATTAAGCTTATTGTTTGAAGGATAGTGATTATTTAATCCTGTTTGTGAGTTAACATCTCTTTTAACCTATGTATCAGAGTCAAGGTTCAGCTGCTGCTTCTGAAATGGAGATAGAGAAACTAAAGCGTGATTGCCAAAAGTCGGTACAAATGGTTAACAAATGGAAAAAAATGTATGAAAACTTGCATCAATTTTGTGTAAAGGAGATGCTAGATGGAAATGAGAAATAAGACATGTTCTAGTCAGGAACGTTTTTAAATCTTCCGGGGTACCCTAAGTGGGATTTCAACCTACGACCAATTGGTTAACATCCGAGCTCCTTGATTATCTTGATACACTAGAAAGAGAATTACCAGATACGAATACAAATACAATTGGTGTATTTATCTCTAGCTCTAGCATCACAAGGTTCCCTTCTGCAGTTTGTTTTGCTTCCTCTTATTATCAGTAATTTTTTGGGTACCTATACTCTGCTACATTGTTTATTAGCCTCTCTGCCTTTGAGTCTTACTTTGAAAATCTTCATCCCTTTTGTTAGGAGTATTATGTAAACCACGTCTTCACATAAAATCTTAAGACATTGAATATCTGAGCACATTTAGTTTATTCTTAGTCGACATTGGACTACCTACTCACTTGTATTTCAAATCCTTACTCTTTTCTCTTCGCCAAAAGAGCAAGTTTGAGTAGCATTGTAATCTTTTCGGATTTAAATTTGATACATTACTGTTGTATTTTTTTTTATAATTATTTATCATTATTCAATTATGTATTATTTAAAAAAAAAATTATTTTCTTGCAATAATATACTAAAATACTATTTTAAAATTTGTATTATATAAAATTAAGCACGCATTTATTTACAAAACTATTTAATGTAAGCATATATCACTATGTAAAATTTAGGGTTAAATATGTTTTTGCTCCCTATAAATATGTCAAATTTTCGTTTTAGTTGTTCAACTTTTAGTCTTCCAAAAGTTTTTTATCCTCACCTGTGGTTCCTTTTTAAAGTTAACTCATGTATAATTCATATTTTTGAATAAAATTTTGCAAAAAAAAAAAAAATTATAATATTATAAGAATTTTATAAATTTTTTCACAAATATGTATGACAATCTCTCCTAAAAAAATAATTTTTTTTTTAACAAAACATAAATTAAATATGAATTTTTGAACACCAAAGTCTTAGAAGTTCATATTTAATTCATGTTTTGTTAAAATTAATTTTTTTTTGGAAGAGTTGGTATAATATTCTACACATTTCTGAAAGATTTCATTAAAAAATATGAAGTCTAGACACAAGTTGACTAAAATGTAGAGACCAAAAATAGTTTTATGGAAGTTTAAATTTGCACATAACAAAACAAAAATAAATTTTATTTAAAAAAAAAAAACTATTTTTAGTTTAATTGAAAAGGAGTAGGTAGAAGTAATTGAAAAAAGAGTATAATTGACAAATTGTAACATTAAACTATTAAAACAACAGTTAAATAGAAACGAAGAAGCGTACCCAGACGACATTTAAAAAGAAATGGATGCGGTAATGTTCTAAAAATTGGACCGAATTGGTAAGTTCAACCCAATAGTTTGGTTATTGGTTTGATCCCAAGATTGAACTGTGATTGGTTCAACTATTTTTTTTTTTTTTTTTTTGCACTTTATTTTTCCATCCGGTTCAACCATAGTTGAATCATGACCCGAACGTCTTACCAGTTCAATCTCCAATCCGATTTTGAAAACATTGTTACTATCTGTAGTGCCAACATAAATATACAAGATTTATTTGTATTCACCCATCAGTATAAGGTTTTGACAACAAAAAAAAAAACTCTTAACGTAGAGTTTAATTTGACCATTTATGATGAAGTGATTAGGTTACTTTCATAAGGATTTTCATTGTTTTATATAAATGTTGAATTTCAATGCATTGTAAAAAGAGACAAAAATTACAGTGCAAACTCAACTGGGGATTGCTATGTTTGGAACAATGGCATCACTCAATTTCTGTCACTATATTAGAATTACTCATAAGGATTTTAAATGCTAAGCTTTTTCTGCCAATAACTACCAATAGTCACCACAGGAACAAACTCCATCTTTAAAACAGTGGAACCTATTCACATCTCTAAGAAGAATCTCTCTGTTAGTAAATTTTGAAACAAACTTCATAAAAGCATGACAATCTTCACACAATCTCAGGTTGTTTGAAATCCTAATGATTTCACCTTTTGAAGTATTAATGAGTCCGAAAGCAACGGCAAGCTTTCCACTATGTCCCAATACAATTCTTTCCTTCTCTTCTTCATCAAGATCGTAAGTAACAACGTTTGTCTGTGGAACATAACCCTGATTCTTGATCTCAGTTAACAGTGTAATAAGGAAAGCACAAAGCTCTTCGATTTGAGGGTTATACTCTTCAATAGAGACAAGCGAGTATATCTTCCTTTTTACTTCAATCCAGCTGCAACTCGGAATCTTTTGCAAGCCACGAGATTCCAATTGTTTCCTTACACGCCTTACATCGTTCCACATCCTAGATTTTGCATAAATATGTGATAAAAGCACGTAATTGCCAGCATTCTTAGGCTCCAACTCAAATAGCATAGCACTTGCTCTTTCAGCAAGCTCGACATTACAGTGAATCCTACAAGATCCAAGAAGTGAACCCCAAACCGTTGGTCCTGGTTTGAAATCCATATTTTGTATTAATTCGATTGCTTCGTCTAACCGATTAGCTCGGCCAAGAATATCCACCATACAAGCATAATGCTCCATTCTTGGATGGATTCTGTACTTATTAAGCATAGATTCAAACAAAATCTTTGCCTCTTCAACAAGGCCTGCATGGCTGCAAGCACACAAAACAGTAATAAATGTTATGTAACTCGGCGAAACTCCTCGGTTGATCATATTTTCAAAAATTTGGATGGCTTTCTTTCCTAAACCATGCATACCATATATGGAAATTAAAGAATTCCACGAAATAACATCACGTTTCTTCATATAATCGAACACTCGTTGTCCCGTCGAAATCTCACCACATCTTCCATACATTGTTATAAGGGTGTTAAGAACCGGAAGTGTAGAATCAAGACCCCTTCTAAGGACATAGGCATGGACCAGCTTTCCATGTTCCAATGCGGCAAGACTTGCACAAGCTTGAAGCACACTCACCATTGTTATTGGATTCGGAACTGTATCACATGCCTCAAGCATCATTATCTGAAAAAGTTCCAATGCTTTCATAGGCATTTCATTTTTTGCATAACACGCAATCATCGCACTCCATGAGACAATGTTCTTATCAGGCATAGCACCAAACACAGAACTTGCATAGGATACATAACCAAACCTAGCATATACATCCAACAAAGTCGTCATAACGTGAACATGTCCTTCATAGCCATGTCGCAGAATATGAGCATGAATCTCCTTACCCTTCCGAAGAGGACAAATTGACAACTCCGAAACAACACAAGCTTTAAGAACATACGTATACGTGAACCTGTTCGATGGGATCCCAATCCAATTCATCTGACCATACAATACTAACAAATCTTCACCACGACTCGCCATTGCCAACGCTCGAAATATTGCATTCCAAACAAAGATGGTTTTTTCCCGAGTTTCATCGAACACCTTACAAGCATGATCAACAGACCCTAAATCACAATACATGTTGATAAGTTTTGTAGCCAAATACGGGTCTTGGTCGAGACCACTACCGACAAGACGGTGATGAACATCAACGCCGTCAGAAAGAGAGTTCTGTTCTATACAAGAATTTATCAAAAGCTCGAAAGTCTTTTTAGTAGGATTCGGCTCGCAACACAAGAGCTGAACGGCTTGCTTAAGATTGCCACCTCTACACAACGATTGAATCAAGTCATCATTGTTGTTGCTCTTAATGTCTTTAGTAGGATAGCCTGAAGCGTTCAATGAAACAAAAGATACATGTGAACTGTAGCGACATGGATAGTTTTGAAATGGACCATGTCTTACAAGTTGGGGCAGTTGAAGCACCTTCATCAGATGTTTACAACCACTTTTCCACAATAAGTTAGTCAGTGTTGCTGCTATTTTACAGTCACGTATGCATCAAAATCTACGGTATTACCTGCTAGTAACAAATAACTCAAGGTTACACAAAGAACTTCTACCAATCAAAACCCTAAATTTCAAATTGTCAAACATTCAATTCGGTTCATAAACAAGTGTTGACAATTACAGTTAGCAGAAAATAGCTATTTGTTAAAATTCCACTACGCTACAGTGCTGTAACGCCGCAATAGCCGCTATTTTGACAACATTTTATATTAAATACCACATCACAAAACAATAGCCTTTGGCTACTATAGCCGTTATTTGGCAAAACTGCCCAAACCTATCTCTCTAATTTAGTCCCTGAACGATAGAAACATAATAAACAATCTCTCAACTATTTCAATCCATCAAGTTAGTTTCCGAACCATCATTCTCTCTCCTAGTTTTAAAACAATAGAGTGACTGACCATAGTTTAGTGACTATTTACAGTACATTTTATAGTTGAAGGGCTAAATAGGAGAGAAAATGATTCCTTAGTCTTCAGCTATAGAAATATAATAAACAACTATGTAGCACCGACACTTCAAATTGAAGGCATGTCTGATGTCCAGCACGTGCCAGTGTCTAATACCGACACCAACACATGTTACATTCCAAAATTCTATTTTCTCATATTATTATTGGTCTCAACATATTAATTTCAGTGACGTGTCTGGTGTCCGTGTTAGTACTTCATAGATAAACAATAAATAGTCCCTAAACTGTTCTCAATCCAAACAAGTTAGTTTTTGAACTATCATTATCTCTCATATTTTACAAATAATAGAGGGACTGTCTAACATAATGGATTGTAATAATAGTTCAGAGATTATTCCTTATATTTCTGTAATTCACAGACCAAATAGGAGAGAGAGACTAAATTGAAATTTCATTGTTTCAAATACAAGATAAGGATATAAGCAAAAGATAGAATTTTTACTTCAAGAACAACAAAATAAGGTTACTGGGTCATCAAATTTCATCACTATAAGAAAACCCATTTCACCATTTCATCAAAAAAGTAGTAAAATTTATGTAGATTTTAACTGATGAAACAATGAATAACATTACTTGAAAAGATATTCACAGCAAGAGCGTAAAACAAGAAGAAAAGATGAATAAGGTTTTGAGGGTTACCAGAGAAAGAGAGAGAGAGAGAGAGGATAGTTGTGTTGCTGTAGAGGCTATGATTGTTGTTACTGAGAGAGATAGCAGAGTGAATGTTTCTCTCTGTTTCTTTCAAAGAAAGACATGGACGCTGCTGGCTTATTCAACAAAACGAGTGCACTCCAAACGAACATAGTTAGATTATTTAGATATTTTTTCTCTCAAAAAAACATAAACATGTTTGGATATTTTGTTTTAAGTTTAAATGTTTTTTTCCCACTATTTTGCAAATATTGTAGTTTTAGTCCTCTATTTAAAAAATAAGGTAATAGTCAATTTACTTTTTGAATATGTAAGGAGTAGTCACAATAATCATTCAATGTATCAAAATTTTAAAATAGTCTTTGATAAAGACTGAAATAACAATAAGTAAATATTTATAAGGATTGATATGATAATAAATAAGTATATTGAAGGACTAATATGACCATATTAACGAAGTATTTTAATATCAGGGACTATTTTGACTAACAAATTACACAATCATGAACTATTTTGAAATTTCGATACACTAAGAGACTGTTGTGGCTACTTATTACACATTCAAATATCAAAATGACTATCAACCCTTTTAAAAAATTAATTCTTAGTTCACACTTTCACTTTTTTTGGAATGTCCACCTCCACCGAGTCTAATGACATACCAATGTACAGATGTTTAATATCTACTTTCTTCGTAATGAAATATAAGCAAAAAGAGTAGTTGAAAAGTTGAAGTATGTAGACTAAATTTTCAACCACATACATTGACTTTTTAACTACCATTTTTGCTTATATTTCATTTTGAGGGAGTATGTCATTTATATTTTTGTTTTGACTTAATGCATTTTTTACCCTACTTTCTCAATTTAGAGATTTTAGACCCCCTAATTATTTTTTTAGCAATTTTAACCCCCACATTAATTTTTACTAATGTGCTCCTTTAAAAAATAATTAATATTCATGCTAGCAAACATCACACAAGTATTGTGTCAAGATGATGGACAAATTGTTATAACTTAAGAATCACAAGCTCCACCTCGAATCCAAGAATCAAAAGCATGGTCTCATTGTTAGGATAAATTTGTTGTTATTTTTGTAAAAATCAGTGGTACAAGTCAATTAGGAGTTGTGATACTTTGGTAGTTGATATTTACTTTGATTCTTTGTAAAAATGTCAATTATGAGATGTTATAACTTATCTTTGATTATGAGTATCAAGTTAGTTTTTGATCGTTACATTTCAAATTTTGTTTTCAACATTACAACATATTCATTAAACATAGGCTAAACACAATTATATAATTTAAACAAATATAAACCATTACAAATATTGAAGCTCAAAGGTAACCTTATCCTTAAAATTTATTACTAATACATCAGTGATATTTCAATTTTTTTCAGTATTAGTCACTAAACATCATGGAAGGAGTTATTACAGAATTATACAAGGATATTAGCTGCTATATTTAAATATCCAAGTTTGTAATTGAAATTGTAGGAATGTATCAATTTAGTCCCCTACATTATCAATATTTTAAAATAATCACTGAAATTGCAAAAGGTTAAACACATTCATCTTAGATATGTTATCAAATGCATCCCGATGTAACGAATTTAATGACATTCTAGTCCTTCGGCAATTTTAGTGATCATTTTGAAATATCGATAATATGAGGGACTGGATTGATACAATCTTACAATTTTGATGACCAATTTGAGTATGTACTCATTTAGTTAAGGAGAAACATTCTTTGTAGAAGCAGGAGGTGTGCCACTACCAGGTGGAGGGAATAATGGAGGAAAAGGAAAAGCCAATCCTGGTGGTGACGAAGGTGGCGGTGAAGGACTTAAACCTGGTACCGACGGAAAAGGAAACAATGGTGATGACCCTGATGGAGGTGGCAGAAATGGATTATTGGGGACTAATGGTGTTGGAGTTGGTGGTTGAAATGGGTTAGGAATAGTTGGTGTACTTGGTGGTTGTAATGGATTATTAGGGAGTAATGGTGGTGGAAAAAAAGGATTAGGAGGAAGGTTAAAGGAATCAAGGTTAGTTGCTTTTTTTTCATCTAATGATTGAACATTTTTTGTAGTTTTTGTTGATTTGGATTTGGATGCATCACTAGTCATTCCATTTGGGACTAATGGTGACAATATTGGTGGAAGAATTTGATGTAATAAAGGAATTGTTGGATGAAATGGATCAGGAAAATGTGGTGTACTTGGTGGTTGTAATGGATTATTAGGAACTAATGGAGGTGGTTGAAGTGGATTAGGGACTAATGGTGTTGAAGTTGGTGGCTGTAATGGATTATTAGGGACTAATGGTGGTGATAAAAATGGATTAGGAGGAAGGTTAAAAGTATCAAGGTTAATTACATTTTTTTCATCTAAATTTTTTGAAGTTTTAGTTGATTTGTATTTGGATTCTTCACTAGTCATTCCACTAGGGATTAGTGGTGACAATTCAGGTGGCAATATTGGTGTAAGAATTTCAGGTACTAAAGGAACTGGTGGAAGGAAAGGAAGAACACCACTAGGGGGGTTTGGATCTTGAAGTGGGGGTGGAAAAGAAGGATCAATTTTGGGAGGAAATGAAGTTTTTTTCAAAGAATCAAGAAGTTTTTTTGTGTTTTGAACAACACTTGGTTTTTGGTTACATAAATTTGGTTGTTTAAGTGGTTTGAATGAGAAAAACCCTGCTGAAAAAATGTGTAGTCCTTGTTTTCTTGATTTTAGGTGAAGTGATGAAGATGAGGCTGCTGAAGCTATAGAACAAAATGGTTCATTGCTGCTTACTAATTTCACTACACACCCTTTGATTCTCTTTACATGTTTGCTTACTGAGAATGGAAGTTGGATTTTGAATTCACCATGTTCATTTGTTTTGACTTGTTTCTTGAATCTTGGTTTTGAAATTTCATTTCCATCTTTGCATTCTACTTCAACTGATGCACCTGCACACAAGAATATTTTTTTATAGGACAATAACATAAAATTTAGACAACACAACACCTGAAAAGCTATGTTTTAAAAACTGGAGCGAAGATCGAATAGGTGAGACGGTCATGATTTAATTGGTTGAACTACAGTTCAATTAGTCTGCAATGTAATCGAGATTAAACCAACCGGCAAACCAGTCAGCTCTTAATTGGTTCAACCTGGCGGTTCAATAGGGTTTTTAAGTAATCGAGATCAAACCAACCGGCAAACTAGCCAGCTCTTAAATGGTTCGACCGCCCAGTTCATTAGGGTTTTTAAAAGAGCAATGCTATATTCACCGAAATTTTTCTTCCCGAATCCATCACGAGATGACGTGTCACCGTTTAAGCATAACTTCACTTCCGGAAATCATGGGAAATCATGGTGAACATGTGGTAGTTAATTAGCGAAAATCACTTCGCCATACATTCACTATAATCTTTTCGCTGTATATATCATTCTCCTTTTTAAAATATTGCATGAAAAGGTCAGCCTATAAAGCACTTAACACCCGACACGACAGTGACACATTAAGACCGGTAATAATTTAAGAAAAAAAACAATTGAATGTAATCACATGTATCAGTATCACGTGTCAAATTCCAAACACACTTTCAATCTCAAGTGTTACATAGTTTTTTTAAGCAACATGTATTACATAGTTGTTATCTAATTTAGCAGCTTGTATAGACTATATAGATATAAAATTGAATTCTCTTGCAAAAAAAATTAGACAATTAAGCAGGTTAAGAAATGGACCTGAAATGAAATGATTTCCCATGGAGAAATCCTGTTGAAAACATGTGTCACAATAAACAGTACCAACCACAACAGCAGAAAGAGGCTTCTTGTGATGATGATGATGATGATGACTAGCCTCAGAAAATGTACCAAATGTTACAATCAGAAACAGTATTACAAGGAACCAAGACATTCTAAGGTTTGTCCTCTTACAAAGGGTCTACAATATCTTATATACTATATGGATTTATGTTCTTATGATCCCTCTTTATCTTTAACATTGACACCAAACAGACTAATATATAGTAGTTTTACAGATTGGGTTCTAACAAAGGCTATTTATGCTTATCATGAAAAAGTCACTCAACTGTAAGCTTTAATGCAGTAATTGTAGGTTTGTTTTCCCATCACTAAACAGCTAGGAATTCAAAAAAGTAATGTAACAATTGGGACACTTGCTTCCTACTCAGACCTCACAACTGCGTGTGTGACTTTTAAGTAGTGTTTGTCACTTCATCTACATACCAAAAAGGAAAATAGTAATGTACTAATTAGGTTAATATAGATGGTTCGACATTCCGCTCACATTTACAACCGCGACATCGTTTTCAGTTCGCAATTCTTTAATTGATAGGTCATATATAAATTTTATTATAAATCTTCCATGAGTTTGGTGGTTCTCTTTGATCTTGCATTTGATGTCCTCCCTTTATCTATTTTTCTTGAGTTAATAGTCACTTTGATCCCTGAATGTATAATGATTAGTCATAATAATCCCCTTAATATCAAACTATTTTGACTAATAGAGTACACAATCAGAGACTATTTTAAAATTTTGATACATTGAAGGACTATTGTAACTATTCATTACACATTTAGGGATGAAAGTGACTATTATCCCATTTTTCTTTGACAAAATAAAATAAAAAGGTAATGTATTAGATAAAGAGAGAAGCTCCTAGCTACTGTGTGTTTAATTTAATGGATGGATGGATATATTTTGTTTCTTTGTTGGGTTCGTATATATGGTTGGGACCTTGTGTTGATTCACGAGATAAAGCAAACTAGCCGCATAATATGTGAACATAAGCAAGACTAACACAGAATGAGAAAATATCAAACATTTTTTAATTTTATTAAAAGAATTTTTTTTAAATATATAAAATTAAAATAAAAGTAATAAAAAATTCGATTGAACATGTATGTAGTATAACACTTTAAAGGTTTTGATTCACATGATAATTTAAAAAACGAGGTGTTTGAATTTTTTTTTTTTTGGTAAACAAAAAAAAACATAACTTTAATTATTTTGACTAAAAAAGTTAAATATATGAAACCTTTAATTAATATTTTAATTGATGTAAAAATTTGGAATATGGATGAGACTCTCCAATTATAAAGTATATATATTTATATTTATACTTTGATGAAATTTATCTTATAATTATCATTTCGTTTTAAAATGTAACCAAAAAACAAATCATTTTAAAATATTATTTGTAACTAGCGGTTGACGGGCATTTCGTGTCCGTCTATATGTTTTTTTTTATTATGCTAACATGTGTAAATTATAAATAATTTTTTATGAAATTTAGATTTTGATTAGAATTATATGTATAGATGTTTGTGACTTATTGCAACAAATCAAGCTTATCTTTTTCAATTACACAACAATAATGCAAATATAATATAAACTCTTATCAATTTCAATGACGCCAACTATATAATCTTATTATAGAAAAAATTATTTAAGGATATAATTGGAATAATAAAAAATCCAACCCAAAATATCATATTTCCTTTATATATTTTCAAGATAATATTGTTCATATTATAATGGGGTATTTTAGTGAGTTATATATTTTTTTAATTAATAATTTAAAATATTGTTATAAAAAGGATAAAATTGTAAATAAATATTTTAATGAAGGGTAAAATTGGAAAGGAAATAGTCGGCCCAAACTCATGCTAACTTGTGCATACTTTCAAAATTAAGTTTGCACAATTTCCAAATTTTTATTTCTACTTTTGATTTCTTATTTTGTGTCCTTATGACACAAGTTAACATTAGAATAATATATGAAATTCTTTAAAAGGTTCTAGGTTCAATTTAGTGGGCAATCTATTTTCAAATTTATACTTAAAACACCTTAATTAAATTGATTAATTTTACAATGAAAATTTATATAATTTATTAAAGATTTGTCTTCCATTTTAAGGAGATTATTATCCTCTACTTCATTAGAATGATATACTATTCTGAACGTAACAATAGGTTGTTTAATAATACAACTACTTTAGGGGTGGACAAAAACCCGCGACCCAAAAAAACCCGTCTGAGAACCGACGGGTTGGATCGGAGTGGGGTTTTGGGCCCGAACCCGCCTGATGTCCACCCCTACCCAGGTTGTTGGACAAAGTAAAATACTTGTCTCTAGGTTGGTTGAAGGCCAAAAAAAGCCATTTTTTCGTTTGGTACTGATGGGTGGTGGTCAAGCCCTTTTTAATGTCTGGACATTGGCTAATGGTTTTTGTTTTGTAATTTTCGACTGACATTGTGTATCTTTTGGAGTCTCTATGGCACGTCTTATGCTATTGAGTTTCTTTTGCTGTGTTAATATATATCCCTTTTTTTATTGTTAAAAAAAAAGTATAAATTTGAAGACACAAATTTAGATAATTTATAGAATGTGATACAAGTTTGCCAATATTTTAAATTGCGAAAATACGCCTAAATTACAACATAAATAAAGGCATAAAACCATAAACAAAGATTTCTAATAACTTATAGAATTCTCTTTGAATTTCATATACTTTTTTTGTTGTTGTTGAAGGAATATACTTATTAGTATATTATTTTAAATTTTTAAAAGAAATTAGAAGCAACAAGAAACAACAAGAGAAATTATCCGAGGAGGAGAAACCATAAACAAAGTTTTCATATTCAAATAGTATCGTTTAGCTTGGAATGGGCTATGTACAGAAACGAAGAGTCTTGCTTCATTTGCTAAAGTTAATTAGCATCCACAATGAAGACCCTCAAATTGAAGGTTTAAACGGGTTCCACTTATACATATAATTTTTTATTATTTTTTAATAACAGTACCTAATAGGTACTCATTCATTCCAATAGAGACTTTCTGACAAAAAGTTTAAATGGATCCCACAGTTAACTCTTCTCATTTACATTCCACCATTAACATATTATTTTAATAAAAAAAGTGTGAGGGGACCACTAAAAGATGGGGATTTTAGAAGACCCCCAAATTTTTTCCTACAATGGAAGTACCTATTAGTTACTAGGTCTTAAATGGTGAAGATCTCACGATTGTGGATGCTCTTATGCATTAGTTTTCATCTTCCCCATTAATTTTTTTCTTGGTTCACTAAAACTTATTTTTTGATAAAAAAAAAAATATATTTGACTCTTTGACTATTTTATTTTTTGGACCTGTTATTTTGCTATCTAGCTTTCAACATTTTTATAAGTTTATACTTTTTTTATTGAATAATTATAAGTTTACATAATGTTTATCTTATTCAAGAAATTAATGTTAATTCAAATTGACAAAATTCCAGCAAATCAGTGAGATCGATAAGATGCATGATCTAAGATATCAATAGTATTCATGACAATAAATTGTATCATTTTTCTTTTAATTTTTGATTTATTTTTTGATTGAACTTTTGTTAAAAATGAACGAGAAGAAAGATTGTTGTTGTATTTCATAGTTGGAAGAGAAAGAAGAGAGAAGGTGCAATGAGAGGGATAAAGTTGAGGTTAGATTTGATATGACTGAAATATATTAAGATCTGATAGAAAATTTAATCAAACGGTGGAAAAGATTGGTCCATGATGAATCAGTATTTTTAAGGGTTCGTTCTATAAGGAACCTCCAAAGAGATGCTTATTAGTGTCAATCATATCTAATAAGCATTTCTATTTGGATTTTTCACTAAAGTAAATGACCTGCTTAAAAAATAGGTTAAAGTATGGTTTTGGTCCCTGCAAATATGCCTCGTTTTGGTTTTAGTCATTGTAAAAAAATTTGTTGTTTTTGGTCCCTGCAAATATGCTTCATTTTGGTTTTGGTCCCTGGCTCCACTTTTGTGATGATTTGCACACGTGGCACATGATGACTGAACCCATTTATTAGAGAAATAGTTCTTGCAAAATCTTTTGATTTTGAAAAAGGTCCCTCCAAAATATTTTGTTTTTGAAAATAGTTTTCAAAAACAAAATATTTTGCAGGGACCAAAAACAACAAATTTTTTTTACAGGGACTAAAACCAAAACGAGGCATATTTACAGGGACCAAAACCATATTTTAGCCTAAAAAATATTGTATTTAGTGTCAATCCTTACTTTTCAGGTTATATTCAACAAAGGCATACGATTCAAATACTTGTGCACAATATTTGATACACTGAAATGAATAACAACCGAGTAGATTGTCAAAATGAAATTGATAAAGCAAAATCTTTAACATCAAATGGTTTCTTGAATTGTCTTACACTTAATAATAATTATGACATGCTTAAATGGAAGGCTCCTTTGATTACAAAAGTAACAACCACAATCATATGACACTTGGGTGAAAACACAAAATTAAATTACTCATTTATTTCTCCGATTGAAAGAAGGCTCTCTTTATAAGTTACAGTCTTACCCGAAAATTTGCCTTTAACAAAACTGAACTCCTCAACCATCTTAGTGCTTAAACTAAAAAATATTAGTTGTCCATCTTCTTTCGTAAAGAATATATTCCCTTTCCCTCCTGCTCCAATAGGATACACAATGATAGATAAAGGCCGAAAAATGAAGATTTAAACCACGATTCCTTCACACCAAATTCAGCCAAAATAGATATTTGAAAAGCACCTAAATTTGGATAATTTGAAATCAAAGCAAGGGACCCATTTAAAACCATCAAGTCACTTAAAACAAATTCAAGATCAAGACTACCATCTTCTAAGGGTGCAACTGTTGTTACGAATTCCTCTGTGCTCAGGTCAAATGACAAAAGATATGCTTCATCATCAACATCGTCACTTTCATTCCACCAGTGAACCATTCCATCTAGTAACACTCCATTGTCTTTGTGATTTAAAGGGATATCATATTCAAGTTTCCTCCATGAGTTACTATGAAGGCTATATATCTCCCAAAACTGGTCATCATCTATATTGCCTAATGACAATACATCAATGTCAAGTTTTTGACAACACACCACCTGTCGAATTATCTTATAGTCATTTGTAACACAATCATAACCAAAACCATGTCGAAGTATATCAACATCCATATGTGGGACAAATTCAAAAGAGCTGGTAGGAATAACTTTGAATTCTTGAGTAGTTGGGTTCCACAATACAACTATTGTATTAGATTGGGAGTAATTAATTAGACATAAAATCCCATTAATACTACCAGATCCTGAAATAACAAATTTAGGTTCCATCTCTTGAAATGGATTTGGACAATCTAACTTGGTTCCATTCTCAAACCTCTTACCCGAAAGAGAATATAACAAATGTCAATCATCAATCACAAACTGATGTAGGAGGAGAGATGTATCCTCATAGTAAAAATGGTTATTGGATAAGAAATTGCTCTGGAACATGCTTATGAAATAAGGGTTTTTAAACAAAGTCAACCATGATTTCCGCACACATCTAAAACGATTCAAAGATTTTAGAGATAATTTTGACAAAATTGGCACGACAAGATCATCAGGGATATAATTACTAACCTTTTTATTCCATGAAATCACATATTTATCCATCTTCACACTGAAAGAAGGAGGCGTCTGTTGAAAAAAGAAGAGGTGAACAATGAGGAAATAAGGAGGCGGCTGATAGAACAAGAAGAAACGAAGTCATATGAAAATTTAGGATTTCTAATAGTGGGCTGGGCCGTCTTTTTTTTTTTTTTTTACAAGGGCAGGGCCACCTTTATTCTTAACCTAACAACCACAATCATATGGCACTTGGGTGCAAACACGAAATTAAATTACTCATTCATTTCTTTAATTAGAAGAAGACTCTCTTTATAAGTTACTGTCTTACCCAACAATTTACCTCTAACAAATCCGAACTCCTCAACTGTCTTAGTGCTTAAACTTAAAAAGATTAGTTGTCCATCTTCTTTCGTAAAGAATATATTCCCTCAATAGGATACACAATGATAGATAAAGGCCGAAAAATGAAAAGTTTAAATCATAATTCCTTCACACCGAATTCACCTAAAAGATATAGTTGAAAAACACCTAAATTTGTATAATTTGAAATCAAAGCAAGGGACCCATTTAAAACCATTAAGTCACTCAAACATATCCAAAATCAAAACTATTATCTTCTAAAGGTAAAGTGTTGTTATGAATACTTCAATGCTTAAGTCAAATAACAAAAGATATGCTTCATCATCGCTATCATTATTGCTTTCATTCCATCAGTTTAAACCACAAGTCAAGTGAGTATTTTTAAAACAAAACAATAACATAATCAAATATGAAATAAAACTTTTTTTTTGTTTTGCTTAATTGTTTAGTGTCTTATTTTATCATGATCTCAAAAATATTCCATTTTTTATAAAAAGAAAATAAAAATCATATGCCCATTTTTAAAATTGATTTTTTTTTTCTCTTAGCCCCCATTTTAGAAATTGATTTTTTTTTTTCTCTTAAGAATCACAATTTTTTTTTGTGGCCGGGATTCGAATCTCGGACCTTGTATATATTATGTATTGTCCTTACCAACTGAGCTAAGCTCACGAGGACTTAAGTATCACATTTGTCATACCTTTGGTTCCAACTGTTTTGTTGGCTTAAATAACAATTCCAAATCCAAAAGGCCAACTCTTTATTCTTTCAGTTTTTTTCTTATTTTTTTTTTTTGACAAGAGTTTTTTTCTTATTTGTTTCATTTAAAAAAAAATGAAAAAAAGAAACAATTGTATAAGAGGCCCAAGAGAAAGAGGAGAAAGATGTGGAAGAAGAAAAAAAGACGAAATGTTTTAGGGATAATCTTTGGAGGGATTTTTTTTAGTTTTAACACCTTCTATAGATAACTTTCTGAAAAACATTTTTTTAACATTTTTCAATTGATTTAGTTGGCCTTCTATTTTATTTTATTTTACTCACTTTTTCTTGTTTTCAAAGAATTTTGACTCTCTTATGATAGAAATTTAGATGGCCCTTTATATAATTTATTTAATTTTAAATTTATTTTTTTTATTAACATATCTTAACGATATATCTTAAATTAAAAAAAAATAAAATCTATTGTGTCAAGTATTTGTACTTCATAGCATGTTTGGATTCCCAATAAATTTATCATAATCACCTTAAACTACCATGGTTTTACAAGAGTTATATTTTAGAGTTAAAAAATGTTAAGAACACCGTCTTTTTAGATTAGTTGTCCATCACTTAATTTTTCATTGAATGAAATTCTGGCAACACTATTTATGTGATCCATTTCTAAAATATAAGACTTACATACATTTCTTTGAATTAAAGAGGGAATAATAGAAAGAGGGTGTTCATAATATTTCTATCTTAACAAAGTTAATATACTAGGGTAACTTTTGTAAACCGATCTTAATGCACGTGCACTAAATCCTGTTCCACTTCAACTATAATTGTAGCCACTTAGATGGCATGCAAGCTACACAGAAAGAAATAAGAGGACAGACACCAAGAGAAAAAGAGTGAACTGAGCATTGTTTCTATCCTCCTTTCTTGCATGTTTTGAAAATCTTATTTTAGGGTGTTGATTTTTTCATTGATAAATTGAATGTGTTGATATCTTGCTTTCATAGTTATATTGATGAATGATATATATGTTAATGATTTGATTCTTGAAGGGTTTTGATGTTGTTAGAATAGGTTTTGTAATTGAGGGAACAATTTTAATTATGTGTTTTAGTCAATATTAATACTTGCATGCATGTTTTGATTTTAGGTACCTTCATTTTGTTTATGTTTGGTACGATGTTAATGTTGAAGTTTTGCTGATATGACTGATTTTTTAGTATAAGGAACGGTAGGAGTAGAGAGTGATGTGATATTGGATGGGCGTTTGAGAAATATAGGTGTCCAAATACAAGGTTATATTATTAATATGATTTCAGCTTATACCTGAATAAATTATGTATGTTTTTCAAAAAAAATAAAAATAAATTATGTATGAATCATATTCTTTTATGGTATGTTCCCTCAGAAAATGGGGAACTTTCCTTCAGTAAAGGAAGAGCAAGTAAGTAGGCCTATTGCGGTCACGACATCTGACTTATCTTCCTCATAAATTAAGATCTTGCAGACGACTTGCGTCTGAAGGACTTAATAAAGGCTTGGTCTAGGATGGATGAGCGAGTTATGTGAGCCGTTGGATTAATAATGTTATACAAATTTATTTATCATAGACTATCAATACCTTACACTTTTCTCCCTCTTCTCTTGATCTCTTTGATTCTCCTTTTTTTCTCCATTTGTTTTGTTTTTCGACCATGGATTCCATCATTAATACCCTCTTCCAGATGCAATTCTCCAATATGAACACATAGGCTTTAGGCTCTGTTTGGATTGATGGAACAATAAGAAATGGAATGGAGTGGAGCTGAGCGGAACGAAATGAAATAGAGAGTCCAATCCATTGTTTGGGTATATTATGATGGATCGGAACAGATTTCTCATTCTATTGTTTGGAAAGTTGACGAAATGGAATAAGTTATAACTTTTTAATTTCAATTTTACCCTTATAAAAAACTATTATATAAGATTAAAAAAAACATAACAGAAAGCAAGCCTTATAAATTTTTTATCCCTTTAACAATTTTTTTTGGTACAAAAGAGGGCAAAGCCCAAAGAAAAAGAAAACTAAGGAATTAAACGGACGTTCCTAGGCATACAAGTCCTGGAAATATCATCAAACAAAAGACTCTGAAGCTCACTAGGGGGAGTCTCTAGAATATGAATATAGAAAATCCATCGAAATGCTGAAATTAGCAAGCCAATCTGCACTTTTGTTGCCTTCACGCCAAGTATGGGTAATTTTGACAGTCCAACTCAAACTCAAAAGTTGTCGTATAGGCCTAACCAAAGTAGGAGTCGTTCCACTAAAATTTCAATTTTTAGTAATCATGTCGACCAAGATCTTTGAGTCATTCTCCACTGTAAGATGAACAACTGTAAAATTAAAATGTTATTTTCAAGCGAAAATTAAAATGTTATGAACAACTCTTTTAAAAAATAATCCTAAATAAAACTCTTTTACCAATACAACCCCCTTATAACATTTCAAACCAAAAAAACAATGGCTTAATTGCACTTTCCCCTATCTTTTGTTAATTGTGCGATTTTGCACCCCATCTTTTTACCCCCTTTCTGATTTTGCACCCCATCTTTGTATTCAATTGCACTTTTGCCCCCTATCTTTTTGCATATTGTGCAATTTTGCACTCCCTCTTCTTTTTTTTGAGCGATTTTGCACCCCATCTTTTGCCCATTTCCCCCTCTTTTAATGATGATTTTGAACAAAACACGGTTGACAAAAGATGGGGTGCAAAATCGCTCAAAAAAAAGGGGGTGCAAAATCGCACAATTAACAAAAGGGGGGGGGGGGGGGGGGGGAATGCAATTAAACCAAAAAAAAAACAAAATAACATAGTATACAATAAAACCAGATCACGGTGGTTGTTAGTATGAGGAGATTGTTTCAGTAATCTACCAATCAAATGTCGGGAAAGGGAAAAAAACATTTGAATCACATTCTATATCGGCAAATATCAATTTTATCTTTTTAACTTGTGCATTTATTGATTAATTTTTTTTTTTTAACTTCTTAACTTGTTCCCCAAAGACACAAATTAGTCTGACTATTTTTTATTTTTTTTACGTTACGACCCTTTTTTAAATATGCTATAAACAAACAAACCCATTTCCTTAAAAAAAAAAAAAAAACCATTAAATCACATTAATGTTTTTACAAACCAAATGTATTATCTAAACGCAACTATAAATATTAATCTCAAATATCAATTTGAAGGATTGACCTTTCCAAACAAATGTTTTTCATGTCTAGCGAACATGAATCAAACTCAAGACCAAAAATTAAGTTTAAGGGTCCAACTACCTACCATTTTTATTTCACACTATGTTGGTCACATTAATCGTTTTCAATCGAACGGAGAAGAAGAAGCCGACCTAGTTTTTTAGTGAAAGAAACTTCATCTTCTTTTTAAGTTTTCTTTCTCCTTTATTCATCGAGGAGAGGTGTTTTAGGTAAGTTTTTGACCTAGAATCACCCCTCATCTTTTTTCCTTTTCTTTCAATTTAAATAAGTGATTTTCACACGTTTCAAGTTTTTCATTGTGCTTTTGTGATTTCGTCGTCTGAGTGCAACATTGTGTTGTTCGTTGTTTTGTGCGGTGTTTGATTTATCGTCTTATTGCGGTGTTCGTTTGGTTCCTATTGAAAGATCAATTTCAATCAATTACAGATTCAATCAATGATTTGGGCGTCGACGTTGCAGATTCGAAAATATGTGTATTTCAGTGACTTAGAATTTACCATATTATTTGTAGGCATTTTACCGTTGTATGCTATTAACTTGGATGTTGTTAGTTTGTTCGCAGTTTCACTGATGTTAAACATGTTATTGTATCTGATGTACTCTCAATTTGAATGAATGAGTATTGTTTTGTTTTTGGCAACAAAAAAAATCGAACGAAGAAGAAGAAGCAATTATAACCTTTCAAAAACAAAAAACAAAAGGCTAAGCACACTTTTCGTCCCCTAAGTTTTAAAATGTTGTGATTTTGGCCCATTAAAAAATGACAATTTTGACCTCTTTCGTCCCAAAATTGCTGAGAAGACGTCACATATCCCAAAACAGGAGCCATAATCGCAACTTTTTTTAGAAGATAAGGGGTCAAAAGAGCATATTTTCCTAAACATAGGGTCATTTTTGCCATATTTTTAAGGTATTGCTAACCATTGTCCTTAAGGAAGCCAAAAGTAGCATGTTTGCATTGGTTTCAACATTTTGACTTTTAAAAAGTTAAATTTATCACTTTTCATCATTTTCCAATGTTATATTTCTATTTATATTCCCTTATTCAATGCCCTAAGGGTAATGGTTAGCATTCTCCTATTTTTAATAGAAGATCAAAATCGCAATATTTTAAAACTTAGGGAACGAAAAATGCAGTTTAACCAAAAAAAAAATTACTCCCTCCGGTCCTATTTACAAGAGACAATTTACTTTTAGATACATTAAATAATTTATGTATTTGGTTTAGGTTCTTGACTAGATACATACATTATTGAATGTATCTAAAAAGTCAACTTTCTCTTATAAATAGGACCGGAGGGAGTATAAATCTTTTTTTTTTTTAAGGAAAAAATTATAAATCTTTTAGTCTTCAATTGCTGAAATGAACGTGTGGCATGTTTTTGAGTGAATAGTTCCACACACAAAGAACCGGCAATTGAAGAAGACAGAACGAAGAACCTGCAACACCATGTTCAATTCAATGATAAACAACAATTTCAACACATCATAGTTAATTTCACAGACCAAACAAAAACCAATGAAAACATCATCAAAATCTTCATCTTCAACATGGAAACAAGTTTCAGAATTACTCACAGTAGCTTCCATAACCAAAACCCTTTCAAAAAACCCAACACAAACACCACCACAAACCAACCTCACACAAACCCTAATCCACAAAATCCTCTCAAACCCATCACTTCACATTTCTCACAAACTCAATTTCTTCAATTCCAACAACAACATTCATCATTCTTCACTCTCTTACTCACTCATTTTCAACAATCTTTGTAACCCCAAAACCCCTTTTTCACTCCTCCATCAACACCTCCCTCACCTTCTTCATTCCATGAAACAAAATGGTATTGTTTTCGATTCGAATTCGTTCAATACCCTCCTTAATTTTCTTATCAAATTTGGTGTTTCTCATAACAATAATAGTAAAAACTTTCACTTTGTTATTGATATTTTGGATTATATTCAAACACAAAATCTTCATCCTGTTGATACTACACCTTTTATTTATAATTCTCTGTTAATTGCTTCTATAAAGAATAATCAAATTCCACTTGCTTTGTCAATTTTTAATAATATTATGACACTTGGTGATGATGATTGTTTGAATTTGGATTCTGTTATTGTTGGTTCGTCGAATTACTTACTTTCGGTTTTAAGAAAAGCCCGGATGAAGAAAGAGTTTGAGAATGTGTTTAATAGGTTGAGGGAAAGGAAAAGTTTTGATTTTGATTTGTGGGGTTATAATATTTGTATTCATGCTTTTGGTTCTTGGGGTGATTTGGTTACTTCTATGAAGCTTTTTAATGAGATGAAGGAGGATAAGAATTTGTTTGGACCTGATATGTGTACTTATAATTCGGTTTTGTCGGTTCTCTGTAAGGTTGGGAAGATTAATGATGCACTTATTGTGTGGGATGAGCTTAAAGGGTGTGGTTATGAACCGGATGAGTTTACTTACACGATTCTCGTTCGGGGTTGTTGTAGGACTTATAGGATGGATGTGGCGTTGAGGATTTTTAACGAGATGAAGGATAATGGGTTTCGTCCAGGTGTGCTTGTGTATAATTGTGTTTTGGATGGTTTATTCAAGGCTGCGAAGGTTAATGAAGGGTGCCAGATGTTTGAGAAAATGGCTCAAGAAGGGGTGAAAGCTTCTTGTTCGACTTATAATATTCTGATTCATGGACTTATTAAGAATGGAAGATCAGAAGCTGGTTATATGCTTTTTTGTGATCTTAAGAAGAAAGGTCAATTTGTGGATGGGATTACTTACAGCATTGTTGTGTTGCAACTTTGTAAAGAGGGTCTATTGGAAGAGGCTTTGGAGTTGGTGGAGGAAATGGAAGCTAGAGGGTTTTCTGTTGACCTTGTAACGATAACGTCTCTCTTGATTGGGATTCATAAGTACGGTCGTTGGGAATGGACTGATAGGCTCATCAAGCATGTCAGGGAAGGCGATTTGTTACCTGGTGTTCTCAGGTGGAAGGCTGGAATGGAAGCTTCTATCAATAATTTTCATTCCAAGGAAAAGGATTACTCATCAATGTTCCCTTCCAAAGGAGGTTTTTGTGAGATCATGAGTTTCATAACTCGTTCCCGAGATGAGGATGATGAGGTGGAAACTTCGTCTGAACAAATTGATGAGTGGTCATCGTCTCCACACATGGATAAATTGGCCAAGCGTGTTGTGAATTCAACTGGCAATGCTTCTCGAATGTTTACTCCTGACCGTGGACAAAGAGTTCAACAAAAAGGGTCTGATTCTTTTGATATTGATATGGTGAATACTTTCCTGTCTATATTTTTGTCAAAGGGAAAGTTAAGCCTCGCTTGCAAATTGTTTGAGATTTTCACCGACGCGGGCGTTGATCCTGTCAGTTATACATATAATTCTATCATGAGCTCATTTGTTAAAAAGGGCTATTTCAATGAAGCTTGGGCTATTCTGAGTGAAATGGGAGAAAAGCTCTGCCCGACCGATATAGCGACGTACAATATGATAATTCAAGGTTTAGGAAAGATGGGAAGAGCGGATCTAGCCAGTGCTGTTCTTGACGGGCTACTGAAGCAAGGCGGTTATCTTGACATAGTTATGTATAACACTCTCATTAATGCTTTGGGAAAGGCAGGCAGAATTGATGAGGTGAACAAGTTCTTTGAGCAAATGAAGAGCAGCGGGATAAATCCTGATGTTGTCACTTATAATACTTTGATTGAGATTCACAGTAAGGCTGGCCGACTGAAGGATGCTTATAAGTTCTTAAAAATGATGATCGATGCTGGATGCACCCCTAACCATGTTACGGATACGACTTTAGATTATCTAGTACGGGAAATTGATAAATTGAGATACCAAAAGGCATCGATTTTGAGCAAAAAAGATGATCCTTCTTGAGGGGGGATAAGATTCTAACAGTATATGCAACTGGAAGTTTGTTATATAGTAACTTTTATATAACTTCAAGTTATGGTCTGCGCCTTTTAGTTGTTACTGTGATCAAATGTAGTGTATATTGTTGCTGTGAAACTGCAGCGATTATACTTAAAGCTCACGGATAAGAATTCTGGATCATTTACAGATTCAATCCGACCTTTAAAGTTCACATATCCTGCAAATTCGTTTCCATCTTTGATCTGATAAGTCTATTGAGTGGTCAGTGGCCACTAATTGCTTGGATAATGAGTTGCACTTATCATACATGTGCTGTTTTCATATTCAAAGCAGGGCATGAGAATTGGTGGTAAATCGCGTTGGTTCTAACTTCTAAGGTAGAGGATTGGTCGAGAAGTTTGACACATGAAAGATTTTTTGTTTGCCAATTTGTAAATCCAAATCCTGGCTATAGATATCAGATGAATAATATATGAAGCTGCTGAAAATGAAAGGTTTTTTGGTTGGCAAGTTATAAATCCAAATCTTGGCATGTATGTGTACTTTTTTTTAAAATTTTGTTTTATCAGGTTGTGTATGTTTGGAGTGATAGTTGCTGTTTTTTAGGTGCTGCTGACGGTTTTGTTGGGTTGATAGAAGTCCGGTGCTTTGTTTTTGCGGGTATTGGCTTTGTTTGCTGCTACTTCGGTTGGGGGATTTTGTGCTTTTGTTTCCTCACAGTTGCTGTTAGTGTTATCTGTCAGTTGCGTGGCCTTTTTAATTCAGCTTCTGTTTTTGTGTGGGTGTTGCGGTGCCGCCTATATACGGCACCTTGTATTGCAGTTTTGATCTCCTATGTTCGTCTTGTGTGGGGAGCCTTAATAATATATGCTGTTTCAAAAAAAAAAAAAAAAAACTAGAATTTGTGTCTCTCAGTTGTTTGGTTCTATAAATATTTAGTACTAAATAATTATTAATTTAATATTTAATAATTAAGAAAGCAATTGTACCGAAACTTCAATTTGTCAATATGCTAATGTACTCTAGAAGGTTATATATGTGGATGGACTAGAGTAACATGTGCAATGTAACATTGTAAAAGATTCTGTAACACAATTCATCTGTACTGTCAAAGAAGTATTTGCTTATACACTCCATGAAAAAGAATTACTAGTCTTTAAAGCTCACAGGTTTGCACCAACCAACCACATTCCTTGAAACTTAGCCAAACCAATTTGTGGCATTATCACATTTATTATGCTTCATTTTACATACAATTATACCATCCCTGTATCTCACGGATAAGTGTACTGTTTTAAAGTATAAACCATAACCCAAATGATTATTGTAGCAGTGAGCAGAAAATATATTGTTCCATTAATGTGATTCACGAAAAACTGTGATGTCAACTTGGTCACGGTCTTCATATGAAAAGGTTAATTTTCAATTTATACTGGACGGGTAGATGATACAATAAAAGGTTTAATGATCAAATTATGAACCAGAGATCCAACCCCAACAAATTAAATTGGTTCAATTTTTTTGTCATGCTCGGCTCTATACCGAAACAAATCAATCAAACCCGATCACAATCAAATATCGATTTCACATCATTCATAACCCAGAATCAAACCAAACCATTATACTTCATTATAAATTTTTTATTTCATACTGAATTAATATTTCAATTATGAAGAAAATATAGAATTCAAGATTACCAAAATAAATTAGCAATATAAAATACGAACAGGACTCTTCTACAAAGAGTTTTTGTTTGTTTACAAAACAAGAAATCTCATCATATACCACGTAAAACTTAGAATAAGTGCCACAAAACATAAGTCTACCTGTAACTAGACTTCTTAATGTTTTCTAAACGACACTAAATGAAGTTGAATATGGAATATGTTTTCAACTTCAACTATCTGGCACACATTTAATCAATTTACAGAGCTCTACAATTAGAGGATTCAAAACCATTAATCACATGCAATTATAAAGAACATTCTAACTTACCACCTAGAATCTGAAATGGCTTATAAGTTAACCTGTTTCTCATATAGCTTATAAGTTATAATACACATCACACTTCTGAAGAGAAAGAAGGGGGAATCTAAAAAAATCAACAGGTGGAGGAGAGGTTTCTTTCTTGTTCTTGAGGTTTTCTTGGTCTATCAATAACAACAACAGCTGCACATTCCATCCCAAAGTAAATGCTTGAAGTACTGGCTGCTTCACAGCAACTCGAGGCTGAAGAATATAAAGTCTTCAATGTCGATAGCAAAGTGGGAATTGTTTAGAAAATCTGGGACTTGAGAAAATTTAAGTCGCTGTAGGTGTATTACAATTCTATTCACAATAGTAGCTCCTGATCATAACATGTGAGAAGCTTTTTCACATGATTATGCCAGAAAGCTACATTTGACCCATCCACTGTCGCCCAGTCGACAACCGTCGATGCCGGTTGCTCCCACCACTCATCAAGCTGCAGAAGAAGTTGCAACGTAAGAATAGAAATGGAAATTTTAAGTTATCAACGAACACATAAGAATGCACCAAGAGATTGCATATGAAATTTAACAATTGTGATGAAGTTTATAATGTAGCAATATATGTAAATAAAACGTGCTTAGCAGAAGTTGCATCAAGTCATTTCTGAAATTTTCAGCACTGCTTTAAGGGATATCAATCTTATAACCATAAGAGCAGTAACTCACCAATCCCCAAACATATTTGCAAGCTTCCAAACTCTGCTGAGCATTCAAAACACCAGTCTTGAGTTCAGGCAACCATTTTTCCATGACAGCTCTTTCTTGTTCTGCTGCCAAATTTAAAGAAAAATTGGTCGTCCTGCATCATTATATCAAATGTCAGAAACAGAGAAAGCTTCCAACAAATTATCACGGTTTGAATCTGAAGGAGATGAAAAAATATATTAACTACATCTTTTTCTCTTGGACATGCATAAATGAATTTACTAAATTATTAACCATGAATACAGGTTGGATTCAGGGATTGAATTCATATCTACCTTTCGTAGTCCTGTTGAACAAAGTAGGCATGATTCAACAAGGCATGACCACTTTGCACAAGATCCCGTCTAATATGGACAAGATTAATAGCCTTTAATAAATCTTCCAAAACACTAGCTTCTGAACCACGGCGTTTCAAGCAAAACTCCAGGGACTCCAGTATTGATGCTAGACCAGCATCTGAACCCTCCAAGCCTGCTCATTAAGAAAATCATTTACTACAATTGAATAGGTTTGAGCCCACGTATATGCATACCCCCAATAGTAAACACCTTTGAAACTACGTTTGTAAGTTAATGAAATTAATATGCAACAGTAATATAGAGGACAAATATTGAGTAAGGAATGAATTGAAAATATTTTATAACGGATTTTCATTTCAAAATGTATCAAAACAAACAGATTCAATAGTTTTGTTAGGCATTAGACAAGTTTCAGACAAATCTATTTCATCCAAGACAACAAGAACTTCCATCCTGGACATGCCTCCATATCAGACATCTATGACAGGGGTGGACCGTGCACTAGGAAAGAGCCTTTCAGCGCACGAACAATAATAGTTTACTCACCACCAGCAGCATACTGAAGTGCAGCTGAAACCCGACATATAGATGGAATTGCCGACGGATCCCGAGCACCAGCTCTTGCTGTCAAAATAGCTGCACTTATTTCTGCATTTGCAACTGCTTCCTGTCCAGATGATCCACTGGACCCGATGGCCTCAAGCAGTGCCTGAACCAGAAAATATGATAAATATAAGTTGAAGTAGATCTTTATATATGAGATAGATTATTAATATATTCAAAGCAAATGTCTCTAAAACCATTAAAAGTTCCTCGTTCTCGAAAATGTATTGGGATTTATTTGATTTGCTAAAAAAAGGTAGGAATATAGCACAGAAAAATTTGTTTTGTATTTGATTTATAACTTGATCACGGGACAGAGCAAAACAAGGGATACGGTATAGGAGAATAATCTAAAATATTGTTACTCACTAAACTACGGAAACAACTCCAAAGTAAAAAAATACACTTCTTTGCCTCTCACTCCCAACTCTCTCACATGCAACTTTCCAACTCTTGCAGAGTAACCAGAGGATTGTTCTCCAAAAAATCCTCAGTAATTTCCTTAGCCAGCTCAAACTCACCGAGCTTCAGAAAGTCTCTTGCTCCTAGACTTGTTATAGGATAGGGTTATATCTATTATCTACAACTTCACATTCTTCTTAAAGCAGTTGTCATTCCTGATACGCAAAAATTAAGCTGCCTTACAGTGCATTTAATTCATGTTCCTCATTGTATCTTTAGCTTTCATATTTGGAGAATATCATATCCACCCCCCATTGTATTTTCCTTTCAGTTTCATCTGAATATATTTCTTCTATCAATCTTGTAGATTATTAAACATGACGCGCAATCCGTTTGAGTTATATTTAAATGAACTCGGAAACTTTGACTACCAAGCAGTAGAAATGGAAGATCCAAAAGTACACCTCCATAGAGCATCTTTATGGAGGTGTACTTTGGGCACCCTGATCCAAAAACTCAGAACATGGTGTCTATTCTAACATTTGCAACAATGGACAAGTATCTGTTAGAGTGTTATAAACCTGTGGTGAAGAAGGAAGCATGTAGAGGCTATTATCTGGACTCCGATAAAAGGCAGACACTTCCTTCTCAATAAGATCCTTTGCACTATTTGAAGTCTCAACAACAGCAGAACATGCTGGAATTATAGTGCTTAAAGCATACTCCCTTGCAGTCGATGGTTGCTGACTCCAAAATGAAGCAGCATCCTGCAATATATAAGAAAACAAAAATTAACGAACTGTTTATAAAAAAATTAAAAAAATAGGGAAAAAACGTGTTGTTGGAGTCACTTGCACGACCTGAGGGAAATGAATACCATTAAGGCACGGTAGGAACAGTATATGCAAATTTACTACAAATATCCATTGTCTAGGTAGCCAATACATATATCAAATAACAAAATGCATGAACATGGCCACATGGACAAATATATCATCCTATGATCCAAACAGGGTGCCATTATTACCCAAGGCTTAGCAATAAGTACAGCAGTCACATTCCATAAATACAGAAATTAATGAAATAGTTGAACTTTACCGTATTTGCTTTAAGAAGTGCCGTGTATATGGACTCAAGCTCTGATCTACGACCATCAAATTCTTCAATCTTTTTCCACTTTTTTTTCAGAGAATCTTCGGCTTCTTTCCTCTCGGCACATAACTTATTCAAGCGTTGTATTTCAGACATCAAGGTGTTTAAACTTGCCTTTAAACCAGAAACTTCTCTTTCCTTTGCCCAAACATCTAGCTACATGTAAGAAGTATAAGGTGGTAAACTCCCACCATATATTATGATTTAAAAAGTTATTTCTAGCATTAATAATTGGATAGAACAGAACAGGACAAAAAGTTTCTTTCCTTTTTTCTTCCAACTCAAAACAGCAGAAAATCCTAATTCTTGAACAGTATTGGAAAATAAAAAATGGAACCTAAATAATTTAATTGAACTTATTAAAAGCAAAGATTCATCAGAGATAGAAAAAGATAAATTATTTATTGCTCCTACCCTACTATAATTTTTTTAATATAAAACAATATTTTCATAATTAAACATGTCGGGATGTTGATAGTTTAACGACAATAAATCTTAGATAAACAAGTGTTCATAATTTCCCTGGTTTTTAATTCAATTTTACTGGGGATGTTAAATTTCATAATCTTCCCCCATGAACTATATCAAAAAACTATTTCTTACATCATAATGCCAAATTATCAAATCAGATTTACAGGCTACCTCAAAATAATTAGATGTGAAAAGCTGAACCAAAAAAGTGTTTCTTTCTCAGAATGCCGTATAACCAAATCAATCATGTAAACATGTCAAAAGCTTCAAAAGCTATATAATATACTTGTCCAAAGCAGCTTAAGACAATGTCTTAATAAACACCGGTAATTCAACTATTAGTTACTCCCTCCGGTTTCAAATAGAAGCATAAAAAAACAAATGTCTCAGTCTAAAACATAAGCAACTTTCAACAAACATTACTATATTAAAATTATTTTTCCTAAATTAAACTTCATTTAATTTATATTGGCCTACTATTTTCAATAACACATTTATTAAGTTGAAACAGATTCCTGTGTACTACCATCTTCCAAGAAGAAGATAAGATGGACGGCCACTTCTTCACATTTCAGAGCATAAAGGTCTGTCTTTTCTTTTAATCACCACATTTACATTGTAAAGTGCATATTCCACTGAACATCATTAATTTACATATATGGAATAATAACTGAACAAAGACAAGGGTAATTCGGTACGTGTTTTAAATTTTTCACAATTATACAAAAATTGTGTATTTCCTGATCTGCGTGCAACATATTTTTTTTGCTTAAATATAGAACCGGAGGGAGTATTTATTAAAATTTATGTTGTGGTGGTGGTAGGAATCACACAAAGGTGACTATATAGCATAGATTAATATATATATATATATATATATATTTAACTTGCTTAAAAAGAACCTAATTCGCTATAAGTTTTAAATGAATAATACCTGAAGTTGTCTAAGACTTCCAACATTTTGAGATGTCGCTCCAATCCCAATTGAACGAGAAGTAACATCGGTGCCTCCATGCAGACGTTTCATAAGTTTTTCACACAAGTCCCTTGCCTCTGCAGCATTGTTTAGTGCATCTTCAGTAGCCAAAAATTGCTGAACATGCGCTTTCTGTGAACAGAGATACAACATTGGTTCAATAACTCTACTTAAGCTGACAAAACTATCCAGTCTAAGGATGAATAAAGACCTGTCTTTCAAGGAGCTGATTTTGACTTCCTCCTGGAGGCACATCAGCCCCAAGTTTTCCATTTCCATAAAGTGGATACTGTAGAGGAGAGCTCCCATCAGAAGAGGAAACATCCATAACTATGTTATTTTCATATTTGTACCTGATTGAAAATATGCAAGTTTGGACTAAATCAATAGCATGCGTAACATACTTGCTAATAAGATAAAACTAACAGAGAATTCATACTGCATACATATACAGACATACTATTGTACTCTGGTTGGCAGGGGACCTAAATTGTATGCCTCTTTTAAATGCTTTGTAAATTTAGCATTTTGGCGGATATTTTTTGGGAAAGTTAAGTTATTATATACTAACAATTATTGATGATTTCTACAGAAGGTCCAACCTTAAAAAATTATAGTCACAAATAAACTAACAAGAGCATCAACAAAACGTGAAAAAAGAAACTACATATATTTTGATACCTCAAGATCTCTGCATCAGCTCTAACATCAATTTTCTCTATTTCTCTGGATATTTGACTTTTCAAGTGAGAAGTGTATGCAGTAATTGCCTGAAGTAATAGAGGAGGACTCTTTAGGCAATTCACAATAACTGTTCTAACCTCATCCGGAATTTGCCCATCAAAATCAAACCCCAGCTTTGCTGCTTCTGCTTGAGGATTTGATAGAACGCCACTTCCTTCGTAAGCAGGAAAAGAACTTTGTATTTTATCAACCATGTAAGCTACAAGAGATTCACACGCCTTTCTAATATTCTTTTCCCTCGTGGTTTCAATGACAATGACATCATCTGAAGATTTACTGCCCTTAACAGTAGAATAAACAGCTTCCTTCTCATTTTTTGCACTAAAACTATTTACCATTTCAACGGAAGAATCCACACCTGATCTTTGAGCATCCCTTGCTTGATTTATATAGTAACAGAGACGTTTATGGTATTCAGCAAATATTCTCGAAGCTTCATCACATTGGCGATCATAGGCCTCCAACATCACTTGCTTATGCCTGCAGAATGGTAAAGAACTTGCTAATTATCGCAACCATTCATTGCCAGAACAATGACACGTTCATTATTTTTCTCATCTCTCTTTCAAATATATCATTAATACAGATACAAAAGCACACAAACTTTTCTCGTCAACAATGATATTTATTCTCAGAAGCAAGTTATTATACTAACAAGCAAAACCACAATATGCCTACGACAATAATCAAGGTAATAATAAGCATTTGCAACATAAAAACAAATCAGTTTTTAGTTTCGACTACCAAAGCCAGCAGGAAAAAGTGTTCTTTCTATCTCACAACAAAGTCGGCATCTCTTAGTCGACGCATGTAATAACATTCAATCACTTTCGTGTTATTAAATTGTTAACGGTGTCTATGTATCAGTGTCAGTGTTCCATGGCTTATTCATCTTTTTGCCCAATGAAGAACCAGGAAAATTCCACTTCAACCAAATGCTACTAACACCACAAGGAACCATTTGACTCATCTATGGGGAGTGCAGTTTAGAGATAATATAGATAACTGTTACTGTTGAAATTTCAATATTTTCATAGTTTATTATCTATCAACATGCATTTTATTTATCACAAATTTAAACAGTGATTGCATTGGACGATTCTTAATCTAAGGCAGTATTACAATTGCGAATTGCAAAATATAGCGGTTTGTTCAAATTCTACTATACTATAGTGCTATAGCAACGCTATTTAACAACACTTTGTGCTAAACAGTGTATCATGGAACAATAGGAATTTGTTCAAATTCCACTATGTCAGCGCTATAGCCGCTATATGACAACACTAAACCAAAGAGAGTGAAGTTTATAGAACTATGCATAACTACAACAGTTGAAATTCCAATAACTTCATAGTCTATTATAATATCCATGCATTTAATTTATCACAAATTCAACCTGGATTACACTACGGTAATGATTCTACACTAAATTAAATGATAACCACCAAGGAAAACAACCTCGAAATTAAGTCAAAATTAGGAACCAGTGATTACAGTGTGGAGATTACATACACAAATGCAACAGTTGAAAATGAAATTTTAATAACTTCATACAACACAACCAAGTCTTATCCCACTATGTGGGTCGGCTACATGAATCAAACGACGCCATAGTATTCAATCAAAAACCATGTCTTTCTCCAACTCATTAATCTCTAGATCATTCTTAATAGTATCTCATAGTTTTTCAAGGTTTTCCCCTACCTCGAGTGATTTGACTCCCCTCCATCTAATCTACTCTCCTAACTACAGAATCCACAGTTCTTCTCTCTATATGCCCAAACCACCTAAGTCTAGTTTCGACCATCTTTCCTACTATAGATGCTACCCCAACTCTCTCTAATGTTATCATTTCTAATTGCATTCTGTCTAGTCTTACCACACATTCAACGCAACATCCTCATCTCTGCTACACTTAACTTATGTTTGTGCCCGTTCTTTACCGCCCAACACTCTGTCTCGTACAACACCGCCAGTCTTACCACTGTCCGATATAATTTTCCCTTCCCTTCAATAACTTCATAGTTTATAATTATATAAATTACTATATAAATGCATTTTAACTAACACAAATTGAACCAGTGATTATAATTCTTCACTAAACCTTAATTAGGAGCAAAATCAAATCAAATCAAAATCACAAATTAACTACAAAACATCAAAATTAGGTCAAAAATTCTAAACCAAAACCTGTAATTCGCCCGTTCATCAAGCATCCTCTTCCTCTCCGCTTCTTCCCTCGAAACCTCAAGCATCCTCGCTTTCAAATCCTTCCTCTGTCTCCTCACAACATTCCTCAACCTCTCAACCTCCTTCTTCACCGAATCCCTCTCCATCAACGCAACCTCCACTTCCTCCCCTTCCCTCTTTTCCTTCTTCCTCCCACCACCATCCCCTTCACCGTGAACCGTAATATTCCTCCTCACATTCCTCACAGTTTTCTCCGATTTCGCACGCGTTACGAGGAAATTCCATACCGGAATCATGTTCCCGCGGCAGATTTTTCGGATCGATTCGACTGACGGTGAATGCGATTTTCCTCCGGCGGAAGCATATTGACCCAGTGGTCTGTATCCCATTTCTTTGTGAAGCCATTCGAGTATCGCTTCCGGTGACGGCGATGAAGATTGTTGCATTGTTGATATAATAACACTCGACGAGTTTAACTCAGTGACTCGGTTGAGTTAGTTAGTTAAGTTAAAAAAAACTCGGTATCCGGTCCAATAACAAGTCACTAATCAGACTCTGTATCCGGTATCCGGTCCAAGGAGCGACTAAGGCGGGATCGAGTTAGTTATGTTATGTTTAAGGTTGGATCTGATAGTAGATGGTGGAGTGGAGTTGAAGTTTAACTCTGAGAAGTAAGAAGGGGTTATTCTCTTTGAAAGTATCTTTCTGATGTGATGATTCAGTGTTTGTTGTTGTTGTCTTTGTCTTGTGTTGAGGAGAGGGAAATTGTTGGTGGTAGAGTGTTTCAAGATTTAGGAATTTTTCAAATTCTTTTTTGTTCAAGGAGGTTTACGTTGTATTAATGCAATTAAAATCCCAAATAAATAACTAATGAAAACAAAAATACATCATGGAGTATATGTTTGTTTTTATATGAAATGTGTATAAATTTATTTTAAATATGATATTTATTATTGTCATAAAAAGATATTAATTTTTCATTTGTTGTGGTAAAATTTTGTTATTTTTTTACAACCAATTTACTCCCTCCGTCGGCCTATGTAACTCCCTTTGTATTTTTTACATTTTTTTAAGAAAAATTGTTAGTGTAATTAATGTGTTTGTTTTGTATGTTAATATTACCAAACTATCATTTGTTTGTATGTGTATTAAATTTGACTTTTCAAATTTCAAGACAAATTAGTGGTATTAATTAGACTTAATTACACTTTTGGTCCTCACATTTTGACCAACTCACGAAAATAGTCCTACCTCTTTTAAATCGAACAAAATCGTCCCTAAACTATATATTTTTTGCAGTTTTAGTCCAACCACCTATGCTCAACCATGAAATAAACAAGGAATAAAGCATGCGGGTACAAGGAATCTACTTTATTCAGCACACTAACCTAATTTCTGAGACATGTTACATACCTGAAACATATCTTAGAAATTATGGTTTTTTTTTTGTTGTGTGCTGAACAAAGTAGATTCCTTGTACCTACATGATTTATTCCTTGTTTATTTCATGGTTGAGCATAGGTAGTTGGACTAAAACTGTCATTTCTGGAGTAGGAAATAGGGGGATATGACTAAAACTGCAAAAAACATATAGTTTAGGGACGATTTTGTTCGATTTAAAAGAGGTACGACCATTTTCGTGAGTTGGTCAAAATGCAAGGATCAAAAGTGTAATTAAGCCTATTAATTAGGGGTATGTTTAGGAAAAAAAATTATAAATACATCTAGTAATTTAAAAAGGGGTTTACATTTAGGGACAAAAATAAAGTCAAATGTATGTTTACATATAGGGACCGAGGGAGTAATTGAAAATAATAGAAGTCTGATTATTATTTTTTATTCTATTGGGGTCACCAGTGGGTATCTTGAAGACGACCAAGGAAATATTTTATGAAGACAAGAATGCAAGATTTTCCAGTGGCGGTGGAGTACTCCTCGTTGTTGTCCCCGTTGACCTCCCCACGAACGTCTACAACATTAAAAATTTCTTTTACTATAATCAAGTTAGCTTATTGATCAAATGCATCTCACGTTCCTTTAAGTTTAAGGTTTGTACTAAATCAATCAATTACATTTTTTTTAATACTAAATTGTTCTTTTAAATCATACGACATTTCAGTCGTTACCTTTTTCTATTCAACTATATCAAAGTGTGTTTATGTGGTTGTTAAACTCTCACCTAACAAGTTGAAATCAAGAAAAAATAATTTTATTGATTAATTTTTATCAAAAAGCAAAAAATATCAACATTTTCACCTCATCACCATCTTCAAATACCGAAAAAATAATACATCATCTTCATACCATCTCCGTCTTTAAATCCAAGAGAAAAAAACTTGAATTAAAAAGATGAATTATTTGAAAAATAGAATATAAAATTAAAAAGAACATTGAAACACATACTAGAACAATGAAGTTTACAACACAACACATCCCAATCTCGTCATCCTACACACTTACTTGCCTCAAGACATTGATGATTACGGCAACTTGAGACTTCATTTCAACCCTAATAGTGAAGAAACATTCATTTGATTTGATAATTTCAATGGAGTTTACACTAAGAAGACCGGTTTTTCTTGGCTTCTGAAGCTATATGGTGGTGATACGACACTGGACTGTCATAATATTCCTATAGGGCTCAAAGCCCTCCAGCAGGACCAAATCCACATTATTCATCACTTCGCCTTGTTCCAAGCCTCGTGCTTGGGGGGCTGTGGACCGTCATAATATTCCTAAGGGCTTAAAAGCCCTCCAGAAGGGTTTAGGCGCCCTATAGAAGGGACTTTGGAGGTCTAGGCGCGTCCTCCTCAGGACGCCGCCCACCTCGGCTTCTAGAAACCTTTAGAAGTCGCCCTAAACCGCCTAAATAAGCCAAAAAGACTAAAAACCCTGCTTTCTTAGAGCTTAAGTCACGCAGGAAAAAGCCCATTAGCAGGCTATAAATAACCCCCTTGGGGTCATTCTAAAAGGATCCATTATTCAGTCTAAAAACCCCTAGATTAGAACCCTAATCTGCGATTCTTAACCCTAGAATCTTTACCGTACTTTTTCGGCTAGTACAGTTGACGCCGTCTGTGGGAAGAGGTAAAACTAACCTCGACCACGTTTCTAAAGAAAAATCGTGATTTGGAAACCCTTAACCTAAAAACCTAAATCGCATCTCTCATGGTGATTTAGGAACCCAACCCCGCCATCTCTCCGATAAGTTATTTTTCCTCCACCGTCATAGGTTTCACCACGCCTCCTTTCAACTTTCAAGTTTACCATCACGCCACCAACCCTGCTTCATGGCCTTCCTGCTTCGTCGACGCCGCCGAGATAGATAGGAAAGGCAGCCTTGTCGTAAGTCGCCTAAATATCAGTAATACCGTGTCAGGTTGTTACTTTCTAACTTTGTTACTCTCCGTTCATCCTTTTGTTGCAATTCTTAAATTAACGTAAGATTATGATTGGCTCCTGACCTATATTATTTGAGTCACGTACTTTATGTCCGTCGTTTGTGCTACATGTATATAATTTGGCTAGCTTCGATATACGTGACTCAAACATTGTTTTCTGTGATACGATTCGGTTTGATATATATGGAGATTTGTATCTTTAGTTATTTAATCCTTGTTACAATCCATAACAGTAAGAACCGTGCTATTATAGATATACCATGAGTGTTAATAAGCTAGTTAATTACGATTGGCTCCATAAATATCAGTAAGATCCGTGCTATTACTTGTTTCTAACTTCTATTTCCCAACATATGCATATTGCCGTATTCATATTAGACTTTCTTGTCCCTCTTTTGGGGTGAAATTCTTAATTGATAAACATAGTGTTCTCTGGCATTTATTTGACTATATGCATATACAGATGCTTTCGTAATTTATTCATCGCATGCTTGGGTTTTTTAATTGCACATGTGTCATAAAGTTTAAGTTACGCTACTAGTTTTTAACTCGCTCAACTAAAGCAAGATTATTATTTACGTGATATACAATGCCCCATATTTAATCTAATACTAGTTTTCATATCTGCATTGGTTTTTCGGTGGATATATATATGCACTAGGCTTATAGTTTTTTTTTGGAAATAATCTAGTATGATAAGGGATATTTTGGAGACAATAGGTTGGACTTTCATCCTTGATTCTATTACTACTACTACAGCACGGGTATTGTACGATCATGAGAGATGTATTATATAAAACAACACCAGGCACAATCATTGACGTCTTTATTGCATAAATTTAAGAGGATCCCACACATAGCATCACGATCATATGTTTTAACTGGTCATGACAGCTTTTCAAAAATGAAAGCATAGGTGCATATTGAGCCGTTCTTGTTAATGCAGCTGTAATCTGGTTCATGATTTAGTTTTTTAGTTTCTAAATAAATTAGAAAGAACAGGTGTAGACTGATGCTATATGATGTATGTTTCATAATTATCATCGCCGCTGCTAGAAAGAAAGCCGCAAGCAATCAAACTCAAAGACCAGATAAGTTTTCGCTTCATTATCATGATTGTCGTTCATTGATGTTTGGAAAGCTTCAAAATAAATGCGTTCACATTTTGGAGACATTAGCATATATATATGATAAAAGTTCCTCTATTATTTAAATATTGCACCGGTTTAATCAAATATATGTATAATCATACACAATCAACTGTTATGAAAATAGACTCATGTTTATTCAGAGAAACATGTTTATTCAAAATTGATTCTTTATGGATTTCTAGTACTGGTTTTGAGTAATTTCCCATTATATGTGCTTTATTAGCTTGAGAAGGAACATTGGACTTAGATTTTCCATATATTCAGATTTTGCTTTCTTTCATTAGCCTGTTTTTTGGACATCATTACTTTAAAAGTTGATGAAAATCTACTTCTCTGTATGTTACTTCTTTATAAGTTTTTTATTCATGACTTCATTTGTTTAATCTGGCTTTAACAAATGAATTCTTATAAAGATTACGATTAACATGCAATAAGTCCAATTTGGAATAGAATAAGCCCTGATATAATCCGGGCTGCTGATTGTGATAAATATAATTAGGGATATTTAATGATTACAAAAATGCCGAGGCATATATGCTAGCTACTCACAAGGAAACTTTCAAATTTTTGTAACTATTCACTTCGGTAGTAGTCGAATCCGGCTAAAAGATATATTATGTTTTGTTTCAGGTCAACACAACTTATATATAAAGCAGCAGATCGAAGAACTTAACTGTCAGATTATATACAATCACACCACGAGGAATGAGCCCAGACAAATGCTCAAAACAACGAGGACCGAATAGTCAGAGCAACATCGTTCAGAAGAAAGCTAACGACAAGGAATTATACAGGATCGTAACGAATTTGAATAATCAATGATAAAGCAAGTAGAGAGGAGTTTGTTGTTTTTTCTCTCAAGGCCAACAATCCCAGACAAAGATCAGCGCATAAGAAGAAGTCAAATGGAACGTGGCGTGCCTCCTCAAATTTCAAAATTAATATTCTCACAATCCAGGTGACATTGTTATAATTCGATATACTAGAATGCTATATACGCAAATTGGTGGAGAAATTTGGTAGTAGAATTTAATGAATATCATTTATCTTTCGACTAGTTTTTTGGCATAATATGTAGACAATCAGTTTTACCAATGGCAAAGTTACGGCCAAGATAACATCAACAAGCAACGACCGGGAATGGATGTTTAGTTCCAATCTAATAAGAAGTAGAGGCGAGCTAAATAAAAGAAAACAAATTAAATAATAGTTAGTTTCTATTAAATATGATTGCATATGATTAAAGGACTCGTTTATTCATGATACTGATTACTTTGGAAGTTTGGAAGAATTGTTATATTTCAGATAAATCAAGTTTGAGATACTAACAAGCCCGCCAAGGGCTAGATGAATAAAAGGAGAGAACTCGCCAATCAACACGCCATAATTAAACGAGCATGGATGCAATAGTCCCGCCATGGAAAACATAAAGATGAAACGCGGAGTTATATTCTAAAATAACCTTTTCGACCTTTGAGATTTGTTTTGCAGGTTTTTTATAAGAGGAAGTTTCGATTTGAAATTTGTTTTGCAGGTTTTTTATAAGAGGAAGTATCGACAGTCCGACCTTCTTAAAGGCGACTAAAATTCCCGGCCAGTATGACCTTCTTAAAGGCTGCTGAGACTTAAAAATTAGTACGACCTTCTTAAAGGCGACCAAAATTCCCGGCCAGTATGACCTTCTTAAAGGCTGCTGAGACTTAAAAATTAGTACGACCTTCTTAAAGGCGACTAAAAATCCCGGCCAGTATGACCTTCTTAAAGGCTGCTGAGACTTAAAAATTAGTACGACCTTCTTAAAGGCGACTAAAAATCCCGGCCAGTATGACCTTCTTAAAGGCTGCTGAGACTTAAAAATTAGTACGACCTTCTTAAAGGCGACTGATATTTTAACATCAACAGAGCGCCTATAAAAGGTTAAAAACTTTATAAAGAGCTCTAATTCAGTAAATTCATGAAAGGGAGAAGAGAAGATAATTCATAAAAAGAAACCAACGAACGTTTATGGTATGAACAAATTGCCCATAAAGATTAAACTTCATCAACCCTTATAAGTTAAGGACGCCCAATCGGGGAACAAACGATAGTCTTCTCATAAACAGAACCGTCCCGCCCAAACGTATTAAAGCGTCCAGACCGCATAAAGAATCAAAAGCACCACGCCGTGTACCAAGACTTGTGCTTGGGGGCTGTGGACCGTCATTATATTCCTAAAGAGTTTAGAGACCCTCAGAAGGATCCTAAACGCCCTTTGTAAAGGACCTAAAAGGGTTCTCCAAAAGCTCTGTTGGACTTAGACCCTCAGAACTTTCCTGAATCTATTTTTAAAGAACTCTTCAGCTTTAAAAGCACCACGCCTTGTTCCAATCCTCGTGCTTGGGGGGCTGTGGACCGTCATAATATTCCTATAGGGCTCAAAGCCCTCCAACAGGACCAAATCCACATTATTCATCACTTCGCCTTGTTCCAAGCCTCGTGCTTGGGGGGCTGTGGACCGTCATAATATTCCTAAGGGCTTAAAAGCCCTCCATAAGGGTTTAGGCGCCCTATAGAAGGGACTTTGGAGGTCTAGGCGCGTCCTCCTCAGGACGCCGCCCACCTCGGCTTCTAGAAACCTTTAGAAGTCGCCCTAAACCGCCTAAATAAGCCAAAAAGACTAAAAACCCTGCTTTCTTAGAGCTTAAGTCACGCAGGAAAAAGCCCATTAGCAGGCTATAAATAACCCCCTTGGGGTCATTCTAAAAGGATCCATTATTCAGTCTAAAAACCCCTAGATTAGAACCCTAATCTGCGATTCTTAACCCTAGAATCTTTACCGTACTTTTTCTGCAAGTACAGACACCCTCCTCATGGTGTTGGATTTGGTGCCTTCAATGTTTCGAGGAAAAAAAAAAACAAATTCTTTATTTGGCTGGCTTGTAAATAAGCTGTCAAAACGGGCCGGGCTTATCGGGCCAACCTGCAAAAGTCCGAAAAAATCTAAGGCTTGGAAATAAAAAATTGGGCCTGTTTAAAACCGGACCTTTTTAGCCCGAGCCCGTCACGGGCTAGCCCGTTTATTTTATAAATATTTTTTAACATTATATTTTCCTACATCCACCATCATTAGGTCCAAAAAAAAAAAAAAAATCAGTTGTGCCTAAGGTTATTGCTCTCGTCAACATCGTTATAGTACAAGCATGATACCTTGATGCATTTTTTTTTACTTAAGAATCATATGCACCAGTACAAGCATGATACCTTGTGAGTAGTGTAATTGTTTTCAATGAACATAAATTGTATGAGGAATCAAGTAAAGTAGGAAATGATGCAGCAGGAAGTTTAAGAACGGTTGCTTGATTATCAGTAGAAAAAACAAGCATCAATTTTAAACATGATTGTAGCCATACTAACATTTGTATTTGTGTCTGGTATAATCTCTTCCATTGAATCTTTATTTAATATATATATATTTTTGTGCGGGGGGGGGGGGGGGGGGGGGGGGAGTGAGGACCTTAGAAAAATTACTTGGATAGGTTGGAATACTGTGTGTTCTAAAAAGGAGAAAGGGGGGTTGGGAGTTAGGAAGTTGAAGGAGTTTAATCTTGCTTTACTAGGGAAATGGTGTTGGAGGATGTTAGTGGATAGAGAAGGTTTATGGTACCATGTTTTAGTCGCCCGATATGGCGAGGTAGGTGGGAGGTTGGAGGCTGGGGGGACAGAGTGGTTCTTATTGGTGGCAGGAGGTAGGGACGATTCGTGATGGGGATGGCGACATGGGTGATGGCTGATTCGGTAATAGTGTGTTGATGAGGGTGGGAGATATGTTGTTTTGGACTCATAGGTGGATTGGGGGGTTCCCCGTTTTGCGTGCAGTTTCCTCGGTTATTTGCATTAGCTGAGAACAAAAATGCCACAGTGGCTAATTTGTTCTCCCTTGGTCTTATGCATGGTGGGGAGGGGTGGAGGTGGCGACACATGTTGTGGGCGTGGGAGGAGGAATTATTAAAGGAGTGTAGGACTTTACTATTTGATGTCTCTGTTTTTCCTCATGTTTCAGATAAATGGGTGTGGACCTCGGATCCTGTGGGGGTTACACTGTGAGCGGTGCTTATGATTTGCTGACAAACGGTGCTACTCCCAGTATGAACACACCGTTGGAGTTGGTGTGGCATCATCAGGTTCCTTTGAAGGTAACAGTTTTTGCTTGACGGCTCATTCAAGATTGCTTACCAACGAAAGCTAACCTAGCTATTCACAGAGTTATACCAACATCAGCATCTTATTGTGTTTCAGGTTGTGACCACGTTGAAACGGCCGAACACATATTTCTTAATTGCATAGCTTTTGCATCGTTATGGCAGCATGCGTGTGAATGGATTGGTTTTGTGGGGGTCGATTCTAATAATATTTCCGATTATTTTTTACAATTTACTTTGATGACAGGTCCTAGTAAAGCTAAATGTTCATTCCTACAGCTAATTTGGCTTCTGTGTACTTGGGTTGTCTGGAACGAACGAAACAACCGGTTGTTCAATAATGTTGTAACTTTAGCTCCCCGCCTGTTAGACAAGGTTAAATTGTTATCTCTAGGGTGATTGAAAGCCAACAATGTCATGTTTGTTTTTGGCACACATATGTGGTGGTCAAGCCCTTTAGCTTGTTTGGGCATTGACTAAGCTCTTGTGTTTTTACTTTTCATTATTGACATACTCTGTTGTACTGAAGTAGATTCCTAGGCACACCTTGTGTTTTTGATTTGGTTATATAATTTCATTTTGGCTTGTTCAAAAAAAAAACATTTGTGTCTGGTTTTTGGTGGATTGGGAAATTGGTTTAAATTCAATGTTGCTGAGTTTGTCGATTGATATTTTTTAGCGTAATTTTTTTAATTAAAAGCTTTAAGTAACCGAGCTGGCCCAAAACCGTAGCCCGCAAAGGGTTGGGCTTGGACAAATGTTTTTGAGCCCGTTTATCTTCCGGGCCTTTTTGGCCCGGTCCGCCAAAGCCCGAGCCTATCATGGGCTAGCCCGATGCAGGCCGGGTAGTCCGTTTTGACAACTCTACTTGTAAAGACTTTGTTCCTACTCTTGAATCACCGGAAACTTGTTGCAACTTGCATTTGGCCGCGATTTGAAAGGATTTTATAAACGAGTCATTCCTCCATTGCATTTGAGGTTTCATATTTGTTGAGCTATTCAACAAAATGGACCCTCGTGAATGGCTCAAGCTTGGACTTACTTCGCTCAGTTCCAACATCTTCATTATATGTCTTGAGAAATAGGAACTCCACCTCTCAAATGTTCCGATCCCAACTTACCTTCTTGTAATGGACGCTAGAAATTTGTATACCACACTGATTTCTTGCTTCCACCATGCATTGGCTACTAGTCTTCAATTGACATGGGTCTAATGAAACTCATATTTCAATGGTTTTCAATGTTGATGGCACTATGGCAGCTTTCTTGGTACCCAGTTAGAGAGGGCTATGAAGGCTTATTGTTCCATCTTTGAAGGACTTGAATTTCAAATTTCTCAGGCAACATTGCAGGAGCCACTAACATCCTTATGGTTATATATATAAAAAAATCCTTATGGTTGAGTGTCATGCTATTCATTGGAGGATTTTATAAACTAAAGAGATGAACTTCCAAGATGTTATTTGTTTTTCAAATTCACCATTAGAGATTATGTTGGATCGAGAAGGAAGAAGACCAATTGATGGGACAAAAAAAATAGTAATTCCAAAATGAAGTTCAAGAAACATTACATATTATATGTTTTTCTTGCAAGTTTTAGACGACAATTTCATTTAGGTCCTGCATTATGCATTTGTTTGTGAGCACAAAATCTAGAAGCTTGGCAAAAGGTATTGAGAGCTAAGAGAGAGATATTACATGAAATTGGTTTGTTCCAAAAAGGGGTGATACACCATTGCTAATAAAGCCAACAAAGACAAAATGATGGGTTTGAATTAACTTTAAATACTATAAATTTCAAGGATCCAACCAATTCATACAATGAACACTAATTATTGGTTAAATTTTGCATCCTAAAATTCTTATTAGTTAGCACATCCCTTGAATTACATTTAATCAGTTGGAAAAAAGGTTGACCAAACAACCCCCATGCCATCATTTAAGAAAATAATATCTTGAACTATGGTTAAAAAATTATTAACAAAAGAAGAATAATTGAACTATGGTTAAAAATAATACTAACAAAAGAAGAATAATTAAACTTGAAAAAGAAGAAATCATTCCATTACAAGGCAAACTCTGAAAGTTGAAACCATGACAAAGATTCAATCTGAAATTGCACTCTTTCTTCCTCGCCAGTTTTAGCAGAGGAGAAAAGCATAAATGAGGAAACACAGCATGATGAGTTCAAACTTACAATCATGATGGTTCATAGAACTTAGATATATATTACTGTACATGATGAGTGCTTATCTGAAGTATTCACAATGTGTATGGTTGTATTTTCGTTTTGCTTCTGTTGTTGGTTTCATCAACGACAAAAAACATTTAATCACGAAAGATTATGGCGATTCATCGAATAACATCACCTGCATCAAAACAAAAATAAAATAAACAACTCTCATGATTCATTTAACTTCAACTTCTAGTTCAGTATTAGCTTATCAAATTTCAAATACACACTTTGTCATTATCCAATTTCAAGACCTCAAATCATGCTCACCACAAATATATTCACTTCAAATGCAGTACACTAGAAAAATTTAATCATTATAGAAAGAAGATCATAGGTGTATGTGTCACTGTGTACGTCAAAAATAATATTATAATCAATTTCAAGCAGACAGACTCTAAGAAGTAAGAACAGTGTTTATAATTTGCCATAAGGATAAAAATACTAAGAACCAGTGAACTAAAATTGCATTAGGGCATACGAGTGATTAATTTGCCATGCGGTCAAGCATTAGCACATGCGAGTGATTAATTTGCCATATGTTCTTTACAAAAGAATTCTGATGAAAAGGGGAAATGACTAGAAAATTATAAGTTCCAGATACTTCTTAAAAGATAATTACACTATATTCAGGTTAAGAAAACAAGGAATCCATGTAGAGGAGTGTTATTAACACGAATTTTGAAATCCTCTTCTCAAAGGACTTTATTGGGTAAAAATCAATGTTTTCAAAACCTGACCTAAGATCGAACTAGTGAGATCTCTGAGTCATGGTTTGATTGATTCAATCGGTTTAACCACGGTTGAACTAGATCCAGATCATATATAAATTAGTAAAAATGCATTAAAAAAATAAAATAAATAAATAAACAAATGCATAAAAATAAAAATAAATAAAAAACTAGTTGAAACAAATCAACCAACCAACTGTGGTTCAACTCTGGTTCAATCCTGTTCGACCAGACTGCCATACAACCAGGACCAAATCAACCGGTTGAACAAGCTAGTCCTGTCCAATTTTTAAAACGTTGGTAAAAATCATATAGAATCTTACTTTGCCCCTTTAGCAGATTTCCAATTAAAATCAAAACATGTGACAATGCATCAGCACAGAAAACTGTTGGGACTCTTTTCTGGTTTGTATTGGAACTGACTGATCAAAGTTAGTTCACATCGATTGCACTCTTAACCAGAGACTTGGTCAGTTTGGTAGCGTTATTACTGGTTAAACTGACTAACCTGTTTCTCAGCCCACTGACTTTTGTGTGCTCTGTTGCTATTACTAGTGAACCAAAAGCAATTCAGTGAGAAAGAATTTGAAAGTACAACAAATTAAAATATTACCTTCCCACAAACAGGACAGCTGTCACTTCTCTCCATCCACTCGTATATGCAACCAAGATGATAATGGTGATTACATTTTGTCACTATCTTCGGATTCTCTTCAGTGTATTCTGCAAGGGAAGTATTCACAGAAATATAAGAATATAGCAGAAGTCTTTTTATTGTAATAGTCCGTTTGTGGGTATTAACATCCGTTTTGTTTGCAGCAAGGACAAATTTTTACAGACACAATTAAGAATTGGCCTCCAACGACCGGGTGCGCTAATAGATGGAGGGAGAGGCGGTGCAAAACACAGAAGATTCACAACTGGGAAGAGATTTGTTCATAAAAAGCATAATGTGAATGAATAAGGTGTTTTGTGTGCAAAAACCCAAAAAAGCCCCGGTAAAACGGCTCAAAATTAAGGGTGTTTTACGGTTTTCTTCACAAACCATTGCAATGCAATAGTACCGCAGAACACATAAAATCTGTCCGAGAATACGAACGCTGCTTCTCTATTATGAGATCCTATGCAGTGTTTGGGGGTGGCCACCGACCGCACCGCTGAGATACTGGCACTAATTGTTGCTAGTGACAACAAAGATCCACAAGTATACAACAAAACTATAATACCCAGATTAAACAAATTAAGTCAAGATGTGTCAAAAAGCATCCTACATTTCGTACAAAATTGAGTTCAAACATCAAGTGGCCTTCTACTGAAAATCCTAGTATTAAACAGCATGAAATTTAAAAAGTTACCTTCAAGACATGTTGGACAAACATCCTCCTCTTCTGATGATGCATACACAAGCGCAGCTCCAGTTGTAAGTTTTGCTGACGAAAGTCTTACTGAGGACTTGGAACGGTATTCCTTTGACCCATCTTTTCCGGTGGATTCTTTCCACTTACCACTCGAACTCAAAGATTCTGGATCTACATCCACATCAACCCTTAGAGGTTCTGACTCTTCATTCAAATGACTGGAACCCTTCTCACGTCTTGAAACAAGTCCGTCATGCTGTGAGCGGAAATGCCTAGGGTCTGCATCATAAGGTAACGGCCTTGGAGGAGAACGGTATATCTCAGCTAGAGAATTATCAAGTGATGCTGTATTAGTCATAGATGCCGCCCCCTGTACAGATGAAGGAAGCGCCTGCATTTCCCTTCTATGGAATATTGATGAATACTGAAATTCAAGGTGGATTGGGAAAAAGTTATATGGTGGAGTATAGTTCTAGTCACTAATAATGAAGACACGTCATTCTGAAAAAATTGCTTTAAGACTAAAATACTCTTCAAAATGTTCTGTAGAAAATATAAACGCACTTGGTAATTAAAATAAATGTATTTACAACAAGATACTTAAGGTGCGTCGATGCATATTGAAGGAAAATATGAGTAGAGCCACACAAGATAAATAGTTACTCTATAAGACTATTCTTTGTTTTGTACATTTTTTTATTTATGATGCACAACTCAAATGAAATACTGGGGAACTTAAGACATTATCCTTTATACTCGAGAGTGTTCAACATTGCAGTGTATAAACATCCTAATCCTAATATAATACAATATACAAATTAAATATGCACAGACATGCATTTTATGTATGATGCAGAACTCAAATTAAATAATGTGGAACTTATGACATTATCCTTTATACTCGGGAGTGTTCAACATTGCAGTGTGTAAACATCCTAATCCTAATATAATACAATATGCAAATTAAACATGCACAAACACACATAGATGAGAGAGAACGAAGGGTAGGGTTGCATTGGGATTTGGGTTGCCTGCTGTCACAATCTGACACAGTCACCACGGTTCAGATTTCAAGCTTGGTATTTTAGATATAAAAAAAAAAAAAAAAATCAAAATTTGCATTGAAATTTGGACCGTCATCCAAAGTTATTGATTGGTTGACCGCATGAATGCGTGGATTGCTAACTGCAAGCAATCCAAACCCGTTGCATTGGGTCAAGAAGTTGACTAAATATAAATTTTCAAACAATTTTTTTTGTCTTATCCAGCCCCTCATTTTTAAGCAAGTCAAACAAATCCTTAGATTAAGGAACATAGAAACCCCAGCAAAGTTGTAGATTAGCATAGGGCAGACAGAAGAGTTCAGAATTATAGACTTACAACAGCCGAAATGTTTTGTAGGAAGCAACCGACACAAACGCAGTTCCTATACACATGACTATGCGGATTCATGTAATCTTCAAAATCATCAACACTTAAACAAGAACAAATGGAACCCATGATTTCAGTTTCAAAATTTCCCCTTCTTTCAGTCTAAGACTCTCGCACTTCTCAGCACAACAGATCGCTGAAATATCGACTGTGTCAGATGCACACTATGCTAAAGAGCAGCCCCCAACAGCACGAATCAATGACAAAACTTTCGAAAACAAGGAGAGAGGATTCTAAGCTCGCAGAAGTTTAAATAACTCTGCAAACTAGTACCCTCCCTCGTTTGTTCAGATGATCTGTAATATGAATAAGCAGGTTCCAACTCTCTTGATCACCTGCAAAATACACCAAAATTGTATAAACATCACAAATTAAAAAAAAAAAAAAACGAAGTAAAAGCTACCAGTCACTCAACATCATCAATCAAAACAATGAGTTTTCTTAAAGTTTGTATTGAGTTGATCAGTGCAACAATTTTATTTTATTTTTAAGAGGATCAGTGCAACAATTAACGGATGCTAATGCTTAAAAATCCAAAACAGCTTAAACGCAAAACACCATTGGCACATAAATTCTTTTTCCATAAAGCATAAAATATTAGTATTATTTTGTCTTAATACTCCGGCTCCCAGAGAAAGAGACACGTTAATCTAGAGTTCAGCGGGGAGGTAAGTAAAGTCTGATGAAAAATTGTTTCAGGTTAAAAAATCATTATCCAACATATAACAAAGCTAAAATTTATAAAGATTATTACAAATTTGAGTGTTTCAAAGGAAAGCTATAATTTTGTTTATAATGTTCCTTCAAACTATGGTAAAAAATAATTCTTTACTTCACTCATAAGCTATGAGTACATCAATCACCATAGAAACATGATCATTTATCTTATTCAGCTAAAAAATCATAATCCCTAATTTTAATAATCAACAATAATCAATAATCATAAAAAACATAGCATAATCAAAAAACAGATAAAAACTTTTTCAGATTATTCAGTTTAATAAAAAAAAAAAAATCAATTTTTAACAAAAAATAATCAAAATTGAAAGAAAAAAAAAACTTGATGATAGAAAAAACATATAGAAAAATACCCAGTTGCGATAATGAAATAAAAAGTCAAAAAAAAGAATGAAAAAGGGAATTGGGTAATTGAGAAAAGGGAAAAAGGTTGAATTTTTAGGGTACCTGAGAAAGGTTTTTTCTAACGCGATGCTGTTGTGGGAGATTGATGATGAAGGTGGTTCGAAGAATTGAATTGAATTGAGATGATTGATGTTGAAATTATGAAATTGGGGTTTTCTAAAAAAGGGGTTTTGGCGTTTACGGTGGAATTTCCTATCAATGATTTCGCCAAATTAGAGAGAAAGAATTGCGCATTAAAACATAGGCGCACTTTTATTTTTGTTTCTCCTTAATATTCAACAAGACACAAAATAAGTTATTATTATTTTATTTTTATTTTGAGCAAAGATTATCAAGTGAATAAAGTCTATAATGTTAAAATAAACAAATTATTATCGTAACAAACTCATAATTTTTATAAGGAATATTTTTAGACCAAATCTTTTCGCTTTTTTTTATTAGGATAACGTTTGAAAATTATAAATGGTGTTTTTTATTTATGAAGTTGTGATTTTGATTAAAACTAAAAATATAAATATAAATATCAAACTAATCAATGATTATCTATTTCAATGACACCAATAATATAACAAAAAATATAATTTTTTTAATGACACCAATAATAATCTAGAAAAAGTTGTTTAAGAGTATAATTGAAATAAATACCAATTATTCCAATGCTGGGTTCGAACCCAGGACCTTAATTAAACTAGAAGATAATCGTATAATCTCATCTAAACGCTTTTGGATAGATAAGTATAGTTTGTTACACTATGAAAGTGTAAAATATATATTATATTATACATATAAATAATTTTAGTTAAAATCAAAATAAAATTACTTTCGTAATTTATACGCATTAACACAATAAAAAGACAAGACAAACGGGTATGGAGTGTTCATCTAAATGCTATAGACATAATTTTTATAATTTTAATAAAAATCAATATTTCATAAAAGATATTTCATTAACGTTGTTTTTTTATGAAATTTTGATTTCGATTAAGAGTAAAAATATAGAGGTTTGTGGCTTTCAAATTGAGTAAAGATATAGATGTTTGCGGTTTTCAAATTATAAAAAATTCAACAAATCATGTTTATTTTTTCCAAAGACACCAACAATATAACAAACATAATATAAATTCTTATACTTTTTAATAACAACAATATAACATTATTATAGAAAAATTTGTTTCAGAGTATAACTAGAATTATTAAAATGTCAACCCAAAATCCTTTATTATCTTTATATACACTAGCGTTTAGACGGGCACGGTCTCGTCTTTTTATTGCGCTAATACGTATAAATTATAAACAGTCGTTTTATGAATTTTTTTATTAAACTCTCTTTCCAGAGGATTCACGGCATGTCAGGATTGTAGGTATAGATAATGAATATATTGCACTTTCATACGGTAATAAACTATATTTATCTTTTATAATAATACCAACGATATAACATATATAATATAAATTCTTATCTTTAAGGTAGGCCGAAGAGGGTGAGGCACGGAAGTGGCGGAGAAGGTTGTGGACGTGTGAGGAGGAGTTGTTAGGGGAGTGTAGGACTATTCTTCATGATATTAATTATTTTGCAGACTCATTCTTTAGATCAGTGGAAGTGGCAGCTTGATCATGTTGGAGGTTATTCTGTTCGTGAAATTTACCACATATTAACTTCCCCAGATTCTTTTACATTGGATGCAATTGCAGATTTAATATGGCACATATACAAGTTCCTCCAAAGGTTTCTATATTTGTGTGAAGACTACTTCATGACAGATTACCAACAAAAGCAAACTTGGTGTCTTGCGACATTATCTCTCGAGATACTTACTATTGTGTGTTCGGTTGTGGAGGTGTTGAATCAGCTCACCACCTTTTTCTTTCATGGAGCAATTTTGGTTCTCTTTCGACGTTAGTTTGTTCATGGATTGGGTTTCCGTCGGCAAATCCACAACTGTTTTTTAGATCATTTTATTCAGTTTATTTATCCGACATGTGGTTTGAAAGTGTGGCGCTCATTTTTACAATTTATTTGACTCATTTATGTTTGAGTTGTGTGGAATGAACGTAATAATATAATATTAAAAATACTGAAAATTCTATACATTAGTTGTTGGATAAAGTTAAACTTCGTTTCTTTTGGTGGATGAAGGCAAATAATGCAAATTTTGTTTTAGGCTATCATAGTTGATGGTCAAGTCCGTTTACTTGTTTGGACATCGGCTAATTTAACCTTTTTGTCTTTCTTAGTATGCATTGTGCTAAAGAGACTACTTTATCGGCGTTAATATATTTTATTTTTGTTTGTTAAAAAAAATTAAAAACAGCACTAAAATTTTCTATTTGAATAAACCTATTTCAGCCCTTGGAACTGACCATCGTGTCTTGAACTTGGAGAGTGGTACTGGGTAGGGCAGAGGAATCTATATCCCTTCCCAACTTTATATGTTATTAAAATTCTCATACGACAATGACCTTATTTTCTAATATGTCCCTACCCTACACGTTATCGGAATTGGACTCTTACACCACCCTTATTTCTTTATGATTTATTAGAGGCAAATTATACAATGAACACCATCAAAGCTTTTTTAAAGGGTCTTCGTGAGCTTAACTCAGTTGATATGGAAAATGCATAATATATGCAAGGTTCAGAGATTCAAATCCCGGCACCACAAAAAAAAAAAAAATCTTTTTTAAAGGTTTCTTTTGAGACATGATTGACTTATCTTCTTATTATTTTCGTTGATCTTGTTTTGGTGAGTTCGGTTTTATGCTCCCACTCTTTATTTTTCTTTTTCATTTTAATAATATATTTGGAGAGATCGTATAGGATTTATGATACATTGAGGTGTTAACATTGTTAGAATATCACCGTTATTATGATGCAACCATCTCCAATTTTCCGTAAAAAAAGTCAATAAAATAAAGAGAAAAATAAGTTTTCAATTTACCCCTCTAGGATTGGCACATATTCTTTACACGTTTCCATAACAAAACTTAGATTTTAAGTTCTATGCATGGATCTCTCTCTTTCTCCAATACGTCTTTGAACATGAGTCATGTAGGAGGAAACCTGCGAGCATAAAGAAAAGATTTTACTCACGGTTTAACAACTTGATATTCAACCTAAGAGCCGAAATTTGAGTAGTTTAATTCCACCATCCATTTACGAAGGTCCCATTTTAAGTCGGAGTATTTTAAAATAACTCAAAAGATAGAAGTCACTTGGTCAATGTACCATCTAGAAATTCGAAACCCTTACTGGTTTCTTGGCTATTTCATTTTTCTATGAAAAATGCAGTTTTCTATTTCTTTCTTGACTCGCACATAGCTTTTTCAATTTTCCTGAACTGTAGGTCACCTCCAATTTTGGGTATAAGTTCATGATTCATGAGTAACCCAGAAGTTCCACAAGTATAAATAAAATAGATTAATCTTGATGCTTGGCAAATGACAGAAAAATATCAAATACAAAGCAATATTTCTTATAACATAGTTCAACCAGCAAATATAATAGAGCCATCATTCACCAGCATTATAACACAAAAATTAAAACAAAATATAATATAGCCATATGAGATCACCACCAAAATTAAAACACAAAAAGTCACAAAATAAAATTGTACAATATTATAATCTGCAAGAAGAGCACATATTTTGTTTTTTGAACAATATATTATATTACTACATTTAAAATATAATTCATTAGTTACAAACATCTTCATCGTCTCTAACATGTTAACACCATTTTCTTCTTAATTATAAATGATATTTTGTCAAATAATTAAAGAGCTATTGTTAGAATATACAGCTAATTTGTTATAAAAATTATGAAACTAACACAATTGTATTACTATTTTAATACGACGGTATACAAGTTGAAACATTAGATGAAATTCCATCATTACATAAAAATTAAACAAATTTGAAATCGATACATAAAAATAAATAAGCATCTCATATAGCCACGCTGCGCAAAACAACCGTTTCAATGGTAAGTCCTGGTCCAAAACCAAATAATACACCCCATTCAAGTCCTTCTCCCGTTGTCTTCAATCCGTCTTTAGTTGATTTCTTTCTCATTTCATCTAAGATAAACAAAACACACGCACTTGACATATTTCCATATTCACTGAGCACTTCTCTAGTTGCATTCATCTTTTCAGGCTTTAAGGCTAACTTTTGCTCCACTTGATCTAGAATTGCAGGTCCACCGGGATGTGCAATCCAAAAGATTGAGTTGTAATCAGAAATTCCCAATGGCTCGAAAGCCTCAACCAATGCTTTAGTAATGTTCTTTGAAACAATCCCAGGAACATCTTTAAGAAGGTGAAATGTTAGTCCAGCTTCACGAAGGTGACCATCAATGGCTCCTTCACTATCAGGAGCAATTGTTTGTGCAGTCCAAACCATCTCAAATATAGGTTTCTCTATTTCTGGTACTGGGTCAGAGCCAACAATAAGAGCAGCCGCTCCATCTCCAAATAGTGCTTGTCCAACAAGGCTGTCTAAGTGAGTATCACTAGGACCACGAAATGTGACAGCGGTGACTTCAGAACAAACAACCAACACACGAGCACCTTTGTTGTTCTCAGCCAAATCTTTAGCCAAACGGAGCACCGTGCCACCTGCAAAGCACCCTTGTTGGTACATCATGTATCTTTTCACATATGGGCGAAGACCTAATAGTTTGGTGAGTTGATAATCTGCTCCAGGCATGTCAACACCACTTGTGGTGCAAACGATTAAGTGAGTAATCTTTGACTTTGGTTGACCCCATTCTTTTATAGCCTTCACTGCAGCCTCCTTCCCTAGTCTAGGTACCTCTACCACCACCATGTCTTGCCTAGCATCCAATGAAGGGGCCATGTATTCACAAACACTAGGATTTTCTTTCAAAATTTCTTCTGTTAGATACATGTATCTCCTCTTGATCATAGATTTATCACCTGAAGTAGTTATAATGAAATGGCATTAGCACATCAATTTTTGTGTAATATATACTATATAACCAATCAGATAATGACTGGTCTCTATTTTTTGGACAAATAATAATTGATTTCTTAATGCAAGTAATGTATATAAATATGGTTGGCAATACTAATATCATGAGCGATTTCTACAAATAATGACATTTGTACCGTATTTTTAGTAATTTAACTATCGTCATCACATTAAAAAATACTAGAGATAAATGTAAACGAAAAGTATCTAAAAATATTTATATACTCAAGTATATCAAAATAATAAATAGAGGAGAAGAATACTTACACATGCGCTGAAATTTCTCTTTGAGTTCAACTTTGTGTTCACTATTTGTAATTTTAAAGTAAAAATCAGGATATGTGCTTTGTTCAACACAATTTGCTGGATTTGCAGTACCAATGGCCAAAATGGTTGCAGGACCTTCTGCTCTTTGAGCCTTACGAATTTCAGACACACTCACCATATTCTTGATATATCTTTGGTATAAAATGAAGTACTGAAATTTGAACACAATGAGTTTTCAGTACTTGTTGTAGAAAAGGAATGGGTTAAAGTGTGTTGGTGTGTTGTGGTGCAAAGATGTTTGGGTGAGATGGTTTTTATATGATGGGAGCTGAGCATGAGTGGGGATATTGGAGGGTAGCTGAACATCACGTGTTTGACTAAAACACTTGCATTATGCAGATGCTATTTTATATATATTCAATAATGGTGTGTTTCTAATATCCATGATTGATCATTTTTGAGTTAGGTGGGAGATACCCCGCATGTCTTTGAAGACCCTCCTTGGTCTAACCATTTTTTCAATTATTTTGTAAACTATCTATTAAAATATCGGGGCAAATTCGTTGACATCTTTGCTTGATAGTTAAAGTTGACTTCAAATGTCGACTTTAACTATCAAATAAATATATAAAGCAACTCCAACGGTTGCTTTTTTTTTTTATAACGTACATTACCTATCATCATAAAAGAATGGAATTTTACATTAATTTTGAATGGAGTACTCCAACATGTAATCCCCGTCACTTGGTGAAGTAATAGTCACTTGATTAAAAAATGCTTAAACATGTTACCATTTTATACATAAAAAATGTTATGTACAAATCACATCTTCTTTTATTTCTTTACCATCTTTTTTTACTTATAAATTGTGTTCATTCAAAAAATATTTCACTCAACTTTTTTTCTCACAATTTTATCTCTTATAATTTTAACATTTCTTGGACATTATAATGATTATTTTCAAATTAGGCTTGATTCAACTTTTAAAATTTATCTTTTACCATTGTAGAAATTTACTGCTACTATTCATATGCTGGTATATGAATCTCATGTTGATATTGTAGATGAATATGTTCAAATTGGAGAAAACACGCCGGTTGAATGCTTAGACAAATTTGTAAAAGGTGTGAACAAGGTATTTGGGGTTGAGTACGTACGAAGGGCAAATAACAATGATGTTGATAACTTATTACAAATAGGTGAGTTATGCGGCTTTCTAGGTATTTTAGGTTACATTGATTGTATGCATTGGGAATGGAAATAGTGCCTGGTTGCTTGGACATGCCAGTTTTGTCGAGGTGATCATGGTAAAACCCACGATCATGCTTGAAGCAGCGGCATCACAAGACTTGTGGATTTGACATGCATTTTTTGGCATTGCAGCAGGTTCAAACAATGACATTAATGTGTTAAACCAATCCAACATGTTTAACGATATTTTGGAAGGACAGGCACCCACAATACAATATATAGTCAGTAGAACTCCATATAATATGGGGGTACCATCTAGCAGACGATATATATTTCGAGTGAGCTACATTTGTCAAGACCATTCCAATGTCGCAGGGAGAAAAAAGAAAACTATTTGCTCAAAATCAAGAATCGGCAAGAAAAGACCTGGAACAGACATTTGGTGTGCTCCAATCACAAGTTGCAATTATTCATGGCCCAACACGTGCTTGGCATATGGAAATTCTTAGGCATATAATTTATGCATGTGATGACGGAGCATCATATGAAAATTAAGGCTAGTTTTTTAATTATTTTCTTTGCATTTGAAGGCAAATAATTTAGAGAAGTTGTTAATGGTCTAAGGAACTATTTGTATTGTTTTCATTTGAGTCGTTGTAATTCACTTTTATCTTATAGCATGCAACTCCATAGGTGTTTTGAGTCTTTTTAGTGATAAATCATGTAAATCGGCAAAAATAAACATCAAGTGAAGGATCAAGGATATGAGGATTGAACATAAATGGTTCTTAGAAGATTTTTGAAGACAATACAAGATGAAGAAAAAGGGATCAAAAAAGGGATGAAAATGCAAAATTCGCATTGAAGGCACTGCTTCATGCGCCCCTATGCATGGGCCATGCGCCGCTGCGCATGAGACAACATTCCTTGATGCCCCATGCGCCTCACTTCATGCGCCCCACACTTGGTTGACAGACAGGAGGTGACTTTTGCTTGTTTTCCAAGTTGTTTTTAGTGGAAAACCCAAATTTTCACCTCTTAACCCCTAAGTAATGATGTACTATAAACAGAGACTCTTGCACACATTTTTATTCATTCCGAAAAGCATTGAGAAAGCTAGTGGTACAAGGCAAGAGTCAAACATAAGGAGTTTCAAGGTATAAGATCTCCATCCTCCTCTTGTTCTCTCTAGGGTATGTTTTTCAATTGTTTTGTAATGATGTCGGTTGTCATGTGCAACTAAACCTCTTTGATTAGGATTCTACGATGAACCCATTCTTATTTGTTGGATTCAATTGATAAATTTTTTCATTTAGTTTATGTTTCGATTGTTAGATTTAATTTGTATATGAGAATCCGAATCGGTGATCTTGAAAACTGATCTATAGATAAATTATAGGATAGATAACCCTACTTATGTCTGATAATAACTGTAGTAAATTGCTTATTTTCTTAATTAAATCCTTTTAATAAACTTTAATTATGAATTTAGGGTTTTGACTCATCTTGAAGGAGCCCCGCAATTTTAATTGATTAAATTGTAGGGATATTAAAATAAACTTCCACTGATGTATCATGGAGTCTTAAAGCTACTTTCTTATTTAACCTATTTTATTATCTATTTAAATTATCATTTATAAAATTAGCTAAATTCTATTAAAATATGAAAAATCAACAATAATGGGATGGATAATTCAAAATAATTGGAATACTATTAGACACTATAAAAAACCTTATTATGACCTTATACAGAGAATATTGTTATGACATATTTTTCTTTCAATTTTACCCTTCACCTAATTATCTTTTACTATTTTTATCATTCATTGATAATAAAAGCGGAAAGACAAACACGTTAGTGCCAACCTAATCTTATCAATCAATCAAAGATCACGTCGAGCGAAGTACAATGAGCAGTGACTATAATCCAAATTATTTTCCCTTTTCTTTCTCTTATTGCTTCTGCATGTTTTTTTTTGGCTTTATTCAGATTTTTATCACCTTCAACATCTTTAATATGTTAACATGACTTTGTTTTTAATTATAAATGATGTTTTGTAAAATATATAACCATTGTTAGAATATAAAGGTAATCACAATTCTCTTATTTTAATATGATAGTACATGTTAAACACTAGATGAAATTACATCCATACATAAAAGATAAACAAATTATAAATCGATAAATGAAAATAAAATATTAAACATCTCATATGGTCACACTACGCAAAACAACTGTTTCAATGGTAAGTCCTGGTCCAAAACCAAATAATACACCCCACTCAAGTCCTTCTCCCGTTGTCTTCAATCCGTTTTGAGTTGATTTCTTTCTCATTTCATCTAAGATAAACAAAACACATGCACTTGACATATTTCCATATTCACTGAGCACTTCTCTAGTTGCATTCATCTTTTCAGGCTTTAAGGCTAACTTTTGCTCTACTTGATCTAGAATTGCAGGTCCACCGGGATGTGCAATCCAAAAGATTGAGTTGTAATCAGAAATTCCCAATGGCTCGAAAGCCTCAACCAATGCTTTAGTAATGTTCTTTGAGACAATCCCAGGAACATCTTTAAGAAGGTGAAATGTTAGTCCAGCTTCACGAAGGTGACCATCAATGGCTCCTTCACTATCAGGAGCAATTGTTTGTGCAGTCCAAACCATCTCAAATATAGGTTTCTCAATTTCTGGTACTGGGTCAGAACCAACAATAAGAGCAGCAGCTCCATCTCCAAACAATGCTTGCCCAACAAGGCTGTCCAAGTGAGTATCACTGGGGCCACGAAATGTGACAGCGGTGACTTCAGAACAAACAACCAACACACGAGCACCTTTGTTGTTCTCAGCCAAATCTTTGGCCAAACGAAGCACCGTGCCACCTGCAAAACACCCTTGTTGGTACATCATATACCTTTTCACATATGGACGAAGGCCCAAGAGTTTTGTGAGTTGATAATCAGCTCCAGGCATGTCTACACCACTTGTGGTGCAAACGATTAAGTGAGTAATCTTTGACTTTGGTTGACCCCATTCTTTTATAGCCTTCACTGCAGCCTCCTTTCCTAGTCTAGGTACCTCTACCACCACCATGTCTTGCCTTGCATCCAATGAAGGTGCCATGTATTCACAAACACTAGGATTTTCTTTCAAAATCTCCTCTGTTAGATACATGTATCTCCTCTTGATCATAGATTTATCACCTGAAGTGGTTATAATGAAATGACATTAGCACATTAATTTTTGGGTAATTAATACAAAACCAATCACATAATGACTATTCTCTTTATTTATTTTTTTGACGAAAAAATAATTGATCTTTTAATGTAAATAATGTTTATCAATTTGCTAGGCAATATGAATATCACGACTTCTACAGATAATGACATATGTACCGTATTTTAAGTAATTAACTATGGTGATCATATATTAAGAATACATTCCTTCAAAAAAAAAAAAATATATTAAGAATATATATATTTGAAAAGGAACGAACCAAAAAAAGTGTCATTTAGTCCAATTCGCTTTAAAAAATAATAGAGAAATAAATGTAAAAGTAAAGTATCTAAAAATATTTTTATACTCAAGTATATCAAAATAATAATAAATAGAGGAGAAGAATACTTACACATGCGCTGAAATTTCTCCTTAAGTTCAGTTTTGTGTTCACTATTTGTGATTTTAAAGTAAAAATCAGGATATGTGCTTTGTTCAACACAATTTGCTGGATTTGCAGTACCAATGGCCAAAATAGTTGCAGGACCTTCTGCTCTTTGAGCATTACGAATTTCAGACACACTCACCATTTTGATATCTTTAGTTGCAAATATAAGTACTAAAATTTGAACAAAATGAGTTTTAGTACTTGTTGTAGTAAAGGAAAGGGTTGAAGAGTGTTGTGGTGCAAATATGTTTGTGGTGATAAGGTTTTATATGTTGAGAGTAGAGTGCATTAGAGGGTAGCTGAACATCACGTGTTTGACTCAAACTTTTAACATTATGCTTATATTCAATTCAATAATACACACAATTGCTGGCTGCGTTGTCCATGACTTGACCCTGTTGGAGTTTGGTGGGAAATGCCCAGCATGTCTTTGATGACCCTAGTCAAACCCTAACTATTCCTCCCGCCCAAAATAAGTTACTTGTTATAGTACCACAAATAGTATTCATACAACATACTTCAATCATATTTTTTTTTATTAATATATAACAAAAAATTTCAGCATGTAAGATGTTGGATTCGTCTCGATAAATATTTTTAAAATATCAAAATTTTATAATTTTTACTAATACATAATTAGAGATATTAAAAGTCAAAGATGTACATTCGCATGTGTACAACGGTTAAAAAAATCACTTATTTTAAGACAGAGGAAGTATAAACTAAATAACAAAATACTGGTACAATGTTCATTATCTAACAATTGTCGAAGAATCCTGCGAATGCACGAATATTTCATTAGTTATATATTAAGATAAAAAATATAAAATAATTAAAGTTTTTAAAACTTTGTTATAAAATATTATTAAGATATATGTTGTAAAACACATAGTTTAGCATTGGCTAATTATAGAGTTTTTTTATTTGTTTTAGTCTTTTTTTATTGTTTGACTACATATTGGTAGTAGATTTTACTGAAATCTCGTATGTGTTGCGAAATATATAAGAAAGTTGTTTTGATATTTTCTTTGTGTTGCGAAATGATTTTATGAAATGTCTTGACACTGTCAAAATTTTAAAATTAGTTTTATTGATTTTTGAGAAAAACAAACAAGATGTACATTCAGTTTAAAATTTCAAGGCTAAAATATGTTTTAGTCCCTGCAAATATACCTCGTTTTGGTTTTAGTCCCTGTAAAAAAAAAATTTGTTTTTGGTCCCTGCAAAATTTTTTGTTTTTGAAAATAGTCTCTGACCCCACTTTTGTGATGATTTGCATACGTGACACATTATAACTGAACCAATTTTGTAGTTTTTGGTCCCTGCAAAATATTTTGGTTTTATAAAAGGTCCCTGCAAAAATTTTTGTTTTTGAAAATAGTCCCTCCAGGGACTATTTTCAAAAACAAAATTTTTTGCAGGGATCAAAAACAAATTTTTTTTTTTTACAGGGACTAAAACTAAAACGAGACATATTTGCAAGGACTAAAACCATATTTTAGCCAAATTTCAACAACCGCGAGCACCTAAAAATGTAAACAAGCTTTTGTATGCATTTACGGTGATGAAGATATAATATCATTATATTTTTCCAAACCCTGAAAAATGAAAATGTTTATGCTATGTTTTGTGAATTGTCTGTTTGTTGTTAAAAGATCTGTCTGTCGTTTAATTTGTTTGTTGACTACAAAATTCATCAGATTACCACTACAAGAAAATGTAGTATTTGCTACAAATATTTTACTATCAACTGTGTTGGTAGCAAATCTCAATTAAAAATACCCTTGTTTTTACATTGTCTGTTTGTTGTTAAAAGATCTGTCTCTCGTTTAATTTGTTTGTTGACTACAAAATTCTTTAGATTACCACTACAAGAAAATGTAGTATTTGCTACCAATATTTTACTATCAACTGTGTTGGTAGCAAATCTCAATTAAAATTAACCCTTGTTTTTACCGGAATACACAATTTTTTAGTGTAGTTACCTTTTTTAGCTTAAAATTACAAATATCTCATTCTCATTCAAAGCGGTTGAACCCTTAATCGTTCTTCATTGAAAACTTTAATTTAGAAAATCAATCTCATCCACGAAATCGAAAACTAATTCTCCATCAAAGTCATGCATCGTTTTTCCTTGAATTCATCCATTGAAAACTCTCATCCACAAAATCAATTGAATTCCTAATCAGAATCCTTCATCATAGAATCCCTAACCGATTGAATCGTTGTTCCTCATAATCAGAATCATTCTCATTTGCACAATCACTCTCACTGATTCTCGATCTCAATTTGAATTGTTCACATCATAATCGATCTCACTTGTTCATTTCGCTTCTTCGCCGCAATTTAAGGTATTGAATTTTCATGGATTTTTGTATTAATATGATATGATGTTAAGTCTATTATGATTAAGCAACTAATTTTTTTTATTTGAATTTTGTAATATAATATCTATGAAGCACGTACACTCCTTGGATTAGGCGTGTCCTAGTGTCGCACATCTATCTTGTATGACACTGACACATATAATCACAATTATGTGATTTTCTCAAATTATAAGTGGTGTCGGCGTGTCAATGTCTGTATCGTGTCTGTATTCGTATATGTGCTTCATCGTATAACATGTGTATTGTTAGGTTTGTGTTTGATTTTGTGAGAATGATAGAGACTATAGACTATTTCTTGTTTTGTGTTTGATTTTGGATTTTTGTATTTGATTTGGTGATGATATGAGATCAGGATACATATGAATCAAGTTACACCTGGTAAAGCTCTGGCTATTGAGAACAAGTTCAGTTGCACTAGTGAGGACATATATAGAGGAACTACAATGAAGATGAAGATCTCTAGAGAAATTGTATATTCTAGTGAGTGAGTACTAGTAGTTACTTTTACTGTGCTATTTCTTCTCCCTTTTCTTTAGTCGGTTTTGTGCTTAATGAATTGGTTGAAGTTTAATTTGGTCCTAAAGTATATGAAATTCTTCATTTTCTTCCTTAAAGTATATGAAATTCTTCATTTTCTCCTCAATTGGAGTTTTTATTTATTTCATTCAACAATTTGAAATGCTTTAGTTTGAAAACAATAGCAGACATCAACATCATTGAGGTGCATGGATCATCGTTACAAATATTCATATTACCTTCCCCAAGATTATCTTCTATTTTTTGGAGGATTTCATAGTGAGATCATTTGTAAGGTAAAATTACTATTATTCCTTCTGTTTCTCACTCACTCACTCACTCTCTTCTAAATGTGTTTTTTGATGCAGGAACAATTTAGAAGCTCTTCAATATTTTTGATTCTTGAAGACGGAAATAAATAAAAATCTCATGGGATGGTTGTAGCTGCTCTACAAGCAGTTGATGAGTTCAAAGAAAGTAAAAAGTCTGCAAGGAAGTCAATGTAGCAACTCCATGTCAAGGTCATCATTACTTTTCTATGCTAATTGTTATGTTGTTTAATCTTCCGTCGTAAAAGAGGTTTCACTTTCAATTTTTAAGAGATCCTTGAGCAGATAATTAATAGAGTCGTGTCATGTGTCTTCTATATGTGTGATGGAATTATTCCTTAGTTATATCTAACTCATTGAGCATATAATTAACAAGTGCATGCTATATACATGTTAGTTTGTGTTAACCGTGTAAAGATTATTTCATAAATGCAAATGGTTGATACATTTGTGCTAAAATCCTGAAAGGAATGCCTAGAATAATTAAAATGAACACGACGCCTGAGTTATTATGGATGAACTGGTGATCTTAGTCTTGTGCCTCCTGCTTTAGAATGTATCAGTATTCTTTGCTGTGGTTTTTTTTTTCATATACTATTGAGTTCTTTGTCAAGAGATTCATGTCATTCCCCTGTTAAACTTGTTGTTTTTTTTATTTTCCTTTTGCAGCCTGAAAACTGAGATGTATCATCACTGGTTTTATTGAAATGGACTTACCACACCCTTGATTACACTGAATCTTACGGTCATGATCATCACTGTAATAAAATTATCACAATTCAAGATTTATACTACTTAGTATAACTTATCCTTTCTTTTCTTAGTTGATATGAATTTTTGGATTTGTATACTTATTAGTAAGCTTTGGTCGACTTAGATTGATGTCAATATATGTTGGTAGTGATTTAAATATATTTATTTCTTTAAAAAAATTAGGTGAAAATCTCCTAATTGCTAACTCTAATTAAAATTTTGAAGTTAAATTTTATCTGTAGATTTGGTATGGAATTGTTATGATTATTGCATAGTTTTATTGTTGTAGATTTGCTAAGAAATTACTATGTAAAGTCCTTCGTATTACTGCTACAGCTTTGTTGCGTATTTGCTATGATAAATCATAGTTATATTGCTACGGATAATACATTTTGAACACTAGTTTGATGTTGATTAACAAAGGATTTGCTAGGAATAAATTTCTTTTAACTACGGTTTTACGAGGAAATAATTGCCTATAAAATTTCTAGCTAAAACGTTTATTCCAAATTAGCTACAAATATTGTCGTAGCAAATCACATATTTTCTTGTAGTCTACATGTGCACTGCTATTTGGCTTTAAAAAATTTGTTTGGACGTATATGACTATGTTAAGAGTGAATTTATGCGCTGGATGCTGGAAAGCCTTAAAATTATTTATTTTGTTAAATTTTGACAAAACAGACAAAAGATTTGTGATGTTTAGATTTTGTCAAACTCCCATTGTTGTCAAACTTTAAACCAGGATTTTAAACATTGAGTATAATGAGAATTCAATCTAGAGTGTAATGAGAATTCAATTTCATTATAATTTTTGAAAGATAAAAAAAAATGGTTGAATAAAATTTTATACACAAAAAGGATGAAGAAATTTTATCGGTAATTTATCACGGAAGTTACAACTACCGTAAAATTCATCCGCGAGCAAATTAAGCAAGGAAATGGTGCCTTGGGGTGGAAGAAATAGAGTACATGCTAAAATGTGAGATTGATATTGTGAATAGAGTGTGTTAGGAGCAAATTAATTTTGTGAGGCTAAGGTAGAGTTTTCAAAGTTTTACTTTGATAAAATGATAGATCTATACGCAGTGATCATAGATTTATAGAAAAGTTCTAAATTTTACGAAAGTTATTATTTTAAAGTTTATGATAAATTTATTTTATGGTTTGTGAAGGAAAAACCTCTTAGTGGTTTTGCTAGAAAAATAGATTTTGATGAAGTGGTGAAAATATTCTAAGTTAAAATGACTTTTCAAGTTTGATTTCTTTTTTGTTGAAAGAGTTTGATTTTCAAATTTTACTTATTTTAGATGATAGATCAAGAGATTGTGATCATACTTATGTAAAAAGTTTAATTTTTGATAAGTTGTTATTTTGATGTTCGTCAAAACTTCAAATTTTTCTTGTCAAAACATTTATTTTGACAACTTTTGAAGAAAAATGAGACTTGAACTTGATTTTATTCATTGGAGAATTTTGTTTGATCTTGATTATTTGATTCACCATGATTGTTTTCTTGTATTTAGGAATATGAACTTTGAACTCAAATTTTTTTTTTCCTTCCTTTTTATTTTGGTCGTGAAGCCTATGTCTTTGGTAGGAGGATTTTTTTTTTCTTTCAAATTTCCTTTGTTGAAACCTTTAAAATGGACCTATGATTCATGGTATTCGAACACAAATTCATTGAATTATGAATTTTACAAAAATAGTGATTTTGTTATGTATGTTTATGTGTGTGCAAATAAAATTGTAAAAGAAGAAAATTTTCAAGTGAAAGGATAAACTTGCAATTTGATGGCAAATTTATTTTTTCCATATGATTAGGTGTGTGATGTTTTAAAGAGAAAAAAAAAATTCCCAATGAGTTTCGAGAATATCTGAATTTTTGGCACCAATTTAGCAATGGAAACGACTTCAGTTAAAATTACGTCTACGTTTAATTTTGAGAAAAAAATTTGAAAACCTTTTTCTGGACACTTGTAAAAACATGAAAAACTCTGGTGAAATTTTCTTAAATAGAACTTAGAGGAAATTTCAATTATTTTTCGTTTATTTTAGAAATTTTATGGAAATATTTTTGCATGTATCATAAGTTAATTAAAGTATGTATAGTTTTAAGAAATTGAATAAAACAAGTCCTAAGGGAATTAGGGTTAGGCCATTTGGGGATTGAGTTTAAAGCTAAAATAATTAGATCCTAATTATTCTTTTCTTCCTTAATGGTGGGCTGTAAGATTTTCCGAGGAAATCAAGAGGCATTATTGTGACTTTCATAATTGGTTAGACGCTATTTTTACCAAACAGAGTTTTAGTCAAATAAATAACTATTGTAAAAATATAAAGTGAATCACAAGTGTATTATTTAATATGAGGGTACATGTTGAACACTAGATGAAATTTCATCCTTACGTAAAAATTAAACAAATTGAAAATTGATACATGAAAACAAAATAATTAAGCATCTCATATAGCGACACTGCGCAAAACAACCGTTTCAATTGTAAGTCCTGGTCCAAAACCAAATAACACACCCCATTCAAGTCCTTCTCCAGTTGTCTTCAACCCATCTTTAGTTGATTTCTTTCTCATTTCATCTAAGATAAACAAAACACATGCACTTGACATATTTCCATATTCACTGAGCACTTCTCTAGTTGCATTCATCTTTTCAGGCTTCAATGATAACTTTTGCTCTACTTGATCTAGAATTGCAGGTCCACCGGGATGTGCAATCCAAAAGATTGAGTTGTAATCAGAAATTCCCAGTGGCTCAAAAGCGTCAACCAATGCTTTAGTAATGTTCTTTGAAACAATCCCAGGAACATCTTTAAGAAGGTGAAATGTTAGTCCAGCTTCACGAAGGTGACCATCAATGGCTCCTTCACTATCAGGAGCAATTGTTTGTGCAGTCCAAACCATCTCAAATATAGGTTTCTCAATTTCTGGTACGGGGTCAGAGCCAACAATAAGAGCAGCAGCTCCATCTCCAAATAGTGCTTGTCCAACAAGACTGTCCAAGTGAGTATCACTAGGGCCACGAAATGTGACAGCGGTGACCTCTGAACATACAACCAACACACGAGCACCTTTGTTGTTCTCAGCTAGATCTTTGGCCAAACGAAGCACCGTGCCACCTGCAAAACACCCTTGTTGGTACATCATGTACCTTTTCACATATGGGCGAAGACCCAAGAGTTTGGTGAGTTGATAATCAGCTTCGGGCATGTCTACACCACTTGTGGTGCAAACGATTAAGTGAGTAATCTTTGACTTTGGTTGACCCCATTCTTTTATAGCCTTCACTGCAGCCTCCTTTCCTAGTCTAGGTACCTCTACCACCACCATGTCTTGCCTAGCATCCAATGAAGGGGCCATGTATTCACAAACACTAGGATTTTCTTTCAAAATTTCTTCTGTTAGATACATGTATCTCCTCTTGATCATGGATTTATCACCTGAAGTAGTTATAATGGAATGACATTAGCACATCAGTTTTTGGGTAATATATACCAAAACCAATCACATAATGACCAAGATAAATGTAAACGAAAAGTATCTAAAAATATTTTTATACTCAAGTTTATCAAAATAATAAATAGAGGAGAAGAATACTTACACATGCGCTGAAATTTCTCTTTGAGTTCAGTTTTGTGTTCACTATTTGTAATTTTAAAGTAAAAATCAGGATAAGTGCTTTGTTCAACACAATTTGCTGGATTTGCAGTGCCAATGGCTAAGATAGTTGCAGGACCTTCTGCCCTTTGAGCTTTACGAATTTCAGACACACTCACCATTTTGATATCTTTGGTATCAAATAAAAATAAAATGTAGTACTGAAATTTGAAGACAATGAGGTTTAGTGCTTGTTGTAGAAAAGAAAAGGGTTGAAGTGTGTTGTGGTGCAGAAATGTTTGGGATGAGATGGTTTTTATATGAAGAGAGTAGTGTGCATATTGGAGGGTAGCTGAACATCATGTGTTTGACTAAAACTCTTAACATCATGCAAATTTTATTTTATATTCAATATAAACGTCGGGTACCAATAATACATATAATGGCTGGCTGGCTGGCTGCTTTGTCCATTACTTGACCCTGTTGGAGTTTGGTGGGAAATACCCCGCGTGTCTTTGAAGATCCTCTTTTGTCCAACCCTTTTTTCATTTCTTTCATAAACTAATTGTCAAATATCTCATTAGCTTAATTGCACTTTTTAGTTTTTTTTTTTTTCCTTCTATAAGAACCCAAATTATTCCACCGACATTAACATTAGAGAGACTCTAATATGAGATATTGAGAGGAGTGTATTCCAAAGTCCTACGTCACCATTAGACCAACCCAAATGTATTGTATTTTTTAGTCTTTAAATATCGCGATTGTGCGATTTGACTCCTTATTTTTATTTTGGCCGATTATGTTTTGTCCTATTGTGGTTTAGTAGTTCTCCTTCCAATTTCAACTGTATTAGTTTAAAATTATACACTTTGTATATCTTTGAGCATTCAAAGTATCCTAATAAAATACCGTTCTGAGCTTTGACATCAAATTTCTTTAGATAGACTTTGTTGTTCAAGATGTAACATGTACATCCAAATTTATAAAAATAAGATATGTTTGATCTTCTTCCTTTGAAGAGTTCATATGATGTTTTGTTTACTATAGGTTTGATATAGATTCTATTCTGAACATAACATGATATGTTTACAACTTCTGCCCAAACGTAGTCATATCAGTTTCGTGAATCATGGTTCTAATTATATTTTGTAAAGACATATTCTTTCTCTTTATAAATCTATAATTTGTGTGGAGTTCTAGGATACAAGAATTCAGGGAGAATTCCATGTTTTTCACAAAAAAAATCAAATGACTCATTTTCAAATTTTCGACCATGATTACTTATGACTTTTAGAATTTTCAATTCTTTTCATTTTGTACCCAAGTGCAGAAGTTACTAAACACATCATATGCTTCATCTTTAGTTTCGAGGAAGTTGACTCAAATCCATCTACTGCAATCATCAACTATGAATAATCTATATTTCTTCCCATTGATGGATGTAGTACTTATTAGTCTAAAATGATCAACGTGAAGAAGTTTCCAGGGACTAGAGGTTGAAACAATATTCTTTGTTTTGAAAGAAGTTTTAGCAATCTTCCCTTTTTGCCATGCTCCACAGAGAGCATTTAAGTGATATTTTAATTTTGACAGATCTTTGACAAGTTTTAACTTGATGAGTTTAGAGATTAATCTTCAACCATAATGTCTTAAACGCTTATGCCAAAGCCATTTTTCATCACTCACTGATAGAAGGTGTAACATCCTGATTTTTAGTTTATTATTATTTTAATTATTTAAAATTTAATTGTTTAATTGATGTGTTAGTTGATTTTTATTAGAGATTCAAGGGTAAAGGGGTATTTTGGTAATTTAGGAATGGAGGGTATTTTTGTGAATTTAGTAGTAACTTTTAGGAATTAAATGAATAGAGGTGTAGGAGTAAAAGAGCGGTTTAAGTGAAATAAATGTGTAATATTATTTTTATGAGGAATGAATAGAGACTAAGCCCAATAAAAGTTAAGAGAACTAAACCCAAAACAAGTGAATATAAATAAATGGTAGTTTTCATGATTTTGGATTAGAAAATCATTTGTTAAGTTTTGAGAAAGAGGCAAGGAGAGAGAATAGAGGCAAGGGATTGAGAAGAAAAAGGGATCTAGAGAGAAAGAAGATGAGAGCTTGAAAAATCAAAGGGGAGAGGGAGATTCAAGATTGTAGGAGCTAGCTTTGGAAGATAAGAGGTAAGGGGGAATATTATTTTCACCGTATGGAATTTATGAGCAATTGTGTGGTTATAAGTTGCATAATTTTCCTCTACTTTCATGAATCTTGTGGTGAAATAATTGTTAGGTTTGTAGACTATAGTTGGCCGCATTTTCTTAAAACAAGTGTTCTAGCAAGATGTTGGACAAGATGTCTTGACATGTTGGTAAGACATCCTTGCGTACCTTGTTTCGCTTTCTTATAAGTTTTATTTTATGCGTGAGATCTCTGAAGATTCAATGAAAATTTTATTCACATGGAGTGTTGACCAAGAAGCGTGTGTTTTCTAGAAGCAGTGATAGGCGATTTAAGCTTGTTGTGTTTCTTAAGTGTGATGTTGTAACATTTAAGGAAACAATATATATGCTTCAAGAATATTATGTTAAGTACCCCATTGGATCAACTGTGTGTTTAGCCCAATTTGCTCATTAAGCCCATTATGTATTCAGGTTATATAAAGGAAGACTCAAGACCTAAGAAGACCATTGAAGCCGTCATTTACAAAAGAGTCAATTAGAGTTTTAGTCTGTCCTTTGTTTTTTGTGAGCCACTCACGTATCACCTTGATGCTTGAGTTGGACATGTAGTTGAGTTGTAAGTTGTGAATCACTTATAAGCTTTTAAGAAAGAGTAGATTCTGTTTCACGGAGCGTGTCTCCATTTCTATTGTTCTTGTTGTTATCACCGGTGAGTAATTGAGGGGAAGTGAGAGGGGTCTCGTATCTAGGCGATTCTTAGATAGAAATTTCACGGGTAGTGATTAGGTGCGAAGCTAGTAATCTTGAGGTTGTTTATGCATGCTTCAAAATAATACTATTATAGTGGATTTCCTTCCTGGCTTGGTAGCCCCTAGATCTAGGCGATGTTGTACCAAACTGGGTTAACGAATAACTTGTGCCATTTACTTTCAGCTTTTATCTTTAAGTTGTTATTTGTTATCTTATGTTGTCACAATGTCTTGACATCCTTCTCGACATTCTGCTTGTTCTGACATCATGTTCGACATCTTTCTTTACATGCAATAATTTCAATTGGCATCAGAGCAGGCACCCTGTTCTGTTTATGGGTGACCTCCATGTAAGATATTTTCTGATACTATGGAAAAGGAAGGATGACAAGTTAACAAACCACCTGTTTTGGAATGGTCCAACTATGTCTACTAGAAAGTGCACATGGTTGCATTCCTTAAATCTATTGACAGCAAAACCTGGAACACAGTTCTCAAAGGTTGGGAACATCCATTGGTAAAGGACAAAGATGGAAATGACACTACTAAGTTAAAACCCGAAGAAGAGTGGTTAAGGATGAATATGAACTTGCTCTTAGAAACTCCAAAGCCTTGAACGCATTGTTCAGTGGGGTGGATAAGAATATGTTCAGGTTAATAAATAATTGTACTGTGGTCAATAATGCTTTGGATATCTTGAGAACTACTCATGAAGGCACATCTAAAGTGAGGATGTCAAAGCTGCAATTTCTAACCACCAAGTTTGAAAATCTTAGGATGAAAGATGATGAATCTATCCAGCACCTTCACGTGAACATTCTTGACATTGTCAATGCTTCTAGTGCTCTAGGAGAAAAGATGACAAAAGAAAAGTTGGTCAGATAAATTCTCAGATCTTTACCTAAAAAATTCGATATGAAGGTGACTGCCATTGAAGAAACCCAAGACATTAAAAACATGAAGGTTAAAGAGTTTATTGGGTCACTTCAAACTTTTGAAATGACTATTAGTGACATGCCAGAAAAGAAGAACAAGATCATTGTTTTTATCTCCAACACAAATGATGAACAAGTTCAATATGACCTGGAAACTGATGAAGGTATTTCTAATGCTATTGTGCTTCTTAGGAGACAATTCAATATGGTTTTATAGAAAATGTATAGAAGACCTAGACCTAATGTCAAGAACATCCCATTCGACATCAGCAAAAACAGTGACTCTCAGCAGAAGGCTAAAACTGAAGAACAACCCAACCAAGGAAAAGGAGTTCAGTGTAATTGTTGTGAAGGATTTGGTCACATTTGTTATAAATGCACTACGTATCTCAAGAGACAAAAGAAAGGTTATTTTGTCTCCTGGTCTGATGATGATGAGTCTGAAGGAGAACCAGATGGTGAAACTGAAAAGCATGTCACAACCCTCACTACAAGATGTGAATCAGATGTAGACTCTTGTGATGAGGATGTTTCCTATGAGGAATTGGCTGATTCCTACAAAGAGTTTGTGCTAGAAGTGAAGAGGTATAAACCAGAAGAGAACCATAGCTAACTGCATGCTGAAAAGGTAAAATTACTTTCTACTATCCTTGATATTCAAAATGAGGTAAATCTGGTGTCTTCCAAACTTGAGAACATGACCAAATCTATTAGAATATTGAACAATGGGTTTAATATGCTAGATGAAATTCTTCTACTAGGAAAAAGGGCTGGCAATGTAAAAGGAATATGATTTAATTATCAATCTTTAAATAAACAAGGAAAAATTCCTGTTACAAAATTTATTCCTTCTGAAAAAGAGTATGAAACCACAATGTCAGGAAAAATGTCCCAACATCCTTACAAACATCCATACAAAGCGAAATTCTTACCTTGGAAGTGTCATTATTATGGTAGATATGGTCATAAAAAATCATGCTGTTTTAGATTGTATGGCTACCATAAACATCCTACACAACCCATAGATAACTGTAACACCCAGTTTTCCCAACATAAAAATTTCATAAAATAATCAGAGTAAAACATCACATAAACGGGATATCACACTTCTTAAAAATCATAAATGAGGTAATTAACTAATTATCTTTTCAAAAATCATCAACATATTAATTCAAACTTTGCAGCGGATTAAATTCATTAACATAAATAAGTCTTTGGCACGCAGGCCTTATTAAAATATAAACAATACGTAAATGAATAGAAAATAGCCACAAAATATCCCAATTTCCATCGACTCAAACCCCAAGACTGATTGGAAACTTAGTCTGTGATTAATCTACAATCTAAACATCCTTTATCACCCTAATCCATCAGATTATCTACTTCTTTCCACAATTCAATTCTACATTCTAACCCTAATTCCCAACTTCTCTAATTCAATCCTACACTTTCATTCAAAATCATCACAATCATCACTCTTAACCCTAATTCTCAAATTCTCAAAAACTAAACCTACAACATGTTAATTACAATTTTCAGAATCATAGACTCAAGATTATTGAATGTTAGTCCCACCCTTACCTTAGAATGAATGATCGGCGGCTTCTCTCTCTTGGTTCTCCTCTTCTCTTGTTTTCTCCCTTTTTCTCCAAAAAGCAATTTCACGTAAAAACGTTTCTAAACCTAATTTTCTTCATATATCTCTCCTCATTCTATTTTTCTTATTTCCTCTATTTCCACTAAACTCCTCTAAATTCCAAAATAGCCTCACATCTCAATATTTATTTTATTTTCAAATCTTATTCTATTAAATACTAAAATAAGCCACTTAATAAATCACATAATCATTTAAATATATTCTAAACTCATTAAAAATAATCAAATAAAACAAATAATTCAAAGAGGGCGTTACAACTCTACCCCCCTTAAAAGAATTTCGTCCTCGAAATTCAAAGCACACAAGAAAAGAATTCAATCATTGCCTAAATATCTTAAACAATATATAGCCAAATAGAAACCTCAAACAAAACATATAAACCACATTAAAGTTAGTCAATCAAACATGATCACATAATAAACATAACCATTAATCAGAAACACAACAACAAGTAATCAAACAGCATAAAGATAATAATACAACTGTTACTCGACACAACTCGACTCAACTACTTGGCCAGACGGACCGACCTGCTCTGATACCAATTGTAACACCCCGTTTTCCCAACATAAAAATTTCATAAAATAATCAGAGTAAAACATCACATAAACGGGATATCACACTTCTTAAAAATCATAAATGAGGTAATTAACTAATTATCTTTTCAAAAATCATCAACATATTAATTCAAACTTTGCAGCGGATTAAATTCATTAACATAAATAAGTCTTTGGCACGCAGGCCTTATTAAAATATAAACAATACGTAAATGAATAGAAAATAGCCACAAAATATCCCAATTTCCATCGACTCAAACCCCAAGACTGATTGGAAACTTAGTCTGTGATTAATCTACAATCTAAACATCCTTTATCACCCTAATCCATCAGATTATCTACTTCTTTCCACAATTCAATTCTACATTCTAACCCTAATTCCCAACTTCTCTAATTCAATCCTACACTTTCATTCAAAATCATCACAATCATCACTCTTAACCCTAATTCTCAAATTCTCAAAAACTAAACCTACAACATGTTAATTACAATTTTCAGAATCATAGACTCAAGATTATTGAATGTTAGTCCCACCCTTACCTTAGAATGAATGATCGGCGGCTTCTCTCTCTTGGTTCTCCTCTTCTCTTGTTTTCTCCCTTTTTCTCCAAAAAGCAATTTCACGTAAAAACGTTTCTAAACCTAATTTTCTTCATATATCTCTCCTCATTCTATTTTTCTTATTTCCTCTATTTCCACTAAACTCCTCTAAATTCCAAAATAGCCTCACATCTCAATATTTATTTTATTTTCAAATCTTATTCTATTAAATACTAAAATAAGCCACTTAATAAATCACATAATCATTTAAATATATTCTAAACTCATTAAAAATAATCAAATAAAACAAATAATTCAAAGAGGGCGTTACAACTCTACCCCCCTTAAAAGAATTTCGTCCTCGAAATTCAAAGCACACAAGAAAAGAATTCAATCATTGCCTAAATATCTTAAACAATATATAGCCAAATAGAAACCTCAAACAAAACATATAAACCACATTAAAGTTAGTCAATCAAACATGATCACATAATAAACATAACCATTAATCAGAAACACAACAACAAGTAATCAAACAGCATAAAGATAATAATACAACTGTTACTCGACACAACTCGACTCAACTACTTGGCCAGACGGACCGACCTGCTCTGATACCAATTGTAACACCCCGTTTTCCCAACATAAAAATTTCATAAAATAATCAGAGTAAAACATCACATAAACAGGATATCACACTTCTTAAAAATCATAAATGAGGTAATTAACTAATTATCTTTCCAAAAATCATCAACATATTAATTCAAACTTTGCAGCGGATTAAATTCATTAACATAAATAAGTCTTTGGCACGCATGCCTTATTAAAATATAAACAATACGTAAAGGAATAGAAAATAGCCACAAAATATCGCAATTTCCATCGACTCAAACCCCAATACTGATTGGAAACTTAGTCTGTGATTAATCTACAATCTAAACATCCTTTATCACCCTAATCCATCAGATTATCTACTTCTTTCCACAATTCAATTCTACATTCTAACCCTAATTCCCAACTTCTCTAATTCAATCCTACACTTTCATTCAAAATCATCACAATCATCACTCTTAACCCTAATTCTCAAATTCTCAAAAACTAAACCTACAACATGTTAAATACAATTTTCAGAATCATAGACTCAAGATTATTGAATGTTAGTCCCACCCTTACCTTAGAATGAATGATCGGCGGCTTCTCTCTCTTGGTTCTCCTCTTCTCTTGTTTTCTCCCTTTTTCTCCAAAAAGCAATTTCACGTAAAAACGTTTCTAAACCTAGTTTTCTTCTTATATCTCTCCTCATTCTATTTTTCTTATTTCCTCTATTTCCACTAAACTCCTCTAAATTCCAAAACAGCCTCACATCTCAATATTTATTTTATTTTCAAATCTTATTCTATTAAATACTAAAATAAGCTACTTAATAAATCACATAATCATTTAAATATATTCTAAACTCATTAAAAATAATCAAATAAAACAAATAATTCAAAGAGGGCGTTACAATAACCATGTGATGAGTAAAACTAGAAAAGAGTGGAAACCGAAGGTTGTCAATACTAGTCTCATTGCCCAGACATCTCTTAGAGTATCGTCTAGAGAAAACTGATATTTTGAAAGTGGATGTTCTACACACATGACTAGGGTCAAGAAGTATCTAGTGGACATTAACTCGTATTCCACCAGTTTTATCACTTTTGGTGATGGAGCTAAAGGTGAAATCAAGGGAGTTGAAAAGCTGTTTTGTACTGGACTTCCCAGACTTGATGATGTTCTTTTGGTAAAAGGTTTGATACCTAATTTGATCAGCATCAGTCAATTGTGTGATCAAGGACTAAAAGTAAACTTACCAAGTCAGAGTGCTTAATTACTGATGAAAAGAATGATGTTCTAATGAGAGGAGTAAGGTCTAAGGACAATTGTTAGTTGTGGGTACCTCAAGAAACTTCTAACTCTTCCACATGTCTAATGTCTAAAGAGGATGAAGTTGAGCTTTGACACCAGAAGCTTGGTCATCTGAAGCTTAAGGGTATGAAGAAGACTATTTCTGAAGAGGCTATTAGAGGTTTACCAAAGTGTAAAATTGAAGAAGGAAAAGTATGTGGTGAATGTCAAATTGGGAAACAAACCATGATGTCACATCCAAAGTTACAACATTAGACCACTTCCAAAGTACTTGAACTTCTTCATATGGATCTGATGGAGCCTATGCAAGTTGAAAGTCTTGGTGGAAAAAGATATGAATATGTCATTGTTGATAATTTCTCAAGATTTACTTGGGTGAACTTTATCAAAGAAAAATCTGATACTTTTGAGGTTTTTAAAGATCTTTGTCAAAGACTTTAAAGAGAGAAGGAAACTGTTATTGTCAAGATCAGAAGTGACCATGGGAAATCTCTTGTGTTATTCTTTCTTCCCTTTCTCTTATTATTTAGGTCACACTTTACACACATTATCACGATTATAATAGTTGTTATTAATCTATTAAAGAATATTTTGGTCCTAATTAAACACAATCAAATTAATCCAGAGTTCTCTGATCCGAAATATAATCATTAATATTGTTTTATTATTTCATTCAATATTAACTATACAACTGCATCCATAACATTTTGGTCCAAGATAAAATAAGTGCTTAATATCTAAAGACAAACTCACGCTGAAAGTCAACAATATATTATTTCTTGATCATTCTACTTTTATATTAATCACTATCCGAAATATTCTGGTCCTAGTTAAAATAGTCTTTACATTTCAGGTTAATATCATTTTTCTCATTCTACTTATATATTAATTATATAATCATTCTTCAGAACATTTTTGTCCTTATTAAACAGCTTAAACAATTAAACTATATTTCATCCGAAAATGACTATTAGTGACATGCCGGAAAAGAAAAACAAGATCATTGTTTTTATCTCCAACACAAATGATGAACAAGTTCAATATGATCTGGAAACTGATGAAGGTATTTCTAATGCTATTGTGCTTCTTGGGAGACAATTCAATATGGTTTTATAGAGAATGTATAGAAGACCTAGACCTAATGTCAAGAACATCCCATTCGACATCAGCAAAAACAGTGACTCTCAGTAGAAGGTTAAAACTGAAGAACAACCCAACCAAGGAAAAGGAGTTCAGTGTAATTGTTGTGAAGGATTTGGTCACATTTGTTATAAATGCACTACGTATCTCAAGAGACAAAAGAAAGGTTATTTTGTCTCCTGGTCTGATGATGATGGGTCTGAAGGAGAATCAGATGGTGAAACTGAAAAGCATGTCACAACCCTCACTACAAGATGTGAATCAGATGTAGACTCTTGTGATGAGGATGTTTCCTACGAGGAATTGGCTGATTCCTACAAAGAGTTTATGCTAGAAGTGAAGAGGTATAAACCAGAAGAGAACCATAGCTAACTGCAGGCTGAAAAGGTAAAATTACTTTCTACTATCCTTGATATTCAAAATGAGGTAAATCTGGTGTCTTCCAAACTTGAGAACATGACCAAATCTATAAGAATATTGAACAATGGGTTTAATATGCTAGATGAAATTCTTCTACTAGGAAAAAGGGCTGGCAATGTAAAAGGAATATGATTTAATTATCAATCTTTAAATAAACAAGGAAAAATTCCTGTTACAAAATTTATTCCTTCTGAAAAAGAGTATGAAACCACAATGTCAGGCAAAATGTCCCAACATCCTTACAAACATCCATACAAAGCGAAATTCTTACCTTGGAAGTGTCATTATTATGGTAGATATGGTCATAAAAAATCATGCTGTTTTAGATTGTATGGCTACCATAAATATCCTACACAACCCATAGATAACCATGTGATGAGTAAGACTAGAAAAGAGTGGAAACCGAAGGTTGTCAATACTAGTCTCATTGCCGAGACATCTCTTAGAGTATCGTCTAGAGAAAACTGATATTTTGAAAGTGGATGTTCTAAACACATGACTAGGGTCAAGAAGTATCTAGTGGACATTAACTCGTATTCCACCAGTTTTATCACTTTTGGTGATGGAGCTAAAGGTGAAATCAAGGGAGTTGAAAAGCTGTTTTGTACTAGACTTCCCAGACTTGATGATGTTCTTTTGGTAAAAGGTTTGACAACTAATTTGATCAGCATCAGCCAATTGTGTGATCAAGGATTAAAAGTAAACTTACCAAGTCAGAGTGCTTCATTACTGATGAAAAGAATGATGTTCTGATGAGAGGAGTAAGGTCTAAGGACAATTGTTACTTGTGGGTACCTCAAGAAACTTCTAACTCTTCCACATGTCTAATGTCTAAAGAGGATGAAGTTGAGCTTTGACACCATTAATTCTCCGTGATGTCCCACAACTCATCATCAAGACCGATGATGTGATTATACATTTTACTTTTCCACCATGAAAATTGTGCAGCATCTCCATTGAAGATCGAAGGTCTGGCAGAATATGAATTTTTATCAGAGGCGGACGCATTATTGTTGTAATCATGACGAACAACATGATTATCAACATTACCAAAAACATTTGAACTAGATTTTGCAGACATGTTTTTCTCATGATCTTTTCTATGACACAGTTAAGTGCAAAGCAACAAGCCATACGCTTTGATGCCAACTGAAGGTGAGAAAATTATAGGAAAAGTGAGTTGAATTGTGTTGGTTTTTTCAAAATCTCCTAAGTGTTTGTAAAAACTAGTTCAGAGTCTGAAGCAAAACAGAGTTTTGTTCAATGAAACAGTTGAATGCAGCGAAATGAAATCAAACACATAGAGAGAAGACAGAAAACAATTATACTAGTTCCTCCCACAAATCGAGAGTAGTCCAGTCCCCTTGCACTTCTAAGGGATGTTCACTATAAATCTCATATATTACAATTTGCTCAAGAGACTTATATTGCTCTCATACAAGAAATAGACTTTTATCACTCAATCACACAGAAAAGAGACTTCTCCAATCTAACTTAATCAAATCAAATCAAATAAAAGATTGTTGGTAGTCTCTCTCTTCAAAGAAATGCGGGGTATTTCCCACCAAACACCAACAGGGTCAAGTATGGACAAAGCAGCCAGCCAGCCATTATATATATTATTGGTACCCGACGTTTATATTGAATATAAAATAAAATTTGCATGATGTTAAGAGTTTTAGTCAAACACGTGATGTTATGTTCAGCTACCCTCCAATATGCACACTACTCTCTTCATATAAAAACCATCTCATCCCAAACATTTCTGCACCACAACACACTTCAACCCTTTTCTTTTCTACAACAAGCACTAAACCTCATTGTCTTCAAATTTCAGTACTACATTTTATTTTTATTTGATACCAAAGATATCAAAATGGTGAGTGTGTCTGAAATTCGTAAAGCTCAAAGGGCAGAAGGTCCTGCAACTATCTTAGCCATTGGCACTGCAAATCCAGCAAATTGTGTTGAACAAAGCACTTATCCTGATTTTTACTTTAAAATTACAAATAGTGAACACAAAACTGAACTCAAAGAGAAATTTCAGCGCATGTGTAAGTATTCTTCTCCTCTATTTATTATTTTGATAAACTTGAGTATAAAAATATTTTTAGATACTTTTCGTTTACATTTATCTTGGTCATTATGTGATTGGTTTTGGTATATATTACCCAAAAACTGATGTGCTAATGTCATTCCATTATAACTACTTCAGGTGATAAATCCATGATCAAGAGGAGATACATGTATCTAACAGAAGAAATTTTGAAAGAAAATCCAAGTGTTTGTGAATACATGGCCCCTTCATTGGATGCTAGGCAAGACATGGTGGTGGTAGAGGTACCTAGACTAGGAAAGGAGGCTGCAGTGAAGGCTATAAAAGAATGGGGTCAACCAAAGTCAAAGATTACTCACTTAATCGTTTGCACCACAAGTGGTGTAGACATGCCTGGAGCCGATTATCAACTCACAAAACTCTTGGGTCTTCGTCCATATGTGAAAAGGTATATGATGTACCAACAAGGGTGTTTTGCAGGTGGCACGGTGCTTCGTTTGGCCAAAGATTTGGCTGAGAACAACAAAGGTGCTCGTGTGTTGGTTGTTTGTTCTGAAGTCACCGCTGTCACATTCCGTGGCCCCAGTGATACTCACTTGGACAGCCTTGTTGGGCAAGCACTGTTTGGAGATGGAGCTGCTGCTCTTATTGTTGGTTCTGACCCAGTACCAGAAATTGAGAAACCTATATTTGAGATGGTTTGGACTGCACAAACAATTGCTCCGGATAGTGAAGGAGCCATTGATGGCCACCTTCGTGAAGCTGGACTAACATTTCACCTTCTTAAAGATGTTCCTGGGATTGTTTCAAAGAACATCACTAAAGCATTGGTTGAGGCTTTCGAGCCATTGGGAATTTCTGATTACAACTCAATCTTTTGGATTGCACATCCCGGTGGACCTGCAATTCTAGATCAAGTGGAGCAAAAGTTAGCCTTAAAGCCTGAAAAGATGAATGCAACTAGAGAAGTGCTCAGTGAATATGGAAATATGTCAAGTGCATGTGTTTTGTTTATCTTAGATGAAATGAGAAAGAAATCAACCATAGACGGATTGAAGACAACTGGAGAAGGACTTGAATGGGGTGTCTTATTTGGTTTTGGACCAGGACTTACCATTGAAACTGTTGTTTTACGTAGTGTGGCCATATGAGATGTTTAATTATTTTATTTTCATTGATTTCAAATTTGTTTAACTTTTATGTAAGGATGAAGTAGAAATCTGCATAACAGATTCTGAATATAGCAGCAAACATGTTGATGTGCAAATACCATGTACAATCCTATATTTGTTTGTGCCAATATGTCTTTGAAACAAATTAAAGTCAATTTTGATATCTTGTGTTCTTTTTAAGTGTTCCATGTCATTCATTATATTTTGTCAGGGAAAATGTTTCCATTCATTTAGTATTTGTTCTTTTTATTAGAAGTTTGGTGTGATCATCTATCTATTTGTTGTTCTTCCCAATAACAATTCATGTTGGACCAAACCTTCAATTAACCGTCTCGTTATCATCGTTCTCGATACTCTCATGTACTCAACACTCGTCGATCGCAACCACCATTACCAATTTACGATTAATTAACTGTGTTATGCTATATTTTTAGGTTTGATTTTGTTGCTCCCAGTACCTTCTTTCAAGGTTAGTTACTGATCTCTGTTTTACTACTTGTAATGTTGTTGATTTCGATTTTTGTTTTAGTTAAGTTGATTATATACTTACTTTTTATGTCATAGAAATAAAACCGTTGATGAATAAACTGAAAGTTTTGAATAACATGTCATCTTTACGATCGTCTTCCACTAGGACTTCCAAAGCTATTGCTGATCCACCTACCACTATTTGAGCTAATCTACTAGCATAAGCACTTATGAGACTGTTTGGGAGAACTTAAAAAAAACAACTTATGACATGTTTATAACTTATGACATATTTTAGGCGTTGTTTGGTGAGGTCAGTTTTTGAGTTTTTAGCGGATAGCATAGATTATAAGTTCATATGAGCAAAATAGACTTGTTTGGTAACACTTCTTTCTCACGAGCTTGTAAGATTATTTTACTAGCTTATTGACAGGATTTGACAACCGGTGGACTTCCAACTTTTGTTGATGATGGTAATAGCTTTGGTACACCCGCTATTTTTGAAGATGACTTCATTAATGAATAATGTTGGTTAACAATGAGTTGAGTGATTTGAGTTCATTTCTACTTTTATATATATTGTTCATTATGTGTTGATTACATATATTGATGAAGTGAAGTGGAGGTTATGCAGAATCATTGACAGGTTTAGCTTCTCCAAGTGTGATTTGCTGAAGATCCACAAATTAGAAGTTAAAATCTGATTTATTATGTCTTGTTGTAGAAGTGGATGTAAGTTTTTTTTTTAGGTATGAAGTGATTGTAGAAGTGGCTGTGTGGACTCGAAAGAGTCGTTAATGCTTGATGTTGTTGGCAGGGAGTTGATGATACGTGATCTGATTTCGTGTTGACGATCGATTCATTCGCCAAAATATAGACCCGCTTGGTACTCACAAATGTATATCGTCAATGGTGTTTGTTTGTTAGAATTGATTAGGGTTGGATCTACATCATTGATCTTTTTTTGATGGTTTACCGGTTAGGGATGGATTGACTGGGTTAGATTTTATGTCTCCCAGATTTGCAAACAATTAGAGTAGTGTACCAACTTAGTTGGACAATAAAAAAGAAGAAGAATAAGTGATTGTAAGTTGTAACTTGATAGTATGTCATTTTGTCCGATAAGCTATTATGAACACTGATTCAAATTTTGTCACCATAAATTAAATGAGCAATGGAGAATATGTAGATTTTGATTTATGTGGTTTGGGTGAATGATATAATAGTTAATAATTAGCGAGAATTATTCTAGTTAAACCACTTCAAGAAATTATTCTAAAAATTGATTATAGTAATCAATTTCAAATTTCAATGATATTGATTATAATATTTTATTATATTGATTAAACTTATTTTAGTGGTAATTTTATGAAATTTTTATTTTCAGAATTTATAGTAGAATAGAAAATATAAAAAAAATTAATAAAACAATAATAAGTTTTAGTGACAGCCGCAAATGTAAGTATAGGTCCTTAAAAACGGGTATCTTTAGTATTACCTACGGTTTTTCCATAGGTAAAGGTGGAAACATATAGTGACAGTCATTTGACAATGATAGACGGGACATTTTCGTTGCCAGTCGTTGAAAATAATACACGGTAAATGCGGTCGTCAGTCAATGTCCTTAGAACATTTAGCTACGAAAATTTACCTTATAGTGATCAGGAGACAAAATTTCTTCTGAGTGTAATCCTTGAACAAAATGAGAGTGAACTATTAGTCAAATCTTTTACTAACTTTTAAGTTCAACTAGAGACGTCCATTATCATTCATTGGTCAAACTTTTCAAGGAGGTTGTCTAATGAAGATGATCTAAGGTGGCATCCTTAAGACAAAGAAGTTTGCAAAATTTAATCAAAAATAAAAGATAACTTTTCATTGAAATTCCTTTGTCCCTAGGATATATAATTTGAATGTGCAAACAATATGCATGCAACTAAGGAGGGATGTTGAGTAACTCCACAAGAGGGTCAGATAGCCATCTATCTGTCCAAAAATGTACCTTTTGTCTAGTTACAATTTGCAAATAGGAACAGCCAAATATATGAATGGAAGATTACCTATGCCAAATATATTCTGAAGATTTTCAAATGCACAACATGTTAGCTTTGGTCCCTTTATAGAAAATGAACACATCATTTGTAGCATAAAAATAATTACTTGGGAGTGTCATTCTTTTTGTAACATGCATAGGAGTAGGTGCACCAGTTGTCACAAATATAAAAAAAACCTGCCACTATATACCAAGTCTTTCAGCCAGAATTTTTGTCGCAGTTTTGAATTGAAAGTTTGCCAAAGTAAGGGGCTTTGAAAGTCTGCATATATGAGTTGAAGAGACAGATTTGCAAAAGTAGTTCTGCATATATATAATTTTTTACATGTCTCTTTGCGCAGAATTTTACCACTTCAAACTCACATAAATAAAAACGTATTGGAACATCACAAATATCAGACATAATAATTTGGTTATTTGTTAGTTGAGTTGTAACTTATGATTGTTATATTTTATTTTAAAGTCTAACGAGGAAACACCCACACAAATAATTTTAAATGTCAAGTTCTTCAAAAAAATATTACATCTAAAATTAATTAAAACACTCAATCAGGTGTAAAAATTTTACACCGTCGATAAATAAAAATAAAAATTTAGAAAGAAAAAAAATTTCAAAACATGGTCTACATTCAACTTTTTCATTATAAAAATATAAAAAGCTTAAAATCTTACAAATTTAATGAAGAAAAAAAATGAAAAAATAATTCAAACAATCCGCAGGAAACTCAAGGAAGATCCGAAGAAAAACCCGCAGAAATAGCAGCGGAATTTTCCCAGTTAGAAGCGTAAGGGAAAGTGCTAGTTACCTTCGGATTTTCCTGCCACCACAGGAATAATCCCCAGGATTTCCTGCGGATAAATTCGAAGATAAACCGCAGTCAAAATGCTGAATTCTAGCTATTAGTTTCGAACACTAAAAGTAAGAAGAGTACACACATTACATTAATACATTACAAAACTTAATTCATAAGTTTCAAACATATAATCATCTTTATCGTCGTTAATATGCTGACACGATTTGCTTCTTTATTATAAATGATATTTAGTCAAATAAATAACTATTGTTAATATATAAAGCTAATCACAATTGTATTATTTTAATATGATGGTATATATTGAACACTAGATGAAATTTCATCCTTACATAAAAATTAAACAAATTGAAAATTGATAAATGAAAGAAAAGAAAAAAAAATTAAGCATCTCATATGGCAACACTGCGCAAAACAACGGTTTCAATGGTAAGTCCTGGTCCAAAACCAAATAATACACCCCATTCAAGTCCTTCTCCCGTTGTCTTCAATCCGTTTTGAGTTGATTTCTTTCTCATTTCATCCAAGATAAACAAAACACATGCACTTGACATATTTCCATATTCACTGAGCACTTCTCTGGTTGCATTCATCTTTTCAGGCTTCAAGGCTAACTTTTGCTCTACTTGATCTAGAATTGCAGGTCCACCGGGATGTGCAATCCAAAAGATTGAGTTGTAATCAGAAATTCCCAATGGCTCAAAAGCCTCAACCAATGCTTTAGTAATGTTCTTTGAAACAATCCCAGGAACATCTTTAAGAAGGTGAAATGTTAGTCCAGCTTCACGAAGGTGACCATCAATGGCTCCTTCACTATCAGGAGCAATTGTTTGTGCAGTCCAAACCATCTCAAATATAGGTCTCTCAATTTCTGGTATTGGGTCAGAGCCAACAATAAGAGCAGCAGCTCCATCTCCAAATAGTGCTTGTCCAACAAGACTGTCTAAGTGAGTATCGCTAGGGCCACGAAATGTGACAGCGGTGACTTCAGAACAAACAACCAACACACGAGCACCTTTGTTGTTCTCAGCTAAATCTTTGGCCAAACGAAGTACCGTACCACCTGCAAAACACCCTTGTTGGTACATCATGTACCTTTTCACATATGGGCGAAGACCCAAGAGTTTGGTGAGTTGATAATCGGCTCCAGGCATGTCTACACCACTTGTGGTGCAAACGATTAAGTGAGTAATCTTTGACTTTGGTTGGCCCCATTCTTTTATAGCCTTCACTGCAGCCTCCTTTCCTAGTCTAGGTACCTCTACCACCACCATGTCTTGCCTTGCATCCAATGAAGGGGCCATGTATTCACAAACACTAGGATTTTTTTTCAAAATTTCTTCTGTTAGATACATGTATCTCCTCTTGATCATAGATTTATCACCTGAAGTAGTTATAATAAAATGACATTAGCACATCAGTTTTTGGGTGATATATACCAAAACCAATCACATAATGATCAAGATAAATATAAACGAAAAGTATCTAATAATATTTATATACTCAAGTATATCAAAATAATAAATAGAGGAGAAGAATACTTACACATGCGCTGAAATTTCTCTTTAAGTTCAGTTTTGTGTTCACTGTTTGTGATTTTAAAGTAAAAATCAGGATACGTGCTTTGTTCAACACAATTTGCTGGATTTGCAGTCCCAATGGCCAAGATGGTTGCAGGGCCTTCTGCCCTTTGAGCTTTACGAATTTCAGACACACTCACCATATTCTTGATATATCTTTGGTAGAAAATGAAGTACTGAAATTTGAACACAATGAGTTTTCAGTACTTGTGTTGTAGTAAAGGAAAGGGTTGAAGAGTGTTGTGGTGCAAAGATATTTGGGGTGAGATGGTTTTTATATGAAGAGAGTAGAGTGCATATTGGAGGGTAGCTGAACATAATATCACGTGTTTGACCAACGAATAATACATACAATGGCTGGCTGGATGACTGCTTTGTCCATGACTTGACCATGTTGGAGTTTGGTGGGAAACACCCCGCATGTCTTTGAAGACCCTCTTTTTTTTTTTTTTGAGGGGTGAAGACCCTCTTTTGTCCAACCCTTTTGTCAATTCTTTCATAAACCAATTGTCTACTATCGCATTAGTTTAATAGGACCGCCAAAGGTGAAAAACCTTCTTTGGAAAGTATGTCGTGAGAAAATTGCTTTTCTGAAATCAATAACTTCTTAATAATACATGGAAAATACTCATTTGTCTTCGGCGGTAGTTAACTACCGTTGGCACATCCGACAGCAGTTAACTGCCGCCGCGTGTTTTACATATCCAAGTCAGAAGCAAGCTTCCAGCCACTCTCTCATTACATTATCTCTGTAAAAATCTAAATTATCACACTCTCTAAAAAAAACTCTACCAACACATCCAAAACAAAATCACAAGTAAGTAATGACTTAGGCTATTAACCAGGGGCCTAGCCCTTCATATATAAGGGGTAGCTTTGGCAACCCCAAAAAATAAATTATTCTTGAATTAGTTGGTATGTATTTATATATAGCTTAGTTCGAGTCATCTCGTGAACCAAACGAGTCGAACTACATATAGCTTAAGTTCAACTCAATTAGTTGTCGAACAAAATCAATTGGTTCATGAACCTAAAAATTGAATAAATTTTGTTTAAGGGTTAAACCTAAAAAATTATAGGATTGAAAAAATAATTTATCCTTAATATGTTGGTTAATTTAATTTAATTTTATAGTTGACCCCTGCGTAAATTTTTTTCTAGCTTCGCCGCTGCTATTAACATACATTTTATTTGGTATATATGTTTATAATTTTAGTTGTAGTTTTTTTTTTTAAATTTTGATTTATTTTTTTTAATAGAGTTATGTTGTAGATCTGAAATGTTATTAACAAGTATTATGAATACTTGTTATAATGGAGTTATGTTGTTATATTTTTAATTTTTTAGGTTTATTAGGGTTTTTTTTAGGGTTTATATAATTTGCAGTGCAAGTGTTTGATAAAATGTTTGAATGAGTTTTTCATTGATTGTTTAATGTTTTATTGTGTAGATCTGAAACAATGGACAGTCAAGTACGTTTGATTATGTTGGAATTTAAGTCTAATTCTTGTTAGTTTGCTGAAGATGTTGGTATTGAAGTGTCACGGAAGGGAATGCACCTTTCAACTACAACAATTGTCCTCCCTCTAAAATTTGATAAGGTTAAACCTGTTAAACAACAACTCTCATGCATTCACCCGAAAGTTCTATTGTTCCTTTCAAAAATTAGACACCTTGATGAGATCGCCTGAAGATATTCTCAACGGTTTGATTCTGCCAGAAAATTATGTTTAGGTAGTGCCTTTGTTGTTGGAATTTAAATTAAATACTTGTTAGTTTGCTGAAGATGTTGGTATTGAAGTGTCTTATACTGACTATAGTGTCTACAAAATCAGCTATATAGGTTATCACATCGAATTCCTTCGTATAAGATGAGTGTCACATAAAGGAATGCACCTCTAATGGGTTATTTTGAATTAGATCGTGCTCCTCTGTCAATTGAAACTAGTCAGTTGGCAGGGCAGTAAGATTCAATTCAAAACAACCTCTTGGAATGTATTCCTTTATGTGATGATGGGAATGCACCTCTAAGGGGTTTCTTTGAACTGGATCGTGCTCCTCTGTCAATTGAAATTAAATTTGTCAATTGGCAGGGTCGTAAGATTGAGTTCAAAGCAACCTCTTGGAATGCATTCCTTTTTGTGATGACTCATTTTATATGAAGGAATTCGATGTGATAACATATATAGTTGATTTTGTAGAATACATGTGTTGTGTTCTCTTAATTCTTTTGAGTTTTCACAGGGCACTGCAAATCACTACGGTAAGTATAAGACACTTCAATGCAAACATTTTTTGCAAAACTTTTAAGAATTAAATTTAAATCCAACATTATGATGATACCACATATATTTAGGGAGAATGTAATGTAATGTGTCACTTTATTCGAATTTATTTATTTAGGCCCCGTTTGGATAAACAGCTTATATAGATGCTTATAGCATTAGGGCTTATAGCATTAGAACTTACATCATAAGCTCTTATACTTGATAAGCTATTTATGTTTGGATATGTACACTAAAAAGTACTTACATAAATTGAAGTGTTTGGATGTGACATTACATAAGCAATTATCGAAATTTTAAATATCTTTAATACCAAAAATATCAGAGAATCGAACCACAATTATCAAGACTTTTTTTGATAAAATTAATCAAGATGTAAAAAACAATACTATAATATATTAATTATAATTATATATATATAGTATAATCAATATTCGTCCTTAAAAAAAGTATCAAGTTAAGTTTGTTTTTTTATTCAGTTTCATTTATTTACGTAACAGAAAAATAATAAAAATCTTCCTTAAAAAAAAAAAATCTTAGTTACGTGTGTTACTTTACTTTAGTAAGATAAGTATATAGCAATTTTGTTACTCATGCACCGCCAAAGATAACTAACATTATAATTAAAATATATGTTTTGAAAAGTGGATCCAGAGAGAATCGAAGGAGGTTACATAAATTCATAAGCTCCTTGTTAAGCCGGAGGGTAAGCTGAAAATTTAGGCTTATTGAAATATGGCATAAGCAGCTTATGAAACTATGATAAACTATTTTTATTTATTTACCCAAACACCTTTAAAAAGACTTATGTGAATAGATAAGCTCACATAAGCTCAAAATAAGCCAATCCAAACGGGACCTTAATACGCTAATTTATTCGAATTCACGCTGGGTTTAATTAGTCTTTATTCAAATTTATTTATTTAACAAGCAACTTTTATTTGAATTCACTTTATTCAAATTTATTTATTCAATACGCAATCAAAAAATAAATGCAAATATAAAAATAAAATAAAAAGGAACAAAAATAATAGACATAAAATCTCATTTTATTAAAATTATGGCTTAAATAGGTCTTTTGTCCTTGCAAATATAGGTCATTTGAATTTTCGTCCCTGAAGTTACTAATCCTTTGAATCTGTCATTGCAAATATTAATCATTTGAAAAATGGTCCTAATCACATCTGATTAGTAAGTTCAAGGACGAAAATTCAAATGGTCTATATTCGTTGGAACGAAAGACCTATTTAAGGCAACCATCTCGCCCAATCATCACTTGCCACATGGGTACCACATCACTAATGACAACCCACCTCAACAAAAAAACCTATTAGGACCGAAATTCAAATTATTAATATTTACAGTGGCAGATTGGAAGGATTAGTAACTTCAGTAACGAAAATTCAAATGGCCTATATTTGCAGGGACGAAAGACTTATTTAAGCCTAAAATTATTCATACATTTACAATGGGTTAAAACTAAATATGGGTTAAAAGAAACCACCATAAAACCTACCTCCCTAGGATAAAACTAAATCTGCAAATTTAGTTTTACCCCAAGAAGGCTGGTCACCAATCATCTCAATTCAAAGCAACCTCTTGAAATCTTTAAAGATGCCTCTTTCTATGGAAGGTCAAGGATGAAAAAACAACATTGTTGTTGTAGAAGGAAGAGGATGGAGGAGAGAATGTGAGAAATGGTGAAGGTTGGAAGGGTATTTATAGGGGGTTTAAAGATCCATAGATTTTAACTACACTTAATAACCTTGACCACCGCCCAAAAAAAATGTTGAATGATAAAAAAAAATGTTGAAAAAAATGTTGAATGATTAAAAATATGTTGAAAAAAATGTTGATAAAATGTTAAATGATAAAAACAAGGTTGAATGTAAGTTGTTGTATTCCCATAACGCATCGGTAGTTAACTACCGTTGGCCGTAGCGGTAGTTAACTGCAGTCGGATATGCCAACGGTAGTTAACTACCGATGGGGGCAATTTTCTATTTTCCATATGTTATTAGGAACTAATATAAGTCAGAAAAGAAATTTTCATGTCGTGATTGTCTTCCTACCCGGGCTCGATTTCTTGGTAGAGGTGTTACATGCCCCTCTGAGTGTGTTATATGCAACGACAATATTGAATATACTTTGCAAGCTCTTTTTACATGACGGCAATCAATTTAGGTATGGCACGTAGCGAACCTCTGGGCCGATATCGAGCAAGTTGTGATGGATTTTGATATCTCGGCAACAATTGTTTTTACATTATTACAATGGTTGTAACCACCACATATTGCTTTATTTGCGACCATTCTTTGAAGCCTTTGGCCGTGTCGAAATATGAAATTATGAAAACAAGTCGCCGAAACGAATACCCAAGTTTTTAAATGTGTTGTGCATATGTTAGATAACTGGAAGCTTGTATAAGAGTTGCGCAGAACCGCAAAAACAACAACTACCACTTCTCCACCAGGCCCGATAAATACTAACAGTGCACGATGACAGAAACCCACTCCAGTTAGATTTAAATGTAATGTGGATGTATCATTCTCCTTTCCTGGTAATAAGATAAGATTGGTATCATCATGTGTATTCATGATGTTGAAGGGTGCTTTGTGTTAGGAAAAACCACAAGGTTCTTCCCATTGTGTTCGGCAAATGACGGTGAACCATTAGGACTCTTTCAAGCTGCAATGGGTGGCTAATTTGAGTTTCGATAGCACAAATTTCTCTCTTAATTCTAAGATTGTCGTCGACATTTTTAATGGTGACAATATAATTCACAATTGTAGGCAGTTATTATTTTAACAAATCTAATGTTGGGTTTAGCCGATACAAGAAAATGGATTGCTCATGGGATAACACAAACATACCCCATTAGAAGCTAGCTCTCAATTGTTTATGACTATTACTTTTTCCACCCTACCCATTTTTGCGCGCTTGTAAATTTTACAAAAATGTTCATGAAGTTTTTGGATTTTAAAATCCGAAATGATTTTTCACTAATTCGGATTATATAATCCAAAATATGCTTTATGTATAATCAGCAATCAAAATCTCTCATATTTAAGCAGTTTTGAATTTTGCTTTTAAAAACAAACAAAAAACAAAGGAAAAAAAAAGATAAAAAAAAACCAATCAAATAAAATCATAAAAATATTAAAATACCACCAAAAAATTATAAAAATCAAATAAAACTAATGCAAAATGTTTCGAATTTGTGACTAAGAACGGCTAACAATGACCCAAAACAGAAGGATAAGAGTTAGGAAGATTAATATTATCCTTAAAATGACTATCCATGTTACAAACATGTTCAAAATTTATGCTAATACAGTTCAGATTATATAATCCGAACTATTTTTCCCTTGAAAGAGGGTATTTAAGGGGTGTTTGGATTCTATAATCCGAAGAAAAATAAATCAAGGAACACGCCTTATTTTTTTAGGTTTTCGGATTATAAAATCTGAATTGGTGAAAAACTCATTTTTTTTCACCCCTTAACAAAGGAAAAACTCCGTTCGGATTTTAAAATCTGAAAATCACATGGACATTTTGAATGAAAAATACAAAGGGCGCGCGTGAATGACATAGGGTGGAAAAAGTAAATCATTGTTTATTGATTAACGCTTTATATATTGGGCCCTTTTGTTTAAGATTTTAAAAAAAAAAGGATTTTTTTTGAAAATTTACTCAAAAATAGTAGAAGTTATTTCAAACTCATTTATTATTATAAGTTAAAATAGAGACTCTGACATTCACTAATTTAAATAATCATTGTTTGAGATTTTACATTGTAAAAATCACATATTTAGAGATTGTTTGAGATTTTGATATCTTTCAAAAAAGTTTTATTTTTATTTTTTTTATAAAAAGCTATCGGATTTTTTTTCCAGAGATTGTTTCAAAATTTTTGTATTAAAAAAATCATAACGAAATGATGAAATAGTTAGAATGACATTTTAAGATAAGCTATTCAAATGAATTTTTTACTTAAAGCTTTCCTTGAAAATTTGTTTGTTATAAATATATCAACTTTTCGTTTTAGTCCTTGTAAAATATTTCTTCAACTATTGGTCCCACAAAAGTTTTTCATCTTCACTTTTAGTCTTTCCTTTAAAGTAAACTCATATGAATAATTCATATTTTTTAATAAAATTTTGCAGAAAATTTTATAATATTATAAGGATCTCTCGAAAAAAAATTACAATTTTTTAACATAACATAAATTAGTTATGAATTTTTATATTTTTTTGCGGTTAATAATTCATATTTAATTTGTATTTTGATAAAAAAATATTTTTTTTTTTAGAGATTTTTCCAATATTTTACATATTTCTGCACAATTTTTTTAAAAAAATACAAAAATTTATCTTAAAATAAGAATCAAAAATAGTGATCAAAAATTTATAAAATTAAGAATAGAAAGTAAATTTTATAAGGACTAAAACGAAAAGTTAATATATTTATAGCAGGTAAAAACATTTTTTTGACACCAAAAAAATAAGAAAAAACTTGTAATATTTTACCTCATCTATCAGTGATGGGAGTTAAATAACTTCATGTGGTTTAGACGGCGATAGAGAAGAAAATGGGCATGGTGGTAAGAAGAGTATCCCAAGTATTGGGATTAACCAACAGCAACAAGATCAGAAACTTCTCCTTCAAATCACTAGATCTACCACCATTACCATCACCATCACTCAGCCATGGAATCCATGTCTTTCATTGCCCTGTAAGTCACTCACTTGTTCACATTCATTCCATGCTTTTTTCTATTGGAAATTGGTAAAGAAATGGTTTTTTGATGACCCTTTATTGAGTTTGAAAATGGGTTTCTTTGGTTTTTGGAAATAGAAACTGAATTTGTGTTTTTTGGGAGTGATGTGAATAGGATGCTGTTGGAATTGTTGCTAAGTTGTCTGAATGTATTGCTTCTAGAGGTGGAAACATTCTAGCTGCTGATGTTTTTGTTCCTCAGAATAAACATGTTTTTTACTCTAGAAGGTACCTTCTTTTGTTCATTCTTTTATTGTTTCTATCATGCCATTGCAAACACAATCAATGTTGTCTTCTTGTTTGGATTGACTTAGATGAGCTTATCTACTAACATAAACACTTGTGCTACTGATTTGATAGAATTGTCTATAAGTTGTTTCAGCTTATTTCCGTAAGCTATTGAAGACAGTTGATGAAAACTTGCAATTTATATAAAAACAGCTTATAACTTATATGGAACTAACTTTTCAGGATATTTTTATCTTTTGTTATAAAAATAGCTTATACAATATACATATGTATAATACATGAGCAATTACATGATAAGCAATCTGTTTGGATTGTCTTATTTGGACTTATCTACTTGCATTAGCTTGCTTTTGTAAAACTGTTTGAGAGAGCTTATGCAAACATCTTATGACATCTTCATTAGTTGTTTTCACCTTATTTTCATTAGTTTTCCAGGATAGCTTATGAAAAGTGAAAACAATCTATAGCTTTTGTGAAAACGGTTTGACTTTATGTTATCTTTTGTTATAAAAATAGCTTATACATAAGCACTTAAACGATAAACGCTTAATTAAGTTTTTTATCCAAAGATGACCTTAATGTTACCACCTCTGCCTCATTAGTACTTTTGATCTGATTTCAAATTAGCCCTTAGAGATCGTTCTTAGCAGGTACTGACGATCTATTTGGATTAGCTTTTAGCATATATGAGCTTCTTGATTAAAATAAATTATGATTCTTCAGATACAAACATTTTTTTTTTTAAGCATATAAATGTTAACAAAGAAGTTAAAAATAAAGAAACTAATTTCAACTCATATCATACAAGAATTTGTTTGAAAATCTGATAACTATTGCCATTTTTCCCCATAAGTGTTTCTTGGAAGTTAATCTAAACTGATATTGTTAATATTTCTGTATGCTTTAACAAGCTCCGATGTCCAATTGATCTCAATGTGAGTGCTTGAGTTGAGCTTCATAATCCAATGCATAGTTAAAAGAAAGACAGATCTAAACACACATGCATGCCAGGGAAAAGTAGTTAGCGATTTAAACGTGTATAGAAACAGAACAATGACTACAGCTGCATTTACTTGTGTTGATCATTGCAGTGATTTTGTTTTTGATCCTGTTAAATGGCCACGAAAGCAGATGGAGGAGGATTTCCTAAAGCTTTCCCAGGCATTCAATGCAACAAGATCTGTCGTGAGGGTGCCGGCTCTGGATCCTAAATATAAAATAGCTGTTCTGGCATCAAAGCAGGTGTGCATTATTATCACTCTTTTCATGTTACAAAGTCGTTTACATCTATGGAATCATGGAAATATATGACCTGCAGTAACTGCATCTGCGTCACACAATTACCGATCTCTGTCGTCCGATCTAAATCAGTTGACCCGGTTGTTTAATATTGTTTTAATGAATATATAATCTAAGCCGTTTGATCTAGAATCAATGGCCGAAGTCAACTGCATGATATTATTATTGCATTGCAGCGAATCCATGTAGATAGATATTTGTTGAATTATTCTTTCTTTTGCTGCAGGACCACTGCCTAGTTGATTTATTACATGGATGGCAGGACGGAAAACTTCCGGTGGATATCACCTGTGTAATTAGGTGAAATTTCAGAAATAACACCAATAAATGAATTTATGGCTCTTTTATATTTATTTTTTTCACATTTTAATTGTCTTATATGATGTGTGTATTGATCAGTAACCATCATAGAGATTCAAACACCCACGTGATTCGTTTTCTGGAAAGGCATGGTATTCCATATCATTGTTTAAGCACGACAAACGAAAATAAAAGAGAAGGGGAGATATTGGAGCTTGTTCAGAACACTGATTTTTTAGTACTTGCAAGATATATGCAGGTACTAGCTAGTTTGAATTTGTGTTCTCTGCATGGTGTTATGATTCTAATATTTGAAAGAATGTGATTATTGAAAATTGTAATTGAACTTGTTCTTAATATTTGGATGATTTTTGGAAGAAATGGTTCATCTAATCTTCTCTGCCTCTAAGACTTGTGAAAATCTGAGAAACTGATGAATAAACCATAAATTAGTCCCTCAATTACCACTCTATCTCTAATTTAGTCTATGGAGTACATAAAAATAATAAGTGGTCGCTAAAGTATATTAAATCCATTATGTTAGTCCTAAAGTATATGAGAACTCGTCATGTTAGTTCATAATATCTTTATAGCAGAGACTAAAGCAACAAATTTCATATATAGTTCGAGAACTAATTATTTGTATATACACTAAATTGTAGAGAGTGATACTTGAGGGACTAAATGATGGTTTATTCATCAGTTTAGAGAAACTTTTTTATCTATTGTATATCAATGTTAATATCATTCATACTAAACAGCATTGGTTTATATGTAAAGATACTTTCCGGAAACTTTATACGGAGCTACGGGAATGACATAATTAACATTCACCATGGTTTGTTGCCATCATTCAAGGGTGGTCATCCATCTAAACAGGTTGGTGTTCTCGCACTTTGACCGCTAAAGTTGTTGCCGTTGCCACTTTTATGCCTTTGTTATTGCTCCTTCTGATTCCTTTTAACATTTGTCTACATGTTTAATATGTTGTATTGCTTTGGCAGGCTTTTGAGGCTGGTGTGAAATTAATTGGCGCAACAAGTCACTTTGTGTCCGAAGAACTTGACAGCGGACCAATAATTGAACAAATGGTGAACATAAATTTTTCTGTACATGTTTCATGGTTGCTCACATTTCCTTGCTTCCTTAGCAATAAGATGTGAATAATGTTGATTTTTCTTAAGCAAAAATTGGGAAAAGGAGAAATTATATTATTTAAAGTGGCACTAATGAGCATCTTACAATTGTCTCAAAGGGGATTTGTACTCCTCCCCTTCAGGACAGTGATAATGTTGATCTGAATTGATCATAGGTGATATATACCTTAGCATATTAGGAATATATACTACTGCAGAAAAATCTATTTAGCACGTTAATAAGTTATACCAGTGCAAGCATCCAAAATTAGATTTTGAGTCCTATAGAACCCACTTGGGTTGGCCTGGTGGTGTTGGCTTGGGACCTTAGAGTGTGCTCCTCCTCAAGGTCTTAGGTTTGATTGTCTCCGGTGCCAATTTGGGTGGGCTAGTTTAGCTTCTTAAAAAATAAAAATAAAAACATTTTGAGTCCTATACAGATTAAGATAGTATGCATAGCCTCTTAATTGCACCATCCCTAGTATGCATAGGTTCTTCTCATTTACATCATCCCTTACCTCATGCAAGTCACCATAGTTGACATACAACCGCCTAGCGACTTATGTTGACATTTTAAGTGGCTAGGTGGTAGTATGTCAACTATGGTGGGTTACATGATGTAAGGGATGATGCAAATGAGAGGAACCTGTGCATACTAGGGGTGGTGCAATTAAGAGGCTATGCATACTATCTTAATCCGTATCACTTTTCATTGTAACTTTTGTTTGATGTGCTGCTGGCTAGACTGTAAATTAAGCACGCCTGTATTGTGCAGATGCTTGATATATCCTATACGTAGGGTCTGTTTGGATTAGTTTATCTGAAAATATTTAATAGCATGAGTACTTGTGAGACTGTTTTTGAGTGCTTATGAAAACAATATATGACATTTTCAGATGCTGTTTTCAGCTTATTTCCACAAGTTCTCCATGATATCTTATAAGCTATAGTTATAAAGAACTTAATTAAACGCTTGTAGCATAAGTGCTTGTTACACAACTGTTTATGTATAAACTATTTATATAACAAAAGATAAAATTAAGTCACATTGTTTTCATATAAGCTAGAAGCTGTTAAATAGTCTAAATTGTGGCTTGATGCTATTTATGTGAGTGTAACATGGATGAATCTCATTTGCAGGTTGAGAGAGTTTCACACAGAGATGACTTGCAGAGCTTTGTGCAGAAATCAGAAAACCTTGAGAAACAATGTCTTTCCAAGGCTATTAGATCCTATTGTGAACTTCGGGTATTACCTTATGAGATTAAGAAGACTGTTGTATTTTAAGTGGAACAACAAATAGCCAAACATAATGTACACAAAAATTTGGGGTGCTCTGTATTTACATTCAATTATTTGTAAAATTTCAAATAATATATTCCATTTTACGTTAGCTGCAACAATGAGAATACAAAGAACTTAACTTGATTTGTTTGGTTCTTATTGTAAGGGCATTGTATGTGGGGTCCATAGTTCGAACCTGGGTCACTACATTTTCCTTTCCTGTGTGTGTTTATTTGAATCTGGCATATCTTAACTAAACCCTTTGCATGGGCTCGTCATGCACTAGTATGGTCTGGAGAAGCTTACTTGTCTTGTTTAGCAGCTTTATCTGTTTTTGGTTTTATAGCTTGTTGCTTTGTCGGGTTTAATAATACTGCTTATCCTAGTGAGTTTTATGGTCCCACTAGACCGGAAGTTTTTCAAGCTCAAGCATTTACTTTTCTAGTTAGAGACCAACGTCTTGGAGCTAATGTAGGATCTGCTGAAGGACCTACCGGTTTAGGTAAATATTTAATGCGTTCTCCGATCGGAGTAGTTATTTTTGGGGAGAAACCATGCATTATTGGGATTTGCGTGCTCCCTGATTAGAACCTGAGGTCCTAATGGTTTGGACTTGAGTAGACTGAAAAAAGACATACAGCCTTGGCAAGAACGTCTCCTTTAGGTTCTTTAAATTCCGTGGGTGGCGTAGATATATTGGCCACTAGGCCAATAGCAAAAAATAAAAATTAAGAATCAACAACTCCATGCACTGTATTTTTTTGGCAGAAACTCCATGCACAGTATGCTTCTACAAACCTAATATCTAATCCTCATGTTAAATGTAATTTTAGTAAAATATATATGTTTGGCTACTATTGCAAAATTACTTTCAATCCTCGGTTTGATTCTTAAAGTACTAAACTTTCGGAGTTCTGCTGAAAAATTTACATGAAACTTCGAATTAAATTTTAGCAAAATGAATTTTTAAATAAATTCCATTCAATTACTTTCATAAAACACTCACCCAAACACACAAGTAGGCAAGTAGTATTGACTTATATAAATTAAATAGTGAAGTCATTCAATTTATTATTGAGGATAACCAAATGTATAATACTTCGAAATTGTCTTACATCTTAATATTTTATTTTTGATGATTGAGAATCGAATTTGATACCCTGAAGTTTACAACACTCATACACTGCAAATCGACCACTTGTGCTAGACCACCAATACAATACAACATCAACATGACACCAGCTTCTTATTTCCAAAGTATGATAGTAGCAGAAGACAATAGATTTCCTAATACAATACAATATGATACTAGCTTCTTATTTCCAAAGTATGCTAGTAGTTGAAGACAATGTGATTAGAAACTTTGAGGAGCTGCAAGTCAACTTGTAGCAGCTTGGAAAGCTCTCAAGAAGACCTCAGGGGGTTGTCCACCGCTTAATTTTTGACTTCCATTGATCTGTAAAATGAATAAATGAGTCATTCTGCTGATCATCCTATAATAAAACTATTAATATTTTGTATACCTACCACATAATATGGAACCCCTGTAATGTTTCTTGAGTATGTTTTAAGCTCTTCCTCCACCTAGGTAGAGAGTCATGGAAAACAAGATCAGCAGTGATGAAAGATTCAATTTCTAAAGCTGAACATGATAAATGCATATGATATCTGTTGTGGTAGGTGATATGAATTTTCTATAGTAACACATTCGTAGATTTAGACCGTTAGATAAGATCATACGATTTATGTTTCAAAATGTATTTTAAACCTAGTTTTGGCAAAGCAAATTATGAACTGTCTGATCTTCATTCAACGATCGACATCCCTTGACAACAGAGAATCCAGATTTGATTGCACAACTGATAAAATGGCCATGTTACCAATTTGTTATAAACTTCAAAAGGAAGAAGATACATTAAGCATTGGGAAGTTAGAACACCTAAAAATTCAAAATCTCATGCATTAAATAAAGCATAAAGGAGATTTTCTTGTATTGAAATTTTTTTACCTCTTTGAGCCCATTGTTAGGATTCTTAAGAAACTCCTCTGCCCCTTCTATACCAACCTTGGCAGCAGCTTCCAAAAGAAACTCCCTGCATTCAAATTTAAAAGGACAATGCTTGTTTATTACTTTAGAAACTAGATTTTAAGACACTTGGTTCAAATGTCATGCAATAATCATTGTGTCATTATACTCTCAGAATATATCAAAATTATAGAAACATACTTAAATGCATCTTTCATTGCTCAATTTAGTAATCAAATGTGTCTTTCATTAATTAATTTAATGTACTAACAAAAAGACACAGTTGAGAATGCTTTTGTAATTTCCATACATTCTGAGACTATAGTAACAACATCCATCATCCTATTTTTGTAGTTTTCATATTTCCCAAGCTGAGTTAAAAAAGCTAAATTTAACTATAGATAAATGAGAAGAAGAAAAATCAACTCTTGAAAAGTGACTATTCAGGATCTTTGATCTGTCAAAAAGTAGAATAATTGAACTACCGAAATCCATACTGATATATAGCTATCTGCAATGCATTAGCACACACGACGAACATGACACTGACACATAAGACACAAATAATACTTCAACTGAATGTATCTAATCACAAGTGTCAGAGTTATGTTAGTGTCGGATATGCGGAAACACATTCATATAAAGTGTCGGCGCTACATAGATAGTTATTGCTTTTCAAATGAGTTTGAAGAATATCACAGATTATCTTTACAGTTTAAACACAGAACACCGCACAACAAAACATAACAAAACAAAAAAAGGAAAAAATTAAAACAAATGTACTTACTGGTCACCAATATATTTTTCCTGAGTGAAATAACCAAGGCCAAGTTCTTCAACTAGATCATGTTGCTTATCAAGACCCTGCTGTCCAGAAAAGTATATAAGCCTGTGGCTGTCCATAGTGTTTCCCCTGTGTGAGATAATTCAAACAATGTAATTTTAACCTCAGTTAGACAACATTCCACTTTTAAAGTCGTTCATTGATCATTATCAAACTTTGAGCCTGTTTGGACTGACTTAGTTGAGTTTATTCACTGACATAAGCCCTTATGAAACTCAATGTGAGAGCTTATGGAAATAGCTTACGACATGTCCATAAACTATTTGAAGTTAGCTTATCTGAAATAATTTGACTTTATTTTATCTTTTATTAAAGAAATAATTTATATATAAGCACTTATGCCATAATCACTTAACTAAGTACTTTATCCAAACAGGATCATGTTCATTGATGAATTATAAAACCACTCTTAACCTTACGTGAGTCCGGACAAACTATAAACAAGACCGACTGTCCTGAAGACCTGCCAAATACAAAATATAAACATCAATACAATCAATAATAACAAATGTGATTGAGAGAGTGATTAATAAAATGAAAACCTCGGACATCCGAGCTTCCATCTGATCCGATCGGGATCCAAACTTGCTTCTGTAAAACTCCCTCTTTTCAATGCCTTCTTTAGGGGCATCAGGGCTGAGTTGATAGGGATGCCATAATATCTGTGAGTTCAGTTAAACAACAAATTAGCACATGAAATTACCTGTGTTGTCAACTGCAGAAAATAGCTGTTTGTTTGTTCAAATTTTGTTACGCTATAATGCTACAACACCACATTTGTAATAAAAAGTGTATCGTGGGACAAAGGTGGTTTCTTCAAATTCTACTACGCTATAATACTAAAAGTGCCATACAAATTTAGACCACAAAACACAGATAGAAAGAGAGTTTTAGACCTCAAAGTTGTATTTATCCTTAGACGAAGCTATGGCTTTGTCTAGATTCTTTTTGCCAACAAAGCACCATGGACATACAGTATCAGAACTAATATCAATTCGGACGAGTTTCTTTTCGGAGTGAGCACTGTTAGTGTCAGTCATGATCCTGCTGTATCTGCAATGTTTCTAAAACACAAACATATAATAAGATTGCTATTGCAAGTAGGAAGAACAATCTATAACCTAAGATAAAACATTACTCATCAGTCATGTGTTATCTCCTACTTATGTTATCAAGACATTTTCTTTCCCCTTTTGAACTATTTGCCTCAAATTTCATACATGTACACTTTTGTTCAAAACTTAAGGCTAAGCTTAGCTAATAAATGTGAGATTTTCCAAGGTCCCTTCTTTGTAATTTGAAGGGTGAAAGTAAACGATCACTTCGGCTAATGATTCTAACAAAAATCCATTTTTGGGCTATAATAAGAATTTTTATTCTCAAATAATATCAGAGGGTTTTGCCATCGTCATGGAAATTCCATTTTTCCTAGAATTAAGCTCTTCCTTAGAGGAGGCAGAAATCATAAAATCTTATAAAAATTTGAGATCAATTCATTCCATTTTTCCCTTTTTGGAGGATAAATTTACATATTTAAATTATGTGTCAGATATATGAATACCATATCCTATCCATCTGGAAATCTTAGTTCAAATCCTTCGATATTGGGTGAAAGATGCTTTTCATTTATTACGTTTGTTTCTTTATAATTATAGTAATTGGAATAGTTTTATTACTACAAAAAATCGATTTCTACTTTTTCAAAAACTAATCTGAGATTATTCTTGTTCCGCTATAACTTTTATAAGTAATTTTCAAAATCAATTCTGGCTCCACATAAACTCGAGGCTAAAAATCAATTCAAGAGTCAAAAGCTGCAGATTCTAACTTCGAGTTAAAATCAATTCTGGACGGAAAATCTAAATATGTCAAAATCAATTGTACTTACACCTCTAGAATTAATTTTTCCTCCACCAAACTTGAAACCAACTTACATTGATTCCACTTTTGGAGGTGCCGAACTTGATTCTAGAGGTGTATAATTGATTTTTGACATGTTTGGTTGTTTTTTTAGTAGAATTGATTTTACCCATAAAGAATTCATAGCTTTTGACTTGAATCATGTTTTTTACTCATATACTCAAATTTAATGTACAAATCACTTTTACAAATTTGTATCCAAACATAAATCTTTTACGTTCAATTAACTTATAACTAAAATCAATTTTACAAAATCAATTCCAGAATGAACAAAGCAGAGTGAACACAAGTTCCAGAATGATCTAAAATTAAAAAATAATCAGATGATGATTAATAAAAAAACTCAACAACAATTCATACAAAATTCAATGAAAAAAGAGATCAATTATGAATGAAAGGAACAAAAAAAAAAATCAAATTTTGAATAAACGAAGTTGTAATGAGAAAAGTGTAGGAAGAATACCTGGAAGGATAATGAGAGAAAAGAGGCACCAGAATTCAGAAGTTTTGGCAGAGAATTTGATTTGTTGTTTGTTTGAATGTTGAATTTGATATTAGAGCTCAACAAAAAAGACATAACACAAACAAATCTAAATATTATTGTTGACTTTATTGTCTTATTAGCTTGTTTTCCGAACGTGTTGGAAAGTCATCGTTTCAGATTGTTTATACCCATCTTCTAATATTAATATTATTATTATTTCTTATTTCTTATTTCTTTAAGAAATAAGAAATAAATGAGCATAAAAGTTTTTCTTTTCTACTAAAAAAAATAGCATAAAACTTCTGATAAACAATCCAGATATATATGTATAATAACTTTGTCCTTAGAAGAAAGAAAAAAAAAAGTTAACAAAAGACTCAAATTATGGTGGAACAAACTCGAACACTTATGATATATGTTATGATGATAGATGTCATATGATGATGAGCTTCATACAAAATAAAGACTATCATCACTTAGCTCACTCTTTTTAGCTAGGAAATCAGTTATAGCGTTACCGTAATGCAAAGTATGTCGTAAATCAACCATCCAATCTCTACTAAAGTGTTTAATAGTCATGATCATACATGTGATGTACGTTCAATTTTTTTTGGATGAGGTCAACAACAATAGTTGAATAAGAGGGACACAATACCTGCTTAAATCCAATATCCCAACACAACTTCAAACTATGGTATAAACCAAAAATCTCAACATGGAGAATCCAAGGTCTACTAATTTTCCCAATGAAACCATGCAAAAAAGAACATGTATGAACTATGATCACGAATAAGACCACTGAAACCTCCCAAGTTGGAATCATGGAACACATTGCCATCAACTTTAAGAGCTAGTGAATCCATACTAGGTCGTTGCCAACTGACAATACGCGTAGGCTATTAAACAATATGAGAGGTATGATTAATGAAATTGGAGGTCTAACTCATCCTTACAAAACCGGTTCATAAGTTGAGGATTGGATCCTCTATATAATCTCTTATCAAGAGTCTTATCTATCTGATGTGGGACATGGGTTTTTCCCAATACACCCCCATCACGCCCAACACTCTTTGGGCTTTGGTGCGTGAATCGGCCGTCATGCTCAACAACACTCTTTGGGCTTAGTGCGTGAATCGGTAGGTGACCCTTGAATTCGACAGGCTCTGATACCAGAATGAAATTGGAGGCCTAACTCATCCTTAAAAACCGGTTCATTCGACAATGATGAGCAAAAACTTTTAAGACATGACGCAAAGATGATAACACTTGATTGCCAATTTCTTGGACACAATGTTTGATGTGCTCAAAGATGCATTTGTTGCGAGAACACCAATCTTTCATACGATAATGAGATTAATGGGGCCAATATTTGAAATAAATTCTTTCATCTAAGTACATAAATTATCTCGATTTGTAGGAGCGACAAACTGGTGGAGACAAAATGACATACATCCTTGGCATGCGAGTAAGAAAACAAAGCATGTAACATATCTTCACTACCTTGATTACAAATAGGGCATAAGTTAAAAGATATAAGATTACGCGACAATAAAACAGATATGAAGGGAACAAAGTCATGACACAATGCCACAAGAAGAACTAAATATTTGAAGGAACACAAAGACGTCAAATCCAATTCCAACCTTCTTCCATGAGCAACAAAGTATGGGCTCCCATTAACCGTTGGGACAAAATTGAATTTCTACAATTCCTTTGAAGTTTTGATGATATGTTAATATATGTTAAAGTATGCAGGTTCATAGAATAAAATTTAACAAGGTCTAAACATGTATAAGAGCATCAAAAGCACAAGAAAAACTATAAAACTTGGTAGAGTATCTGAAGAAAGGTCAATCAGAAGTCAATACATTGGATTAGAAGAAAGTTAGTCGTTAAGAAGCTGAAGATCTATATTAGACTCTGTAGAACACAAGACTCCGATGACCATCAAACTCCGAAGTACATAAGACTCTGAGGGACCCAGAAGCCACGTCAGATTTGTCTTCTTCTGTAGTTGTCTCTATCAAACTCTGATAGTACAGTTTTTCATCTTCTAACTACGTGTGGAAACAGACAAAGAACCTAGACAAAGAGAATGACCAAATAATTTCAATTGCATCAAAGGAATTTCAAATGTTTAATTAACGACATATTATCCATATTAGACAATATCCCAACGTCCTTGATTTAAAGCTTCTCAACGAATTTTAATGCATGACACCTCTTCAACGTCTCTCAAATCCTTGCCTATATAAGGAGCTAAAGACTTGACGAATTATAACAAGACTCTGCTATTTTAATTGTTCCCTTACATTGTCAAATTCAAAAGTGCAAAGAACACTTAAGAATTTCTTACTAATTCATATCTTAGAAATTTCAAGTTCTTAGAGTTTGTTCTGTTTTGTAATTGTTTACACCTTTGATTAAATATCAAGTGTAAAAGATCAAATTTTTTTTTTGTAAACACTTAAAAGTCTCTTTCAGTTTTGATTGAATATTTGAAAGTCTCTTGCTTATGTGCTTGAGCATTATAATTGCTATATATATTTATATTTGTTTTTATCCGCTGCACTCAAACTCTAAACTTAACTCAGATTCTGAACTCATCTTCCTGTATTTTTCTCACATTCATTAACCACGGGTAAATATTTTTTATATATAGTATTAGTATGCCAATGACACTATAATAAATTGAATGTTATAAGTGTTAAATAAGTTTTTAGTTTTATAAACATTTAATTTTTTCTTTTAGTCGTTTTAAATTTTTTGTTCCTAAACAATTTCTCATCATCACCTTTCGTCTTTACTATTAATTCAATTCGTTCATATTTTTGAAGGAAATTTTTGCAAAAAATTATAACAATCGGTCACACAAAAATGAGTAAAATTTGGTAGAATAATTACTTTTTGAAATATTCCTAATCTTATCTTATCAATTCTATTATCAATTACAAAGTCAAAGTCAAAGTCGAATAACATGGTCCACTTACTATTATTAACTAATATCTTAAAAATAATGTTTTTTTTATTGAATTAAATATAATGTTTTATCAAAAAAATAAAGCAAAATTCTTTTTAACTTTTTAAATGTATTTGGTCTATATTTTAAATCAAATACATAAACTTCAATTAATTTATTTGTTTTTTATAAAAAAAAAAAAAAAAAAAAAAGGGGAGGGAGGAGTAAATAATAATATTTGATATCTACCAATGGGTGGGTAACCTTTGAGAAACCGGAAAAACATTTGACACCTCTCGTCCTGAGTCCTGACTGACTTCACCGCGACCGACCATCCGTGCATTCCTTTCCTGCTGTCTGCCTTCCTCCGTGCGTATAAAGGAAAACTAACCAAAACTCTTTCTTTCTTTTCATTTCTTCTCCATTTTCTTCCAGGTATCTATGTATTCTACTCTCTCTCCTCTCTCTCTCTCTCTCTCTCTCTCTCTCTCTCTCTAGAGTACTTATATTCCCATTATTATCATTCATATCATATTCATATATACCATGTGTTGCTGTTTCCTTTGTTATAGTTTGTGTTTAAATTATTATTAATTGAAATTCAGAAATTCAAGTTATTGGACAACAATCTATGGATATTTATGCAATTTTTAGTTATCATTGATTGCAGCTAATAAATTGAGATTATTGAACATTGCATCCCAATGTCAACAATCTATACAAAATTTAATATTGGTGCAATTGCTGATTGCTGTGCTTTTTTTATTATCATAGATTGAAATTAAGAAATTGAGCTTATTGGATTTTGCATTCCAATGTCAACAAGTTCAATTTCTTAATTTCAATCAATTTCTTAATTTTCTTGATTGAAATTAAGAAATTGAAGCTTAAATATATGTCATGCCATAAATATTGATGCAAAATCTATGTATATTGATGTAATTGGTGTTTTTACCTTTGATCAGATTCCCACATGTATTTGTGATTTAATTATTAGTGAAATGCTATAAGCAAACCTTTCCTAAAAAAAAAAAAAATGTAATTGGTGTTTTTAATTGGCAAAATTGCTCATGTGGATAGATAAATTAATTTTACATCAAAATTTAGTCATTTTGGTCCTTCATCCATTTTTTAAGCTGGAAAACTCATACACTAACATGGGTGAAGGATTAAAATGACGTGAAAAAAAGATAATGGATGAAATTGCTACCTGAAATTAAGTTACTGGATCATGAGAGAAAATTTTCCTTTTTATTATCATTGATCGAAGTTTAGAATTTGAACTTAATGGATTTTGCATCTTAACGTCAATAATCTATGGATGTTGATGCAATTGGTGTTTTTATAATTATTGACTGCTTAAGACATTGAAATTGTTGGATTTTGCATCTCAAGGTTATAATCTATGGATATTGATGCAATTTTGGGGACCACAAAACCCGTGGCAGCGAGTATACCAAGGAAGAGTGCTATTTATGTGTGGGGGTATAATCAATCCGGGCAGACAGGGAGAAAGGAGAAAGACGATCAGTTAAGGATTCCAAAACAGCTACCTCCTCAGCTGTTTGGATGTCCGGCTGGTCTCAATACACGCTGGTTGGATATTGCATGTGGTCGGGAGCATACAGCTGCAATAGCCTCTGATGGCTTGCTTTTCACTTGGGGTTTGGACTTCTCTTACTCTTTGCTTGTTTTACTCATTGTTCATGACTTCATTTATTCATTCAAAAACTGTTTTATAGTGTTGGAGCTATTTTTCTATGATACTTAATCACTCAAACTAAACAAAATTGAAATGAATTGCTCATACCTTCACACCCCAATTTTGGGTACTAGACCCTGCTAGGGTCTAAGGAGCATTTCTTTAGAAGGAACTTGGTATATTTCTAGGACGAACACGACTCATTGGAGTTTCCGTTGCATTTCAAATATGGAATGTGGTTTGTGTCAGGAGAGACCATCTTCTGTATGTAGTTCATTCCTTCTTGTAGTTAGAGTTGATTTCATTTGATAGTTTATTACTAGTAGGGAACAATATCAATCAATGTCATCAAAAGCGCGCTATAGCAGTGCTGTTACTATGGTAGACAAGTAGAGGGAGCGGTTTAAAGTAGTGGCTGTCGCTGCAGTAGTTGAGATTGCAGTCTGTCAGGTGCAAATTGGCTTCGGCAGAGGAGTCCCCCTGACCCCAGCCTACTCTACGGTGACTTTCCGGAAAGTCCTTCATTTTCGAGTTATCATGTGGTGGATTCTCACGAAAACCACTCTCTTCTGCTCAATCGCATATGCGTATGGCTAAATATGCTCTGCTATCTGGGATCAATAACGTTTATATGGTCAAGAGTTAATTAGTTTTGCTATAGATTTTTCCTTTTTAATTTACAATTTTAATTTTAAGTTTGTTTGCTATTATTAATGGTTTTATATCGTGGCTAGTAAACATAAAAGTGGCAAGTGTCAAAGGCTAATGCATGTATCCCATTTCTCAGGGGCTAATGAGTTTGGTCAACTTGGTGATGGAACTGAGGAGCGAAGGAAACATCCAAAGAAAGTCAAACAATTAGAGTCGGAGTTTGTAAAATCTGTAGCCTGTGGTGCACATTGTTCTGCTTGCATTGCAGAACCTCGTGAAAATGATGGTACCGTGTCGACTGGAAGGCTCTGGGTGTGGGGACAAAATCAGGTATTAGCTTCTTAAGGGTTAATGCAATGTTCTTGATATTATACTATGTCATATATGATTTTTATTCAACTTATTTTTGTATAATCCAGGGATCGAATCTTCCTAGATTGTTTTGGGGTGCCTTCGAACCTAACACAGTAAGTTTTTATGTTTGAGCATAAACCACTAACTACTATATACATGTAACATATCCATGTATACATTCATTATGAATCAAAAGAAATAATGCATCCATATATTTGTTTTGCATTTATTATTTTATTATTTGCCTTGTTTATATGCATATAGATCCAAGTATCCACTGGCCATTTCTTTTTGTGAATGTAATTATTCTATTAAATTTCTTATTGCCTTATTTCTTGTTTGTACCCATATTGGCAATTATCATATACAAGTGAATTCATTTTCCTAGGGCTATGATTTAGTTTAAATTTATTAAATGTGAAATAGAATGCGCAACTGTTTCTGTTCCTTTTCTTAGCCGGACACAACATTAAACAATGCAATAATGATAGTGATCTTTTACTTTTTTCTGTCTGTTTATTGATCTCTCATTTTCCATTTCTCAATCATTCATATCATTACGTACAGACCATTAAGCAAGTGTCTTGTGGAGCTGTTCATGTGGTTGCTTTGTCTGAGGATGGCCTACTACAAGCTTGGGGTAATTCAGTCATTGCCTTTCCTTATTCACTATTGTCCGTCTAAACTCTAAATATGTTGTTATTTTTGCATGATTTATAAATTTTATGTCTATGATTTCCCTTATGGGTTGAATGTAGGAAAGTAAACTTGATCATTACAAAATGAGGGTTTTTTGCAACTTACTTATCAGAGCTGTCTTACTGTTTTCATAAACCAGGCTACAACGAGCAAGGTCAACTTGGCCGAGGTGTTACTTGTGAGGGACTACAGGGAGCTCGCATTATAAGTTCTTATGCTAAATTCCTTGATGAAGCCCCCGAGCTCGTCAAGATTACCAGAGTGTCATGTGGGGAGTACCACACTGCAGCCATTTCTGATAAGGGCGAGGTGTAAGTGATATAAAGGATTTTCTAGATGGAGATGTTTATAAATTTAACCTTGAGAAATGTGGTTTTCCGCATGACACATTAGGGAATCTCACGGAAGAGACACAATACAATGGAAATGCTGCATCTATTATGCAAGTTTCTGTTCCCTTGACCCTTGGCTTGGTTATAACATATAAAACTATAGTTATATATATATTCCTAGAGCCAGTGGAAAATAGCAGTTTGTTTAAACTCTGCTATGCATAAAGCTTTAGCGTGGCTATAGCTGCTATTTGACAATATTTTGTACTAAATAGCGATTGCGGAATAATAGTGATTTTTTCCTTCAAAGTCTTATAGCGCTATAGTGTCACTATAGTATCATTATGCTTTTTAAGTAGTAGTTGAAATCTTTAAGCTTAATTTTTTTTTACGGTATCTTTAAGCTTAAAATATGTATAGCAGTGCATGTGCATGCATCATAATTACTAGGTATAATTTGTTTACAATGATAATCTTGTATTCTCAATTTTGAGGCATAAATCCTCAAGCTCCTTCGCTTCAATTCAGTTTCTTTTGCTCATCTGATACATGGAGACATACTTGTATTTAACCAGGCTGTGCAAGGAGTGGTTTGTTCCAGTTATATGTTATTTGGGAACCATATAAGCCATACTAAAAATGATTAGTTATGGAATTTAGCTTGTGAAAATGTTTCATCACTATTTATATTTGTTCCTTCCTGGATCTTGCAGTTACACATGGGGGCTAGGAAATATGGGCCAGCTGGGACATACTTCACTTCAGTATGGGGATAAAGAGTTAATTCCAAGGAGGGTGGTTTCCCTCGATAGTATTTTCATAAAAGACGCAGCATGCGGTGGTGTACATACATGTGCTTTAACTCAGGAAGGAGCACTTTATGCTTGGGGTGGAGGTCAATCTGGTCAGTTAGGCCTCGGCCCTGACACTGGATTGTTCTCGTGTATCCCTAATGACTCTCGGACATTTTTCCGAAACATTCCAGTTTTAGTTGTTCCAAAAGGCGTGCAACTTGTTGCATGTGGACATTCTCACACTCTTATTTGTATGAGAGATGGCCGAATACATGGATGGGGTTATAATAGTTATGGTCAGGCAGCAAATGAGAAATCTACATATGCTTGGTATCCATCACCGGTTGACTGGTATGTGTTGTTTCTAGTTGAAGAATCTTCTACATGATTGTGTAAGGTTTATGTTAAAGTTTCGACATCACAGGTGTGTTGGGGAGGTTCGAAAACTAGCGGCTGGTGGTGGCCATTCAGCTGTGTTGACTGACGCTTTTTCGTTAAAGGAGTTGTGTGAGTTTGTACTGGCAGATAGTATGACCTTATCTAATGCTGCTAAAGTTGAGGATATTGCATATAGAACTGGATCCGATGCTTTAGCTCGTCTCTGTGGAAGACTCAGGTATTTTACATACAATTTTAATTGATATGCAGCGTCAATGTAAAAGAGTTATGCACGGTTAGAATATTAGAAAATATCTTATAATATCATTGATATATTCGAGTATCTCTTAGGATTCAACTTTATATTACTCAACGAATCATATAATGATGTTATATCAACAACTTGATTGCAGAGAGTACATGCTTGCTGGTGGTGCTCATGGACAAGAGGAGGAAGAGAACAGTAAAATCTAACAAAGCATTTGAAGTTAGAATTAATCATGATTGTTTCTGTATTCATGAAATATATGTAACTGTTGTATTCATTCATGGAACTGTGTTATTATTTAAACAGAAGTAATCATGCAGTGTATAGTGTTGTTATTTACATAGAAGCTTAGTACCAAATAATGTATTTTAGAGTAATGTACATAGACAAATAATTTGGCTATGTTGAATAAAGAGATCATTTACTCATGTTAGAGAAGTGTCCTACTTTTTATGTTCCCAATTCTCAATCTTCAGCACTCACTCACCACTGTTTTGGAGTACAGTGCAATTCTTGTTGAAAGCATATAGATATGTTCATAAACTTCATGTGACTAAGTTTCCAAACCAGTTGCAACTAGCAACCCCTTTATAATCCAAGGAATATTCAATAAACAGTTATTGGATTATTCTTTTTCTGGTCAAGATAGTAATTGGGTTTTTATTCAATGAGTACTTATTTCAAAGGTTATTTTTATAATGCTTTTGACAATAATAGCAAAAACTGTATAAACTTTAAAATCTTGTAAAATCTAAGTTGTACAAATAGATTGTTTTTAATACTTATATTCTAAAACTTATTGTGTTATTATTCTATTATACATAATTTTCTTAACAATTTCATCATGGTTATAAGTTTATTTTTTTATATAAAAAAAGAAAACATTTAAAACCAAAATAAGGGATTCTCAAATTGGAAAAGATATATTAATGGCACATGACATGTCTATCTGTCATCGTATAGGAAAGACTGCATTCTCATTGATTTGAAATATGAAGAGCAGGGCAGGGCCCTTATATAACAGAAGAGTTGATGCCTTAATATAAGGCTTACTTACACATTCATCATACAGATTTAATAATAATAATAATAATAATAATAATAATAATAAAATATGTCTTTCACATACATACATAAATACATAGATGTCAATCTAGTTGGTGAGATGATGGAGCATCCATGGTGGTATGAGACTATGATTGCTTCTAGGAACAGTTTGAGCTTCACCTGCTTCTTCAAATTCCAATGATCCTCTTGCTTGTAAAGTCCCACTGCACCCATCCACACATCATTTTCACACATTTTATTATCATAGTACAACAATGTACATTGCTTGCTAACATTGTCTCAACAAAATTTGCTACATGCATGTACACACACATATGTATATATAGGAATGTATGTTTGTATGTAATTTGTTTTTTTTTTTTTTTTAAGAAGTCAAACTAGTCCACCGAAATTGACATCAGGGAGATTCGAACCTGAGAACTTTAAAAGGTGCACATTCTAAGGTCTTAAACCAAGATCACCGGACCAACTCAAGTGAGTTATATTTGTATGTAATGATGACAAATGCAAATCATGGAATATAGCGGTTTGTTAAATTTTCGCTAACCCATAGGGCCACTATAGTCGTTATTTGACAACATTTTGTACTATATAGCGTATTGTGGAACATTAACGATTTGTCCAAATTCTGCTACACTATAGCACTGTAGTGTGGCTATTTAACAACATCAATATGTAGTTCCTAAATCATATTAGGATCTACATTATGCTTAGAAGGGAAAAGAAATACCTGAGATTTAGAGAAGGAACCAGTCTTTGTGGTGGTGGTAGCACCTCTGGCTGACAAATTAAGTTGAGGGTGGATGAACATTGCCCTATGCCTATGGTTTCTAGGCATCTTTGTGGATGTTCACTCACTGTCTTCTCTTTCTCCTTTGTCTAAACATAAATGTAATAAAACATTAGTCTTTTTATTTTACTTCCCTTTATTGGCTAGAAGGTTTTAAATAACAGTCGTGGTAGCAGTTGCAGCTATGTTGCGATTCTTGATATTACGGAGAATCACAATAAAATACGGCCAATGGGGCCTCAATTGCAGTCGCATTGCGGGTTTGACAACATAAAAAAGTGTTGTGTTGCAGCTCACGTTGCGATCGCAGACCTTTATTTGAAACCCTATTTGTATGCTGAAATGTTAGAGAGAAATGTGAATTCTACCTTTGCTAGCTTGTTGTTTTGCTCCTGCAATGTCCTTGCCTGTCATATACATAGCAAAGTTTTATATTTATATTTATATATCTAAAAAATTTATGTGAAAAATCTTGCTTCCATTTATATGAAAACTAGTTACACTTCACAAATGATATCTAAGATAATACTCAAATGGCATATGATTTAATTGCTTGTGAAGTATCAAACAATTTTGTTATATATATCACTTAGCTTTAACATGTCATTGCAATTTGCATATGAAATTCATTTCCAAAAAGTATATCAAAGATATTCTGATACTGGTCACTTTTTTGTGTCATTCAATGTACTTATTGTAAGTATTCAATTTTAGAAAAATTAAATCAAATCTATAACATAAATATCTTACCCTTTTATGCAGCTCTGAGATGGATTGATTCATAACTTGGTTCTGCAAAAATCATATTGATCAGTTAATTGATCCTCAGCTGAAAAATCAAATGTTAACTCATTTATTCTCTTCTTTTTTCTTGTTAAAGAATAAACATTCTTACCTTTCTTGTTCGGATTCGCTTTAGCGAAGTGTCAAGCTGTTGCTCCAAACTCTGCAGCTCTTTCACACTCAAAGGGTCCAGATCATTTCCCACAAAGTTCCTATATTGAAGATGATATAAGGTATATAGTATATTTTTTTTTTCCATAATATTATTGATTTTGAAACATCTAGCACATAATGTAATTGATGAATACTATTTAGCAAATGAATTGTTCCCAGTAAAAACAAAACACTATAGGAAAATAGCTTCATATCGATATTGTGTTCATTGTAAAAACAAAGAGCGCAAAATGATTGTTAAATTCATTGAGTTTCGATCCCCTATAATTACTGCAAAGTACAGAGGGCTGCAGGGCCGTTAGATACAACGGTCCTGCAAACCGCTGCATGGTGCAATAGAGGATCCAGATGCATGTGGAAGAGTTTGCAAATGAATTGTTCCCAGTAAAAAGAAAACCCTACCAAAATAGCTACATTTGGATTAAATGTTATTCTTATGTTAGCACTTATTATTTCTATTTATTTATATTTGATTTTGAAAATCCAAATGATATTTGGAAATAGTAAATTACTTCAATATTGTGTTCATTGTTAAAACGAAGACCGCAAAAGGATTGTCAAACTCATTTTCCGTGTTGAGTTTGGATCTCCTATAATTGCTTCACCATACAGCGGCTGCAGGGTCATTAGATACGAAAGCAAGACCAACTACATTCCTATCTAAACGGTCCTGCAATCCGCTGCATGGTGCAGTAGGGGGGGGGGGGGGGATCCAGATGCACGTGGAAGAGTTCGGATCCATCATAGCTGCTGCATCGTGCAAGTGTCGTGGCATGAAGTAATTTTACAATATTTTCTAAAGGTAAAAATAATTGTTTTTGTACATTTTACAAGTAACAAAGTTTGAAAAAAGTACCTTAAGTTCCTCTCCAAGACTTGAACTTTAGCAGTGAGCTTCATGTATTCAAAAGACCAATTTCCCTACAAAAAAATTATCCCAATTACTATGTGACGTACATGGAAATAATATAATTCACATATATTCATTTTCATGTTATATCAAGCATGTTTAAATTTATTGTTTTTCTTTGTAATATTCAATAGAAATTTATGTTTTCAAGTGAAGTACCTGTGTTTCATTGGTAGCTCCAGTAAGTTCTGTATGATTTTGTCTCTCATATCGCTCCAAAATGTCTTCCATACTGTTTCATAGGTCAAAATGGGAGACTATTAAACACATAAACTTCAACAAAAAAATAAATAAATTCAGTTCTAAAAATTTGGATACATCAAATAATCATGCAAAAGTCGAAAAAATAGTAAAGGTCTGTTTGGTTCAAAAAAGGGAACGAAAGATTTAATGAGTGTTATAGAGATGCACGTTACAAATTTATTATAGATGAAAGTGAGGAAACTCATAAGAGAAACGAGAAATTTTGGTTTGGACACAACCCCAAATCAAATTTATTTGAATGCACACACATAAATGTAAAAATTTAAAAGAGAAATAATTTAAGTCACATCATTTAATTCTTTTCTCTCTAAAAAAAAATCATTTAATTTTTTTCATTTATGAGTATGTGTCCAAATAAATTTGATTTGGTTGTGCTCATGTTAGAATTGCTCATGAACAACATATATTCAATTGATTGAAAAAAGATGCAAAAAAATGAATACGAGATGCTCTATATATAGAGTTTACACAAGATTAACAACAAACTAGACTACTACCAATTTTTTTAACTTGTTTACATTCATGATTTTAGCTGTTGGATTCATTTGATGATATAAATATATAATTTTTTCTTTTTTATAATGGTGTTTAAAACGTTTATAGGATGCAATTTTTTGGTCTCCATAGTTGACACATTTTAGAACTAATAGATATGGAGACCAAACTATATATATATATTGAGCTTTGAAATATTTGGTCTCCATAAAACTAATAAATAAAACATCATATGGAGCTTTATATTAATCTAATTTGTTATTTTTTACATCATAAACGTTATATTGAGCCTTGGTACCAAAAATCCTTGCTTGCAAGCATCAACACAACACATTAACATTTAGAAGACAAAAAATAAAATAAAGAAACAGGGTGGCTAACAACATAAATTATCATATTTCTTTTAGGCAGGTATGTCACCATAAATTTATTGCTAAAAAGAAGAAAATAAAACCATGGAAACACATGCAAAATAATATTAATTAAATAAGAACAATATATTAACATAAAGTACAAGAGATACAACAAGCCATTACATATCTCTCAATTTAAATGACATAAAACAACCAATTACTTACTAAACATTAGTCCAAAAACACAAGAACAAAATCTCTACCCTCCCTCCAAATAAACTAACTAAAAAACAATATTTAAATGTGAGATGACATAGTTATTATTTGGATACAACCCCTCCTTAAAAAATTTGTGCACCTTTTCCTCTCAATAAAGCTCCATATGATGTAAAAAATGATCAACCCTTTTTTTATGATAAGCCATCACAAACACTGAACTTACCCAAGATGTATAAGGAATCAATATCTTGTCTTGTTACTTCTATTATATTCATAAATAACTTATCATTATCTAACCCTATAAACAAGTATTAAACAATTACAAAACATATATATTAAGGGTTGTTAGTGCTGAGCCTTTTTATCTCAATGTGTTATTATTTTTTAGGCATAGTTTGAAAAGATAACCGAAGTATATATTAAAATGTCATTCTAATCATAAAGTTTGTAATCTTAGTTTCAACTTACAACTATAGAGTAGCTACATCTAAAAAATATTAGAGTAGCAGTAATGATATTTGGAATAACATGACATACGTGTCGATCATAACGTTGTGACACTTATGTAATAACCTAGGAAATATAATATCCTATAGTCAAAACATTTTTTTAGTTATTATTATATTAAACTATTTGTCTTAAATTGAGTATATATTAATATTATACTATCAAAGAATGTATATGCTTTGTTTCTTCTTTTTTTCTTTCTATAGGAACCAGGAATCCTGAAAGCCTTTTACTTCAGTTTTTTCTCCTCTCTGACTACTACTTTTGCACTATACTACAATACAATTTAGGCAAAATATTTTGTTGCAGCACCTTGTCTTTCCAACAGTTTTCATTATTTATATTTATCATATATATAAATTTGGGAATATATTTTTGTATGTATAGTCCTTAGTTAGGTCATGTAGCTTTGCTTAGGTTATTCATAGATTCTTACTCACGGTGGTGTATCTAGGTTATGAAAACCTAGCTTATTAGGTTATAGCTTCTTCTCTTGTAATATATATCAGGTATTACACAGCTTAGGTTATACATAGACTTATACAGTTATTATTTGATATATGTAGATTTAATTTAATTCTATATTGTCAGAAAAAAAAATACATTAGTTCTATATATGATTTATACAAAAATAACCAAGTGAATGATATATTTTATTTAGTAAGCAAAATAAATTATAGGGAATATCAGGGTACTTCAATCCATTACAAGATTATAATATTATTGGTGTTAGACACTAAATTTGCAGGCACATCTTTGGATTACTCCATCAATCTGAAAATAGTACAAACTTCAAACTCTTATCTAGAAAACCAAGATAAGGCAAAGTTTAATTTTATTCACAACTTGAGTTATATATGGTATTTCATCTTTAAGGATGATTTTCTTTTATCGACAAATGTTACTTTCTTTTTTTTTTAACGGTAAAATTTATTAAAAAATTTGATCCCTACTCAAGACGAACAGAGACCACTATCAACAAATGTTACTCTATTAGTTGTATTTTAGTTTTTTTTCATTGATCATCAGGGTTTAAACTTGGATCCTTTAATTGTTAGCTCAAACAAGTTGATCTATATCCAACATTTAATCATCTATATAAGCATCATTTATATGTAGTAGCACCAAGTGAATGACTTGATCTGTGTTGTATACAATAATATGCCTAAAATTTTGCTGAATTTTGGATGTCTTGACAGATTTTGGATCACTGTTTTATGATGGAAAAAAAAAATTATGCCTAAAATAGTTATACCAATGTGTTTAATATTTTATATTAAAGAGAGGGGAAAAAACCTTCCTCCCCAACAAGCTAAGTCACGTATTTATATATCTTGTCTTGAATTGAATATGACACTATATATGATAGTGAAGGTGAAGAATGTATTGTCATGTCTATGAATGATTTATATTTTACAAACACTTCAAGGAAATCTTCCAGAAGTATGGGTTGAAAGATAGATCATATATAGAAAAAGGGTTGGATAGTGAAGCACGATTATGTGACCAGACCCCAAAATAGAGAAACAAAGTACAATCAAACAGCAACTTCAAGTACTCATTCATGAGTATTGCTTGGTTTGGTATATTTAATTTTTTACCAAAACTATGTGCTATTTCAGTCTAGGTAAGAATGTCATAAATCACCATCCACAAAAGAAAATCTTGTATCCAATTTTATTTTTTTGAGAGGGTTTTATCCAAAAAAAAAAAATAAGAACCTAAGATTATACAAGAGTAATGATTTTAAACAAAAAATGTATATATCTATATTAATTAATTAACATCTTCTTGATTATAATAAAAATGTAAATATATTGACATACATCACATGACAACAACAAAGAAAATAATTAATTAGGATCTATATATTATTTATTATTATTAAAAAAATCAAAAGTTTCCTTAACTAGATTTTGATGATGATGTTGAAAAAAGATGGATCCAAAACAATCAAAAGTATATATATGATATATAGAAATTAATAACCCCAAAAATGGAAATAAAATAGTGGATATATATAAGTGAAGCAAACTAATTAATTAACTAACCTTGGTGCAGAGGAATACTCAAAAAGTTTTCCTTTGGTAGAGAACATAATCAAAGCAACTTGAGCATCACAAAGAACAGAAATTTCATTAGCTTTCTTGAGAAGTCCAGTTCTTCTTTTGAAAAAAGTTACTTGTTGGCTTGTTTTGTTCTCGATCCGTTTCAGCTGAACCCTACCCCTTCCCATGATGATGAATGATTTTTTTTTTGTTTAACCTAGCTACCACCAATTGTTCTTGTTGTTCTGATGAGAAAGAAGGAATAATCAAAATAAACAAAGAGATATATAGGCTAAAAAAAGTAACACAAGAGGTTACATATAAAGAAAGATGTATAAAGAAGGAAACCCTAGGAAGAGTAGATAGAGAGTATATAGTATTGTTCACCTGAAGGAATTGAAGAGTTTGAGAAGAAATGGGTGGTGTCTAATTAATTAATAGCCTAGGATGGGAACATTTTCTATTTTTGCTATTTTATTCAAAATTAGTATTATAGTGTAGAATAGGTATATTAAATCATTTCTTAAAAAAAAAAGAAGGTATATTAAATCATTATTCCAAAATAAATATGTATATTAAATTATTTTTCACCAAAAATAAATTATATTAAACTATTATCTCCACTGTCGGGTCTAGTTAAATAGTTGATGCTATTGTGCGTAAGTGTTTTATATCTCAAGGTGCCAAGTTATTATTATTGATGATTTTTGTTATCATTTTTTGAGATTTTTTATTTTTATTTTTTATCATTATCTCCTATTAAATTGTACTCCCGGTCTCATATGTAAGAAAACATTCATTGAATAGTTAATGTATCTGACCTATAATATAGACTATATACATTAATTACTCAATGAACCTAAAAAAATAATATTTTCTTACATATGAGACCGGAGGGAGTATATGACTACCGTAAAAAATCATTTGTTTAAATGGTAAAAATGAATAAAATTGTAAATAAATTAATTTAAATTAAGAGATCAAATTGGAATCTAGACCAAAACTTATATTTGAAATAAATAATTAAAATAATTTATTTCATTGAATGAAAATAATAAAAGGAGGATAAAATAATTTAAATAAAGAATATAATTGAAAAAAAAAACTAAAACCTATATAAGGAATAATCCATAAATTATTCTAAGTATGTCACATTACTCCTTAATTTAGTTGAATTAAAATAGTTTATGGACTATCTAATATGTCCCGGATATATAATAATTCTTTTACGCTGTTTATAATACTCTTGAGATATTTATTTGCCCATTTCTAATAGGACTTCTTCTGATTTTTAACTTTATTACATTTTTTGTTAGCAAATTACCTGTATTTCTTATTTCTTCATTAAAACGCCTTAGCTATTTTACATATTTATCTGTAAAATTAAATCATAAATACTATGATAAAATTAAATCATAAATACTATGATATAAGAATAAAGTGATTTTTTATTTTTTGCTAATAATAAAGCATTTTTCTCTTCGAAAGGGTGAATGAGAAACAATTATATTAATTTTTAATTAATAAATAAATTTAATATTATTCACAATTTTCTAATTCATGAAATTTAGTCAACTAAGTTCTATATTTTAGGGAGAGTCTAATCTAGTATACTTTATAGTTAAGTGGTCAAATATGAGAGAGTGTTAATTTAAGAACACAGCTAAAGGTTTAATTTAATTTAATTTTTTTTTTATGGTTAAAGGCTTAATTTAATTCAATATTACATTTTTTATATTTTCTTATTTCCATATTTCTATTAATTTTTATTATTATTTTGAATGTAATATAATTCAATTCTAATTTTTTTCACATCTCTCTTGTAATATAGTACTTTATATTACATTTCCAATATATATTACTATTGGTTTGAAATTTCTGTTCCTTAATTACATTGAATGAGACGTGAAAAATGAAAAATCTACATAGATAGATAGGTTTTGAGTTGATATATAGATTATAGAGTGAGAGAGAGGATAGTGGTCACTCATGGGACAAAAAAGTGAGAATAAATTTTGAAACGAATGGAAGAGAGATAACGACTGAGAAACTAGGATTAGATTGGTACAAGTGTTGTCTAGTTATGATTGGTTAAAATAGTTTGAGTACTATGCGTTGTCTAGTTATGATTGGTTGAAAGTGTGAGAGTTGGTTGATGGTCTAGTCTTTGACATGGCATGGTGTTGAGGCCTTTGAGGGGACATACCGTACTATGATATGGGTGGCATTGATATTGATATATGTTACATTCATTAACATTGGTATGTTTATGCATTTTGTAAACTTTATATTATAAATTATAAGACTTTAGTGAAACGGGAAACCTGGTTTGTTTTGTTGTTGTGTTTATGTTGTGACACACAACCTTTGCTTCTAATTGGTTGACGGCGCCTCTCACACTCACTCACTGTTCCCCTTCTATAGGCTTCAGTGTTTGGCGTTTTACCTTTCAAAACAAGACAACAAATATTCATCATTTCTTTTTATATAAAAAAAAAATACTTGTGTAGTTGTAAAAACTTGTTAAAAGTACACACACAAAAAATGCTTGTTAAGACAATGATTTGTAATTTAGACATGTAAATCATGGTTTAACTAGTGTGCTAATTTAAGAAGTTACTCTTTTTACTTCTCATTTTGCTCTTTTTTTTAATTGGAGTTGGTTCAACCGTAAATAATTATCATTTGACTCTTCAAAGACGTTTAACTGTTGTTGGTCATTTTTAAGATTGGTTTATCCAAAAATATCCACCCAGTTCTTCTTCTTATTTGACTCTCATTTGTCTGGGTAATTTGGCACGAAAGAAATGCTCGACTTTTTCAACTATAGGAGGACACTTTACAAGCGAACCACATCTATTTTTCTTTTAAGGGTCTTGTTAACGAGCCCCTTAAGGGCACTCTTTAAGGATTCCTAATAAAGAAATTATTCTTTAAAAATGTTAAAAACTCCAATTTCCAATGCATTGATTTCATAAACTTTGACAAAAACTTACTATTTAAAGTTACTAAACAATGCCCTAAGGGCACTTGTTAATATTTTCCTTCTTTTAATTATCATTTGTGATGGCTTCATCCGCTCTCTTGTTTGGAAATCATTATGTAACAGAGATTGTTCAGTCTCTTTTTTCATTTTTTCCTGCTATTTTATCTTTTGATGTAACTTGAGACTTTTTCCGGTTCTTTTTTCACAATCCTTGTGCTAGAAAGAACCAGTGGTTAAATCAGTATAATTCATTTTAGCTTCTTAAAAGAAAATCAGTTTAACCAATTTTAAAATTGATTGAACCGTTCTAAAAAATGTCAAATTAATGAGATCAAAAATTCACTGCGAAAGGAGACCTATAAAAAATGATCAGACAAAAAAAGTGAATATTTTGTTATTTTTTTAATCTATGGTTTTGGCCTTTCTGGAAGCAAAATGTTAACAAGTTCCCTTAATGATATATGTAACTTTTCTTTTCATAAAAATATGTGTAATCAATGCATCAATAATCGAAATATTTGACTTTTTTATAAAATAATTTCTTCTTTTGAAATCCTTAAAGAATGTCCCCAGACACTCTTTAACAAGACCCTATTTCTATTGATCCAGGAAATACTTTTGTTATTTAACGTGCTTGGTATGTATCATGGGGATTAACTTGGCAAGCAGGTCACACATATTGAATCTGAATTCCATCACTTTTAAATCAATTAAAACATGTTAATTTTGGTGGATGTATTCACATGTTGTAGCTATTGGTCTTGGTACAGCTCACGGTTATGGATATGAAGGAGTGGTTCATAATAGGCAATTGATGATTTCAATCTCTTCAACGGTTTTGAGTTAATTTGCTACAGCTCATGGAAGTCTGTAGTTACTCACATGCAATGGAGAAGGTTTCAGCACTTTAATTTAGAGAATAACTGTTATTGAATTTTCACTTGATTTTATTAGAAATAATTTTAGATTTGAATTAATAACATTTATTATTTCAAATCTAAAAATAATATTAGGTGTTTTTTTTTTTTTTTTTTTAATTTAGGGTCCTTTGAGTTCACTAGAGTAAATGCTCTATAAATTGTAAGTTTTCCTAAAGAAATAAAACAAGTTGAATTGTGTAGAATTTTACACGTATGAGTGTTGAGAGCTTTGTCTCTTATGGTTCTGGATTGAATCATCCTTGATCTTATCAAGAAATCATATTTTTTGTGGAGATCCTCATTCATCAGCTTATCAATCTTTCTTGGATTAGAGAGTATTAGCGCATCTATGGTTTCTTAACATGCAAGCAATCTGAAATTAGGGTTTGATGAAAGAAAAAGAAGATTGGAGGTGGTTATAGTTGGTTAGAGTTTGATGAAGAAGAAAGAGATAATAATGGAAAGTTGTTATGATTTTATTGATTGTGAAAAGCGAGTTACAAGAATATTTATATACAATGACTTAGAGAGCAAGTCTCTTGTAACAACCTAACAAACTTATCCAAAACAAACTAAACACTCTTAATCTCTACTAATCATGACTATTGATTAAAACACAAACTAATACACCCCTCTTAATCCATAATCCTAGCATTTTATGAGACCTAACTTGTCCCTAAAGTAAGAAAATTTGTCAATCTTCAATGCCTTCGTGAATCCGTCTGCTACCTGAGCTTCAGTAGGACAATGCACCACTTCAATCATGCTGTTATCGCGATTTTCGGGTGTCAAGTCATTAATTAGGCTTGAACCTTTCAATCTTTGATATTCTCTATTTTTTCTTGGGAAGGGCAAAATTGAGAAAAACCCTTAGATTCTAAGTTCGGGGGTCGTTTTTGCTACGGGAAGGTGTTAGGCACCCGGAACGATTATGGTATTCCATAAGAACCGTTCTCCTAAGTTTATTTCTACGCTTTATTTTTATTGCCTACTTATTTAAAAGAGAAATTTTATTTGAGTGAAGAATGGGGGGAGAGGAGATGATTGAGATTTTATTTTACTTGGACTTGGAGAGGTTTTGACCTCATGCCTACATACCCATTTAAGGGATCAAACTCCATGTAGTTCTCTCTCAAAAAATGTTTTTTGTGTGTTTGGTTGATTTTAGTTTTTGTTGGAAAATGGTTTTGAAGAAGAGGAAGAGACCTTAAAGGCATAAGAGAGAAAAATGGTGAATGGTTGGTTCAATTGTTATTAAAAAGTCTAAGTAGAAATTAGGATTCATTTGGATTTGTTTAAGAAAATAAAAGAAGAAATTCAATGGAGTTTTGACTCCAAGGTTTGTTTGGAAAAATTTGAGTGATGGAATTGGTTTATTATTTTTTTTAAAAATTGACATTTGTCTAAAAATCGCGTTTCCTAAGCATACATCTAAACGGTAAGCATGCAACGTGTGTGCGTGTCAGTGCTTGTGTCGGTGTACATCCCTTATAGTGTCCATAGTCCTTTACATTGAGTCCTAAATACATGCTATGGTCTTGCAAGGAATTTAAAAAAGAACTAATCTATCTAAAATTATTACAAACCCAATTGATATAGAAATGAATAAAAAATGATGCTAGAACTATGTGATGAATGAAATGTGAGATGAAATGGTTAGTATCATAAGGCATAAAAATAGTAGAAAGGTAAACAAAATTGAATAGAATAGCAAGAGAGAAAAAAAAGTAATGAAATGAAATAAAGTGGCAAAATATACCTAGAATTAGGTATAACACTTAGACATGCATATGGCTTATAATTCCCTCATCATAGCCATTTTTAAAAGAGATTTGATTTTAAGCTACAATGTGAGGATCATAAGGACACACACAAGCAAAGCATCATATCATATTCCTAGAGATATTTTTACACATTATTTAACATGTAAAAAAAAAAAAAATATCACAAGATGTCAAAAAATGCACCAAGAACAAATAAGAATTTAATGAGCAAGAATTGAAAAGAACAAATGAAGAAAATAAATGCAAAAATAAGCAAGTAAATTCTAACATTTAGAGAAAAAATTAAAATGATAGGGAAACATTTTTAGAAAAATTTTTAGGAGCATAAAATGCCAAGAAAGTGTAAAAAGGTATTTAAAACACAATAAAAAGCAATTAAAAAAAAAAACTCAGCAGGTTATAATCTGGACCGTTGGATGAATCCAGAGGTCCAGATCTAACTCCCAAGATCTCATCACAGCCACTGGATCAAAGATCCAAGGGTTTAAAAAAACACAAAAAAGATAGTGTAAAATTGCAGGAAGCACAATGACCGTTAGATCAAAGATCTAACGGTTCAAACAGAAGATATACCACATTTCACACAGAAGATCACACACATGATTCAAGATCAAAGCACACAGCAGCCATCAGATCTTGGAACGATCCAGATCTGATGGTTCACAACACGAGGGAGCACAGCAAGAGCACGCACGCGCGCGCGTGGGAACAGAGGAGTATAAAAAGGAGTTTCACCAAAAAAAAAACACAAAGTTCTCAAAAATCCTCTCTCTTCTTTGGATTCTAGAGAGAGAGAGTCTGACCTCTCTCTAGAATCCGGTCATCTTCTCCGGCGTGGCATGCTTTTCCGGCGCGGTGGCCGGCCACCTCAAGGTGGCGGCGCCGCCGCCGGAATTTGTTTTTTGCTCCGATTCAATTTTTTTTTACATTTTTAAACATCCTTTTTTCTCCTATGCATGAATCTGAGCTTAGTTTTTTGAAAAAGAATTTCAACCGGAGTAGATCTGAGTTTGAAGTCGCGGTTTTGAATGAAGTTTTTTTTTTAGTTCTTTGTGCTTTTTCGGTTACACGCTTCTATAATCCTACAGATTTACACTTGATTCGCCTTTTTCTCTGTTCTTGCGAAAAAAAAGATGAAGTTTGAGTTTTACCTGTGATTTTCTTGGTGATTTCGAACCGGATCTTCAGGAAAACTTGAGTTTGATCTCGTTCTGTTGATTCTGGCTTGATTTCTTGCTGTTCCGATCCTCTCTTCTTCTTTACAGGTTCGACATGCTCATTTTCGTCCCTCTTCTTCGTCTCCGAGAAAGCCTCTGTGATCGTGCTTGAGTTCGCCGCTTTCAGTGGTGAATTCGCACTCGAATTGCAGAGCAACGATTCAATGATGATGATTCCTTGATGAATCTCTGAGAATCAAAGCCATTTCAATGGATTCTGGTCCTGGAAATTTCTAGGGTTTTTGATTTGTTCTTGGGGATTTTTCTGTTTTGATCTAACTGAATGGAGAGAGAAAGTTGAAATCTGTTTTTGTGATGTGTCAATGATTGTGTATCTGATCCTGAAAATTTCTGACACTGTGTTGTACTTATAGCTGACATGTGTAGCTGAGAACCAATGAAAAAATGACATCTGTTTTGGGACTGATGTGGATCGAAAATCTGGACTAAAATGCCCCTGGGACCTTTCTGCAAAATAGCAAACTTGAAGGACTGGACAGCAATAAAAAAAATGGACTAAAATGAATTTTTTAAAAGTTTTGGACCAAAACGTGATTAAAAAATAAAATTGGACTAAAAAGTAAATTTGACGCAACGTAAAGCGAAACCAAAAATAAAATTAACAAAAGGACTAAAACGAACCAATTACCGACATGAGGTATTTTAAAATACCTCCCTGCCGAAATTTTGATAGGAAAAGACCAAAATGCCCCTAGGAACTAAACTGACTCAGATGCAATTTTTGAAATGATTTTTTAAACAAAGACTCAACAATAATTCGTACAGACAAGTTGAAAAGACTCAGAGGCAAACACAGGGACTAAAATGGGTTCCACTGCAGGAAATGACCAAAATACCCTTTTGTATGATTTTTTGAAATAAAATGCAAGAAAAGTAATGCGACGTTTCAGAGAGTTCTTAAATGACTTGTAATGCAAGAAAAGACACTTTGAATAATTTTATGCAAGAAAATCGAGCTTGAACGTACCTTGAGACAGAGATAGTAAAATATGCAGATGAAAAGAGAGCAAAGATTCCGAGTAAAACAACAGCGAATTGACAAGTATCAGTGTTAGAAAAGAAATTTGAACGAGTATTTTTAGGTCCAAAATCAGGGTATAACACATGCCTTTTGTCACTTGTTCCCTTATGAAATGAAACCTAGTTTCAATGTGTTTTCTCCTACCATGTGTTATTAGATTGTTAGCTAAATTTATAGTTGATCTATTGTCAATCTTCAGTTTTAGGGGCTTCTCTACTTCACAGTTGAGTTCCTTCATCACATTGTCAAGCCAGATTGCTTGACAAGCTGCAAATGTGTCTGCAATGTACTCAGCCTCACATGATGATAGAGCATTGACTGGTTGCTTCTTAGTACACCATGAGATTGCATCATCATTGAACTTGAATAAGTATATATCCAGAAGTGCTTCTTCTATCCATTCTCTATCCACACCAGTCAGAATCTGAGTATCCTTCTAGCTTAGCCTTTCCTTCATTGCTATCAGTTGTAAGCAACAAACCAAACTTTAGAGTTCCTTTCACATATCTCATTATTATTTTGGCTGCAGTGAGATGAGACTTCCTTGGATCATTCATGAATCTTCTAATGATACTTACTGCAAAGCATATATCTGGTCTACTATTACATAAGTATCTCATGGTCCTATTATCTGCATGAATTCAGTAGGTTCTACTTTCTCTTCATTGATGCATTCATCTAGCTTAGCATTTGTTTCAGAAGGATTAGTTGCAGTGTTACAATCTACCATATCAAATCAAGCAGTTCCCCAATATACTTTTGTTGATGCATTACAATACCTACATTGCTGGCTTTGAATTCTAATCCAAGGAAATATGACAGTCTTCCAAAATCAGACATTTCAAATTCACACCGCATAGTGTGTTTGAACTTTTCAATCTCATTACGATTGCTTCCAGGCACCAATAGGTCATCTACATATAAGAGGATCATAATTGTGTTCTCTTTAGTCAGGTTATGAACATATATTCCATACTCAGCTTTGCATTTCTTAAAACCAATTTAAAGTGGGAACTGATCAATCCTCTTGTTCCATGCTCTAGATGCTTGTTTCAAGCCATAGAGAGCTTTGTGTAACTTGTACACCATTTGATCCTTTCCTTTTACTTCAAATCCAGGAGATTAGGTCTGAGATGATTTTGTGTAACCATAATTAAAAGATGTTGTTGTGAAACTCTATCTATTGTGAATGACAATCTAGTTTTTATTCAATTCAATTGTTCTTAATGCTTTTTATATCCTGATAGAATATAAACATGATTTCGTGATAATGAATGACTGCTGACCCTAGCTTTCAACTTAGACCTAATTGAATTGTTCAAATAAACATGGTTAGTCCAAGAATGGATACTCATTTATTTGTGATATTAAGTTAACGTTCTTTAAAATCTTCAAAGAATATTAGACCACCTAAGGAATTAGGGGCTGTAGTCTGAGAATAGGGTCCTAAGTCAAGGGATTGGTTATGGATATTTTGTTAACCATAGTGAAACTAGAGAATCATTCGTAAGAAATAGGTGCAGTATACCAATTAAGGGAACTCAGAAGATTCGAAAGACCTGATCTCATCTCTCTCTTTATTTTTGCCAAAACTATCTTTATTTTATGTTTATTTAATTTTGTGCAATCAAATCGCACCAAAATAATTTACACATCCTAGATAGTAACCTTATTGCTAAATTGAGATTAACACAGTCCCTGTGGATACAAACTTATAAATTTTATTACTTCGATGGTTTTAGTACACTTGATAAAAGTCTATCACTCCCCATCCTCACTCATACCGCCCTTTCTCCTTCTAATAGGAGGGCGCCTAAACTTCCTTTCGGCCCGTGCACTAGCGGTCATGGTCTCCCTGCCTCATTTCAGCATGTCCGGTCTCTTAGACATATCTACACAACATAAAACAATGCAGAATATCAATGATTTTTCATAGGAACATTGTCTTATTTCTAACTAATCAACGTCAACAATTCAATTTCAATAGTGTTATTCAATCTCTAAATTACCACATTGCACTCTAAATCACTATAATCAACATTAATAATCCAATTTCTAACTAATTTCATCATTAACAATGCAAAAATCAAATAAATTTTCATTGGGATATTTTATCAAACACCTAGATTTCAACATAAAATCTAACAATTTCTAACTCTAAACTACCAAATTTGATTCAAACTTACTCTAGTTAACATTTAAACTACAATTTCTAATTTATTTCATCACTAACAATCCAAAAATCAAACATGCAAGAATACCCAAAAGACCTAAAATTGTGAAACTTAATAAAAAAATCTATAAAAAAAAAATAAAAAAAAAAAACCAATGCCAAATAATCATAAAATCACTTACTTGATTTTGGGGTAGAAATTGACGTTGATTGGCTCAAGAATGATTGACATCGCCCTTGGGAGAAAGCAAAATCGTACTTGTGACTTTTGGAAAAGGAATGGCAGAATGGTTGATGTTCTGTTTCTATAACATAACGCAAAGTTGTATGTATCGAACGTGACTTAACTTACGTTGGTCCAATTTAACTTAACTCACGTTGATATATACCGAACGTGACTTAAGTTACGTTCGGATTATTTTAGGCCATTTATGTGGGAATGAACAATTTTGTTTGTGAGAAGAGCAATTTTCTACACATTAAATTAGATCTTTAAATGCAGATGCTTGAGCCCCACTCAAATCAAACACTTCGTCACTTTCATAGTAACCTCAGCTCCACCTTCCCCTTCTAGTCACTCCCTACTGATGTATCTATACTTGAAGTAGAAAACTCTAGTCCCCTTGCAGCGGCTAGTATCTTGTCCACCTTTTCCATACATAATGAATATTGGAGTGGAAAATGCCCCAACACCATTGTTGTCCCCATTCTTCTATTTTAAAGATGAAAAAGTGGGTATATTTGTTTAAGTAAAAAGTTGCACATTGCTAACATGCATGTTCTACATTTTAGGTTAGTGTAAATTATTAGCTTCTATAGGATTGATGTTGAATGCAGTAAGGACATACGTGATCGTCTGATTAAGATCAAATGGTCCAAATTTAAACAAGGTTTACTCTATTTATTTTAACTACTTTAAATTTGAGTTGTCCGATCTTAGTTGAATAATAACCATGCTGTGCTGAATGTATGAAGATTGAAGTCCAAATCCCTCCATCTTAAATATCTAGTGAATAAAATTAAAATGGGTCTCGCTAACCAATGCCTTTAAGACAATGGTTAAGGAAGCCAAAAGTAGCATGTTTGCATTGGTTTCAATAACATTTTGACTTTTAAAAAGTTAAATTTATCACTTTTCACCATTTTTCAATACTATATTTCTATTTTTATCCCTTTATCCAATGCCTCAAGGACAATGGTTAGCATTCTCTAATTAAAATATATCAAGATATACAAAAACAAGCATAAAGCATGATTAAAATATATCAAGATATACAAAAACAGGCATAAAGCATGAAATATGTTACCTTCTTGTTATGACAACAAAGTATATGCCCTTGTGGTCCATAATCAGCACAACAACAAAAAAGTTTCATCTTTATAATTAGTATATATACGTATACATTAAAAGAATACAGCAAGTTATGTGGTCCAATTCTTTTTGTTGTATCGATTTTTTAGCTCTAGTTTGGTCCCCTCCTTTCTAATTTAAACAAAACTATAATTAGTACATGCTCTGGTCCTTTTTTTCTATTGAAAGAAGAATTATAGGGATTTAAGCTAGGGCTCGTACAACGCATAATTTTATGGGACCATGAAATTGAATGGTCATAATTAATACTTAGACTCTTAAGGCACGATTTGTTTGGGATTAAGGTAAACCAAAAAATTTAAGGTTTCGAATATGAGTGAGGAAAGTCCATAGGACTAATTTTGACACCTTCTTCAAGAAAACTAAAAAATTTAAGGTTGCCAACTTGTTCGGGCATGCATCAAAACCACAACTTCGAGTTGTCCAAAGCTAACATATTAATAGTATAGATCATGGTTAACTTGTACCCTAAACACATAAGGAGTTTAAAATAGAATTAAAAAAATTATATTAAAAAGAAAATTTTTGAAAATTTTAAGACATTTTTTTTAACAGAAAATTTGAAGACATTTAATGCACAATTTTATTTTTTTTAAAACTTTTATATTTGGTTTCTCAACTGATGTCCCAAAGCACAAATTAACATTTTCCTAATATTATAATAGAGTATATATATGGGTCCTGCTAACCAGTGCCCCGGGGGCACAAGTTAAGCATACCATAAAAGGGAATTATTACCATAAAAAGAAACTGTTTTTGACATTATTATAAATTAATTACACAATTTCAATGCATTAACTACTATATAATTTCCTTTTTCATACCATTAACCAGTGCTCCGGAGGCACCGGTTAGCATTTCCCTATATATATATATGAGATTGGAGTATAAATATATTGAGTCCCGTTTACCTTACCTATTCTAAAGCATACTCTCTCGTATTAAATATAAAAAGAAAAATGTATTTGATTTAAATTTGAATCAAATAAATTTAATTTTTAACTTATATTTAAAAGAGAAGGGAGTAGTTTTTTTTTCCTTTCTATTGTTTATTTTTTTTATTTCTCTCATCTTGTCATATATTCTAAGAGCTTTTGAAGGAGCTTCGAAATCAACCTTCACTTTCAAACATGTTTTTCTATTCATCGTTGTGTAATTTATATTTCATTAAATACTAGAATCCGTCTCCCTTGAAATGAAGGCACTATGGCATGATTATGTTAACTTTCCCAGTACATTTTCCACTACATCAGCCAATATTTTTGACAAATTTTCCACTGTATAGCAGGACTGTTTACATAAACACCCTCTGTAAAAAATAGGACGATTTGATAAGATTGAAATTCTAGAGCATGATTCAAGTTGTACGATAATTGATTACCCAATAAACCGTAGATCAACTTTAATATTATTTTTGAATTTAGATTGTACTTACTACAACTTTAGATGATGCCATGCTCCCATTTTCTTCAGGAATTTTTCTGGGATTTTTGTTGTTCAAGAGTGATGGAGATGATATTAAGATGAAAAAGAGGAGAAGAAGATGAAGAAAACTTAACGTTTTTGAAGTAAAACTAACGGAAAGGACTAAAATGTGTAACAGAGAGAACTTAAGGGACCAAAATAAATTGAATTTTAATTAAGGGACCAAAGCGATACTACCTAAACAGTTAATGGATCAAAAATGCAATTTAGCCTATTTTTTACTAACTCAAGTCTGTGGAAAGGATTAATTTTTTTTGGACAAACATAAAAGATATTTATTCATTCAAATTGACAGAGTACATCCATACAATACAAATTCAAAATCGTTAAAAATAAAAAGGATGAATTTGAGAACAAACTCACATCATCCATGTTAATAACATAAAACGACAGTACATATGCTACAAATATGACTATATTCAAGCCATCAAAATACTCATGTTTCTGTATTTGTAAGTTGACAACGTAAAAGTCATTGATTGAATCTGCATTTGGTTAAAGTTAATCTTTCAACCTGAATCAAATAAATACCGCACCAAGACGGGAAATCACAAACACACCATACAAATACGAGAAATCAAAATAAACAAAGTCGTGCTAAACAACAAAATCAAAAAACCAACAAAAGAAAATTGAAAATATGTGAAAAATCTCTTATTTAACTAAAAGAGAAAGCAAAACAATTTAGAAGGGTGATTTTGAGTCAAATTTGACCCTAAATCACCCCTCTTTGGTGGATCAAGAAGAATAAATGTTGCGACGACTAGGGTTTGAGAGAGAGAGAGAGAGTTTATGGGTCGGTGGCTTCATATCAAGTTTGTGTAAAGATTGTTAGATTACAATTAATTTTAGTGGATTTTTTTATGGTTCCACTCCCCTAAAATTCGACCGTTAACTCCAAGGGTTGGAGTGGGTGTCAGTTTCAACTCACCTAGGTAAGCTTATTGCACTCAATTTTAGATGAGCTGGTGGAGGGGCATGCTAAAATGTAGCAGATTGGCCTGTAAAACTTAGTTCAACTGACAATATAGATATTATAAAACTATCTTCACCCATATTCGAACTTGAAACCTAATAATTGCGTATATGGTTTTAGTTGAGTCTTGGTTTGGGGTTTGCAACAGGCATTCTATTTCCTTATTTCATTTTAACAATGAAGAGTTCTTGGGGTAATGTCTATTTTGATTTTGTCGATCAAGTTATTCACAAATTGTTGAGGTGCACACTCAAACAAGGAATAAATCATGGCCAAAGGAGGAAGATTCGTCAAAGGCAATAGTTGAGATACATGTATACATGGTTTTATGAACCATCCAAGGGAAAGATAAAAAAGTTCAAGATAAAAAAAAAATATATTCAAAAGATCATCGAGCATGATGGAACTTGATCTTTTAGTCTTCTTCTTACCTCTAAAATAAAATCTGTAATGTTTGATTAATATAAAGTTTATAACACCCTTGAACCCCGCAAGCATATATAATACAAATAAATCATTTAATCAAAAGAGTTCAAAATGTTACGTTACGTCATTCTCATATTAACAACATCAATTAAATTCACAATTCTTCGGATGTTCTTGATTTGCCGATTTGCATGATTTCTTCGTGAATTACTTCAAAACCCCCCTAAAATTGCTATGTTACGGGAAAACTAGAATTACAGACTCAAATACAGAAAACATTACAAAAGTCCCAAAATCATAGGAAATTGTTCTAATCCTCCTCCTTTTTGCTGCTAAAACCTACTGAAAATAACTGAAAAACATGCTAAGAATAACGTAAGATGACATACTTAACGTGAACCGTTGTTCTACTATCCACTAAGAAAGGGCAATTTGAAACCTTTTTTCCTCTATTGGGTGAACCACCACATATTGAGCGATTGATGTGTATGGCACAAGTGAATGACAACCATTTCATGATAATACATTTGAAGGATGGTTGTCTTATTCCTCCCACTTGCCCGCTATGGAAACAAATGCTCGTGACGAAGCCAAAAGTTGGCTTGATAAATATATTAGTCGGATAGCTGACTATAATGAACTATGTCAGGCGGCGGGTGTTGAAGTCATATGAGATGACCAAGATTTGTACATTATTGAAAATCTTGATCCAGAAGAAAAGGTCTTTGCTAGGAAGAAGGTTGAAGATGGTGTGAAGATTGAAAAGGAAGATAGCTTTAATGTTGATGATATTGACATAGATCTCGGGGCATTTTAGATTAAATGTATATCATTAGTTGAAATGTATAATGATATAAATTCAACTTTTTTGATAATATATATATATATATATATATATATATATATCATAATTGAATTTTTACTTAATTTTTAATCTTAAAAAATCTAATGAATCCACAAAGACATGAAATTATATCCGGTTATCTATACATTTAATAAATTCAAATTCTATAATCCAAACTGATTCTATAACCTCTCTTTTCTAATTTCTTACACTCAAGATTATTGGCTAGAAGGAGTATCAATTTTGGCCATGTTCTCATTTCTAATGTTTATTTTTTTTTTTTTTGAAGTTCGATTTCACAAATAGCCTATGAAGCATGAACACTTATAAAATTAGACGTGTCTTGGTGTCGGATACGACGTCAGACACGACACCGATATATATAATTACACTAAATTATATAATTTTCTTAAATTATTAGCGGTGTCGACGTGTCAGTGTCTGTGTCGTGTCCAATGTCCGTATTTGTATCTGTGCTTCATAGGAAATAGCTATCAAAACCAAGTATTTTACAAATCATGAAAATAATTGAATTGATGGTATTAAATCCCTTGGTGTGTTTGTTGGGTATAGTGTGTTTTTAAGTCTAAGAATCCCATTCTTAGAGATATAGAGATGGTAAATGATTATTCTCATGTTCTTAGAAGATTAAAAAAGTATCCTCAATAGTAAATGATTATTCTCATGTTTGTAGAAGTATTCTCAATGTGAAATTTGCAAGAATAAAATAACTTCAAATATTCCTCAAGATTTATTCTCATGGAAGGGGGTGTAAAAGTGAAATCTCATGAGTTCATATAGTATTTATTCTTTAAATCCTTTTTTTTAACCTTGTTATCTCCATTCTTTATCATCCATAACTATATTTATTATTTCTTTACAAAAATGAAATGTTATTTCAAATATTTTGTTTACAGGTACTAATAAAACAAAAAATAGCGATTATTTTTAAAGAGGGTAGACGTGAAATCCCTCTCTAATTCCGTCACTAAATATTACGACGGGAAATTAGTGATGGATTTCATTTTTTTCCTGTCATTAATTCCTTTTGCTAATTGTATGTATTAAAAAAAGAAAAAATACAAGATCATTAATTCAATCAAAGATGCTCAATATTATAAATTTCTTGCATGCCATATATGTCTATGGCAAAAAGTTTAGCAGCTTAAAGTCATATAGCTGTTTTTATACCTCAAAATAAAAAACAATAGAAGAAGCAAAGTAGCATCATTATCATCATAATCATTTACACATTGCCATGCTAGCTTGAAAAAGCACCATTAATTGGCTTTTCCCTTTTGTGTAGCAAGCTAAATATATATTAAGTCTAGCTCAATTATAGCATCCATCCAGGAACAAATCCATTCACTTGTTGTTGAGCTTGACTTGTTGAAGCTATCTGATCTGAAGCTACATTGTTGTACCTATAATCAGAACTGAAAGAAAGGGACACAAGTTAAAACATATATATAAAGGTGGATTCAAATGGTTAGAATACTGAAAGCAATGTTTTAAAAAATGGACTGAACCGACCGATCTAATTGGTTGAAGTGGGAACGAGTCGGTTTACCCATTTGTTTTGATCCGATTATAATATAGTCAGGTTGAATTAGATTGAACTAAAATCGAATACAGCTTAAAACGGTTCAACCGTGGTTATTTCGATCTATTTTCATTTTTTATACTTTCTATTTATTTGTTTATTCTTTTTAAATATTTATTTATTTATTTGTCATCCGGTTCAACTTTGGTTAAATCAATTGAGCCAATTGAACCAATAACCTAGAGGTCTCACTAATTTGCTCTGGTCCGTTTTTTAAAACATTAACCGATAAATTATTACGCAAGAGGTTCAAAAAATTAGTATCTATTACCCAATCTGCAATGTAGGATTGCATTCCAGCTGCTGGAAGAAACTCTGAGAGTGAGCATTCTGCTGAGCCTCATATTGCATGCTTTGATCACTGGCTTCCCATGATTGCCTGTAGTGATTTCTAGAATTGATTTCCTCCAACTGAAACAAATTACAGTCAAATATATTATCAGAAGGACTAAATTTGAAGAGATATTGAACAATTCATAGTAACATTTCCATCTAAAAGTTTCTTTTATTTCTTCACTGTCTCAAACGATCTCACAGCTTTTTGAAGAAAAATTAAAGAGTAGCAAAATATCTTAACAGAAAAGATAGCATTTATAATTTATTAAAGGCTAAAATATGGTTTTGGTCCCTACAAATATGTCTCGTTTTGGTTTTAGTCCCTGTAAAAAAAAATTGTTGTTTTTGGTCCCTGCAAAATATTTTGTTTTTGGAAATAGTCCCTGCAGGGACTATTTCCAAAAACAAAATATTTTGGCAGGGACTATTTCCAAAAACAAAATATTTTGCAGGGACCTTTTTCAAAATCAAAATATTTTGCAGGGACTATTTCTCTAATAAATGGTTCAGTCATCATGTGACATGTGTACAAATTATCACAAAAGTGGAGCCAGGGACCAAAACCAAAATGGGACATATTTGCAGGGACCAAAAACAACAAAATTTTTTTGCAGGGACTAAAACCAAAACGAAGCATATTTGCAGGGACCAAAACCATATTTTAGCCTTTATTAAACTAAGGATAAGACCAATTCTAAATTGTGGTCGGTAACTGCAATTACGGCTGCAGTATGATGGTTTATGAAGCATGGACACTCCTCGGACAAGGTGTCCCGGTGTCGGACACAACACCAACACATATAATTACACTAGATTATGTGATTTTCTCAAATTATTAACCGTATCGGTGTGTCAGTGTCTGCCGTGTGCAACTGTGACGGCAAGTGCAATTTAAAACCATAATAGATATTTCTTGTACATAGTTATTTAGCAAGATAAATAAGCATGCAACAAACTTAATCTTCTTGTAGCTATGGGAAGAACCATTGTTTTAAATTGCATTCCGCCACCGTGTAATTGCTACTGCAACCACAATTGCGGCTGCAACATAAAGTATTTTAGGTCTCAGCAATGAAATCACAACAGCAATTTCATCTGCATCGGCCGCATTTTCTTGCAATATAAAGATCCTTAGCGTAGCAGCAACAACCGTAATTTAAAACAAATATGAGATAAATATCATGTATACTGACATAAAGTTTTTACCTTGATTGACAAGGATCTGTTTGCTTCAACCAACATATGTTCCTGTAACAAAACAATAGCTTGAAAATGTTAGGCCCCCAAAAAAGTTGTTTTATTAATATTTTTTAGATTTCTCATACTATATACCTTATTTTGAAGATCAGCTAATTGGTCCAGCATGAATTGTGTCTGCAAATTGATATTCCAAACAGTTCAATGTAACCAATAAGAGTCACAATAATATTCTAGGTAAGGGGCTATTACATAAGGAAAAACTAAATAAGAAAATGTGAAATCAAATGAAAAGAAGCTACATTGAGCTGCTGGAAATCATTATCCAAACGAGATTCAAATCATGAATCCGAGTACACTTTTTCTGACTGGTGAATCTAATCTTATTATGAATCGTAAGATATATTGTCAATAAAAATGTTATTCTAAGTTGAAAAAGCAAGTGACATAACAAAATTATAAACCGATATATCGTATATGAACCATAAAAAAATTCAAATTTAGGTCATCTACCAAATGACCTAAAGAAAAATTGATGGTATACAAAGATGACAGAAAAAGTGGTTGACTACACAAAATTCAGTTAGTAAATTATTAGAATGAATTAGGATTCATCATAATAAATTAGGATTCATTATAATTAATGAAAAATTAAGATGAGAGTCATGTCTGACTAGATACACGCTAGAGATTCATATGAATTGCATTCTCTGATTGAAGGCGTGTGTGTCAACACGTGTCGGTGTCCAACACCAACATGATACTGATACATGTGAGTACGATCAAATATTTCATTTTTTTCAAATTATTACTGTGTTGAAGTGTCAGTGTCGTGTCTGATGTCTATATCTATGTTTCATAGATCGTTCAATTTAGTATTGAATCGAGATAAACTTCTATCCATATTAATTAAGAAACTTCTATCTATTTTCTGAAACAAATACCTTTGTTGATCTCACTTGCTTGAGAGATGAATCCAATTGCCTTTCAAGCTGCTCAAGATCCTTAGAACTTAGTGGACCCAAATCTTCACCTAAAAGATTTCTGAAATATTGGAGACACATACACACACAATTAATAGTGTCGATATATTGGCAAATATTTCACTATAAAAAATATGAAAATTAATGTAAAAATCTTTACCTCTGTGCTCTTTGAAGATTTTCAAATCTTTGTTTCAGCTTCAAGTATTCACGGTAACTGCTCTGCTTTATCAAAAGAAAAAACAGATGAAAAATAATAAAACATTCACATAACAAAACTATATATTATAAATCTGCTTCAAAACTATATATTATAAATCAGAAATATTTTTTATACATTAGAAGTTGACATCAGACAACGTATTCTGACCTTATTCGATACAGTTTCTGATTCTATATTAATTTTTTCTCTCTTCTAAGAATCCGAATGCACTAAAATGAGTGTATTTTATACGGTGTTGGGTATACAATGTCAGATATGTGTTCAAAAATCAGTGTTGATTATAAATGGAAGCGATACCTACCTCAAGTTCTTTAGCAGGTTTGCTAACTTCTACAGCACCATAACTGCACTTCTGGTACCTATCAAGGGTTTTGAGCATGCTGTTTCGACCAACCAGAAGAAAAAAAAAATGTCAAATTGATGATTATGAATTTTCTTTGTAGCTAGCACCAAACGAAATACATTGAAGGTGTGTCAGGTGTCTTAAACTGACATGACGCCAACACATATGGTTAAATTCAATTAGCTCCGTTTACTTAAATTGTTAACTGTGTTTACATAGTGATGTCAACAACAAATGGACCAAATTTTGCCATTTTAACAACATTCTTGTGCATCATAAAAAATTAAAAGTATCATACATTACAATTGAAGAAAGTGTAGTAATCTATTTTAAAAAATTATATAAAAAACTAAAGCCCAGATTCCATCAAATGTATAGATCTTCAAAGACAAGAGATCAATTATATTTAGATGTCTAAAACAAAATAAAATTAGATGATCATTCCAAAAAATTAAATTAGATGATACTTTTATAACAATCATTAAAAATATAAAATAAAAACACAAAATAGATATCCTACCAGTTTCAATATTCCTTAATTTTATTAATAATTATAAAAATATCATTTTATTTTTATTTCTTTTTAATTTCAATCAGAAATTGATAAAAATAACAATAACAAGATTAGTTTTTAGAAGCAAAAAAAATTCACAAATGTAAAAAAAAAAAAAAAAAAAAAAAAACCTTTGTTTTCCGTGGACACTTTCCAGCAACATTAACAGACTTCAAATCAAAGAATTCAAGAATTCAAGGATTTAAAAGAAGAACAATAGAAACTTTGAAAGTGTCAAAGTGACATCATAGTCAAAATAAATTTGTATAATACACTGTTACATCTAGATATAATATCTTCAACCTATCTATTATCTAACAGCCCCTTCCCCCCTTTCTGCAAAAAGTTCCTCAAACACAAGACAAATTTTTCAGAAGTACATAAATAAGTGCATTATTTAAAAAAAAAAAAATGCATTAATTTCTGCTTCAGAGGAATATTTGTGTAATAACTAGAAGTAGTTAGTATTATCCAGAAAGATAAACAGCTTAATTAAAGTTGTACATCAAGATTCACCTAACCAAGCTTCCAAATAAAACAGGGAAAGCAAAATAGTATTAATAAAAATCATGATTTAAAATTTAATTTAAGAAAAAAACAAGGAAAATCTTGATCTATAATTTGTAAGGTAAAGCAATGTTTCAATGAAAAAGGTTAAAACCTAAAATAAAACAAAGACAGTAAACAATAATCTAAAACAAAAAGTAACCGTACAAAGGACATAAACATTTTAGATATTCATCAGATCATGTACAATCTTACTAGATCTGATAAATCTGTTATCATTTGCAACATATTACACACAAAAAATCAAATCAAAACTCTCATGGACAAAAAATAATTATAAAAATGATACAAAAAATTGATTAAAAAATAACTAAAAATATTTAAGAAGAATCTAAAACTTTGTCTAGCTCTAAATAAAAAATAATTAAAATAATGAAGCAAGTACATATAGATCTAATAGGTCAAAAAAGAGAAAGTACTTTCACAAATATAAAATTAAAAACAAGAAGAAAAATTCATATAAAGAGAGATAGATTGCATACTTAGATGTGCTACAAAATTCATAAAGCTTTCCACGAGTGGAGAAGATGATAAGAGCAACCTCAGCATCACAAAGAACAGAAAGTTCATAAGCTTTCTTAAGAAGACCATTTCTTCTCTTAGCAAATGTAACTTGTCTGTTTATCTTGTTCTCTATCCTCTTCAACTCAACTCTTCCTCTTCCCATTTTTTTTTCAATTATATATAGTTTTTTTTTTCTATTTTTGAACAATATTTACCTCTTTCTTCACTTTTCTTGTTTTTTCCTTCTCTTCTTTGGTACCTTATGATGATTCTTCTTTTCTGGGTCAGTACCCTAATACAACCATATTTGTGAAAACATTAGAAAGTTTAATACTTCAACTTGAAATGAAACAAAACTTCAAGCCCTAGAAAGAGGAAACATGAAAACTATAAGAGAAACAATGAGATATTTTATAGATGAAAGAAAAAGTAAAGTATATTTTGAGTCATTGTACTCTCTAAACTTTCCTTTATTAACCTTTGGATTTTTATTTTTTTTTATATATATTTTTTCAACATCCACCAGAGAAAATATCGAAATGAACCTAGCTAGGGTTTCTAGTTTCATGTAACTTTCTTTTTCCCATACTTTTCTATGTTATGGTATTTATAGTAAACAAAACTTTATCCCAGATGCATACACAGCGCGTGTGTAACACTTTACACTTGTTTCGAACAAGATTGGAATCTGAGTGGTGGATAGTGGCGCGTGGTGACAGCTGTGAAATGTGTAAGAGTTGTAATAAATGAAAGTGAAAAAAGTTTGTGTCATTTTCCACTGTTAAAGACAGATGTAAGCTAGTGTATCAGAACGTCGTCACATACCTTAAAATGGATTCCAAACGTGTCAAATTATTACTGGTTTTGCAATGAACTATAATCATGTAAAATAATTAAATGTGTTTTATGAAATGTATGGAGAAACGGTGAGAAAAGTGAAGTAAAGCTATACCTTAGTTAGGTTAGGCATTGCATTCACTTGGTTCAAACTTCGGAATTATTAGAAGGGGTAAGAAATGAATTTATGGATCAATATATGGTAGTTTCTTTGTGTTTCACAATATGTGGTAATAATTGGGTTCTGTTCTTTTACATTCTTTTATTGTCGATGTATTTTATGTTTTTTTATTTTCAACTTAGAGGCATTGTTTGTCCATAAAGAGTCTATTTTGTAATACAAATATGACTTTATAATATCATGAATGGTATAGTCTAATTTTGATAACTTAAAGGTAGAGTTTAGTCCGAGACAAGCAAACGGGGATGCCTATAAATTAGCTCAAGAGGTCTTGTTGAAAGCCAGCTTTAAATTATTTGATGATGTACCGTCTGGTATTTTTCACTTATTAACAAATGAAATGCATAATCTTTTTACCCAAAAAAATAGAGTAAATTACACTCCCCTCCCTTCAAAGATGCTTGAATTACACTCTCCTCCCCTTTTATGTTAAAATATACACTCCCCTCCCCTCTTATTCAAAACATATTAGAATACTTTTCACTCCCTTCCCTTAAGAGAAGCTTGAATTACATTCTCCTCCCTTCTTATGTTAAAATCTACACTTTACTCCCTCAATATTTTTTTTCTAATAATTTAGCAAAAAAATAATAATTTAACACACTTAAAAAAAAATAGTATTGCGGGTCTATTTTAATATAATAAAAAATTGAATACATATTTTTCGTTATTTTTATTCACAATTTCATTAACATGTAGTTGTAAACCCTATTATAAAATATGAAATAATCCAAAATAAAATTAAAATATGTGAAAAGTTACTAAAGACAATAAAACATGGTTATTTAAAAGTTAGTTTTATACTCTAAAATATAAAATCAATAGAAAAATATTTAAATTTAATTATCATTGACATTGAAATTATAAATAAATGAATTATTTTTTTATTTATTTTTGGTCAAGTAGCCTAGCGGCTAGAGAAATTCACCTTAAAGGTGAATAAGTGGGGTGTCCAGGATTCGAACCCCGGCCCCTGCATAAAAATGCATTATCCTTTATCAAGTGAGCTAAGCTCATGGGGACAAAATTAATATATATCATAAAAATATTTATTTATGTTAAAATAGATTAAAGTGTACTGCATATTTAATTATTAAGGGAGGGGGTTGTAATTCAAGCATCTTATAAGGGAGGGGAGTATAAATTTTACTTTTTAAGGGAGGGGAATGTATATTTTAACATAAGAGGGAGGGGTGTAATTCATGCATAGGGAGTGTAATTTACTCAAAAAAAATATCATTGAGATAAAGTTAATTTTTTTGTAAAAGTTGTAAAATAATAATCATTAGTGTTAATTTTTTGGGTTTATTAGTTTTTGTTTTTATTGACTTCGTTTTAAGTCTTCCCAAAAAAAATTCAGTAAATTTTGGTTCCTCAGTATTTTCAATCACTTCTTTTGTCTTTAGATGTTCACTACGACCATAAGAGACATGATTCCTTGCAAGGTTTATTGCACATTTGTTGTCAACATTCAATTCCAAAGGCTTTGCTACTTCAATCTTCATTTCCAACCATAGCACCCACTACAACACTTTTCCATTTTAAGAATAGTTGATTTTCTAAAACAATGAAAAATGTTGCCTAAAAGAATATGAGAAGTTTCCAGGCGTCTCTTGTGAGTGTTGCCTACTGCGCAAGGCGTCCCTTTTTTCACGCTCTTAGGTAGGGGTGGAAATGGGCTACGCCGGACCGGGCTTTGTAAGACCTAAGTCTGGCCTACTTAAAAAATTATAGGCATGAGCCTGACCTGTTAGCTGTCATAGGCTCATTTTCAAGGCCTACCATTTTTAAAGGCCTCATGAAGCCTGAAAGCCTATTTAAAAACCTATTTTGCACTAAGGTTTAGCAACACCTACAAGCATACTACTAAATAGGCCAAAACTTATGAAGACCTAAAGCACACGAATAGGTATGCTACTAAATAATGAAATCTTTCAAAGGTCTAATCACACCAATATACCTGCTACTAAATAACTAAATCATATGAAAGGTTGAGTTTATGAAGAATTTTTTTTTAACAATATCAATAATGGAAGATATATTATATAGTTTAGCTTAATAGGTCGGCCTGATCGGTTTAATATATTTTTTTGTAAGCCTTAGTCCAACCTATTTAAGTAAATAGGCTTTATGAAAAGCTTGAGTCTGTCCTTTTTATTAAACGAGTTAGGCCGAGCTAGGCTTTATATAGGCTAGGTCGTAGGCCCTTGTCGGGCGGCCTGACCTATTCCCACCCTACTCTTAAGGCACGCTTTTTTAAGACATCGCCTAAATCATATGAATATGAGTCGATTATTTGTGGCATCTAGGGCAACGTTTTTTAAATGTTGCCATAGGTGGCTTTAAATACTAATTGTTGCCTTACAGTGAAACAGTACAAAAAACTTATAAAAAAATGTAGTCATACCTTATAGTGTACTCAAAATAAAAAAAAAAACACATTGCAATTATTTTGTAAATATAACTGATTATAATTTAAACGAAAGTTATGTTATAATAAAGTCGAGTTCAAACATTAATTCTTGGTAAACAAGTTCAAACATTATTGATACTAAGTGCACGACCAACAATATACATAGTTTGTTCAAATTTAATGATTTCAAGTAACATCATTCAACTTTGTCTTGTAATTCATCATCGTCTATGCATCCTCTTGAAATTCATCATCTATGTCGTTCTCATGAAATTCGTCGTCATCTATGTTGTCATCCAGAAATCCATCCCCTACGATATCCTCTTGAAATTCATCATATATGTCATCCTCTTGAAATTCATCATCTACATCGATTTTTTTCATCATCTTCATTGATATCTAGTTGCATAAGATAGTAAAATAAAATATATCGATCATAGATAGTGTGTTCAAGGTAGAATTAGGAAGCCACAAAGATCTATACCTCACACAAATGAAAACCATGACTACGATTAAAACACATTCAAAACAGAATCGCAAACAAAAAGCCAAGGAAAAAACCATTTTACACTTTACCCTTCCTAATTCCATCATTACAATCCCTTATTTTAGTAAAAACTACCACCCCTATATTGCAGCTTCTGCAAGATCACAAGTTGCAGAAATAAAACAAATTGCAAAACAATTTTTTTGCAGAGAAATCAACAATCTAATTCCGTTATACATAGAATCACAACCTACACAAACATCTAAGACACTTTCAACCATTTGTCTAAATTCTAGGTATTGTCTTCTTTTTTTTTTGACAAAGAACTTTTTGCATGCATTATTACTATAGAATAATGAAGGTTTTAAAAGGTAAAGATAAGTTGACTCTTAATAACCAAAAGTTAGCTAATCTAACACAATTACAATAACTTAAAACAATAATATTTGTAAACCCTATTTGGAAGAATGAATTAAGTGTCCAATATCTTTTGGGGAGAGTCAACCCTATTTGGGTACTTAGAAAGTGTTATTCGCTATCACGCACGTCCCTAAATTAATCTAAATTATTAAACACTCCCTCAATGCTAGTTCTGTTAGTTAAATTAGTCTGAAACATTAACTTAGTGTTAACTCTGATGATGTAATGTCCTTTTTTTTTTGCCACGTCAGGTGATTACTAGATGGCCACATAGGCGAAGGGACCAAAATGAAAGCAATGACTCTTTCATCTCTTATGGGAAAAGATGAGAAAACTTCAATATTCATCTTCTTCCCCTTCCCTCACTCAAACCTCCATCAAGCATCAACATACACAACAAAATCTCAAATTTTGGATCCAAACACTCAAAATCGGTAGTTTAGATTTCTTTCCTTTTCAAAACTATCAACTAATTAATCCAAAACTATAACATATAATAATCAAAATCCAAAAGTTCCGGATGCAAAATAATTCTACAAAATCCAACTTCTAACAATATCACTTAATCCATGCTAAAAACCTACTACAAATCCACAACACTGAAATGATGAAATAGAGAGATAAACAACGACAAATCTTTAAATAAATTTTCATCAACAATAACAACAACAAAGATTTAAACTTCATCAACACCAACAATCTAAACAGCATCAAATTTCTAATTAAATTTTCTTCTTTTTTAAATAACCCCATTTTTTTCCCGGTCTATTAGAAATTGGACTGAAATGAATGCTTTAAAATATTTATAAGTGGTGGGAATTTTTGGGTGAGAATCCACAACAGATTTGAGATTGATACAAATTATTGGTGGATGGGGCTTTCTCGATTTAGATGAACATGGTATAGGTGATGAAGGGAGATGAATGGGGAAGGGGAAAATGAAGAAAGAATAGACACAAATCTATCCCCAAATCATGCTCCTGGTTGGCATCATATGAAGCCTTTAGCTTTAAATTAGATAATTTTGATGATGTTGTTCTAATCAAATGGGTTTTATTAGTTCATCATGTTGATCTTTTTATAGGTAGTCTTAGAATGTGTTAAAGCACCCAAGCATTGCAAGCATCCTTGCACAAAGTGATTCATTGTGTTTCCTCTTACTTGTGATCCAAGAAAATTGCTTTCTACTGTCAAAACTGTGTTGTATACTGCATGAATCAACTCAGATTTATTTGAATCGTACCACACAAAGTTTCTGACTTTGTGTGAATCGTTTCATACAGTTTTGAATCAACTCAATCTTGAATCGTCTCAAAAATATGTGAGTCGTATCATAAAAACCTTCTGACTTGCCTTGAATTATTTCAAACTGTTTTTGAATCGTATCAACCTTCTTTCTGGGTACTTTGAATCGATTCAAACCTCACATGATACATATCAATCTTCAAAGCATTCTTCCTCATTCCAGTTTTTTCTTTAGTTGTCTGAATCGATTCAAACATTAAGTGAATCGATTCACTCAGTTGTTTTTGGATGAAATTTTGCACTTGTACTCTTTTTCTATATATACTCACTTCCTCACAACACCAAAATCATTGAATCATTTGCATATATTCTCTCTAGGTCTCAAAAACTCATTGTTCATAAATTCTTCAAGATTAAACACTTTTTCTTAGAATCACTTTGTGCTTTGAGTCATATGATTTGCTAGGGTGCTTGTTGTAAGTTGGTTCTTTCAAGGAAATTGGTTTAGCTTAATCAAGGTTCCAAAGTGAAGTGAATAATCTCATTCCACCTCCAAAGGTCTTAGGGGTATTTGTTCTTGCAATCGAAGGGGATTCATTTACCGGACGTAGCATCAAAGACTTGAGAGAAGAGTTCGAAGGGGTGCACGGGTATTCAAGGACTCGAAGATTCAAGGAGCACCAAATTCAAAGGTTATTTGAAGTTTGGGGGAGTTCTTACATAGGGGTTGAAGAAGTAGGATTGTTCCAAGGAACTCTTGTAATCACATTTGTTTTCAACATTGTTACTATTAGTGGATGACCTTGGTAGAGACGTTTTTCACCAAGAAGAGTTGACGTAACCCGAAGCGAGGACGAAAGGATGAACAACTATAAAAATATCGGTGTCATTAATATTCGTTAAAAATTGATCAATTGATATTCGTTAATTGTATATGTTAATTGATCAATTGATAGTGTATAAAATTGATAATTGATCTAAGTAATTTTGATAAAAAAAAAAAAATTGATCTAATTTATTGAGTTAGGTTTTACTATTGTGCTTGGATCAATTAGTTTCAATTCCTATACAATTCATCAATTGCATATACATTGTGTTTTTGATTGATAGCTTGTTATATTTCAGTATAGGTTTGGATTTGAAAATTGTCTAGTTTTGCAAATTGTCAAGATCTATTAATATTTGATTGTAATAAGATTTACATTGTGAACTTCTCAATTCTATTGTAAATCTCATTGACACATAACTTTTTTTTTTTGGTTACAACATTGACACATAACTTTAACATTTTGTAATTGTTGTGATTGCTTAATCAAATTTCCAATTAGTCAAAACTTTTCAAATCGTTTTTGATAAAAATTCTAAAACTTTTTAAATCGTTATTCACCCCCCCCCCCCCCCCCCCCGTCCTCTAGCGCGCAACCTTATTGGCCATAGATCAACAAGTGGTATCATAGAGCTTGGTCTCTTCTTCAACGGCTAACCACCAGAAGAGTTGATCCTTATGGCAAACAAGGAGCCCAAGCGGGCGTATAATAGAGTACCTATTTTCGACGGAGAAAATTATGACTATTATACTGCAACTGTAGGTTTCGTGTATTTTATTTTTTTTTATTTTTTTTTTGACGTTGCATTTAAAGCATTACTAATATATGTACTTGTATGTGCTTTTTTTTTTTTTTTTCAACTGTGCTAAGTATGTGCTTTTTTTTTTTTTCAGTTGTGCTAATATCGTGTACATGACTCAATTTAAATAAAAAAGGACATGTGCTTATTTTTTTCTTCAACTGTGATGGGTATATAATATATACATGTGTATCCAGAAGTCCTAACTCAACTGGTAAAATGCCGAAATTGTTAAGTTGGATGTCATGATCGGGGTTCGAACCCCAGTACCTCCACTTGTATGTGAGTTTATAATGACTTTGCCATTTCGTCTATCTACCAAAAAAAAATATATATATATATATACATGTGTGTACCGGGTATATGTATGTGTACAATTACTATTTTTTTCTTTTTGAAAAGATATATATGATTATTTTTTATTTTGTTTTTAAAATAAACTTTAATCTTTAATTTTTTTTATAAATTATAAAAACTGAAAATTAAATTAATTTAAAATAAAACATAAACAAAAATCATTAACATAATATATCGATTGTTGAATGGCTTAGAATATCGCACCAGTCCCTGTGGAGACGATAACAAAAATACTTACTTTTGATACTACATCAAAGTTCCTAAATTTCCAAATGCATGATGGCCAATGTTCCTAAAGGTTCTCTTATTTGAGTCTTAGGAGCAGATAGTACAGTCTCCCTCTCAGTAGTTCTACAAACAGGTAGACCTACCAACATCTATCTTACCAAGGTGCGAGGAGAATGAAGTTACTTGGCTGATTTAAGACATGAAGTCACTTGTTTCCTTAATTACTAACTAGTTACAACCTGATTTCAGCTAATGTTCATCAATATTAGTTATGTCACTTGCCTAAGTACTTGCTATCAGGGTTACACTCGCTTTCGGTTTGTTTTGCTAGTTAGTAACTAATTAATTCTTGGTTAGATAGATATGAATATCAAGATATAAATATCAATATTAGACCATGTCACTACCTAAGTGCCTAAATTAGGATTATGCTTCAAAAGAAACAAATCTTACGCAGTAAAACTAAATAGCAAACAGAAAATAACTGAATAAAAGACTTTAAATTAAATAATTATATAACAAACAGAATAGAGGTTCATCTTAGAACTCTAGCCTAAAAAGATTTAGTTACCCATGGTAACAAAAAACAAATTACAAAAGAAATAGAACGTACCCTAGAAAAACCTTGAGTGAGGAGAGAGACTCCTCCCTTGAAGCTCCTAATGCTTGCCTTCCTCTTGAACCGCTTCGTTTTAAATGAGAAATTATGAATGAGGAATATGGTATTTATAGGGAGAGTTTTCACCTCAACTTGGGCTAAATTTGCGGGCTTTTTGCACCAAAAAGTCATAAAACAACACCTTAGTCCGCAAGAAACATGTGCTAGGCCCTTAGGACCATGCATCGTGCGCATGTGAGTGGTTAGTTAGGCGCCAGAAGCCTCATTTCATGCGCCAGGAACCCTAGTGCAAGTTTATGGGCGCCGCCCCCATCTGTGCGTCTGGTTGCATGTGAGTGTTGACAGTGCTGAAATCGTCAGTTTCTTTGCCTTTTCGGGTGTTTGCTTCTATGTAAAGTGACCTGGAACTTGGGAACAGAATTCCTCCATTTGTAACGTCTTATGAATTTTCTTGAATCTTCATTCTACATCTTTCCAAGGTCTTCACAAATCTTCAGATGTCTTGCTTTGCCGATATGCATGATTTCTTCGTGAATTTACAACAAAACATCCTAAAATTGCTATGTTTCGAGAAGAATAGAATTATAGACTCAAATATAGAAAACATTACAAATGTACCGAAATCATAAGCAATTGTTCTAGTACTCCTCTATTCTGCTTGTAAAATCTACTCAAATTGACTAAAAAAATATGCTAAAAATAACGTAAAATGACCTGTCATCAGTTAGCTTATCTATTATCCGTTATTTTTACCAAACAGAGCCAAAATATCTAAAGTTTTATCAATTGATATTATGCGCAATGATATTTTTGAAAGATAAATATATATTATATATAAAATATAAAAAGGAGAAATCTCTTACAAGAGTCCAAACATACATACACATATGAGTACAAGAAGTACTTAGCTCAAGCGATAACAAAATCAAAGAACCCTCCCACAGAAAAACAGGAGCAAGAACTAAAACCACAACAAAAACAAAAAAACTCCTAATAGGAACACCCAACAACAACCGAGCAAGAGGAAGACCATAAATATAACCCCTCAGTCAACCAACCCCTAGACAAATCTACCACAAGACACTAACGATGCCAACACAAAGTGGGTTCAAGATCTCAATCATAGAAGGAACACGTGTGGCCAGAATGTTTTCCTAAAAACCAGTTCCAAGAGGTGAACTTAACCATATCCACCAACTAGATCACAAATGTCTCCTTCCTCAAAAAGACGCGAGCTTTTCCGAATCTCCACAAGGAACAAACAACAAATTGCAAGAATAATAAGTACCCTAACCTCTCCTTTTTTTCTTTCCACTTAAATCAAACATAAGACTAAAAATAATTGATAGATCTGAAGGTAAACCTAACTCTCAGCCCAACCACCTAAACACATGATACCACACTTGGCCTAAGAAAGGACATCTAACAAAAATGTGACAAGTCGACTCTACATTCTCACTACAAGAAATACCGCGAAGGTCAACTATAATTCTCCTTGGAAAGATTTTATGACGAGTCAGAATCTTATCCTAAAGCAGCTGCCAAGAGAAGGCATTTACCTTGAGAGGATACCAAGACCCTTGCACAAAGTTGCACAATATCCTCTGACCTATCATCAACCACATTAGCTCTCATATAAAGATATTTATAAGCCAAACTCACTAAATAAATGGTCGATGAGTCATTGCCCCATACCCAAAAGTTTGCATCTTCAAAGAAGGTCAGACTCTCTAAATCCTGGAGAAGCTCTCCCAAAATCAAAAGTTCCCACTTAAAAATATCCCTTTTCCTCTTAAGATCCTAGACCCATTCATATCTAACACTTTACCTTCTTTTTGAATAAATGCTTGAAACAGCCTAGGAAAACGAATTCTCAAAGGAACATCTCCTAACCATGGATCTTTCCAAAAATAAGTAGATCAACAATCTATAACCTTCTTGAGGATACTTTCAGAGAACCAATTAGTAGACTCAGGCTAACTCGATCCCAATAAGGAGATCTCTTTCCACTAGTTTGAGACACCTCTTAATATCCCCGCCCGCCCCCCAGAATGATCTCATTGAGACCCTTTCAAATATCTAGCTCATATAATATCTTTCCACAAAGCCTCCCCTTCAGTGATAAACGTCCAACGTCAATTCCCCAAAAGGGAAAGATCAATCAATCTTAGATCTCTGATACCTAACCCTCCTTCACTCTTAGGCTTACAAACATCTGACGATCGCACCTAAGGAATCTTCCTCGCCCCTTTAGACCCACCCCACAAAAAAATGATGTTGAATTATCATAATCCATCTCCAAACACCATTTGGCATTTTCAGAAAGGAAAGAAAAAAAAACAGGATGAAGTTAAGTATAAACTTTAGAAGAATCACCCTTCCACACAAACTGCCAAACCTAGTACTCCACTCACTCAGACAAATACCAGAGTATCCAACAAAGGCTGCCAAGTAGACAATCTCTTAGAATTAGCCCTAATTGGAAGACCTACATACTTAAAAGGAAAAGAACCTATACTACAATGGAGAAAATTCGCAGCTAGATTTAGGAAAGACGTGTCAACATTAATTCCTAAAATACTACTCTTAGCAAAAGGGTTAATAGGCCTTTACCCCCCTGTAATATAGGTCACTTTTGATTTTGCCCCCTGTAAAAAAAAAATTTGGATTCGGTCATTGTAAAATTTTTTCGTTTTGGAAAACCCCCCTAGACCAGCTGACTGTGCATTTTTGCTGATGTGGCATGTTGCATCACCTTTTTCGGATGACGTGGCGCGCTGACTGTATAATTTTTTTTTATGGGGTACAAGTGGCATTTATGATTTTTTTTTAAAATAAAAAATTCTTAAAAAATTTTAAAAAACGAAAAAATATTATAAAAAATAAAATAAATTCTGGAAAAATAAAAATATTAATAAAAATGATTAAAAAAACGAAAATAATTATGGAAAAAAAAAAAAAAACTGGAAAAATTTAAAAATTCTAGTAAAATCTAGAAAATTTAATAAAAAAAATCTGGAAAAAAAAAAATTAATATATATCGAAATTTTCAAAAAAATTATTGAAAAAAATCTGAATTAAATTAAAATTATAAAAAAAAATTAATATATATCGAAATTCTATTCTTCATGATCTAATGTTATGTTTTTTTAATTATGAATATACTTTCCAATATTTTGATTTTCTGTATAAAAAATAAAAAAAAACAAACTTTTTAATTTCGAAAGAAAAATTTGAACTTTCATTTTTAATTCTATTCTTATTAGATTCATAAATTTTGAAATATTTGAAGTTGCTGAATTTTTTATTTTTTTATAAAATAAAACTTCTTAATTTCGAAAAAAAAAATATGAATTTTTTTTTATTTTTCCAGAATTTTTAAACTTTTCCTCTATTGAAAATAATATGGAAATATGAATTTTTTAAAATATAATAATTTTTCCAGATTTTATTTTATTAAATTTTCTATATTTTTTTCATTTTACCAGATTTTTTAAATTATTCCAGAATTTTTTTTACTAATTTTTCTAGGTTTTTTCATTATTTTTCATTTAGCAGATTTTTATTAATTTTTCCATAATTATTTTCGTTTTTTTTTATTTTTATTTTTCTAGAATTTATTTCATTTTTTATAATATTTTTTCGTTTTTTTTTTATTTTTTAAGATTTTTTTTTTAAATAATCATTAATGCCACGTGTATCCCATAAAAAAATTAAAAAATAATAATAATTATACAGTCATCGCGCCATGTCATCCAAAAAGGCTGATCCAACATGCCACATCAGCAAAAATGCACAGTCAGCTGGTCTAGGGGGTTTTCCAAAACAAAAAAAAATTACAAGGACCGAATCGAAGAAATTTTTTTTTACAGGGGGCAAAAAAAAATGTGACCTATATTATAGGGGGGTAAAGGCATATTAACCCTTAGCAAAATTAACTCAAAGACATGAGGTGAGCTTAAAACACCTTAAGATAGTCTTAACCAAAGGTTCTGAATTGTTGTCTTTCCTATAGAAAAGGTATCATCAGCATATTAAAGGTGTCTCATAGACACCAAGATCTCCCAACTTTAAAACTAGTAAACATATCCACCATCTCTTCCGTTCTAACATACATACTCAACGCATCTACAACAAGTAGAAAAAGGAAAGGAGCTAGAGGATTACCCTGCTTAAGTCCTCGTTGAATACTAGTTTCCTAGGTTGGGCACCCATTGACAAGAACTGAGAGATTGCCTGCAAACACACATGCTCGCATCCAAGCATAACATTTATCATCAAAACTTAATATCTTCAAAAGATATTCCAGGAAATTCCAGCTCACCAAAGCATAAGCTTTTTCAAAGTCCACTTTAAAAATGAGGCAATCCTGCTTAAGTTTTTTGGCTATATCCACAACCTCATTGACCGCCACCACTCCATCCACCAATTGCCCACCTTTAAGGAAATTTGACTGGTTTAGCGAAATGATTTTGTCCATCACTGAAGCCAACCTTAAAGCTAAAATTTATGCAATCAACTTATAAAGGAAACCTAGAAGAGAGATAGGATGGAACTCCCCAAGAGATTGAGGGGAGTCAACTTAAAGGGAGTGAGGCGTTAAAGAAAAATTGTTGGAAGAGAACATTGACCTCCTCTTTAATCAACCCTGAAAATCATTTAGAAAATGAAAAGTTAAAACCATTTGGCCCTGGACTCTTAGGGCCTGTTTGTTTCAAAGGAAAGAGAGTGGATAGATTGTAGAGAGAATGGAAAGTTTATGGAAATGTGAGCTTTCATTGTTTGGTTGCTATGTAAGTGAGGAAAGAAACCCTGCTTTTGGTGGACCCCACATGCTGAAAACTTTCCGCACAGAACAGGAAGGAAACATGGAATAGACATCAAAATTAATAAAATGACAAATAGATCCTTGTGTTTGGAGATTTTTAATACTTTCTTTAATGCTTCTTACGCATTATTTTTTTCAAATTATTTTGCTTCTCTCATATAGTAAATCATGGTTTAAGACATGATATCATATTATTAGTTTATATTGATTCTCATATACATAAATTAACATATCGATTTTTATTTATTAATATGTAAATATCAACATATTATGTTAATTAAAAATAAATACATAACTCATTTTATCATAAGGATATTTATGTCATTTACTAAATATAAATCTTTCTTTCCTTTCACTCTTTCACTTACTCCAAACAACTCAAAAACCATCTCACTTTCTCTTTACTTTCTATTCTCTTTCATTCCTTCATCAATCTTTCCTTTTACTTTCTTTCCTCTCACTATCCAAACATACCCTTATTACCATCACTACTGATTAGAGCTGTCAAAACGGGCGGCCCGGCCCTAAATGGGCCGGCCCTAGCGGGCTTTGGGCTTTAGCGGGCCTGGCCAAAAAGGCCGGTTGACAAAACGGGCTTGAAATATATTACCCGAGCCCGGCCCTACACGGGCCGCGGGCTAAACGGGCCGGCCTGTATTAAAAATTATATATATTTTTTATTTTAAAAAAATACTATAAAACACTACTATAATATTTTTATAAATAATACTTTTAATATGTTTAAATAATGTCTAGCACAAAAGTAAATTGTAAACATTTTTGTACAAACGTCGTAAACTAAAACGACGAGAAAAATGATTTTAAATAAATTAGATATGTTATGGTTATAGATATTTATATATTCGATTTTTAAAACTATAAATAACGAAATGAATAAATATAATTTTATATTACATTTATATTTGTGTTAATTCATTGAATTTTCACTTTTATTTTTTACTTTGATAATCAACTAAGTAAATAATTATTTGAAAAATATATATAATTTATAGAATTTTTTTTTTGTTATGCAGGCTAACGGGCTACCCGCGGCCCATTCGAACTAGCCCTAACGGATACCGGGCTTTTAAGGGCTGGGCTAAAAAGCCCTATTAAAATTCGAGCTCAATATTTTAAACCCAAACCCTATATTTATTCGGGCTAAACGGGCCGGCCTGTTTTGACAGCTCTACTACCGATCACCACCTCTGTTGTTTCCTCCTAGAAAAAGGAACGGACAAAGCACTGTTATCACTTATATGCACAGTGATATTATTATTATTATTACTATTGAGAGGATCTTTTGTCAATAAAGCTAGTTCTGACACCCTTTAAAAAATAAAATCAAACACATTGTATTTTATAACTTCCAATACTTTTGTGTTAAACAAACATTTTTTTTTTATTTGTACCCTATTGTATTTATTTTGGGAACTTCTACGGTACACATCACAAATTGAGGTGTACCGGTACTCCTGCTTTAAATATTTACAATTTAACGATTATTTTATGAAATAAAGAGTTATTTATCAATATTTATATTTTATAAGACATCATTTTATAAGAATAAACACAATTTCATTGTTTATAAGAATCATATTAAATTTTTAACATTTTCTCATAAAAAAATAATAAATATTCTTTGTTATATGTAACAAAAATTCAAAAAAAATGTAAAATTTTATTTCGTCGACACTTTCGGTAACTAAGATCTAATTATTGTAATTGTTAATGATAGAAAACAATTCTTTTTCTTCGAAAAAAACAACCCGTTTCAATATGAATTTGATGATTTGGTGTACCGGTATAGAATTTGCCATTTATTTTTGATAAACTAAGGTATCATATGTTCACAACTATAGAGTCTAATTTCTTGAGGTGCCTAAGGTCTATTTAAGGGGTTAACTTCTTCTGACATATGTTTTACCTTACGCACCGATCAAAGAATTGAACTTCATGGCTAAATGGTAAAAAAACTCAAATATGTAAACTTGTGTTATACTATGTTGGCATTTGTATTTTATTTTTATCGACACGTAGATGTAACATAACTGCTAATCTTTCTAGTTAAAGGAAAACGAACATGTTATTGTGATTGTGTAACCTTGTTTTAGTTTGTTGTTGGAAATACAACGTCCAAGATTTTGAACAAATTTGAGAATTTTAATTTCCTCTTCTGTGGACTTAATATTTCAAATACGTACAAAATAGCATATGTTTAATGTAATCATTGTTCATATCAGACATGGAAATTGACTAGGTATACTTTCATGTTGAATCAAAGGACGCTACCAAGGTCGGGGAAGCAAATAATTATCGCCTGTGATGCTAGTAATGAAACATGTCCATGTGAATAATTTTTTGGCTAATTATCAATTTGAAGCTAGACAAAAATGACATTATTGGTTAGGTAAAATCCAATCATAGATTTTGACACCTCATTGATAAGAAAATGCCAATCAACATCTAGCTCCAACATGCCAAGTACCAAAAACAATTATAGCCCGTTGAAAATTATTTCAACGGATTACCATGTTTCTTCATGATAATGAAATGTTCAATTCAATTTAGTTGAAATAGGACCCTACACTACTATTTGATGACACTATATTATATCATATAATATTTTAGTAATGTTTTTGAGTCATTTGAATAATCATTTGAGGATAAATTAGGGGAGTTTCAGATGAGTTGTTCATGGTTTGAGGGATTTTTTTTTTTGTGTTGTTTTGGTTTGAGTCGTTGTAATTCAATTTCTTTTTTAACCAGACAACTCCATATGTGTTGAGTCTTTTTATTGATAAATCATGTAATTCAGCAAAACAATATATCTGATGTAAGTTAAAGAATGAAGATTTACGAAGGTTTTAGAAGCTTTTGAAGACAATACAAGTTGGAGAAATTTTGTCTCAAGTCTTAAGGCATTTCAAGGAAGAAGAGCATTCAAAGAACGAATGAAAAACTACAAAATTCGGCCCTGGTTGTTGTCCATTGTGCCCGAGATGCTTTCCCGTGCACATGACACTGCAGAGGGACAATTGGCCTATGTCCCATGCACCCATGCTCTTTCCTTGCGGAAAAAAAATAAACTTGTGCTGATTTTTTCCATATGGGTTGGAGGAAAAACCTAGAATTCTAATGTAAATCTTGTTGGAAATATGATGAAGTGTGAAGGTGAGAAAAACACAAGAAAAATAGGAGGGGTCTGACACAAACATCGGCTACTATATGCCAATTTCATGAAATTCATATTGAACAAGAGGAACAAGAACAAGGATGTATTATTTCTTTCATATAAGACACCCTAATAGTGATTGAGGCGTCAAGCTAATGCACTACTAAAAAAAGGTCATTTTCGGACGAAATTTCGGACGGTTTTGGGACGGGATTTACGTAACTTTCCCACGGAATTCGGACGGAAATGCGTTTTCGGACGGAATTCGGAGAGATTGGGCGTTGTCCGAAACAGCCGCGTCGCAAATCGTATTTTCGTTCCAAATTCCGTCCGAAATATATTTCATACGGATTTCGTACGGTTTTCGCACAAACACAGTTGTGGGATATTGGACTAAATTTCAAACGGATTTCGGACGGAATTTAATTTAATTTCGGACAAAACTGAATTTAATTTTCTACGGAATTCAGACGGAATTTAATTTAATTTCCTACGATTTTCAGACGGAATTGAGTTATAATTTCCTACGATTTTCAGACGGATTCTAGATAAATTTTCAAACGATTTTCGGACGGATTTAAATTGCTTTAAAATATTTTCCACGCTTTTCAATCGTGGTTATAATTTTTTTTTATTATACAAAATTGCCACAATTCATATTTTTTAATGAGTTTGGGATAAATTCCAATATGTAAAATTGATATTCAATAATACATATTAAATCAAATAGAAATAAATAATAATTCAAGAGTAAACAAATGCTCATTGTCTGAAACAAAATTATATAAATTAAATTTATATAAGTGATCAATGTTCTAACACAGTATATCACAAACTAACATGACTAAATTGTTCATTAGTCAGTACTCAACAATAAAAGTAACACAATAAAGTGCACTAGCAGGGATAGGGGAGACAACATAACTCCAACCAAAAGGAAATAGCCAAAAAAAACAAGGTAAACAGGTTTGGTAACATAACTCCAACCAAAAGGAACAATGTTTGAACATGTTATAAAATTTTCACACGATTTTGGGACGAAAATTTCGCTCCGTTAAAACCGTCTCAAATCCGTCCAAAAAATTCTGACAAAATCGTATCCGTCCGAAAATTTCGTCCAAAATCACTGTTTTTTTAGTAGTGATGAAGTTAAACAAGAAGTAAATGAGAGCAATCCATTGGTCATAGCACTTATTGTTTTTTTAGCAAAGCACTTATTGTTATAGAGTATCAAAGAGGAGTTTTTTCTCCTCCCTTATGCTATAGAGTATGTTTTATTTTCTTTGGTTATTTATTCAGTTAGCTACCATGAATAACTAAACACTTTAAGATTAATGTTCTAAAATAAACATCTATTTATTTGTTGGATTCAATTAATGTAATTTCTTTATTCAATTATGGTCTGAGTCTTATTTAATGACGACCTTGTTTTGAACGAAACAAAAACATATGAGTTTTGTTGAAGTATCTTTAATTTATTAGGGATTTTAAAGTATGATACTCCCTCCGTTTTAAAATATAAGTAAAATTCACTTTTTAGGTTCATTCATTTAATGATGTATGTGGTTCACATACATCATTAAATGAATGAATCTAAAAAATGAATTTTGGTTATATTTTGAAACGGAGTAAGTATTTAGATTATGGGTCATCTTTTGAGAATACTAGTATAGCCCTCACAATCACAACAACTGTCGTTTATAAAGTTCTTAGATCATAATTATTAGAAACTTTTGTTAATCCAACAAAAGAAGATGTTAATCATCTGAATGAATCAAACCAATCTTTTTTTGAAGGAAAAATCAAACCAATCTTATTGACCTAATCAATCAAAATAACATGAAAACACCCTTAAATTTACGGTCTTTAATTAAAAGTTTAGTAAACTACCTAATATAAAACAACAATCCATATAGAAAAGAGGGTCAAAATTACATTTAAATCATTAATAATAACACCAGATATCTATAAAGAAAACAAGTTCTAGGTCGAAATTACACATCACAAACCTAGCTATGTGTCATTTCATGTAGCTGTTATGTCGTCGATTATACCAAAAGTTCAAAACCGTATCTTACTGCAAAGAAAGAGCCAAACAGAGTGTTAGGATAGGAAGCTAGTTGCAAAACAGAGTTTGGGTCAAAGAAGAAATTCAGTTACTGTTCCATGCTTTGGATGATTCCATTATACAGCTTGTAAAATTTAGTAGTTTGACAGCTAGAAGAAATGATTGATTTTTGACAAAAATGTTTTGATGCAGATCATATTTGACAAATTAGTTTTTGTATTTTTGAATTCAATATTTGCTTGGTTGAACCAATTTGATTCTTAATCCACTTGTGTTACAAATCTGTGAACACTATTTGATGATATTATAAATAATGAGTAAATAGACAATTACTTTTTGAAATTAATAAAATTTCAATTACCCCTTTGAAATTACACAACGTTAATCAATTTACCTCTGCATCAAATTCTTCTGTTAGTCAACATGATATTTTACAAATACCCCCTGAAGTTTTGCACTTATGTGCAAAATGCTCCCAAACTTAAAAATTTATATTTTTTTTTCTTATCCTTGTATCAAAAGATATTAAAGGAAAACACTAACGGTTAACTTTAATACTTTAACCTCTAGAATCTTGGCTTTTTAATTTTTTGAAAAAACTCATGTATTTTATTAACAAACTATTCAACCTAGAAGGTGTACCATGAATAAGAACATGAGTATACAACAGAACAACAAAATAAATAACTTATCTTGGCTTATTTGATTATGCAAATTGTCATACCCCAAATTTGGACCATTTGAAATCTTTTTTGTCCACATTTTTTAATAGTTCAGATTCTCTTTTATTCGTTTTTTTTACCTTTTAAAACTCGTGTTTTTCGTCATTAATCATTTAAAAACTTTCATCTTGCATTTAAGTCCTCGCTTGCATTTTTTACAACATTTAAAATCACTCCATTTGCATTTTTATAAACGCATTTTATAATCCTTTTAGTCATAACAGACAAGTCATTTTAAAATGGCTAATCGCATTTTAAAAGGCGTTTTTTTTTATTAATCTTTTCAATCGAAATTTCGGCAGGGAGGATACTTTGAAGTACCTCATGTCAGATTCCGAAGGGACTTTTTTATTTTCTTTTTAGGCTAGTTTGTTTATTTTTATTTATTCTTTTTTATTTTTATTTTTTTTAGAAAAAACAAAAAGAAGTCACTCACGTTACCTCTTTCTTTCTTTTCTTTTCTTTTTATTTTTTTTATTATTTTCTTATTTATTTTATTCATTTTGTTTTTTTATTTATCTATTTATCTTTTTGGTCAAATCTTTTTCTCCAAGTCTCAGCTGCAGGGGCATTTTGGTCTTTTGTTTTGTACCAGAGCCAACCCTAATTTGTCACTATTTAAACACTGTCAATCATTGGGAAATGGGAGAAGTCACTGTTCACGTCAGAAAACCAGCAGCAATTCATAAACCCTAATTTTCTACTGTTCCAACCTTTTTCAAATCAAACCCAAAAATTACAAAGAAAATAGTATGAGTTTAGGAAGAACATTCATAGATTCATAGAAAAACCCAGCAACACCATAACTTCAAATACCTTACTCAATAACAACAACAACAACCAGCACAAATCCGAACCACAACAACACAAATCCGAACCAAAAGCAACACAATCCGAACCAAAACAAGGAAGAACGAACCGGAAAAGGAAAGAACGGACCGGAGAAGAGTAAACGGACCGGAGAAGATCAAAAGGTAGTGTTTTTAGCTCACTTTTCTTTGATTTTTCTTTGTTAGATCTAGGTTTGCGGGAGTTTGTTTTCAAAAATCTAAGTTCAGATTCGCACAAAGCAAGAAAAAGGATATTCAAAACTGAAATTTTTTTTGAATTTGGTTGAGTTTTGAAACTCCGGCGCGGTGGTGCCACCACCGGCCACCGCGCCGGAAAGTTGGTCTCGCCGGAGAAGAAAGGAAAAAGGGGGCGCTGCTTTTTCTTCTTTCTAGAGAGAAGGGAGAGCAAAAGTTTTAGAGAGAAGGAGAAAATGAGAACAAAACCGGTCCCAACCACTTTTATAAGCATGTGTGAACCGGTCTGGATCACTTGAACCGGACCGGTCCATTTGATTCCTTCCTCTTTCTTTCTAAACCTTTAGATCTTTTTTTTTTTTTTTAATCTAACGGTCATGAATGTGCAATTTATGGTGTTCCTTAGTACACTTTCAGATCTAGACTATTTGATTTTTAATCTAACGGTCAGGGATGATTCTGTTAAATCACACGCATGTCCTTTGCTTGCAGTGTTCCATGTTCTGCTTTGTCCAACTGTTGGATCTTAGATCCTATGGCTATGATGAATCCAGGGGTTTGAACTTGGACCATTGATTTAATCCAATGGTCCAGAATTAATCCTGCTGAACCATTTGTTTATTATTTTCATTTGTTATTGTTTCTATTTTTTAAATGCTGTTTTTTTATTTCTTTTTTGACATTTTATGTTTTAGAAAAAATTCCAAAAAAATGTTTTTTCTCATTGTTAAAAATCCATCCTATTTTTTTTTCTTTTAATTTGTTTTTTTTACTTATTATTTATTATTTCTTATATGATGATCTTAAATGTCTTTTTTTTATTATTTTTATTTCTTGCTTATTATTTCTTATGTCTCATTCATCATAATATTTCTTGTGATCACTAACCATTTAATTTTTGTCTTAGATCATAGCATGCATATTTAATTTTCTCATCATTTTATCTTGTCATTGGATTAGTATGTATAAATAGGGAATTGATGTAATTTTATTTCTTGCATTTTATTTTGGCATAAAGGCCTTAGGGTTGTATTTAGGAATTGATGTAATAATGTAGGTAACACAAGCACCGACACATACACCGACACTACCACATTTTATTTACCGCTTTCCGTTTTTTTTTTACGACGTTACGTTAGTTTTTACCGTTAGTTTAGAAAAAATCATTTTTCACAAAAAAATCAAATATGTCAAAATTCAAAAAATCATTTTCTTAGCAACATTTTTCTCTTTATTTTCTTAATCAAATTCTCAATCAATTTTAATTCAACTTCAATCGTTTCCAAAATTTAAAATCAATCAACCTCACTCATTTCTTTTATCTCATGCCTTGAGGCCTCTTTCTCTTCTTAAAACCATTTTCAAAAAAATCTTAAAACCAACCTAACCCACCAAAGAAATTTTTGAGGTGAACTACATTGGTTTTGATCCCTTTCTTTAAGGGTATGTAGGCATAGGATTTTTATCCTTCCAAATCAAATAAAAATAACCAAAAACATACTTCTTCTCCCTCCATTCTTTCACTTAGACATTAGGCAATAATTTTTCAAATAAACAAGTAGTTTAGCACAAGATAATCTAGGTAAGAGGTTCCTATGGAATACCATAGACGCTTAGGATGCTAGCACCTTCTCTTCGCGTAACCAACCCCCGAATCCAAAGTCTCGAAAGGGTTTTTACTCATTTTTTCCCTTCCCAAGAATAAAAATCGAGAGTTCAAAGATTGACGATTCAAATCAATTAATGGTTTGATATCCAAAAATCGCGAGCACAGAAATGGCGACTTCACTGGGGATATAGATCCTACGCGGGTTAAACCCACCTTACTTTCTTTATTTTGTGCTTTATTATTTGTTTATGCTTTGTAAATATTTGCTTACATGTTTATCTTATTACGCGAGTGGTGAGATAAGCTCTACACCCGAGCTTGAAGGAAATATAAGATAGGAGTGGTAGACTCATAGTGGCATACCGAGAGTATACTCGTGTCTTGGCACATGTGAGATAAGCACACTTAGCGGAGGAGCTTGAAGTGATATATGTCGGCGTGTGTTTTCACATTTAGACGTTATTACTCTTAAGTTTCCATTCAAGCTAAGGACCTTTAGTAACCCTTAACCCATCTTGGCCTTTTAGGACGTAGTGCGGTGGCTAACCGGGTGTTTTCTCGGAACTAGTCGACACGCGATACTACACCCAAACGAGACTTTCCGACGAATATAATTGGAATGGGAGTACTCCTGTCACCCGATAAATATTCGGAAGTGGTTAAAGACTTTGGGAACTTGGTAGAACCCGTGATACAGGTACATTTGAAACCATAGTCCTTACCAAATGGCGTTGTTACCATTGACTCCAACGTTGTGGAACTTACCCTCACCATGTATTCTATCCACTTAGCATAACCATGCATACATGCATTCATTCATAAACAACCTTTTCCATCAAAAAAAATTTTTTTTGAAGGACTTAGACAAGTTTTTGTAAACATCACGGATATGGACCTTGTAAGAATGAACACCGAGAAATACAACTTCCAAAATCTTAACTAAGCTTTTAGCTTATGTTAAAGAACTTCTTCCTTGGTTTCGTTCTTACCTTTTGAAAAAGAAACCTATTGTAAATATCTTGACAATTTTCAAATGAAACCATGTTCCTCTGCCATGTTTACATTTCACTTTAACAAGTCCTTCAAAAAAAAAAAAAAAAAAAAAAAAATCTATTTTTGCATAAGCATATCATGCATCATTTTGCATTCATAGTTTCTAGTCTGTATCTCACACTGTGTCTTCTCCATAAAAGGGTCAATTCATTAGTAAAGTGGTCAGATGTCTTCATCCAAGTTCGGCTCACATATGCAGACACTCGTGCAAACACAAAAGATGGATCAACTTGAGCAAGAGGTCCACGAGCTTCGGGGAGAAGTAACAACACTTAGGGCTGAGGTAGAGAAGTTAACTAGCCTTGTATCTTCATTGATGGCTACAAACGATCCACCGCTTGTCCAACAAAGGCCTCAATCACCATATCAGCCAATGTGCCCTCAAAAGCCTCGACAACAGGCTCCTCGGCAGTCTATCCCTCAGAATCAGGTTCCTCAGAAGTTCATTCCGCAAAATCAGGTCCAAAAAGCATCTCAGTGTGACCCGATTCCTGTGAAATATGCGGATTTGCTTCCCATTTTGCTTAAGAAGAACCTTATTCAAACCCTACCACTTCCTCGGGTGCCGAATTCGCTGCCACCTTGGTATCGCCCTGACCTCAACTGTGTATTCCATCAAGGGGCACCAGGTCATGACACTGAGCAGTGCTACCCTTTGAGAGAAGAAGTTCAGAAGTTGATTGAAAATAACGTCTGGTCCTTCGATGACCAAGATATAAAAGTGCTACTTCAACAACAACATCTGGCTCCTCACTCTGTTGCCGCTGTTAGACCCATCACCAATGTTGTTCAAGATCCGGGTTATCAGCCCCAGTTTCAGCAATATCAACAACAGCCTCGACAGCAGGCTCCAAGAATTAAATTTGATCCGATTCCAATGAAATATGGGGAGTTGTTTCCCTATTTGCTTGAGAGGAACCTTGTCCAGACTAGGCCACCTCCTCCAATACCGAAGAAATTGCCGGCTCGATGGAGACCTGATCTCTTTTGTGTTTTCCATCAAGGGGCACAAGGTCATGATGTTGAGCGCTGTTTTTCTTTAAAGATTGAAGTCCAGAAACTGATCGAAGACGATCTCATACCTTTCGAAGAATTTGGATCTGAATGTGCAAGTTAACCTGCTATCGGATTTTTGGACCGTGTGTTGACATGTGGAGTGTTTAGCTACAATTGGGCCTTTGCTGATGTTTATTTCTACTACTCTTTTGTTCAATTAATATGTTTGTTTGTGGCTTTATGTTTTTTTTTTAAAAAAAAAATAATAATAAAAAAAAAAAAAAAAAAAAAAATCCTTTCGTCCCACCCGAGACGGAAGTGAACTTGTTTAGGGCTTTTTGCTGTATCTATTTTCATCATTAATGAAAAGGTCGTCTTGGTCCCGACCTTCTTTTATTTTGTGCTTTTTCTGGAAAAATGGTAATACAAAAAAAAAAAACCAAAAATTTCTTTTTCTTTAATCATTTCCACATATCTGCATAATCATAATATTTGTATCAATAATCAAATCATGCATTAATAAACCCATTGAACACTTAAACCCTGTACTCTCTCTTGACTTTGAGTTCCTTGTATCCGAGGCTGAATAAGAGGATGATGAAGAAGTTTCCAATGAGTTTTCTCGCCTCCTAGGGCATCTTGACCATAGAAGCAGCAAATATCAAGAAAGATTGTCCAAAAGAGGACTTTCATGTACAAAGACTGGCACGAGATGCTACCGTTTGTCTTGCAAGGATATTATACTTCAAGTGCACACTTCAACATGGGCACCCACCCTCCATCCCTCAGTATACAACATAAACGCAGTGCCTCACATGGAGGTCAAAGTCCCGTCAACGGGAGTTCCAATGAAAGCTAAGCTTGATTGAATTTAAAATTGTTACTGCCATATGGCGTGGACAGTTGTATCAAAAGCATGAAGCAAGTTTTCAATAAGAGAAGGCTCGTCCCCATGAATGTCAAGAGCGTGGCCTTGTGCTCAAAAGTTATACTATCTGAGTTAACCGAGTTCCAGGGGCAATGAATGCCTAATACAAAGAATGAGGGTAAACTTGTATGTCCTGTGAATACCGATGCAGTCAAGAAATACTTTGTTAAAATGAAAAAGCTCGATAAGTCGCAAACCGGAAAAGGCGGCTTAGGCAAAAAAAGAGCGTCTCGATGGACTGAAAACCCGAAAGGGCGGCCCATGCAAAAGTTAGAGACATATAAAAAAAAAATGATTATCCTGATAGGTTGAAACCCGCAAAAGCGATCTATGCAAAAGTTAAGGATCATGACAAAGTAACTGCATCTGGTCGGACATGATTCATATGGGGCATTTCAGCCGTCAAAAGACTTCCGACTCATGGCAAGGTAATTGCATCAAATCAGATATGATTCATCTGGGGCATCTTAGCTGTCAAAAGGCTTCCGATCTGAAGCATCTGCAAACCAAAGACTCAGAACAGTGAAATTCAAAGTTGGTAGGGAGAACAGTGGTTATTGTGTTCAATATACCTTTCCCATATAATTACCATTTTCCAAACTCTTTTTTTAATCCGTGGAGCCACGCCTTTCGCTGGCTACCACTCCATTTTATTAATTTGAACCAATGCCCATTTATTTGAAATTCTCATTTATTCTGTTTGCAAATTTTTCTTCTATTTTTGATGTTAATACCTAAAGCAAAAAAATTCAAAAAAAAATCTTTTAAAAAAAAAAAAAAAAAAAAAAAACTTTTATCATGTCTTCTGAAAAGCATAAACAACAAGTACATCTTCTTTGAACTTATGAGCAGGTGAAACATACATCAACATCCGTCTCAAGGACAGTTAAACTCTGCAAGGTTGGCATGACTCAAAGCTGTGAGATGACCTCTGTCAAAAAAAAAAAAGTAAAAAGCTTGCTAAGTCGAAAACCCGAAAGGGCGGCTTAAGCCAAAAATGAGCGTCCCGGTGGACTGAAAACCCGAAAGGACGGTCCAGGCAAAAATTAGGGGCATACAAACAAAAAGAATATGTTCCCGGTGGATTGAAAACCCGAAAGGGCGGTCCAGGCAAAAGTTAGGGATTCAAAAAATATAAAAAAAAATGAAATGAAAAAAAACAAAGACAGAGACATCACAGTGCAAGAGGGTCAAATGGAAGAATGCACTCGGTATTGGTTTACAAATGGCAACTTCTGCCTATGGTTTGATGTATGGCGACTTCTGCCAAAACATGGGTTGGTACCTCTCTTGTGGGTTGATTAATGGCAACTTCTGCTTGTGGTTTGATTATGGGGCATTCTCCCTTCAAGTGGTTTGATTATGGGGCATTCTCCTTTCAGTGGCCTGATTAATGGTTTGTTTCCCCTACTCGTGGTTTATTTCCAATGAAGATTGCTGAGTGTTTGTACTGCGATGTCGTTCAACCTCCTATCTTACCTATCCAGTCTTGTTTGTCGGTTTCACCTGTTATATACAGTCATACGGTCCTACAAGTTTCATGCGTATATTCATACATTCATTCATATACATATACATGCATATAACATTCATGCACATCTAACATGCATACAAATATCATTTATAAATAAATTGCATTACCATCCAGTGTCTTATTTCAATGGTATCTCATTAAAAGTGTCATCACTAGTGTGGCTGATCCAGAGATGTCGCCAATCCACAATATTTCAAATGGCACGTTCTCCATCGAACAGTTTGAAAATACAGAAGTATGTGTCAACAGTTGGTCCGAAACTAGCAGGTTCAACGAAGGAGCAGTAGTCATTGCAAAAAAAAATAAAAATAAAAAATAAAAAAATAAACCTCCCCGGTGGATCCAAAATCCGAAAGGACGATCCAGGCAAAAGTTAGGGATTTCAAAAATATATACAAAAAGCAATGACTATTCGGACAAGACAATACGGTGTTGCATTGGCGAAATGGCGACTTCTTCCCCGGTTTGTGAGGACTTACCCCAGCAGTATGTTTAAGGGCTGTACCCCAACAAGGGTTGATTCATTCCCCGTGGCTTTATCCCCAATGAAGGTTTCGAGTGTTCGTCCAGTGATGCCGGGCCGTTCTCCTTGTAGACCTGCCCAGTCCTGCCTCAACAATCTTACCATTACACCGTCATATGAGTCTCATACATATTCATTCATGCATGCATACATAGCACGCATATAAATATCATTCATACATAGTTGCATTTTTGCTCAATATTTTGCTTCACTATCCTCAGATACCACACCCAGTGTGTCTAACTCCAAAATGTCATCAAATCAAACATGTTCCAAAGTGGCAGGTCTCACCAGTAATCAGTCTATACATACATACATTCCCCTTTAGCCTCATACAAATTCTTTTTCCCCTAAGCTTTACCCTTATCAAGTTACTCCTCACTGATACCAAGCTCTACATTGTCTTTACTTTCACCGGAGGCTTTGCTTTTAGCAAATGCTAATGGTCCGTCTTGCCTTTATCTTTTACCGTGTGTTTGCTATCCCACAATGTTAGCAAACCCTGTCGGTCCGTCTTGTCTTTACTTTCACCGGAGGCTTTGCTTTTAGCAAATGCTAATGGTCCGTCTTGCCTTTATCTTTTACCGTGTGTTTGCTATCCCACAATGTTAGCAAACCCTGTCGGTCCGTCTTGTCTTTACTTTCACCGGAGGCTTTGCTTTTAGCAAATGCTAATGGTCCGTCTTGCCTTTATCTTTTACCGTGTGTTTGCTATCCCACAATGTTAGCAAACCCTGTCGGTCCGTCTTGTCTTTACTTTCACCGGAGGCTTTGCTTTTAGCAAATGCTAATGGTCCGTCTTGCCTTTATCTTTTACCGTGTGTTTGCTATCCCACAATGTTAGCAAACCCTGTCGGTCCGTCTTGTCTTTACTTTCACCGGAGGCTTTGCTTTTAGCAAATGCTAATGGTCCGTCTTGCCTTTATCTTTTACAGTGTGTTTGCTATCCCACAATGTTAGCAAACCCTATCGGTCCATCATGTCTTTACTTTCGCCACTCGTCGGCTAAATCATGTCTTTACTTTCGCCACTCGTCGGCCAATCATGTCTTTACTTTCGTCACTTGTCGGCTAAATCATGTCTTTACTTTCGCCACTCGTCGGCTCAATCATGTCTTTACTTTCGCCACTGGTCGGCTAATCACGCCTTTACTTTCGCCACTCGTCGGCCAATCATGTCTTTACTTTCGCCTTGAAACAATGTCATTTATACTTACCTATCATTTCCTTCCCCAGTGATACCTATCCATTTGTCTCCCAGTCAGTCTTTGCATCATCTTTACCTTCATGCTTACATCATATTCAGTCATATTATCACATTCATCAACATCACATCCCTGGCATTTCAAACGGTCCAAAATTGGCGTTTTTTATATATTTAAGTCTCCTCGACCCTTTGGTTTAAAAGGTCCCCTTTTAAACCCTTCGTGACGAAGAAACTTAAATAGGGGCATCTGTCATACCCCAAATTTGGACCATTTGAAATCTTTTTTGTCCACATTTTTTGATAGTTCAGATTCTCTTTTATTCGTTTTTTTTACCTTTTAAAACTCGTGTTTTTCGTCATTAATCATTTAA